>NC_067400.1:319367398-320053648 GCF_016432865.1 Antechinus flavipes | reverse complement strand
AGATCCAGTTCCTGGGGCTGCAGCTGGAATAAGTCCGTAACACTTGACTCTGCCCCAGAAAAGTTTTCTGTTGGTTACAGCCAGGCTAGCTGTTGCCTTATCTGCCCCCCCCCCCATCCCAAACCCCAAGGAAGCATCAGGGAAGGAATAAAATCATAAACCCTCCACTCTGATCTCTACATTCTTAATCACATGGAAATTACAAAGCAGGTTTGCCTTTAGGATTGTACTTGCAAGAAAACATGCTGTGATGTGAGATAAGAAATGGGAAGGCCCAAATGACAGCCTTGCCAAAACTTCTTATTTTCTGAATGCAAAGAATAAATGAATGAAAGGCATTTGTTAACAACTTACTATGCACCAAGTGCTGGACTAAGTGTTTCCTAAATAAAAATAAAAGTGAGGCAGTTCCTATTCTCAAGAAGCTCACATCTTAATGGGGACAGACAGCACAAAAAAGCTTCAGCCACAGGGTATTTGGAAAAGTATTTCATTCCATAGTTAGGGAAAAGGCTTAAACAGCAAATATATTGATTGGGACTTATTCATACTAAAGTATCAATGGCTGATAGTAGCTCCTTTCCTATCATGTAATTGGGGGGGGGGAGAGAAGCAGCAGAGAATGTAAAATATTATGTCATATTAGGAAAAGAATGTACATATATATACATATACTAAAAATATGAAATAAACATAAGTCCAAATATTTAATAATCCCTAATTGTTATCAATCACTGCTTAATCTGGCTTTATTTCCTTTAGAGAAGGAAATTCATCAATTCAACTGGTCTTGCAAAAAGGTAATGTTCACAAATTCACAGACTCTCTGAGTTGGCAGGGCCCTCAAATTTCATAAAGCTTAACTACTACCTGTCCATTGCAACACTCCTACCAATCATCCAGACTCTTGAAGATCACCACCAACAAAGAACTCACTAGCATCTGAAACAACCAATCCAATTTTTCAGACTCCAACTTTTAGAAAGGATTTCCTTGTATGGATGAAACTCTGGTCCTCTAGCTTCTTACTTATTGATCTCAGTCCTACTTTCTGGAACCAAGGAAGAGAATATAATATCTCTTCTAAAGGATAGCTCTTCAAAACAGACATGATGCCCTCTTCTACAGGCAACTTTACTACAAAATATAATTTTAGAATGAACTATGATTTCTTCAGCATAGAGAATTCCTGATATGGGAAGTTTCCCCAATGATAGTTCCACGGTCCTTCTTTGCTAAGTCCTAAGGGAGTCAGTTGCCTATAACAGACATGAATAAATCCAGGATTTCCTGATCTTAAACCTGACACTCTACCCACTGCCACACATGTTGCTTCTGGTTTAAAAATAATAAAAATTTTATTGACTCTAGCATACCCAGAGTGATTATGCCATGCATTTCCTTCTCTCCTTCAACCCCCAGTGCCATGTTTCTCCCTTTCTTTTCAGCAGCTTATCTTTCCCTTTATTTCATTGAGAAAACTTAGGCCATCTAACATCAACTGCTCACACTCCCTTCATCCTAACCTTTTAATCCCTCTATGTGTCACTCATCTTTTTCATTCTTTTCTCTGTTCTCAGAAGATGTGACAGTTTTCTTCTGTGCTGAGGCTAACTTTCCCACTTATCCCTTGTTTGTGCATATTTGATGAGTTGCCTCTTTTTTTGTATCCCTAGCACTAGCACAGAGTGGGCACTTAATGAATGTAAGTTGATTGATAGATAAAAGGGATTCCTGGTCTGATGCAGATTGGATTAGATGGTCTCTGAGGTTCCCTCCAATTCTGGGATTCTGCCATGGTATATTTCTATGCTTGAATGCTAGCTTATACCAGTAGAAATGAACCCAAACCATCAACTTTCCACATGTAAATGACCTGAAACAAAAAATAGTAATACTGAGCAGTATTGTAATAATATTAGATGATGGGTAGACTGGAGCAGGATCAGATAGGCCAACCAAAAGACAAAAGGGAATTGGGGAAAGAAGGTCAAATGGAGTCCATTAGTTTGGCCAAGGAAAGAAAATCAATGTCTTTGAGTATCAGTTGGAAGTTAGAGCCTACAATAGTAGCAAAACAAACAAAGGTATATTCATAGGATCATAGACGCATCTATTCTTTTCCTTCCTATTTGATATTCACCGTTTCTCCCTCTGTATCAGTTTCTGTGTTTCCATCTCTGTCTCTCTCTCTTTCCATCTCTTTGTCTGTTTGTCTCTTTCCCTGTCTCTCTCTCCCTCTCTCTCCTTACCTCTTTCTTTCTCTCCCTCCCTCTCTCTCCCCCTCTCTTTGTTTCTTCCCATAATCTTAAGCTTTTTCTCATGTTGAATGAGAAAACCTTAACTTCCCTTAGCAGTGGTATCAGCTATAAGCAATGACTAGTGAATACTCTGACCAGGCTAAGCAGAAAGGGGGCTCTTGGGACTGGAATGGACAAAGCCAAATCCATCTGAAGCCAAGAAAGCGGAGCTAAAATAAACAGCCAAGCCTGAATAAAAAAAACCTTTTCCCCTTTAATGAAAACTAGAAAAAACCAACTCTCAAACTGTCAGAAAATCACGGGGGTAAGAGAGATCTGGAGGAATTTCTCTACTTAGAGCTTTTCATAACACAGCCCAGGTCACTGACTCTGTGAGCCTCTCTGCTCCTATTCCAACCTTCCTGTCCCTGCCTTCTATGAAAATTGGAAGAGAGAGAGACTGAAGTGAATGTATCCTATCATCGTCACGATCATCAGCTTTGATTGATCCAATTAACAATACCTCCTATTTGTTCAGAAGCTTTCCCTATATCCTCTTTTCACAAGATCCTCATGAACAAACAAAACTCAGAAGTTCTTTTTGGTCTGAGAGATAGACATAGAGATACCCATAAATCTACAACTTCTGTGGACACCAAATGACAATCAATCAAGGCCAGGCACAAGCAAACAAATATATGAAAAATACCAAGACTATACACACTGAGAAATTGGTGCAAATTAAGAAGGGAAGAGCTATGTAAAGAAATTCTGTGTCACCTTTCAAATTATTCAAGACTTCCTGGAGGTGGATGGTGGGATATCTTTAGACAGTATGACAAGCTGGGGCAAGGTTTGTGTTCCAGGTACTGGGGACAAAAATGAAGACCATAACAGTCTCTAGTAAAGAACAAGTTTTAACAGGCCCAGTTATTTGACTGTTACCTTCCTTTATTCCCTTTCTCTCCTTTCCTCTCCCTTCTCCCCTTCCTCCCCCCTTCTTCCCTCTTTCCCTTCTTTCCATTTTTCCTTCCTTTTTTCCATCTTTCTTTGCTTCCTTTTTTCTTTCTTTCATTTTTTCCCTTTTGGGCCTTCCCTCTCTCTTCAGTTTCTCCCTCTTGCTCTCTTCTTTTTCTCCTCCCTTCCCTTTCTCCCCACCTTTATTCTCTTTGTTTTTTCTCTTATTTCTTCTCTCTCTTCTTTCCTCTTTCTCTCTCCTCCCATTTCTCTTTGATATATACCCAGCATATAGTAAATGTTTAATAAATGTTTTATCTAGTTACTTACTTATCTTTCCCCTGCCTCTTTCTTTCTCCTTTTCCCTCCCTTTCTCTCTCTTCCTTCCTTCTACTTCCTCTTTCTTTCTTTCTCCACCTACTGTCTTTCCTTTCTCTTCCTTTATCTCTATTAGTTCCCTTCCTCTATCTCCCTTTCTCTCTTTCTCTCTCTTCCTTCTCTCTCCTAACTCGTTTCTCTTTTGCTCTCTTCCTTTTCTCTCTCTCTCCTCCTTTTCCCCTCCCATTTACTCTCTTTCTCTTTCTCTCTTCTTTTTCCCTCCCTTTTTCTATCTTCTTCCCTCTTCCTTTCTCTCTCACCCCACTTCTATTCATCAATATACTTGGCAAATAATAAGTATGTAAGAAATATTCTAGCTAACTACTTTACACTTCTCTCTCTCTCTCTCTCTCTCTCTCTCTTTCTCTCTCTCTCTCTGTCTTTCTCTGTCTCTGTCTCTCTGTGTCTTTCTGCCTCTGTCTCTCTGTCTCCTTCTCTCTCCTTTCCTCCCTCCCTCCTTCTTTCCTTTCTTTTTTCTTTCTTCACCCTCTTTCCTCTCTCCCCCACCTCTTTTCTTCTTTCTTTGGCCCATCCTTTCCTCTTCTCTGTATCAATATTTTTTTTTGCTTTTGCACCTTTATTTTTCTTTTCCTCTCAGCCTAGCTCTGCCTCCTCTTTTGACTGGAGAAAGTCAATAATAATTGTTATTGCTGTTATTATTAATAATAGAAATGACACTGTTTGTAGTTATTGTGGTTGTTATAAGATAGCTGAAGAGGAGAGGGAGGAGAGAGGGAGTTTGTTGTGAATCTCCTAAATGAGATTTCTGACAGACAGACCTCCCCTAGTCACCAGGCAGCTGTCCTTTTGTGCAGAGGTGCAGACACAAATCCCCCCAGCACTGGGGCAGAGCAAAGCTTTTCATTGTTCCCTGAACAATGGAGGCAGCTGAGAGCCAAGGCAAAGATGGGGCTCTAGTGGAGCCAATGTGATACCCAGGAACCATCAGTTCAGGGCTGGAAAGTCATGAGATTGGAGAATTTGTGGTTTTCAGGGAGAAAAAGAGGAAGGGTCTCAGTTCAAGCAACACTCTTCTATGAGTATAATAATGATATCCATTAAAACTTAAGAATAGCATTTTAATAGATATTGCCATATCAAATATTCATAATCTCCCAAATGCAATGAATAAAGGGCTTTCAAAATACAGAGACCTAGTAGAAAAAATAAAAATCACATGGAAGAGATACGGATCATCTTTGTCATCCTACCTGCAACTGCAATTGTGTTGAGGATACTTTCATTGAGTCTACACAAGATCAATTAGTATCCTAATACTTTTATTCATTTCTAAAAAGCAGTTATTTTATCAGTTATCAAATACAATAAGTTTGCAAAATATTAAGCATCATGATACAATGGAAAGAGGGTTAGCTCTGGAATCCTAACTCTCTGGATTTAAAACCCATCTCTAAGATTTATTATCTGTGTGATTTGTGATAAGCTATTTAGCTTCCCTGGATATCAGTTTCTTCAACTGTAAAATGGGAGGGGGAGTTCAGATGATCTCTGGGGTTTCCTCTATTACTCTATACTCTTATGATGCTAAATATAAAACAATACTAGTAGACTAGCAGCTTATCCCAGATCTATTTCTATCTGAACTCCATCAAACCTGATGAAGAGATGGGTGTTTCCTCAATAATAACATCACCTTACTTGGAGAGAACATAACATTGTATTTTAAGCACTGACAGACATTTTATCTTCATTGGATGCCTCAATATCTTTGTAAGGAAATGAGTCTGCAGAAGGAGGTCCAAAAGAAACTGGAAAGACTATCTGTTCATAGAAGGCAAGATCCCAAGAGGGAATAAGCTCCAGAGGTCTAACTTAAGATATGTGACTGTGTGGGAGGCTGAATTAAGCCCAGTCAGGTCATAGAAACACTTTCCATACCAGGGCAGTTTAGCTCCAGGACAGAATTTAATTAAAGTGACACTAGAACAAGTATCTTTTTAACCTCTATGTGTTTGTGAATGTGTCTTTCTTGAGCTTCCTCCTCTCAAATCCTGCTCAATAATAATATTACAATAATGATAATAACAATAACAATTAACATTTAGATAGTACTTTAATGTTACAAAGTATTTCACAAATATTATATCTTATGATTCTCACAGTTACTTTAAGAAATAGGATCTATCATTATCATAAATTTCCAGAGGAGGAAACTGAGACAGACAGAATTTAAGTGACTTATCAAGGGTTACACAGTTACTAAGTGTCTGAGGCTGCATTTGAACTAGGGTCTTTCTGACTCTGCTTTCCTTCCAGTATTCTTCCTACTATCCCACTCAGCTGCCAAGTCATCCAGAGGGGTAACAGTAACAGGAAACCAGATCTGTGCATGGTCCAAAGATCTTCAGGCCCACAAATATTTCCACCAGCGTGCACTACCTGATACCCTATCAGTGTCCTCCTTACTTCCTAGTGCTTAGCCAGCATGACAGAATGCATAAAAATACTGGGATTGGAGTTTAAGTCAGAGCTCTAACACTTTCCATTACAATGACCATGGACAAGTCATCTTAGATATTATTCTTGGTTTTTCCATTTAAAAAAGGAAGATAATAATTCTTGCCCTTATCCCACTGGGATGTAAGACTCAAATAAAATAATATATGTGAAAATATTTTGTAACCATAAAAAGACATGGAAATGTAAAGTAAATGAAGATGCCAGCTATTCTCTCTTCCACCCCACTACTGCCTGTATTTATTCTCATACTTCTACTCCAAGTTCCATACACCTGTCTACATGGAACACACTCTACTTAACATCCCAACTATCACCCAGTACTATAACAAGAGTCCCTTGCTAAATTTAGAATCATAATCTTCTAAAGAACCAAAAAAGTTATTGAGTCCTAAACTCACATTTCCCAGATAAAAAGAAAGAGTTTATATAACCTGCTAAGATTATACAGGTAGTCAATACCAGAGCCAGGGTGCAAACCCAGATCCCAACTCTAAAACCAATCTTATTCAAACTGTCTCTGCTCACAGAAAGTAGGGGCTGATAATTTCATTTCATTTAGGGATATAGCCATATTTTAGGTTGCAAACACATGAGCATGTGATAATTTGCAGAGTTTAATTCAAGAGCATTCTTCAACCAGAGCAGTATTAATGCCCCCTGGCAGCAACATGAAATATATCCTCAAGTCTACTTTTAAAAACAGCATTGGAACCTTCTAAATTTCTGCCTCCTGAAACTAAATTCCACTTGCACCACCTTAGTCATAACTCTGTCTGCAATTATCCTCTATCTGTGCTAGAGGAGTAGAACAAATGTCACATAGCCCCAAAATCACAAAAAATTCAAAATTCATTTCTATTTGAATTTAACAAGTTAATATTAGGTCATTTTTTTCCCAATGCTTCAGATTTCACTTCTGAAATTACATGGAATTCAAGCTAATCAAATGAATTTCATGAGGAAATGGTCCAGAAACATCTTAGGTGGGAGGAAATTATCTTAGAAGGAGGAAAGCAAGACTGGGATTTAAGATATTCCCTGAGTAGTCACTATAAGATAACCAAAATATGGATCCCTGGATCAAGTGCTATAGGAGCTTTCATGAGACTCTCTAAGCTAGAGAATCTTCAAGACTGAATAGGCTGAGTCTGACTGTTAGCTAGAAAGAAGAAAATAGTTCTTTTATTGTGTCCTTACTCCTTTTTTTCCTCAGAGCCTATGTCTTTATGTGATAGGATTTTTAGAGAGTCAGAGTCAGCTGGGGAAGATTCTTGATTTATTTTCATCAAAGACTATAACTCAATTTCCAAGGACATGTGTTATCCATGGTGTCTATGTAACCCTTGGGAAGATCCTCAGGACACTGAAGGGAGTATGCTTTAGACATGCAATTACATCCTTCAGTCTCCAAATGTCTCTATCTGGGTCAGCCCATGCAGAACTGTTTTTATACTTATTTTTTTTTTGGATTGCAAGTTCCCTTTGCAGGAAATTGATTTAAAATCTTTAAAGTCTGTGAAACTGAGGACTGACTGAGCCAGTCCCTCTCCAGAATGTCAACTCCTCCTAAGGATAGCAGGGCATATGTCCAGAAGTCTAGAAGACTGGCTGACTTGACTTAACATATCCAAAGTTAGAGAGAGTCACTGAAGCTTTGCCCTGGAGCATGAAACTTGAATAGTTCCACCAACACCATCCAGATCCATGCTTCCCCTATCCACCCAAAACACACCTCACCCCCTTTTGAGTAGTAGCAAACAGAAACTTTCCCATGTTTTATATCATATTCCTCTCTCCCTAGTTTCTATTTCCCAAAAATCATGAAAATCTCATGCGCAGCTAAATGGCAAAATGAATAGCTCACCAGTCCTAAATTGAGGATGACCTGAGTTCAAATGTGACCAAAGATACTTACTAGCTATGTAACCTTGAGCAATTTCACTTAACCCTGGTTGCCTCAGTTTCCCCATCTATAAAATGAGTTGGAGAAGAAAATGGCATACCACTCCAGTATCTTTACAAGAAAACTCCAGATGGGCTCAAAGAGAATCAGAGATGACTAAAATGACTCAGCAATAAAAAGTTCATAATGTCCCGAGATGAAATTCACAATTAAAATGAACCTTCTCATTTACCATTTGCTCAATGCATAAAAACTGGTAGCCATAATTCTGATCTCGGTCATAATAAGCCAGAAATCTCATTTCCTATTTTGCTGAGAACACAGTTGAGGACAATGAACTCTGTCAGCTAACTTGTCTTTGCTATTACTCGTTGATATAATAATAAGAATTTTTCCTTACATGCTTAGGAAAAGCTGTGTCTTCTTCTTTCCATCCTCCAGCCTTCTTGCACCCTGCCAAATAACAACACTAAGTCTATATTTGAGATTGCATTTGCCTCTCTGGGACCTTAACATTGCTCCTAGTTCTAGGTTCTAGAATCTAGAAACAGAGGTATCCTTGTATAATGAGAAGAATATGAAGTTGAATTAGAGTCAAAGGATCTGAATTCAACTCCAAGCTCTGCTCCTTTCTGTGTAACTCTTAGGCCAATCATTTAACCTTTCTAGGTCTTAGTTTCCCCATGTATAAAATGAAGAAGCTAGTCCCAATGACCTCTCTGGGCTCTTCCCATACTTTGGGCCTAAGAGCTCAAACTCAATACATTCAGGCCTAATGCTTCCTCCACATGACAGCCCTGTCAATATTTGAAGATGTTTTTCATGTCTTCCATGAGTTTCTAGTCAATCAATAATTAAACATTTATTAAGCACCTACTATGTTTCAGGCACTGTGCTAAGTGCTAAGTTTCCCCAAAATTCAAAAGATAATCCTTGTCCTTGAGGAATTTACAATCGAATTGTCTCATGAAGAAGGGGCTGGAAACCACATCCTTACATTCTCAGTGCCTACAACCCATCTTCATAGGTTTTGATTTCCAGTCTCTTTCACATCCTACTACAGTAGCCACAGTTATGGTCTGGGATCATAGAATTATAGATCTGGAACTGAAAGGGACCTGTTTTGTTGTGGTTGTTAAATCATTTCAACTGTGTCCTACTCTCTGTGACCCTATTTGGGGTTTTCCTGGTAAAGACCAGGAGTGGTTAGCCATTTCCTTCTCCAGCTCATTTTACAGAGAAGGAAACTGAGAGAAACAGGGTTAAGTGACCAGCTCAGGATCACATAGCTAAGAATGGACTGAGATTGGATTTGAAATTAAGAAAAGGAGTTTTCATGTCTCCTGGGTCAGCTAGATGCCCAAATTGAAAGGGACCTTAAATATCAAAAAAGCCAATTCTCTCATTTTATAGATGAGGAAACTAAGACCCAGAAAGTTAAGTGACTCACACAACTAGTAAATATCAGAAAGCAAATCTGAATCCAGGCTTTCCATATTCAATGTTAGGATACAATATAGCTCTTTGAACATAGCGGGTGTCTAATAAATGTCCTTGTTGATTGACTACCTGTTCACTGAAGGGCCAGGCCACAAATCTGGCATGTCACTATACTTAGAATCACTAGCAGCTCTGGTTAAGAAACCAATTTAGAAATCTTTGAGCAGCAATGAGTCACAAACAGGAACCCCCTCACCCTCCAAAAAACCACACACTCCCTTATATCCTCAAGCAATTTTGAGCTAAGGAAGTCAAATGACTCTCAGATTGCACGTTGTTTAAATAAGCCCTGGGAAGGCAGAAGCTGCCAAAACATTGGCTGGGAGTCATTTGATTTTGGAATAAAAATGAGTTGAGAAGGGACTCCAGACAGATTAGCATTTCCATCAGGGAAAAAGGGTGATGCCAGCATTTATGCTCCGGAATCTAGCTCTTCCAAGCAAGGGGTAAAAAAAGGAAAAAAGAAATGGGGTGTCTCTCCAGGGGGTAAGGGGATACAGAGTGATTCAAAACACACTGAAAAATTTCATCTGACTTCCCCTCTGCTCTGTTCTGTTTTACCTTCTATCAAGAGCTCAGCAAAGTGATGAAATGAAAGATTAAGGCATTAATTTTTAAGCCAAAGACAAAATGCTCTTTAGAATGAAGCTATATAACTACTGCTAAATCCTCACGAGGCTGCCAAACCCGTTCTCCCTTTAAGGAGCACCTGCAGGCAGTCCAGCCAGATGGGTTCCCTTCTTTCCTGTTATCTGGACCTTCAAGAGGAGACTCCAGGCATTTTCTCATCAGGCCCCCTCCCACCAGCATCCATCCAGAATCTTCATATTCTCCCCATTAGGATGGACTTCCTTCTCTTCTATATTCTCTAGGTAGACCCACTGTCTGGGTCTCCCTGGACCAAAGATGCAGAGAGAGGCTGCAATTATTAAGCTTATTCAGGAGTTAGCACTGCCTGTGCTAGGGTCCGCATTGAAGAAAAACTGATTTGAAACCATCCTTTTTTTCCTCAAAGCTATCTTCCTCTACCCCAAGCAAAACAAAGGAAGACACAGACCCTGCTGGGAAGCCCCCTCATGATAATTCCTGGCCAAGTTCAGCACACACATCCCAAGACACCCTCCCCTGTTCTATCCTTGCTGGGTACAGGGACCAGATGGAAAAGGACCTGGTTTTCTCAACACCCATTTGCTCCAACTGCCCTCATTACTTTTAGTAAGATTCATTTATTTGTGGAGAAGAACAAAACCCTTATAAACATTCTCCATTTTGTGCTTCAGCAATGAACATGAACAACAGAAATCTGTGGCATGAATCAGGCTTAATTAGCCCTGTTCTTCTTTTTTTAATGCTACCTTGGTAGTCCAATTAATCCATTTATAGTTCATCCATCCATCCATCACATGGCATATAGCATGCTTGAAGAAAGCTTCAAAAACAAACTGGGTTTATCCCAGCTAATTGCTCTGCCACTTGTGGTCAACCCCCCAGTCCAGACTAACTCCCAAATTGACAGCACCTCCAAGAACCCACCATACAACCTTCAAAGTCTCTCTTAGAAAACAGAAGGCTTTTATGAAGGCACCCCTTTGTTCAGGCGGACTGGGATTTGCACAGTCTCGCATGATAGAAACGGTACAGTTCCTTTGCCTATGAAATGGAGCTCGCCTAGTGTTGAAAGATAGTGGATTTTTCTATCCCCTAAATATCATTAGAGTCTGCCCTACTGTCTGTAGCACGTATGGCTGTGGCCTTCTGCCAGTCTCATTTAGATACTAAATTCAGCAGTTTAGGTCTGAAAGCACCACCTTCCTCTCACCATAACAACAAATCACTTTTCATTTGACACTTTACAATTCTGGAAAGTTGTTAAAGAGAAAGCTGCCAGGGGAGGAGCAGCAGCACCAGCATCCCCTCTTCCCAAGGCCCCACCCAGGACAGTAATATTAATGCTTTTTAAATATTGTGAATATGTTTTCCTGATAAATGACTGATGAAAAATCTAAATGAAAAAAAAAAACAAATTTATTTGGAGACCAGAAATTATCTCCTTCGAGTGCCAGTATCCTCACCATGGAGGGTTTTTGCATTTCTAGCCACCTTGTTCTTATTTAATAAGATACATTATGAAATTAAGCTAATGACAGTCATCAAAATGGACTTAAATTTGAAATTGAGCAAAGGACAATAATAGAAATACTTTATAATTTTATTTAATGATAGGCAATGTGATTTAAAATAAAGAACACTAGATTTGGAATAGAGAATTTAGGGTTGAATCCTTAACCAGCTACTAATTACTTATAGATATTGAGAAAGTCTTTCTGGGTTTCAGTTTTTTCATGTTAAAATGAGAGAGTAGTACTCTGGGATCTCTTTCTGGTCTAAATTTATGATCCTAATTTATAAGGATTGTATCAGACCCCACAAAATGGGTAAGAGAAGGTCTCTTTGCTTCTAATGAGCTCTGGTGCAAGTCTGTATTATGAAAACATAATTCGATGTTTTGAAAGTATTTTGAGTCTTATAAAAGGAGCTGGTGATCACAGCTGATAGTGCACCAGATATGAAAGTTGTTAGTGATCCTTTGGGTGAGCATAAGAATGATGGAGGACAGGGAGAAAGGCCAGTGTAGCTCCTTTTCTGGTTATTCTATGCCTTTTTGTTTTTTCCACTGGCTTCTTACCTGTCAGCATTCCACTGCTCTGATGCTAATGCTCTCTATTCCCCAAAGACATCATGGATCCTTCCCACCAAGCTCACTGCTTTCTTCTAGCAGGTACCTGACCCTTCACAGTAGCTGTTGTCCTGCTATCTTGATGGGAGACAACGCAGCTTCGGAACTGCTGGAGCATGGAGAGATTACTCTGGAAGTCCAGCTGACAATGGTACAGCTCCAGCTCCAGAACGACTCGAGTTATTTTAACTTTGCTGCTTCAGCCTGGGTTCCATGGCCCCACTCTCCATACAAAGATTCCCTCTAAGTGACTATAGGAACCTGGTCTTTGCCGCAAACTTACTACAGGTCATTGATCTCCTTTGCGCTTGGTGCTCAAAAAGTATGACCAGTGTTCAAACATTTCTGAATCTTTTGAAATTACTCCTTTCTTCCCATTTGTCTTCCTGCATCCCCTCTCCCTCCAGGACAGTGAGACTGAATTTTGCAAATTACCTTGGGCTGCTTATCCATTCCAAAAACAGAGGGAAGGGAACAGTTAGACGGTGCTACTGGATAGAGCACTGGCCCTAGAGTTCAGGACCTGAGTTCAAATTCAGCTTTAGACACTTCACACTTATTAGCAAGTCACTTGGCAAGTCATAAATGACTTATAAAAACAAAACAAAACAAAAACAAAGAGGAAGATGGACTGCTCCCAGAGCACTTACTTATAAGTCAGAGGAGTAAGAGGCAACAATAGCGCCTACATGCACATACATACACACACACTGATACTGTGTGGCTATACTGATGGCTAAGTGATTGCTCAAGGTCACATAGTATAAGTGGTAGAGCCATGTTTCAAACCAGGCCTGAGGCTGAGCCCTGTGCTCCACACTCTCCCATATGCTTCTGCCATTTTATCACACAAGCTAAAAAGGGAATGACAAATACTATTGAATTTCAAATGTCCATTTCTTGGAGCAGGTCTGAAATTTAACCTTCTGTTACAAACTTGAGAATACATATTTACTTATTTATGATTTCAATTCCACCTGCTTCTTAAAAGGATTCAAGGCAGCATATCCTAGAAAGAAAAGCTGATACATAAAAAGGCATGATAGGAAGCCAGGCAACATAGGGAAGGGAAGCAATGTTTTCATTCTATAGGAGTACATATAGAATCAAAATTGTTGATAAAATTAAGCATTACCAAGAATCTTGGGCATCTTTTAACCCAAATCTTTTATCTTATACATAAGAAAACTATGGCAAAGGACTTTCTCAAGATTTTTTAATGAAGTAATACAGCCAAGATTCCAACATAGGTCCTCTGATTTCTACATGTAGATCATAGCAGCAATATGCTTTCCTCACAAGAACCCTTGAAAATGTGTAATACAAGTTTTGTTGGACACCTTGAGGCTCCAAGAGGAATAAATGAAGAAAAGGAAAATAAAGGATGAGAAGGAAGGAAGGAAGAAACAAAGGAAGGAACAAAGGAAGAAAAAGAAAGAAGAGAGACAAAGAGAAATAGAGGAAGGGAGAGGGGGAGAGAGGAAGAAAGAGAAAAGAAAGAAACAGGGAAGGAGATAGACAGAGAAATAGACACATACAGAGATAGATGGACAGAGAGAGAGAGAGAGAAACACACATACAAACACAGAGAGAGAGAGAGATCCAAACACAGAGAGAGAGACAGAGGCAGAGAGAAAGAGACAGGGAGAGAGAGAAAGAGAGAGAGAGAGAGAGAGAGAGAGAGAGAGAGAGAGAGAGAGAGAGAGAGAGAGAGAGAGAGAGAATGAGAATCAGTTTCTTTTGGACACTTAGATCCTAATGGACCTAATGGGAAGGGGAATGCTTCCAAGTCAGTGTCCTCAGCCATGATCCAGAAGCTATCCTATAGAGAGAGTAGTACCCTGGCAACTGCTCCTGCAGTTCTACTAAAGATTCAAAAAGAAAATCTTTTCACCAAAGTCCTTAGCACTATTAAATGGTTCAGCATAGGAAGTGATATGATTTTATGAGTAGACATGACATTAAAAAAGAGCCATTACCCATCTGCTTTGCTGTTGTACCCTAAGGACTATAGGTCTTTCCCAACTGATTTGCAGCTGAACCTTGTATGTGCTGTCTCCTTCATTAGAATGGGAAATCCTTGAAAGCACTATTGAGGGATTGTTTTGTTTCTATTTGTATCTCCAGCCCTTAATATAGTGGTTTGAAAATCAGCACTTAATAAATACTTCATTCATTCAGTCAGTACATCATTCATTCTGTCAGCTCAACCTCATTTTACAAAAGAGGAAAATGAAGTCCAGAGAATGGAGGACTTTTTTCAAGGTCACACAGATAGCTACACACAGTAGCAAAGGCAGTATCTGAATCCGTGTCCCACAATAACAGATTCAGCACACCTTTCAAAAACCATGATGCCATCCCTACTCCCAAAGAGTAGATAGTAAAGTGCCAAGCAACAGGCTCCAACCAATTTTATAGAATGTATGTGTGGATGTAGGCTATATGTATATATACAAATATATTCGTGTATATATGCACATATAGACACTACACATACATGTGTACATTCTGTGTATATGGGGAGAGAAAGAAAGAGAGGGAGAGAGACAAAGACAGAAACAGAGACAGAGACAGAGATAAAGAGAGAGACAGAGACAGAGACAAAGACAGACAGAGACAAAGACAGAGATAGAGACAGAGACAAAGACAGAGAGAGACAGAGACAGAGAGATATAGAGAGACAGAGACTAGAGGGTAGGAGAGTGGGGGAAGGTGGGGCATCTTCTCAATGCCTTCTAAAGGCAAAACACTGAATTAGGCTCTGGAAAGACAGACAAAATAACAACCATCCCTTCCCTCAAGATGCTTACATTCTACTGATGTCAAGGAAAACTGTCTATGTCTCACTTTTGATTTAATGGTATAAATTCCACACTGAAAAGACTGATCAGAGAAACAATATATTAAGAAGAAATGGGAAAGCAGCAATATCTTCATCCCAAAAGCTCCTGCATCTGACCAAAGGCAAGACACTGAATTAGGCTCTGGAAAGACGGACAAAATAACAACCATCCCTTCCCTCAAGATGCTTACATTCTACTGATGTCAAGGAAAACTGTCTATGTCTCACTTTTGATTTAATGGTATAAATTCCACACTGAAAAGACTGATCAGAGAAACAATATATTAAGAAGAAATGGGAAAGCAGCAACATCTTCATCCCAAAAGCTCCTGCATCTGACCAGTCCAAGGAGAGCAGGCCCATCATTCTTACAACAGCCTCCCTCTCTTCCTGCAGCGTAGTGCCCCTAATCAAAGCTATACAGTAGAGATGGTTGTGAATGGTGGAGGACAATGCCAAGACCACAAGAAGCACAAGACAAGGACATTGGTGGCAATGATGTAGCAGGACTCTGAGAAGATTGATAAATTTAGTGGGGCTTTAAATGAGGGATAAATTGCAAGTCTGCCTATCCCTTTTGTCTCTAGGAATAAAGAAAACATGACTGAAACCAATGGCTACTGAACCAGGCAGGAATTGGATTCCTGCCATCACTTATTCTACATGTTTATGTAGCATTGCCCCAACTGAAGAAGTATATAGAAATACACTTTCAAGATATTCTCATCATTCCTACCCCCAAAGACACTGAGGTATCATTGTGCTTAATGCACCAAGACTAGACTCAGAAAAACCTTAGCTCAAATCCAACTCAGACATTTGATATGGCAACCTGAGCATGGCACTTAGCTTTATCTGCTTCAGTTTCCTTATCCACAAAATGGGAATACTAATAGTGCCCACCTCCTAGAATTTCTGCAAGGATCAAAGGAAATATTTGTAAAAATGTTTTACACAGTATCCAGCCCAGAATAGGTGCTTAATTAATGATTGCTTCTTTCCTTTCTCTACTGGATTTTTTCTTTCTTTCCTTTCTTTGACCAATTAGTATGAGGGAGAACAGAACAGAAATAGAATATGAAGGGATAAAGGGAGATAAATAAAAATTAGAAGAAGAGAAAAACAGAGTGAAGGAGTATGATGAGGCCAGCAAGGGCATCCTCAAATAGAAGACTCTCTGATTGGACTGTTGATTATGCTGCAATACTCAGAAAATTAAGAGGAATTTTTCTTTTGAATAGCTAAAGTCAGCCTGTAGCCTTGACCCTTGTTTTCTACTGTCAAAGAAAGTCATCAGACTATCACATGTTCAGCAAACATTTAGTTCAAAAGGTATTTAATTACAAAGCAAGCAATATTTGTACAGACTCTATGCAGTAATTTACAGGCCCACAAATAATAAGCAGGTAATGTATAGGCACAGCTTACTTACAGGACCCAACTTGGCATAAAACAATTTAACCCCCAAGCTTCTTGTTCCAACTGGTTTTATACTCAAGCTGTTAAGTTGTATCACTTTCTGAAGTAGTCAGGATCATGGATAGAAAGCTGAAAGAGGTTACCGAGTCCAATGTACCTTTTCATTTTACAAATGTGGAAGTGGAGGCACAAAATATTAAATGATTTGCCAAGAACTGGAAATTGAGCAGATGCCCATCAGCTGGGGAATGGCTGAATAAGTCAAAATAAATGAATATAATGGGATATTGTCATGCTATTTTCAGAAAAGCCTGGACTTACATGAACTGATGCTGAGTGAAATGAGCAGAACCAAGAGAACTTTGTACAGTAACAACAAAATTATGTGATGATCAACTGTGATAAACTTAGCCCTACTCAACAATGCAGTGATTCAAAATAATTCCAATAGACTTGGTATGGAAAATGCCAATCATATCCAGGGAAAGAACTATGGAGATTCAATGTGGATTGAAGCATACATAATATTTTCACTTTTTGTTTATTTATTTCTCATGTTTTCTTTTCTTTTTGGTCTGATATGTTTAAAAGAACTTCACATATTTACCCTATATCAGATTATTTGTTGTCTTGAGGAGGGAGGAAGTAAGGGAGGAAGGGAGAAAATTTTGAAACACAAAGTTTTTTTTTCCTTTTTAACAGTGTTTTAATTTTTCCAAATACATGCAAAGATAGCTTTTTGAAATTAACCTTTGCAAAACCTTGTGTTCCAATTTTTTCTCCCTCTCCCCATCCTCCATCCTTAAAACAGCAAGCAATCTGATATAGATTAAAAATGGAACACAGAGTCTTACAAAAACAAATGTTAAAAACTATCATTATGTGTTTTTGGAAAAATTAAAACACTATTAAAGATATGTAATTAAAAGTATAAAAAATACTATAAAATATTTTTAAAATTGACCAATTCACTAAAATATGCTGGCATTAATGATATTTATCAGGCAACCCCCGAGTTCAAATTTTAATTGCTATCTGCATATTATCTATGCTATGCTATTTTATGATAAATATGATATGATATGACACAAGATCCCTATATTTATTGCTGGTTTCTCTGTATCTCACATCCCCCAAAATCTCAAACTCTTTACTTGAGCTAAATTTTATGAATTCTATATCCTCCAGGGTCTTTCCCTTTTTCCTGTTCTTTCTTTTCATCCCTGTCCTTCTAGTCACCTTGTCTTGACTTTAACTCCCTGTCCCAGAGCTGTCTCCTTGGCCCCAAGGTGTCTGTCACCCCACTGTTCTTCCAAGTACCTTCTGGCTCATTCTAAATGAAAATTTTTTTGTAATTTCATTTTCATATAACATCAGTAACTTTTGTCTTTCCAAAAAAGGGGGTATAATGATAATAAATGCATTTCATGCATCTGCTTATATAAATGTCAACTATTTTTCTATAATTATTCCCAATTACCCTAAAGTTGCTCTATTTCCTAGTTAGCATTAAGAAAGCAACCTGGATGTCCTGGGGTAAACCCTCCAGTTGTGATTTTCTGACCTCCTGGCATTCAAAGGTCCTCCAAAATCTGGTACCTGTTTTCCTATGTGTTCAGATTTTGCTTGTGCTATCCCTATCCATTCCTTTATTTCCTGTTCTAGCTAAACTATTCTACTCCCCACCCCTAACACATCCCTATGTTTTTTTACCTATATGTTCACTATTTCTGGAATCAAAGAATCCACTCAAATGCCATCTCTTCTAGGAAGGCTTTCCTGTTCCATTCCCCATTTCCCTTCTCAGAAATAACTTTTCTATCCTAAACATAGCACTCTGTAACTCTTTCATGAGTCTTCACATAAAGTGGGTGCTTAATGTTTATTGAGTTGAATCAAAAAAAAAATAACAAAAGAGGAATGGAGTCAGCAGTGAGGTGTGTGTCTGAGCCACTGCAGAGATTCTGTAGCTCATGAGCATTCTCATCAGATGGATGATGGTAGTGTTTCTCTCCCCAAGTGCCCTCTCCTCAATTCACCAGGTTCTGAGTCCTAATACCCACCTGACTGCAGCAAGCATCCCCAATTCATAACATGCACTGAATCTGACAGAGCCCTCACACAAGGGAAGAGATGAGAGGCAGAAACAATTGGATTTTATTTAGATCTGCTGTCTGATTTCCCTGGGGTCTACTATCTGCTGTCTTTGACTCATCGAGTTCATACTAACTGGGATGGCTAACCTGGAATTGGGATTGATTGACTTATGGGGCTGTTCAGGTCATAGGATCATAGATCCAGAGATGGGAAGAACCTTAGAGTTCATTTAGTCTAATCCCTTCATTTAATATGAATAATAGCTTAGATTTACATGGCACTTTGTGTAATTTTATGCTGTCAATAGCCTTAAGAGGTAGGTAGTGTTAGCATTATCTCATTTTTACAAATGAAGAAACTGAGGAGTTAAATGACTTGCCCTAATTTACATAGTCATTGAACTAGGTCTTGAACCCAGATCTCAACCTCAGTCTCCTCATCTGTAAAATGAGAATGTTATTGACATCTTCTCCACAGGGTTGTTGTGAGAAGCAAATGTATATGGGAAAACATTTTGTGAACTTTAAAGTAGTCTAAAAGAGTCAGTTATTGTTATTATTATTATTATTTAGACAACCTAAAAGGGCAGTCTGGACACTTCTAGCTGCTGGACCTTGGACAAAAGATTTAAATCCATTAAAGCAAAGTTTCCTGCTCTCCCATCCTCCTCTCCTGTAAAATAGAGATAATGGAATTTGCATTCCCTACTTCTCAGGGGTCTTGTGGGTCTCTAGGTAGATAATAATTCAGGAGACAGCACTTTCTGACTTGGAGGATGCTTATCTTGAAGCAGAAAGGCAAGTGCTCTATAACAGACAGAGAAATCCAGAATACAAGCCCTTTCGGTCCCTGAATCCAAATCCACATAATTTTAGCATCTAAAGTCCCACCTGGGCCTCTGGCCCTAAGACATGTAGCCAGCTTCCAAACACACTTTGGAAACATTCCAAACATCTGCACGTTGCCCAATCAGCCAGCACTGTCCTCCACTAGGTGTCTGTGGTGGTGCTATTCACCCAGAGGTCAGGTTAAGCTTATGTGGGCAGGGATTCAGAGAAACAAGCAGGGACTTGGTGGTCAGGGAATATGCCAGAGAGCTGATCTGTATGGCTTGCCCTTTTTCCAAGAAAGCAACAGAACCCTGACCCATGGCACATGTTGCCAGTGGCTAAGATTCTGGATCTTTGCCTTAGCCTGTTCCAAGGAGATATGCTGAGTTTTTCTGGAGTTTCTGGTAGAGGGAATAAGAGTAATAGCTCTATCTTAAATAAGCTTTGAATGGACTCAGTCCTGACAGGAAAATGATTCTCCTACATAAGATGTCTAGAACAACAGATTTCAATTTTTACAATTCAGGTTCATACTATAATAACAAAACTCCTCATAATCTAGTCCCCACCTATTTTCTTCCCAATTTTCTTATACTGTACTCCCTAACATGTATTTTTCAACCCAATTGGCCTTGTGGCTATTCCATAAACAAGACACTCCATTTCTTGGCTACAGGGAAGGCTTCTGGCTATGTCTGATACATGGAATGTTCTTCCTCCTCTATTCTAGCTATTGATCTAACTGGTCTTCTTTAAACACCAATTAAAATTCCAACTCCTATAGGAAGCCTTTCTCAACCTTCTTATTCCAATGCCTTCCCTCTCTTGTTCCTTGTACAGTCATTTTTCAGTTGTGTCCAGCTTTCCATGACTCTATTTGGATTTTTTTTGGCAGAGATACTGGAATGGTTTGCTATTTCCTTCTCCAGCTCATTTTACAGATGAAGAAAGTGAGCAAACAGGATTAAGTGACTTGTCCAGAGTCACACAGCTAGTAAGAGTCTAATGCCAGATATCAGTGTTCTTGACTCAAAACCCAGCAGCACTCTATCTATTGCATCACCTAGTTGCCCATTCCCTCTGCTAATTATCTTCCATTTATCCTGTATATCACATGCTATTAAAGTGTAAGATCTTTGAGGGCAGGGATTTTTGCCTCTTTTGTGCTTGACTCATAGTAGGCGCTTAATAAATGTTGATTGATTGATTGATAATAGCCATAAAAAATCTTGGTGTTCTTCTCACTGCCATCCCATTGCATAGAAGAAACTTAGACCAAGAAAGGCAAAATGATTTTTGCCCAAGGAAACACAACTAAGTTAGATAAAGAACTGGAGTTAGAAATCATATTTCCCTGATCCCTGCACTAATATATTCATTTTCATTACCTGCCCCCCACTATTTCCTTTTATTATAAAGCTTTTTATTTTCAAAACATTCATAGATAGTTTTCATCCACCCTTGCAAAACCTTGTGTTCCAAATTTTTCCCTCCCTTCCCTCCTTCTCCCTCACCTAGACAGCAAGTAGTCCAGTATATGTTAAACATGTGCAATTCTTCTGCACAGGCTGGACAAGAAAAATAAGATCAAAAAGAAAAAAAATGAGAAAGAAAATAAAATGCAAGCAGATAACAACAGAGTGAAAATTCTATAATGTGATCCACACTCAATCCTCACAGTCCTCTCTCTGGGTATAGTTGGCTCTCTCCATCACAAGAGTTTTGGAACTTTCCAGAATCACCCCGTTGTTGAAAAGAGCCAAGACCATCAAAATTGATCATCATATAATCTTGCTATTGCCATATATAATAATCTCCTGGTTCTGCTCATTTCACTTAGCATCAGTTCATGTAGGTCTCTCCAGGCCTCTTTGAAATCATCCTGCTGATCATTTATTACAGAACAATAATATTCCATAACATTTATATACCATAACTTATTCAGCCATTCTCCAACTGATGGGCATCCACTCAATTTCCAATTTCTTTCCACTACAAAAAAGGGTTGGTACAGATATTTTTGCACATCTGGGTCCTTTTCCCTCTTTTATAATCTCTTTGGAATACAGGCCCTGTAGAACCATTGCTGAGTCAAAAGATATATGCACAGTTTCATAGCCCTTTGAACATAGTTCCAAATTGTTCTCCAGAATAGTTGGATCAATTTACAACTCCACCAACAATGTATTAATGTCCCAGTTTTCCCACATCCCCTCCATTCATTCATCATCTTTTCCTGTCATCTTAACTAGTCTGAGAGGTATATAGTAGTACCTCAGAGTTGTCTTAATTTTTATTTCTCTGATCAATCCATTATTTCCTTTTCTCTGGGAGAGGCAGCATAAAGAAGTAGAAAGATTTTTGGATATGGAGCAGATGAGTTCATAGTTCAAGTCCTAGTTAGGCTGGGTGACCTTCTCTAAACTTATTGTTAAAAGAGGAATGATGATGCTTTTCCCACTTGTCTCACAGGGTCATCGTGAGGATTAAATTGAGACAGAGTGTACAGAAGGGATCTGTGAATCATGAAGCCCTATATGAATGTAAGCTGTTGCTAAACTGGCCACAAATACCACAAAGTTCATGGCAATAAATAATGGTAAGTAGTGTGCCTTTTTGAATATTAAAATAATGTACTTTGCATTTATTTACTCTCCCAAACCACCAAGATCAGAAGACTTGGAATCAGGAGTTGTAGGCTCAAGTCTCAGCTCAAACCCATTTTCTAATATGGACTTAATGCCCCTGAGACTTCCTTTGCTTATCTGTACATTTAATAGTACTTGCATAAACTACCCCTGTTTAGGTTACTGTGACCCAAAGTACTTTATAGATAAGTTGCTGTGATTATAACTCTTACAGTGACTTTTGGAATTTTGCCTAGCGTCTTTAAGTTGACTACACTTTGGAAAGGCAAGAACACATGGAGGTCCATTATCACCAAACAAGCAGGCTAAGCAGGATTTTTTTTAAAAAGACAAGGGAAAAGGCTTTATCACAATTAATGGTTTGTTTAAAACAACAGCAACAAAAACCACAAGAAGCATTAAGTCAGTTTTTTTCATCACCTCTGACAAATTTAACAAACTGTTGTAGGTACTGGATGAAGACAACAGCTCTTGCCCTCAGGAAATCGAGAATCTAATAGAAAGGAGTGTGACATTTGTCAGAATGTTCTGTGATGTGATGGAGACAAAAGAGGGTCAAACCAAACGCTAAGAAATATATAAGGGATGATCATTTTCATCTAGGGTAGCTAGGAAAAGCTTCATAGAAGGGGAGATACATGAATTAGTCCCCTGTAGAAGACCAAGAAAGAAATCTGCAGACCAGAAAGTGTTTTAAAGATCATCAGGTCCAACATTCTGCCTCTAGGCCAGTCTATCATCAGCCCATTTTGGATAGAAGGGTTCCCAGATTGGAAATATCTACACAGATGGGTTCAAAATCTTTTCTGTATCATCTATTATAGGGTGTTGTCACAATACAACAAATCCTGATAGAGAAAAAAAAATGTATACAGGATAAAGGGGGAAACATTGTAAGGGAGCAGAATGAAACTTACAAAGATATTGGAATTAGGAAACCTAGTAAACCCTGTGTTGGGGAGAATGATCTGTCTTCCTGTGAAAGGTTCATCTTGTCTCAATGATGGGACAGGATTGGTTGGAACAGAGTATGGACTGTGGTAGCTTTGTTCATTTTCCCTGACAAAAAAATGGCAGGAGATTAGTATAGGACAGCACCATTTTTGGTCTCCATCTGACTTTTCTTTCCCTATAGACTGTAGAAATGTGGTAAGGGTAGGTAAAAGGAGAGAAAAGGAGATTTTATGGGGTACAGTGGGGAAGCTAAGAAGTACCAAGCTAAAAGGTACCAAGGTATTATAATAATTCCCACAATTATGCAGGGGTATATGAGAACTGGCTATGCCATTGGATGGATACATCAGCCTGGGGGAAATCACAAAGCATATTTTCAGTTTCGTGAGAAACCATAACACTTGCTCAC
Source organism: Antechinus flavipes (assembly GCF_016432865.1). Lineage (NCBI taxonomy): Eukaryota > Metazoa > Chordata > Mammalia > Dasyuromorphia > Dasyuridae > Antechinus > Antechinus flavipes. Next base: position 320,030,250 of record NC_067400.1, on the reverse strand, counting down.
CAGAGTTGTCTCCTACATGTTGCCAAAATAGCTTAAAAACAGTGACATGACGCAAGAATAGCAGCAAATCTATCAGCAGTATATGTAACTTTCAACCCAGCCCCCCTCAAACAAAACAAAACATCCTTTTTATTAACTATAAAATAAACTGATTCAATAATGATCCTTTACCATTGGATAGAATTTGAATATTACAGAACACTTTTACATCCATTTTTCTCACCTGATCCTCAAAATAACCCTGGGAGATAGTTGGGGTTGGTATTACTAGATTCATTTTGCAGATAAAGAAATTAAAACTCAGAAGCAAAACCTTGGTCCAAATCATAAAGCTAATATGAAATAGAAAAGAAATGGGAAGAAAATGCAAATTTTTTGACTCTTATCTAGAGCTGGTTTATATCAGACTATACTAGGAAATCTCATGGAATTTTTCTTATTCTCTCAGAAGTACTTAACCTGGCAGTTTGGGAAAATCTATAGACCTCTTCTCAATAATGGTTGTTGCTTGTAATCATAAGTGGAAAAAATGCCAAATTTCAATTAGATCTTAGTGAAATAGAGATGCATATTTTTTTCTTTTTAAAGTTGAAAAACCTTTTGAATTCTACCCATAGTTCCTAGATTAAGAATTCCTGTTTTAAATTCACTAGGAAATTATAGGAACCAAAAAATACATCTAAGTTAGAAAAGAGGGCATATGTTATAATGAAAGATTATAATATTTGGAGTCATAGAATCTGGGGGCAAACCTTGCTTCTGTCCCTCACTACCTGTGTGACCTTGAGCTTGTCATTCAGCTCTCTGAACTGTAGTTTCCTTATCTATAAAATGAGAGGATTGAACTAGATGACTCAGAAGTCCTTCCATCAAGTCTATGATCCTGGAATCCTTTGATCATTGAGGCTATTTTATTAAACTCTCCTTATATTGAATTAAAAAAAAAAACAAGGATGAGTATAGAAAGGTGACCCAGAGTCAAGGTCAGTTGTTAATCAACAAGCATTTTTTAAGCATGCACTCTTTGTGAGTTATGGTGCTAAGAGCTAGGATACAAAGAAGACAAAAACAAAGTCCCTGTCCTCAAGGAAGTCACAGGCTAATGGAGGAGATAACATACAGACAATTATATACATATCAAATATATATTATATGTATGTGATTGTGTATGTATATATATATAATTAAACTATATCCATAAATTTGAATGTATATATAATACTTAGACTATACCCATGCATTTATTTATTTACATTTTAAATTATATTCATAAATTTGCGTGTACATATATGTGTGTATATGAAAATATACTTAGACTATATCCATTTATTTATTTATTTATTAGGCTATATCCATAAACTTGTGTGTGTACATATATTTATGTGTATACACACACACATACATATCTATATAGATATAAAATGAGAGGTAATTTCAGAGAGTCTGAGGAGATGGCAGGGTAGGGAATGGACAGGTAGGGTAGGAAATTGGAAAAGGCCTCTTGAATTAGATGGGATTTGATTTGAGACTTGCAGGACAAAATCAGGATTGGCATCAAGTCCTTAGCACACTCCCCAGGAGCCTGGCTTCCAGTCATTCCACTCCACCCAGCTACCTTCCCAGGAAATGGCCCTCTTGCCAAAATGATCTCCTAAAAGTGTTATCTACCATTAACACTTCAGTACAAATTACCTGCTAATTTCCTAATAGGGCCCTGAAAAATGGGACACAGTACAATAATAGTTCACTTTTTGTAAAATGCTTTTGCAAGTTAAAAAGGAGGCTTTCCTCACTATAAATTTATGAATAAAATCTAAATATTATTGTCTCTGTTCAACAAGTGAGGAAACTAAGGCTTAGAGAAATGAAAAAACCACATAGCTGGCAAATAATAGAGCCTAGATTTGAAACCAGATATTTTAATTCTAGTCCTAGACCTCTCTCTTTCCACTACCCAATCCTTAAATAAAATAAAAGATCTAGAGATCCTCAAGCATTTCACTACAAGACTTCTTAATTGAGAAAAGGTCAGAGAAAAGGTCTGGATGATAGGACTATTTTTTGATAACAAACTTCAAATAGAGCTCATATTTCAGCAGCTTTTTAAGATTTATAAATTTAAGTCAATTCGATAACCCTTTAATAAATGTGTACTGTGTGAAAAGCATTCTGCTAAGGATTGAGAATATAAAGGTTTTTTTTTTCAAATGAAACATTTTCCACTGGTCCTGGAGTCAAGTTCTCCGACACTTATTCAAATGTGTTCTCAGACACTTATTAGCTGTATGACCTTAGGCAAATGACTTAACTATATTTGGCTCAAAAGAAAAGAGGTAGGAGAAGGGGAGAGGAAGAGAGGGAGAGATAAATAAAAATTTATCACCATCTGCTGGAAGTTAGAACATATACATAAGCATAATATAAGGGAGAGTGACATGATAGGAGATTATTAGCACATACCAAACAGAGTAGATAAAATATATCTTAAAATGACTACAATAACGTTGCACCATAAAACAATCAAAAATGAATGTTGTGATATTTTAAAGAATAAGATTGTTCCCAAAGAAGAGTTGGGTAGATGAATTCTGTGGGTAAGGAAAAAAAGATATGCCTTCAAGAATGAGGATGAAGCAAAGGAAAAGCTTTCCCTTTCTTCTAGAAGACTAAGTCTTCCACACTTAGCAATCATCTACAAGATGGATAAGGTAACAGGAACAATAAAAGATAGGATTCTTAGTGGGGAAAGAATAGGAATTCCATCCAAGTATGATATATAAATCAATCAGTAAATCATTAAATCTTTGTCAATTACCTGTTATGTGCTAGGCACTATACCATATACTTGAGATTCAAAGACATGAATGAAACAACCTTTGCCCTCAAAAAGCTTATATTCTAGGAGGAGGGACACAAAATGTGTGTATATATATGTGTGTGTGTATATGTATAAAATGCACATATGCACACAAACATATGCATACAAGAAATGTAAGGTAACTTTGATGGGAAGAGCATTAGCAGATGGGGAGACCAAGAAAAGCTTTCTGCAAAAACTGGCATTTTGACTGATTCTAAGATCAAGAGATGAGGGAAACATGCATTTTGGGTAGGGAGACAACCAGAGCAGAGGCACAGAGATAGGAGATAAAATGTCATCTGGCTGGACCTCAAGAGTGTAGGATATATAATAATAAGAGGAAGGTACTTTGGAATCATGTTGTAAAGGCTTTAAAAGCTGAAGTCTAATCCTTAGGGCAATACAGTAGGGAGCCATTAGAATTTGTTGAGTAAAGGAGAGACATGGTCAGACCTACATTTTAGGAAAAATCATATTGGCAGCTCTGTGAAGTATGAATTAGAGTAGGGAGAAAATGGAAGCAAGGAGACCAATTAGGAGACTACAGGAATAATCTAGGCAAGAAGTGATGAAAGCTTGAAATATCATGGTGGCTATGTGAATGAAGAGGGTGGAATGGATATAAGAAATGAAAGAGGCAAGCAGGCAGGCAGACAGACAAACAGACAGACAGACAAACAGAGAGAAAGAAGAGGGGAGGAGACAAGGAGAAAAGGAGAGAGGGATAAAGGAAGAGAAGGGAGAGAGAAAAAGATTTGTTAACTTCATTCTCCAAAAAGCTGGATTTTGCCCATGGGACCCTGAGTTCTGGTCAGTAAGACTGGTATATGTTGTGTAGGAATTATATGTAATTCCTGGACATTTCCAAGTCAGGCTTCTACACAAATTCACTCCTCCACCTTCTTTCTAACTCTATGCATTGTTTTACCCTATTAGAATGTAATATTCCTGAAATAAAGAACTCTTTTAATTTATTTTATATCACCCACATTTAGCAAAGTACCTGGAACACAGTAAATCTTTTTCTAAAATTCATTTTACTTTTAATTTATGGGATAAAATAATCATTTCCATAACATGATACACTAAAAATTGCACATGGAGTAAAAATTTCTTATGTATAACTTACTATTCCATTTAACTATATAATAAATTTCTTTTTTTTTTCTTACTTTCCCCCACCCTCGAGGTGGCTACCATTAGACATAATTGGTGTATACACACATACACACACACACACACACACACACATACTTGTGTATGTATGTATATGTATGTGTATGTATAAATATATGTGTAAAATTATTCTATACATACTTCTGTCAGTTCTCTCTTAGTATCAAATATTGTCTTTTTATATATTCTTTTTAGTTTATTTGAATATATATAATACTTTAAATATTTGATTCAGTCAAAGTCATTCTTAAAACAATTTTGTTGTTACTTAATGTTCTGCTCATTTCATTCTTCCTTATTTTATATGTCTTAATCAATTATTTTTCATTCATTCACCTATGTGAGGTGAAGGAATCAAAGATAATACTATGGTTACAAATCTTGGTGACTAGATAGACAACAATAACAGTGTTTAGAAGAGGGCTTGATTTGTAGGGAAAGATAATGATTTCTGTTCCAGCATGCTTGAGAGGCTGAGAGCAAATCCCTGTTCTTCCTCCTTAGGATCAGTAGCAATAGCTGACTCTGACCTAACTTAATTGCCCAGTAGCTCAAATGCTTACACCAAGCCTGTAAGAAGAGACCCTACATGAAAAATAACAAACCAATATTCACTTGAAAACAGTCAGGAATCAGTAAAGAGCCAAGGGAATATGGAAACTGGTACAATAATGTCTTGCTTCAGGATGGAGAACAGATTAGGGTCTGATTTGGGCTATAAACTTCAAGAAAGCAGGAATAAAATACAGAGAAATGGATTAAAAGAGCTGGGAGACACATTGTGGATCTTCTAGTCCCACCCACTTATTTTTCAGACAAGAAAACTGAGCCTCAGATCAGGTCCGAGTTATGTACTTTGTTAAGCACCAAGGACAGCACCATAACAATTAGGCATTTGGCCAAGATTCTAAATTGACAACAATCTTCTGAGAAAGAATTCCTGAAATCCTTGTGGTTAAGTTTCCACACAATCTGTACTAGATATTAGCTTTCAATGCCTGGAAATCTCTCTATAGAAGGTTTCCTCCTCCCTCTGTTCAGGACATTTCTCCTGTGTGAAGTGCCCCTCATTTTCTTCTGCATCCTTTCAATAAAAAAAAAAAAAAAAAAAGTTTTCATACCCAATTTCCCCCATGTACAGCATATCATGTTTGAACCATGCCTAAACAAGCAGAAGAGTTCCTGAAGAATCCCTTTCTCCCAAACTCTACCCCATCTACCATGATTTGCCATTCTTCCCCTCCCCCAACTTTCTACATTGAAAAGGGAAACAGAATAACATCTCCTCAGATCAATGACATTGATTAGTGTTGCATTTATCTTTCCAAGAGACACCAAGGACACAGTCTAGCAGGAGAAAGGGCTGCATGTTTTCACCCCAAAGTAAAGATGCCTGCTGATCTGTAAAATACTCTTGGAGTTCCTGTTCCACCAATTGGTGTTGGCTCATTAAAAAGTGTACTCAATAAAAAAGAAGTCAGTTTATATATTGTTGAGGCTGAAGATTATTAGTCGATGGCCTGATACTGAGAAGTTGCATGTCATAGGAACTGGTATCCAATCCTGGGTCTTCAACTTAACATGTATTTATAAGATCTTCCCAAACCTTAGCTTCCTTTTGTGTAAAATAAACTTGGATTAGAAGATGAAGTCTAAAAATCTCTTTCACCTATAAATTCTTTATTCCTATAGAAAAACTTTGATGGCTCAAGACTAAAGAAAAAGTTTCTGCCTTCGTGCTTCTGAGCCCATATCCCAAATGGATTTCCTGCACCAACAGAACAAACTCTCTCCCTTTGATTTTTCCCCCATAGCCTTTGAGATGCCAGCTCTTCCACAAAACTCTGGAAGCATAGTGCAGTAGTTAAGTATTGATGATTTACTGTAACATAACTTCCCCTAATTCTGTCTCCCTAAGGAGACAGCTTATGTTTGTGTCACTAGATATACATAGATCTCAGAACCATTAGACAGCTATTTAAAGTCTTGATGGTGATGGTGATAACAATGAAGATGAGAATGTTTATGACAGTGATGAAGACTATGAGTCTGAATGTCCTTTGGCTTTTGTTCTTTTTTGTTACAATTTTAGTACTGGAAGGCTATTTATCTAGTTCAACTCCTTTTTAATAAAGAAAACTTGAGCCAATGAGTGATGAATTCACAAGATCACATACTGAGTTAGTGGCAGAATTCAGACTAGACCCAAAGTCTCCTATGTGTATGTATGCAGTTCATTATCAGTGTATATTAAGTTTTTCTTCTGCCTAATACCCTTCAAGACTTCCTCTGATCTCCCCAACCCCAACCAGAATACCCTTATTTGTACAACAACCCTCCAAGTTTCTTTGGCCTATCTCTAGTATAAGTGAAGCCTGAGAGAGAATGGAGCATTGGAGCCAGGAAGCACTGGTTGAGTGCTCCCAGCCCCAGAGTCTTGTGCATATCACTTAACCTCTCAGTAGTCTAGTCAGTTCTCTATGATAAAAGATGATAGAGAAGGGATTGACATACTTTAGTAAAGCTTTCTTATACCTATGAAATCACAGGTCCATTCTCCATACCTAATTAAAATCATCTCCACTTACCATCTCCCCACCTCCAACCCTCTAAACTCAATCTCTAGATAATGGCTAAGAGAAGAATTCATTGCTAATGAAAACCACATTCTTTCTTTCTGATCCTCTGAGAAAGATGAAATGTATGGCCAGCCTGAATTGAGAGTTCCTGTTCCTCTTCCTCTTCCTGAATGCACCTTATCCTAATGATAATAATAATCACACTCTACAATTTTCCACTTTTAACTTTTCAGAGCTTCATCTTTGCAATATAAAATTATACTTTCCTCAAAATACCTTAGGTAGTAGGAATTTTCAAGGGTCATAAACTCTTATCAAATTCCCCATCTACTTGGTACAGAATTTGTTAATTAGCAAATAGACCCCAGTTTAGTTCAAAAAAGATTTATAAAGCACCTACTCAGTATAAGTACTGTGAAGAATCAGATTGGGTAGATGCTGGTTTGTATGTTATATTACCTATAGTTTGCATGTTCATTTCAATGACAAAATACCCAGAAACCCAAATTCTTAGACTGTGAGACCTGGAAAGAATTCTAGAAAGCATTCTACTCAATCACATCATTTTACAAAAGAAAATGAAATCGATTTTCCTATCCTTTTGTCCCCTAATTATCACCTGGCACATGCCCTTTTGCCATTTGAAAGGAGGAACCAGTCTTTTTCAGATTCTTGATCCTATCTCATGCAGCATCTCACAAGGTTTATTCAGCTAACAATCCATAGCCCTACTTCTAGCCTCAGCATTTGGACCTTGATCTCTTTTTTTTTTTTATTGGGCACACCTTTCTGCAGAACCCAAATAAAACAATTGATGAAGCAGGAACCTCATAGGTACCTTAATGGGAGAGCAGGCATGCTTACTTGGGAGAAAGCCTACTCTTGTGTTAGAAATTTTATCCTGATGCCTCCTGGCAAGAGAAATGCAACATTAATCAATGTCATTGATTGATCTGTATGAACACATTGATTTTGAGCTACTAGCAGACTCCCATCCAATGCCTCTCTTCCCTGCTTTCCACCCTTTGGTTGCCACAGAACTAGGAAAAAGAAATACGTTTCAGATTCATAATCACCAATGGGAAGAAAGTGAGCCCCATGGAATTCACCACTTAAGATGGAGCAGCCCCCAGTGACTAGCTATATGGGCTAAGCTAATTGACACCTCTTTCCATTCTTGCCTTTCTTCTTTCATATGGGAGTTCTCTAAAGAACAGTGAGCATAACAATAGACAATGTCATAATTAGAGTGAGGTGACTAAGGCTTTGCCTGAAATTTAGAGGATCCTGAAAGCAGTAATAAGTCCTCCAGCTGAGTAGAAACAACTAAAGTTTGCGACTAATTAACAAAATCTATTTTTTTTGCTAGAAATTTCCAGCTGGTTTACACTTTTTCTACATCATCCTCTTTCCTATTCTGCCATATTCTAAGAGGGATTGCTCTCTCACCCTCTGGATCATCCATCTCCCTTTCATGGATATATTCTGAGACCTCTTCTTCTAGACCTGCCTTTCCAAGTACCTCCACCTGCATGTCCTGTAGGCAGCTCAAAAATCAGCGTTCACTAGAATTAATTATCTTTTTCCCAACCTCTGCCTCTCCTTTAAACGTCCATATTTGTGTCAACCACTATTCCTCTAGTCATTTGGATTCATGATTTAAGAATCATCTTCAACTCTTCACTCTCCCTAGTACCTTCATAATCAATTAATTGCCAAGTCTTGTCAATTCTACAGGTACATTATCTCAACTATTCCTTTCTCTATTCCTGGTTAAGTTCAATCAATCTATCTTCACCTCTTGGCTGCATTATTTCAATAGTATCCTAATTGGTCTTTCATCATCTGACCTCTTCCTTCTCTAATATAGTGTCCACAGGGTAATCAAATTGACATGTCAAAAATTCAAGTATGATCATGTCTCTTTCCCATTCCAGACTTCTGTGGTTTCTCATCGTCTCTAAAATTTGGCAATTCAAACCCTTCAAGATTAGACTGTGATGTATTTTTCTAGGTTGAAAACACATTACCTAATCTCACATATTCTACACTGCAGTCCAACTAACCTACTTACTATTCTCTATTTATGAAATTTTAGTAATTCTGTGCTTTTGCACAGGCTATCCCCTTACTCATAACATACTCATTCTTGAACTCTACTTAATGATGTTCCCTAGTTCTCTCTAAGACTCAATTCTGATGCCCCTTCTAAATGAGGCTGTTCTTGATGCCCAAATTGTTGATATTGCTCAGAGTTGTGGAGAGGTGGGATGAGGAAAAGATGAGAATAGGAATATATTCACAAATAAGTAAATTACCATGCATGTTTTATCTGTGTGTATATATACATATGTGTGTATATTTATACACATACAATTTTATGTATATGTGTATATAAATAATATTTACTTGTAAGCATTTTGTTCTAACACTTATTACTTGATTATTAAGTCATTACTCACTTTAATCTCCCTAAGCCTCAGTTTCCTCATCTGTAAAATAAAGAGTTGTAGACAAGGCCTGTGAGGTCCTTTTGAGTTCTAAAATTCGTGATCCCTTAGGAGAATATAAATTTTTTGAGGGCAAGGAACGCCTTGATTTTATATTTCATACAGCCAGCACATATTTATTTGTACCAAATACCACCAAGCCTGAAATATAGTAGACTTTACATAAATTCTCCTTGATTGATTGATTGCAGTAGAAGGACTCTGAATCTGTATTATTAATATTTTCTCCATCATTTTCTTAAATTTAGACAATCACAAAAACAATAAATCAAGCCCTGATTTATATGATTTGTCCATTTCTGAGGTATAAATGTTCATAATGAAAATTTACCAATCAGAAGTTTGTTTGAGCTAACTGTGGCACATCTCTAGATGAGGTCCTACCTAGGTCTACATCTATACACCAAACTGAATTTGACTCTAAACATGGATTTTTTTTTTGTTTCTCCCTGGTCTAGTTTTTAGAAGCTTGATACATGGCTTAAAAGGGTATAGAAAGCTCATTTTCAGTTTTATAAGTAGAGATATCATGCCTGATTTTTTCTAACTGCAACAGAAAGAAGAGCAATGTTCTTCCCCAATGACCTATTCTGGAGAGGGTATTCTAGCAATCCCATACTTAAAATGCTCATTGCTAATGTTTCCACTTATTCTAAAAGCCTATTGGAAAACTTCTGAACTTCAACATACATTAAAGGTGGAAGTCTGCTCTCTTCTCATCTCAGCTTAAGATCAGTGGTAAAAGCTAACATTCTGCTAAGCAACCTTCTTTCCACCCTCCTAACCCCTACTCCAGGCAAAAATCTTCTCTCAAAATTTCCCCATATTTTCCATAAAATATAAAACAAACAGCTCTTTAGTGGGAGGATCCTATCAATGTCAAATATCTGGAAATTTTGAAATCATGTGGTGACTAGGGAAGGAAAAACTAGAAAATTTGGGGGCAATTCAAATAAACACAATGCATTCTAATTTTTTTTTAATGCTTGCACAGATCTGGTTAATTTTAGCAACATAAAAATGTATCATTTGCTTTACTCATAAAACTATCATGTTCAGTATATTAAATTTTAAAGGATAGCTTTTTTCAGACAATAATTGCAAATGTACTTGTGATTTTTTTTTCTTGCAAGATGAACTACGTTCTATGATGGCTCTTAATTGTAACTAGTTTATGAGAAGAAAGAGAAGGAACCATGAGTAGTATAGAATCATAGAATGGGATCACAAAAAGTACTCCCTCATTTTACAGAAGAGAAAAATGAGGCAAAAAGAAGAATGCAGACTTGAAAAGCCAGGTCAAAAAATATTTATTAAGAACCTACTAAATGCCAACACTATACTAAGTAAATGCTGGTGATACAAAGAAAAATAAATGACAGTCCTTGCTTTCAGAGCTCACAGTTTAATGGGGGAGGGAGGGAGACAACATGCAAACAACTCAGAACAAACAAGCTATATATAGGATAAATTGGAGATAATCAAGACGGAAGGAACCAGCCTTGAGAGGGATCAGAAATGGCGTCTTAAAGAAGGTGAGACTTAAGCTGACACTTGAAGGAAGCCAAGAGGTGGGGAGATGAGGAGGCAGAGTGTTCCAGGCATGGGGGTACAGCCAGTGAAAATGCCCAGAATTGGAAACGAAAAGTAGATGATTTTAAAGAGCTGTGACTATAGAATGTTCAGGGTATTCTGTGTATTATTACTCCAATGGCAGTTTCACTAAGCACATTCTTCCTTACACTACTGGGTATTTCAAGAACATCAACAATTATTGTTTCTCTAAGAGTGTCTTTGTTTCTTAGGAAACTCTCCAAGGACCTCCCCACTCCAGCCTATCAAGCTTTCCTCTAGAAGTTCAAAGTCATTGCATTAATTTATTTTTGAAGACAGCAAGGATAATTGGAGTCACTCTGCATGTTTTAGAATTTCTTCTACTCAACTATTATCTTTTGGAAAGTATCCAGTTTTCTTGACGTCAAGAAACAAGTTTGGATCGTGAGATGCACATCTGAGCACAGAGTCACATGTGGGCATCTATCTAATTTTGTTTTCCCATGCTGCTGTCATAGGAACAGAGATCTAAAGCTGAAATGTGCTTTTAAATTCAACTGGTCCACTCATCTACCCCCATGTTAATGTGAAGGAAACTGAGGCTCAGGGAAGTTAATCAACAAACATATATTAAACACTTACTGTTGTAACACAGAAGATACAAAGGGGTATATTCCAATGAAGTGACTTGCCCAACATCACACATTTCACAAATGGCAGACCAATATTAGAACCTGGATCCTATAACTTCAAACTCAGCACTCATGTTATTTGTGTCGTTTGTCAGCAAAACAAATATTATATAGCACCCTATCTATTTTCTTAGGACTTTGTATATTTTACAGTAAATAAGATCTTCAATCCCTCTGTTTATTCTTGATTGATGTTTCTACAAAAAAAAAAACTTGCTAAGTCATTGGTACCACACAGCTTCTGATTCCTTTCTTGTCCACTCACCTATAAGTTGTGGAGCCGGTCAGTCAGCAAGCATTTGTGAATTGACTTGTATATTTAAAGGATATATAAGGAGATGTAAGTTGTGTAGGATGACATATGCCACTAATTGATTCTCCCTTGCATGAATATTATCCTTCATTCAGTCTGACTCTTAAAGAAGCCACTGGTGGAAAAGGAGGTGAGGATTTTACTTACATTTTAGGGAGACTATATATTCACTTGAGGAAAAATGACATCTTGATTGCTATGAACTCTTGTTTTCTTAGTAATTCCCTATATTTTATTTTATTCACTTAAAAACAGCATTCTTAATATGGGTTCATAGGCTCCACCAGCCTGCCCAAGGGATGGATGATACCAAACAGGTTAAGAACTTCTTGCTTTAGATGATTTTAAAAACTTCCATCACTCATGCATTACATTCCCTTACCCTATCCCCAACTGTCATCCTTGATTTTCCATAAATCCTTCATAGCTGATAACCCCAATGTGGGATAGCTAAAAGCTTTCCTCTCATTCAGTATTTTAACATTCAGAAGAATAGTTCTGGTAAATATAGTACTTTCTTGTTGTTTCTTGTTGACTCACCTCTTTGTGCCATCCATGTACCTGAAGGAATCTTTTACATTTCTTTTCACATTTCCATCATAGTTGATATCATGCACCAGAGTATTCATAAAATTTTTGTTATTGTTCGGTCATTTTTTCAGCCATTTCTGATTCATAATGACTCCATTTGGGGTTTTCTTGGCAAAGATCCTGAAGTGATTTACCCTTTCCCTTTCCAGCTCATTTGCAGATTGTAAACAAAGGCAAACAGAGGTAAGTGACTTATGCAGGATTACATACCTACTAAGTGTCTATGGCTAGATTTGAACTCCAGAAAATTCTTGACTCCAGGCTCAGCACTCTATTCAATCTGCCTCCTTGATAAAGATACTGGAAGGACTTGCCATTTCCTTCTCTGGTAGATTAAAGCAAATAGAGATTGTGACTTGCTCATCATCACACAGTTAATGTCTGAGGCCAGATTTGGACTCATAAAAATGAGTCTTCCTGACTCCAAGCCTGGCCCTCTATCCACTGCATCTCCTAGCTGCCCCATTTATAAGTATATTTTTCCATTGCCCTTTGTGTCACCTATAAGTGTAATTTTTAATTGGCATAATCACAGTATTATGGATGTAGAGCTAAAAGGGACTTTAGAAATCATCTAATTCAACTTCTATTTTTATAAAGGAGAAAAGGGAGGCCCAAGTCAAGTTATTTTTCAAAGTCATACTCATAATAATAGCAAAGCAGGCTTCACAGATTACAATCATCCCTATTTTACAGGGGCAAACAGCTTAAGTGACTTGCCTAAATAATGGCTGAGGCAGCATTTGAACTCAGGACTCCTGAGCCTAGGTTCAGTGCTTTATTCATTGTGCCATCCAGCTTCCTCTCTATATATCCATCCAGCATTTTTTTAATATCTGCATAACACTTTAGGGTATTTTATAGGAGCATTTGGAAATATTTCATCTGACAGTATTTGTGCAAAAAAAAATCCTCTCTATTAGTAAAACTTGCAGTGCAGAAATACTTTCAGATGCTAATAGTTGGTCCCATTTTGCTGAAGGGAAAACAAAGAGAAATGCATTTCAGTTTTCATATAAATAGTAATCATATATAAATTTAGCCAGAGTGTCCTGTCCTTGGGGATAACTCTAAATAACTTTCCAAATTCAGAGGCCTCACCTCACCTGCCAGGATAATTGCTAAGACTTGGTAATAATAGCTCATTTTTATTTAGAGCTTTACGATCACGTAATGCTTTCCTTACAATATCCTATATGTTGGCAGAGCAATTATTATCCCCACTTTATAGATGAGCAAACTGAGGTTCAGAAGGGTTAATTGACATGCCTAGATGACACAATCAAAAAGTGAAAGAGCTAAGACTCAAATCTGACTCACAATCCATTGTTCTTCCATTAAGTCATGCTCTTCTTGATTTTATCACAAAGAATCAGATGAGAAAGTGTTTAATAATGGCTTGCATAAGTTATAAAAACCTGATAATGTAATTATAATATTTTAAAATAGGATCCACTTAAACTCTTACCTTTCAATACAAAGGAATGCTTTCATTCAGTTCCTTTGGGGTTCTCAAGGTCATAGATCCAAGAAGAGTCAACTTCTAATTTTCTTTTACCACAAACTTTCTGTTTCACCTTGCTCCTCTCAAACTGGGCAATAAAATCATTGGTTCATATTTCTATGGACATGAATCTACTGGTAGATTCCCAGCCCTTGTCAAATGGCAAGGAACGCATTCAACCTTCAGACTCTAGGCCTCCTTACAATTACTAGAAGAGGGCCCCAGATCCTTCGTCCTTGCCATGGGGGACATTTCTGCCTATGGACTCTCAGGTTCTTGTGATTGAGAGCTGTGCTAGTCCTAACATCAAATTTGGCTATATAAATGGTTTTAGGAGAAATATATGGGATCAGAGAATTAAAATTGAGAATAAATTAATATTTATTCATTGAAAAGAACTTTGAAGCCCTGAAAAGTTATGTGACTAGTCCAAATTAACACAGGTGGTGATAATACAATAGCTAATATTTATATACCACTTTTAAGATCTGTGTGGTTTAGTCATTTTGGTAGCATTTGACTTTTTGTAATCTTATTTGGGGTTTTCTTGGAAAAGATTCTGGGGTAGTTTCCCATTTCCTTTCTCAAGTCATTTTACAGATGAAGAAATTGAAGTAAATAGAGTTAAGTGAAATGCCCAAGGTCACACAGATAGGATCTTAGGCCAGATTTGAACTGATGAGTCTCCTGACTCCAGGCCCTGCACTCTATCCACAGCACCATCTAGTTTTAAAGTCTACAAAACTTTTTACAAATATTATCTCATTTGATCCTCACAACAACCCTTAGAAGTAGGTGCTATTATTATCATGCCCATGAGGACATTGAGGTTTAGAGAAGTTGTGATTTGACCAGCCAATGTCTAAGTTTGGATTTGAATTCATGACTTTTTGACTCTAAGTGTAGTGCTCTATGCATTGTACCACCTATGTGTTTTAAAAACCTAAATCTGAATCCAGTGCTCTTTCCACAATATCAAATTACTTCCTATCTTATAGATTTTAGAAATCATTTATGGAGGCAAAAAGTCTGGTACTAACATCAATCCAACACTAAATCAATTGATAAGTATTTATTAAATATCTATTATGTGCCAGGCACTGGGCCAAATCCTAAGGACACAAACATCTTCAATATCTCTACATATTTTGAATTTTGTAAAAATCACAATTTAAAAGTTATCTCATATCTCAAAGAAATCCTTCCCACCTTCTCATTCTCAATTCAGAGAAGAGATCAGTTCAGGAAATATTTTTTATTTCTAAATTTTCAATAGTGTTTTACTTTTTCCAAATACACATAAAGATACTTTTCAACATTCTTTTTTGTTAGGTTTTCTGTTCCAAATTTTTCAAACTCCCTTCTTTACCTCTCTCCTCCCCAAAGACAGAAATATTCTGATATAGGTTAAATATGTGCAATTTTTAACATATTTCCATATTTGTCAATGTTGTGCAAGAAAAATCAGATCAAAATGGAAAAAAATTAGAAACAAACAAACAAAAAAAGCGATAATACTATGCGTCTATCCATATCAATATTCATAGTTCTCTCTTTGGATGCAAATGGTATTTTCCATCAGAAAGTATTTATCTTTATGTTTTTGATCTTCAAAGAAGGATTAGAGAGAGTTAAGAAAGGAGAAAAGCATTTAATAGAGTGCCTAGCACATAGTAGGTTTTGTTGATTTTTTTTATTGATTGATTGATTAAAGAACTGAATAGTGATCCTACAAGCCTTTGATATAAATCTCCCAGGCTAAATGAAAGAAATGCACAGTAAAATTCACAAATGTTTTTTGTATCTGAGAATCACCCCTCAGTGCATTCTACCTATAACCCAGCAGCTAGTAGAGGATAGCCACCAAGGGAGATCATAGGATTGTAGATTCTGATTCAAAAGAATCTCAGAAGTTAGAAGGGGTCTCAGAGGCTGAAAGGATATCTAATTCAACCTCCTCCTTTTATTATACAGGAATACAGAGCCAGGGAAGTTTTACTTGCCCTGAGCTTCACAGAGAGAGAAAGAGGCAGGCTTTGACCCCAGGTGCTCTGACCTCTGAGCCAAGGCTGTTTACAGTAAAGTACCATCATGCATCTGCCTATAGCAAGTTTTCTAGCTAGTATTCTGAAATGATACAATACTATTTTTTTTCCAATGGAAGTGCCATCTACTTTAATCCATCTGGGTTAAAAAAAATCAGAGGAAACAAGTGGAACTTGTTAGGGAGAGGTGTAAGATTAAAATGGGGCCAGCAGAGGAATGCTCAGATCATGCATTATTAAGTATTGTTTTACAATTCGTTTAAATGCTAATTATTGCAATCTAATTTACCCCCTCTCAAGAGAACTTCTGGTGTCTATCTATAGTAATAATAGTAATATATTGTGTTAATTGAGCCCTGGTTCAAAAAAAGGGCTAGGGTCCTCAGGCTGAGGGGCAGATTATAGAATTCACTATAAAGTCTAAAACCCACCTAACAACATCTCATTTACTTAAATGTCAACATAGCTAATGGCAGGAGATACCCTTCTCACAGAGTATCTAGAGACCTCAAAGATCCAGCCTGCGCTCAGCCCTAGAAATCTAGAAAAAAAGAAAATTAAAAGAGGGAACCTCTGGGATACCTTTCTTGCATATATTCCCCGACCAGATGGATAAAGGCCCCCACAGACCAATCGTAGATACGCCAAACCTGCCACAGTCCCCCCAGAACCCAAACATACTCAGGTTTAGAAAAAGATTCATGGAGTAGGGCAGAAAGAAAGGAGGTGAACATTACTCTATCCCTGAGAACTTAATTAACAAATACAAGTGTAACTGCATATAAAGCCCTCTTTTTTGCCTTCCGGTAACCAAGGCAACTTCAGGCAGTAGACAGCACCTTTCTATACACACACACACACACACACACACCCCCCACAGTGACACTCTGCCTTTGCTTTCTTCCACCACTGACCTCCCTGGACTGTAGGACTTTATTCACTTTAAGCAAATTTCACCAGTAGAAAAATGTGAGAAGGTTGGAAGGGGAGGCCCACTGGGTATAATCTGCCCTGGTCTCATACTCCCCCAGGGAGAACTCCGACTATAGACACATTGCCAAATTCCAATCACAAGCTTACACACCAGCAGTTGTTGACGCCACACTAACATCCATCTTAAAGATTAGAGGCTTGAGGGAGTAAGCTTTTCTCCTGTGTAATTCTTGGCCAAATCATCTCATATACACAGTGACTATTGGGCCATGGTTTCTTTTCCCAAGACCTTAAAGCCAGTCCTCCTTCCCCCCGCAAACACACACACACATACATTCTCATACATTCACAAATGCACCAGATTATTTTCTTTGAATAACTGAGAAATACCTCTCACAGTCTGAACTCCACCTCCCATCTTTGGAACTCATGAAATTCTATATCTATTCTCCTTTTGTTTCAAGCACCCATTCTATTTCACTGAATACTCCTGACAGCTACTACCTCCTAGGAAACCTTTCCACTGCTTATCCCTTCACCCCCATCAATTCTGTACATCCCTTAGAACTGAGGTCTTGAATGTGAACTACAGAGGAAATGTATGTTTGCTCATTAACTCCAGAAGCATTTATTCCACAAGTGTTTACTCAATGATTCCAGAGGCTGTGGGGAAATGCAGAAAAAACATCCATCCCTGACTTCAGAGAGCTTACAAAGTATTGGGGATATTTATTTGAATAAGGTATTTGAGTGTTCCCAGTTCAAAACAGTATGTGTGTGGAGATGGAGAAAGAGCATTAGATTGAGATTTAAGAGAACCTGGGTTCAAATCTCAGCTGCTGATTACTATTTGTACAATCTTAAACAGGCTACTTCAATTCTATTGGCTTTGTCTTCTGCAGGTATAAAATAAGAAGATGTAGCTAGATGAATCCCTTTAGAATAGTGATGTCTGGCTGAAATAGAAAGAGATCCATGAAGTCTATATATTGATTTAGAAAGTCATTTTATGACCTTATCTATTTCATACCGATTTTTATTTATTTTGTTAAACATTTCCCAATTACATTTTAATCTGGTTCAAGCTTCCTTCTGGAGTTTTGATGGCCATTTTCTGTTTGGGCCATGAATATATAAGCTTCCTGAGAGCAGGGATAATTTCATTTCATTGGTGTTCCCAAATCTAGTATAATGTCTGACATATGGCAGGTACAATCACTTATTAAATGATTGCTTTTTATAGTTTCTTCCAGCTCTAAAGACTTTGATCCTATGACTTAGTGCCAAAATGTGTGATATAGACCCTATGGGGAATCAAATTCACCTTTATCCTTCTTAGGTTGCAAACTTATTGAAAACAGGATCTTGGATTTGCTTCTATCTTTCTGTGTCCAGCATCTGGAATACAGTTTTGCACATGGTAGATCAACCAATCAATCAATAATCAATTAATAAGCTTTTACAATGTGTCAGGCAATGTGCTAAATCCTGGAGATAAAAAATAAAGTAAAAACAGTTCTTCCCTTCGACCAGATTACAAGGCAAAACATAAGCACTTCAATGGCACAAGAGATGGAGCATAAGAAAACATTAGGAAGACCTGAGATGAATCTTGCCTCCTACACTTATTAGCTGTATGAATGACTCTGGGCAAAACAATTCCTCTTAGCCTCAGTTTTGTCAGCAGTAAAACAGGGATGATAAGCCTTACCTTACAGGATTGTTGTGAGAATCAAAAGTAATAAAGCAAACTACAATATATAAAATTAGTTATTATCATATGTACAAATAGACATATTAAAGAGACAGAGTAAAGGGAAGAGAGACATAAAGCTGGAGGCAGAAGTAAGGGAAAGGGGAATGTGCCCAGAAAAGCTTCCTGCAGGAGATGGCATTTGAGCTATATCTTAAAAGAATCCAGGGATTCCATGAAGTGAAGATGAGGAGGAAGATCATTCTAGTCATTGGAAATAGTCAATAAAAAGATACTATGACAGGAGACAGTAAGTACTATGTGAGAAGTGAGTCAGAATGGCTAGAGGGAAGAGTTTGTGGAGGGAATACATGTGTAAGAAGGCTGGAAAACTAGGAAGAGCCCATGTTTTGAAGAAATTTCTAGAGACAATGTTTGGAGTATAGAATATATATAAGGGTTTCAAATTTGATGTGATAGGCACTGGGGAGCCAAGGAGGGAAGTAATGATACAAATGATATCTTTCTTTAGGGTGATTACTCTAGTTTTGGAAAAAAGGATAGATTCCAAATGGAGAAAAAGTAGAGGCAGGAAGCTCATTGGATCAGTGCACTAAATACAAAACATTCTTCCCACATTGTCAGGGGCTTGCAAACCTCCAAGTAAATGCTCTCCCTGTCTCCCACCCATTCACCATTTTAACAGTTGGCCAGACTGATCAATAAAAAAAAAAAACCTCTCCACTCTCTGAGAAGTCACTGGCAGCCATCCAGTTTTCTTCTCCACCTTTCATTAACATGATGGGTCACCAAGGGCTTGTCAATGGACAACTAATTCAATAAATTCCTGGAAGAGAACTGATCCACTTCAGACAAAAACCCTAAAAGATGCAAGAATCTAGATAGAGTCTTATTAATGATTTGTGAAGCAAATGATACCTCTGGTGGATATCAGCCTTCTCCTGAAAGGAAATCATTGTAACAGCTCACAACTCTTTTTTTCCTACAAGAACCCAACAGTCCCAGATGGATACTGGCATCTTGTGCATTTCAGAGCCCAGATTCTTCAGTCATGACAGTACATAAACCTTATCCTGCAGGTGTTGTTTTGGCTATCTTGATGACCCCATCCTAGGACTTAAAAAGCTCATTGAGCCCTTCCTTAGCCTCTAAGCTGGATACATGGACATACTATCTACAAATCAGCTAACTCTTCAATCACTTGATTTTTTTTTTGGTTCAAGCTTCAAATTTAAAACTATTAAGAGAGAGATCTAGAAAATCTATCAGGATGTCAAATACATCTATGACATAGATAAAAAGGTTATGAACCCCTGGGCTGGAAGTAATAGGAAGCCACAGAGGTTTATTGAGCCAGAGTGATATGGCCCTTTCCTGTGTTCTTTTCCAGTCTGAATAATTGGATCACAGGTCCCTCTAAGCTAAAAGCTTTGAGGAACTGAAGGAGGGAATGGAAGGAGAAGGGAGAAAGGAGATAGGAACAGGCTTCTAGTTCTGTGGGAAGAAGGCTTTCTGCATTCCCAATCCTTTTCTCTTACAGGAAAGCTTATAAATTCTTTACACATTTCAGGGAGAAATAGTGTACAGGAAAAGGGGAGTCCTTTGGGAAAGAAAGGAGAAGACCTGACTTTACTTTTCCCTAAGAAATGCTTCTGAGGCCCCATCCAGACACAGCTCTTCTTAAGCCAATAACTTCCCTGCCCAATTCCAGGTTGGTCTGGAACACAAGCTATATCAAGGGAACAGAAGCCCAGAGGGAGAAAGGGGGAGAGAGCTGGAATTTCCTGAATGTGGCTAACCACACTGGAAAAGCAATCACTATCTCTTATTTCCTCCTGCTTTGGAAGTTCCATAGGTATCAAGCATGACCAATCCACAAGGGAAAGAGTCCTTCCTAGCTCACATCTCCCCTTCTGTTATGATCAGTTGTGATGTGAAAGAAAAACTCTGCTCTGTAGATTTCCAATGTTCCAATTCCCATAGACACTTCAAGGACCTTAGAGGTCACCTAATCCCAAACTTCTCGTTTAAAGAGAAGGAAAATGAGGTCCAGGGAGAGGAAGTAGCTTATTTAATGTCACACAGCTGGCTCATTCCAGACTGGGCCTAGAACCCAGGTCTCCTGACTCCCAGCTCATTGTTCTTTCCATAAGCCTCCAGAGTTTCCTCCCTGTTCAAATTTTAGTTTACATTCCCTATATATGTGACTACAGGGTCACAGAAGCACAGCCTGAGAGCTGGAAGAAATTTCAAAGGTTTGGTGCATCTGCAATCTTCATTTATAAGGCCTTCCCCATGGAGTATTTTGCCTTTGCCTGTGTTACATGAAATTCTGTCCCTCAGCTAATATCTGATGACAAACATTCTCTTTGCTTATGTGAAGAAACCATAGTACACATTTTAATATATATGCACACATAGACTTATCTATATACATACACATGTATAGATATTCTAAATCTATATAGATTTATTATCCATCATAGGCAGCTACATACCACGTAGATGACAAATCTATATAGATTTAGAATATCTATCTATAGACACATAATATAGATATATATTATAAATAACTAATACTATCTATAAATAGCTCTATCTATGCTACCTATATCTTTATCTAAAGATAGATAAATCTATCAATATTTTTCTTAGGCAGCTAGATAGGACAATAGAGCTACCCCAGACATTTACTAGCTTTGTGACTGAAGATATATTTTTCATTTAAACTTATTTGCCTCAGTTTATTCATTGTAAAATGAAGATAACATCTATTTCAGTAGGTGGTTGAGAAGGTCAAATGAGATAACAAATGTAAAGTGCTTTATAGATCTTAATGTGCTATAGAGATGCTACATAGTAACTATCTGATCTTGGGCATATCACTCTCTGGACCTAAGTTTGCTCATATTTAAAAGGAGAAGATTGGATCAGCTAATCTCTAATGCTCTCTATCAGAACTGTTCTTATAACACTTCTGTTATAATGTTGCTATCATCATTCTGCCTCTAATATACTATAATTTTAGTAGCTTAGGGCTTTTCAAGCAGCAAAAAGAGGTATTCTTTAAAAAATTTCCCTATAGAATGAGATTTCTTATGGGAACAACCTGGTCCTTTCTGCCTGAGAGTTGATATTCCCTAAGCTTTAAAGGTCTTTGATTGCTTTGAGTATAGTTTAGTCTTTTGGAGATAGGGAAGCTTCTGAACTACCCAGGATTCTTCAGCATCAATTTTTAGAAGATCAATATCTTATGGGTGGATGTGGGGATCTCACATGGATACTGTATATTCCCCAAGAGCTATGTTGGATCAGAGATGATTCTTAGATTGTCCATCTTCTCTGTATCATAATCTTTGTTTTCCATGATTCTGTCACCCTCTGAAGGAGAGGCACAGATATCCAAAATAGGAATGCTGCCAGACTTTAGATTCCCAAGATGAATAAGCTTCTAAATAACAAGGGCCTACCTAAAGTAATTAGGGTAAGCAAGTAATGAAAGACTCATTGTCTCAAACAACATGCCAAGCTTTGATATCCTAATGTCAAAGTACCTAACGTCTCAGGATAGACAGATATAAACAGAAGTGAGACAGAAGAGAAAGCTCTAGATGGTAAGACCTGGGCTTAAATTAAAGATTTTATTTCAAGGTGTCAAAGAGAATCAAAGTTAAAATAATCCATGATTCTAACTACTGAGTTAGGTGAGAAAAGGCCCTGTCTTTGTACTTGAGTTCAAAGAATCATAGAATCCTTGATTTGTCCTAGATTTACATTTTATTCTTCAAAGCCATGATTCAACTTCAAAGAACTCTGGAATCTTTAAAATATCATCATGAGTTTGCCATGCAAATGCACTTCATACATCAAAAGGTCCTGTAAAGTCACTTGAATCTGTTAGTCAACATTTCTTCTCAATAGAGAATGAATCATAAAGTCCTCAGCTAGCTACAGGGTGATTCTGACCATTTTTCCTGGTTCATCTTCTATTATTCTTACTTAATTTAATTGTCCTTTCCCTGTGTCGAAAGGTTTCATCTATTTTGACTTTGGCATTTTGTTATTGCCTACTTCCCAAGGACTTGACACCTTACTCAGTTTCCAATGATAACTCTATGATTTTGGGATCTCCCTGTCACCTTTGCATCCAGATAGAACCCATCTCCTCTCCCCCAACCCAGTAAGCTAGTAAACTTTACTTCTCATTGAACTCTAACAGTTACCCAGAAAGCCAACTAGTGATTCCCAATCAGCTAGGATGAAGCTGCCTTGTGCTTGCTGGTTTCTGAGAGCTTGCAGGTCATGTTAATCTCTAACCTTTTGGGTGCCTTATGGCAGCATCCTTTAATATATCCTATTGTTTTATTTACCCACATGTCTCACACTTGTCATGTCTCACTCTTTATCATTCCATTTGGGGTTTTCTTGGCAAAGATACTAGAGTGATTTGCAATTTCCTTCTTCAGCTCATTTTACAAATGAGAAAACTGAGGCAGTGTTAAGTGACTTGGCCAGGACCACACATTGTCTGAGGCCAGATTTAAACTCAAAATGTGTCTTACTGTCTCCAGCCCACTGTACCACCAAGATATCCTTTCACTGATTAATACTGTTATTTTAATAAATACTTAACTTTCGTAGAGATGTGCTTAGCTATTGGAATAGATACTGCCTTTGTCTGGAAGACTCTAGTCAATATAATCAAATTCAAAGCATCATCTTTCACCTGATGGTGGCTTTTAGAAACACACTATGCCTATGAAAAAATAGCCTCTCCAAGGTTTTCTTTTCAAGTCTAAATTTTTTGAATGACAGTACATCTTGTAAATATTATTCATTCTTAAGGACTCTGAATACTTTTTAAGCTAGCACCTCCTAAACTCATGAGATCTTTCCTAATTCATCCACTTATTAGTTAGGCTCTCTATCTCTTGAAATTAACTTGTATCATGAGAATTTTTTAATTTAGCTATTCATAATTGTAACAGGATTTTTTTGTTTGTGGTGTGTTTAATTTTTTGCCTTCTCACTGTGAGAGAGGAAAAAGTGGCAGGGAGAAAGAGTGAATTTTCATTTTAAAATAAAATAAATTACATTTTCAAAACAAAAAGAAGTTACTTTGTACATATTTTACATTTACTTATACATCTAAAGTTGTATTTCCAATAAAATGTAAGTTCCTTGATAACACGGGGCTACTTCATTTTAGTTTCTGTATCCTTAGCCCCTAACATTGTATCTTTGCACTTAGGCCTGCTTAATAAACAGTTATTAAATTTAAATAGAGATTGGTAGCATGAAAACATGTTTTAAAAATTGCTTCTATTCTTTCCCTTTCTTCCCCAAATTAAACTATGTGGAGGCCTTTAACTCTTGAGTGGATGCACTGAAGTAGGTTCGAGCATTTAAGTCTAATTACCGATTGGACAATACTCTATGAGCATGTGCTTGAGGAATGGCCTTCCCACTATCCTGTGGTGGCTGGATGATTGGTGTATACAGAGAATTGTAGGAAGGACTAAGAGGTGGAGTAAGACGAGCCAGACTCACTTTGGTGGTAGATGAGGAGAAGGAAGGTCATAGAGATTCTGGCTCCATCCAATTCAATCCTACCTCTAAAGACCAAGAATAAAGACTAAGGACTTTTGCTTATCCTGACTCCGGCTGATTCTAAGGTATCCAGAGTGCTAATGCAGCTATCACAAAACTATAGAGGAAAAGGAAAAAGAGGAGTAGTGGTGGTAATAGTGGTTATAGTAGTAGTGGCTATGGTGGTAATAGTGGTGATGGTAGTAGTAGTAATGGTGGTGGAGGTAGTAGTAGTGATAGTAGTAGTAGTAGTAGTAGTAGTAGTGATGCAGTTTGAGTGGTCTAGATTCCTGGTGGTCTAGAGGTTAGTGACTATAAGAGAGTTGTTAAGAATCCCCTTTTAATTGGCCAGAGATTCTAGGATTGAAAGAATTCACTCATTCCAGAATTATTAGTTGCAAAATGAAAGTTTATTGTTGGATAGAAATCAGTTTACCAAGAGACTGACTTCTACAATGGCAGATCTATTGGAAAATGGAGTTTTGCACTGAGAGAATGCAGTTCTCAATGGGCAGAAGGTCCTGGCAGCTAAGGGAGCTACAGAGGTCCGTCTGCAAAAGACCTTCATTGAAGGAAGCTGTTATATTGGGTCTCTGTGGGGGCTTGGGACAGCCCAAGCAGGTCAGACCCAGGGGGGTTGGGACAGCCCAGATCTCCTATTGAAATTAACAACACTTCAAAGGGGTCCTTTTTGACCAGGATTTTTAATTGAATGAAAGGCCCTGGAATCTTGGAAAGATAACTTCTCTGGGGAGGATATGTCTTCCCCAGGAATGGTTGAGACTCTGAAAGGGATCACAGATCAATAGGAAATACAGTTTCTTAAAGGGACCACAACCTGCTTCAGTAGTGCTAGTAGTGGTGCTGGTAGTAGTAATAATAGTAATGGTGGTAGTGGTAGTAGTGGTGAGAATGATAGCAGTAATAGTAGTAGTAATGGTGAGAATGGTGGCAGTAATAGTAATAGCAGCAGCAGCAGCAGCGGAGTAGTGGTGGTGGTGGTATGGTGTGGTGGAGGTGGTGATGGGAGTGGTAGTGGTGGTAGTTATTTTTCTGTGGGAATATCTCCAATGCAGATTAGCAGCCCCAATGTTTATTTGTTCAGTAAACAGATTAGGTTGCAAACAGAATAATGCAAAGATCCCAAATCACAAAAGGTCGCTAACCAGTTGTTGGAGCATAGCCATAACTTCCCCACACACATAATAAAGGGAAGTTTTGAGGTAATTATCTAGACAGTCCAAACCAAGAAACACAACACTGCTATTCAGAAGAAAATGAAAAGGAAGAAAAGGCCAGGAATCCAGAGGGACTCACTCCATCTCTGAGTAAAACAGATGCTCTCTGGGGAGGGCTGATGCATTCCCACATTGAGTGGTGAGCTTGCTTCTCACCTTGCCTATAGGGACTCCTCCTGTCCAGGGACAGGGGAATCATTCTATCTCACCTAAGGGCTTATTCTCTGGCTTCTTTCCAAGCCTGCCAATTACAAGCAGTGAGGCAAATTAGAATGAATCCACATTCTCCAGGTCTGAAAGAAACTATACCAAGCCTAATTAGAAATTGAGCAGCCAACAAGCAAAGTGTCTGTTTAGAATGGAAAATAGATTGTCCCTTGCCTTGGGACACTACATCCTGTCAAATGCCTGATCCTCTAGTATGTCAGATCCAGCACAGGGGGAATGGCCAGAAGGAAACGGAAAGCAGACCAGAAGGATGTTTGCCAGTGAGCATAAAGATGATATGAATTTCACATCCTAACAAAATCCCAGAAATAATGATCAGCAATGGGGGTGCACCAATCAGTTGTCATATTTTGCTTTTGCAATTCCCACAATAACTTCTCTCCTTTCCTTTCTCATGCTTCATATAGCCACTGCCTTAGCTCATGCCTCCATGACTTTTGAGCTAGATTACTGCAATGGCCTCCTAATTGGTCTCCATGTCTGAAGTCTCTCCTCATTTGAACCCATTCTCCATACTGCCAAAGAGATTTTCCTTAAGTGAGGATATGACTTCTATTCAATAAACTCCAATGGTTCCCTATCACCTGTAAGATAAATTATAAACCCTTCTGTTACTTTCCACTCAATAAATTCCAATGGACCCATATTGTCTGTAGATAAAATATGAATTCTGTTGTTTGGACCTTAAAGCCCTTGGCAACCTGATCCCGAACTCTCTTTTACAACTCCATTTACATTAGGGCATGGCAGTTTGTCACTTAATGGTCTTGCCAAACTGAACTCTTTGCAAGCCCCTAGACTGGCACTTCTTGTCTTTGCACCACCCTTACAAGGGCACGTCTCCCTCCTCAATTCCCATTTATGGAACTCTCTGCTTCCTTCAAGACTCTTCTCAATTATTACCTTCTACAGGAACCCTTTCTGGTCTAGCAATCTGCTAAAGCTTTTCTCCACAAAGAACAGTATATTGTATTTTTTTGTATTTATTCTGTCAGAACATGTATATATGTATTGATGTATATTTATATATATTGATACATGCATACATGTTGATATGTGTATATGCATTTGTGGGTGTGTAATAACCTATGTATGCATATGAATATGTATTTATATACACTGATGCACATATTTCAATATATGAATATATAAAATGTGTGTATTTATGCATATACTCATGCAATATATATATTTATACATACCAGTATATACCTATATGCATGGATGTATATGCATATAATATATGTGTATACATATTATTGTATCTTTATGCATGTACTATGTATACACATTTGCATGTATTTATATATAACATATGCAATATGTCACATCACATGACTGTGACATGTATTTATACATATCTCTGTGTGCATAATGTATATGTTTATTATGTGTGGTATATGTATTCATAATATATTATATGAATATTTATATTATCGATATATGAAATGTGTCTTTATACATATGTATATGCAATATATGTTTATACATATTCATATGTACCCATATGCATGTATATATATATATATATGCAAACACTGTTGTTTATTTATACATAATCAATATATGCAATATATGTGTTTATACACATCAATACATGTAACATATATTGATATATTAGTATATAAATATATGCATGTAATGTATATACACATTTGTGTGTATTTATATATAACACATGCAATATGTATACTTATACACATCAATATATACAAAATATGTATTTATACATTTCAGTGTATATATGTATATGCATATGATGTATATATATAAGTACATAAATGTTTGATTTATTGTGCTTGTCTAATTATATAGGGAGTTATAAACATTATAATCTCCCTCATAGAATTAGTAAGAAATAGAAACATTTTTATTCTTATGTCTCCAGGCTCCAGGACACAGGCTCTTAATAAATAGTAGGCCCTAACAAATGTTTCATTGATTGAGTGACCTGAGTTTGAGTGACAGCTCTATTGCTTAGTACTTGTATGACCTTGACCACTTTTCTGGGTCTTAGTTTTCTCACTTATAAAATGCAAAGGTTGAATTAGATCATCCCTAGAGTTACTCCTAGCTTGAATCCTATAAAGAACATAGAATTGGATCTCATGGGACCCAGCTGGACATATGGCCATATCATCTTTTCTCAGTTTTAAAACAGGAACAATGACACTAAAATTATTTATCTTATGGGATCATTCATTCATTCTCTTATGAGTAAAATGTAATCTCTTTAAGGGAAAGGATTGTTTCACATTTGATTTCGTGTCCCCTGGCATCTCTAAACAATGTTCTATACATAATAGACATACTAAATTTTTTTAATTAAATTGAACATTGAATAAAGTATACAGTGTGAACAGCCTTATGTTGTAGAGAAAGTGCTATGCAGCTCTTATGGTGCTATATAAATATTACAGGACTAGAATCAGTTAAGTTCAAATATGACCTCAAGACATTTACTAGCTATGTGACCTTGGACAAGTCACTTCACTACTTTTTTCCTAATAATAGCACTGACCTACCAGAATTGTTTTAACAATCAAATGAGATCATAATTGTAAAGAACTTCATATACATATTTATTGAGTACCTAACTATATACATAGCACTATATCAGGCACCATACATAAAAAAGACAAAAAAAGTCCTTACACACAGTAAGTTCTATATAAATATTAGCTATTATTATTAATGTTGTTATAATTCTTGTTTATTATTATTGTTGTTGTTGTTGTTATTAGGCCAGAGGGACAGATCATGTCAGTAGATCCTCCCTGTGGAATATTGCCTTCATTCTCATTGAGCTGTATACTTCTTATTTAGCTGTAGAAATTTCATTAACTCAGGTTTTCCAGGCAGCAGGGGAATTGTGGCCTGTGGATACACATTGTAAGATCTTAATTTTGACAACTGTACGTGAATACAACCATGTTAGATTTTGATGTAAAAGAAAAGCTGCTGACATTTGAAAAATGAAATGAAGGAAATGTATTTGGAATGGGATGAGGAAAGTTCAACTTTCATAACGTATAGGTCCTTATTTCCAGTCCTAAAATAAAAACACAAATCATTTACATTCATTACCATGGCGCCATTGCAGACTGATCACTAATCATCCTTTCAGGTGGCCTAATTTCAGAAACATAACCCACTTTTCCCCCCTTTCACCTGGAAGTGATCTGATTAGCTTAGTGCCTATTTCATTTCCTGGAAAAGAAATTGCAGTCATCTTTCTGCTTAATTTCAATAAGTGATTAGCACAACAACCAAAAAACCATGTCACCTGCAGGCAGAATCTCAGCTCCCACAGTTTTCTCTGGGAGAGAAGCTGCCAAATGCTGACTGTAAAGAGAGATGCGTGTCTGATTTCCAGGTTAATTCCAAGCACTCTCCTGGGCAAACTCCACAGGTTACACAGACAAGCTGAGATAATAGATTTTCATGCTGAAGATTTCCAGACTAGCTCTGACTTTGCTTCCTAAAATTAAATAGTACATAATCTGTGCAAATAAGTATAGGATATCTCCACTTGGATGTCCCATTGCTATTCATAAGTCCAAAATTGAAACCTTGTTCCCCTTGAAACTAAAATCTTTCTCAACAACCCCATTTCTATCTGTGATCCCACTCTATCCCCCAAATCAGTACATCAAGCATTTATTAAATACCTACTATATACAAGACATTGCAGTAGGCTCAGGCAAAGACAAAAAATGAAACATATTCTCTGTCCTTGAAGAGATTACCTTCTACAATGAGATATAGTATGCAAACAGAGTACTAACTACAATTATAACTTAAGGACAGAGAGGACACTAACAATTAAAGGGAATCAGGAAAAGCTTTCCATTTTAAGTGGTACAGAGCTAAGCTAATGATTCTATGTATCCAGCAATGTGGCAGGAATGCAATCCAATCATCAAAGACAGATTGCACAAAGACAAAAGATGAACTTCCAAGTTCTGGAAACATCAACTATGCCAGTTAGGCCTACTGGTCTACTTGCTAATTAAGTCTAGCCATTAAAATAATAATCAAGGGATACATACCATTGGGCCTCAGGAGTTCCCGTGCTTAAAAGAAAACCATAGTGCCATGAATAGAGCATGAATGAAGTCAGGAGGATTTACTAGCCATATAACCTGGACAAATCACTTAACTCTGATTGCTTCCCCCCCTTCAAAAAAAAAAAAAAAGAAGGGAAGGAAGAAAGGGAAGGAAGGAAAGGAGGGAGGGGGAGGAAGAGAGGGAGGAAGAGAGAAGGAGGAAAGGAAAGAGGGAGGGAGGGAGGGAGAGAGAGAGAGGAAGGAAGGAAGGAAGGGAAGAAGGGAAAAAGGAAAGGAGGGAGAGAAGGAGGAGGGAAGGAGGGAAGGAGATTGGGAAGGAGCGAGGGAAGGAAAAAACTAACCCTAGGATTATCCCCAAAACTCTGAGAAGAGATCTGACTTCTAAGCATATGATCTACTAATATAAATGAAAGTGGGGAAGGAGCCCCAGAGAGAATACTAGAGTTATTATTATTATTATTATTAATTATTATAGGGTGGTTAGATGGTACAATGAACAGAGTTCTCAACCTGGAGTTAGGAAAACTCATCTCACTGAGTTCAAATCTGGCCTCAGACACTGACTAGCTGTGTGATCCTGGACAACTCACGAACCTGTTTGCCTCAGTTTCCCCATATGTAAAATGAGCTGGAAAAGAAAATGGTAAATACTCTATTATCTTACCCAAGAAAATTCTAATTGAAATCATGAAATGTCAGACATTACTGAAAAATGATTTAAAACAATGTTATTATAATATTATTCTATATTATTACTGTTAACTCACATTGAAATTTGCTTATGCCTCTCTCATGCTCTTAAGTGTTTTTTCCCTACCACAATTATTTGTCTACATGTCATATTCCTCCAGTAAAGCCAAAGACTAGACCTTATCTCAGCTTCCTATCTTTACCACCCAACTCCAGGGCCTCACACAGTGCCCTGTACATAAGAAATGTATTCATAAATGAGTTCATAAGTGTTCATTGAATTGTTACTGTCACAGAACATCAGAGTTAAAAGTGACTCAGATATTATTTCAGCCAACCTATCACTCAGTGCTAGTATATAATTTCCAGAGCCCATCTTTTTTTTTGTTTAAATGTTTTTGAAAATCGAGACAAGGTTCTTCCCTTTACAGTCTTTTGACTTTTCTTCCATTCATCAGAATTTCTCAAAAGTTTCTCAAATATCTGACTTCTATTTGTACTGATTCTCTCTTCTCTAAAGCTTACTAAATATAAGGGGTGCCTAGATGGTACAATGAATAGAATACCTTGGGGTCAAGAAGACTTATCTTCCAACAAAAGGTCAAGACTTTCAAGGGAACTAATGAAAAAAAAATCAAATGAAGGTGGCCTAGCTGGACCAGATCTAAAACTATATTATAAAGCAATGGTCACCAAAACTATTTGGTATTAGCTAAGAAATAGATTCATCGATCAGTGGAATAGGTTAGGTTCATAGGACAAAATGGTCAATAACTATAATAATGTAGTGTTTGACAAACCCAAAGACCTCAGCTTTTGGGATAAGAATTAATTGTTTGACAAAAACTGTTGGGAAAATTGGAAATTAGTAAGGCAGAAACTAGGCATTGACCCACACTTAACACCATACACCAAGATAAGGTCAAAATGGGTTCATGATCTAGGCATAAAGAATGAGATTATAAATAAATTAGAGAAACATAGGATAGTTTATCTCTCAGACCTGTGGAAGAAGAAGGAATTTATGCCCAAAGAAGAACTAGAGATCATTATGGATCACAAAATAGAAAATGTTGATTATATCAAGTTAAAAAGGTTTTGTACAAACAAAACCAATACAGACAAGATTAGAAGGGAAGCAATAAACTGGGAAAACATTTTTACAGTCAAAGGTTCTGATAAAAGCTTCATTTCTAAAATATATGGAGAATTGACTCTAATTTAAAAGAAATCAAGCCATTCTCCAATTGATAAATGGTCAAAAGATATGAACAGACAATTTTCAGATGATGAAATTGAAACTATTACCACTCATATGAAAGAGTGTTCCAAATCATTATTGATCAGAGAAATGCAAATAACCAGTAGGATGATGTCAGAGAGGCTTGGAGAGACTTATATGAACTGATGCTGAGTGAAATGAGCAGAACCAGGAGATCATTATA
The DNA here is from genome assembly GCF_016432865.1 of Antechinus flavipes. NCBI lineage: Eukaryota > Metazoa > Chordata > Mammalia > Dasyuromorphia > Dasyuridae > Antechinus > Antechinus flavipes. Next base: position 319,998,519 of record NC_067400.1, on the reverse strand, counting down.
CACTTCAACAACAATACTATATGATGATCAATTCTGACGGACATGGCTGTCTTCAACAATGAGATGAACCAATCAGTTCCATTTGTTTAGTAATGAAGAGAATCGGCTACACCCAGAGAGAGAACTATGGGAAATGAATAGCATTTCCACTCCTGTTATTGTCCACTTGCATTTTTGTTTTCTTTTTCAGGTTATTTTTACCTTCTTTCTAAATCTGATTTTTTTGTGTGTGCAGCAAGATAACTGTATAAATACATATACATATTTATTTTGTATTTAATTTATACTTTAATATATTTAACATGTATTGGTCATCCTGCCATCTAGGGGAGGAGGTGGGAGAAAGGAGGGGAAAAATTGGAACAAAAGTTTGGCAATTGTCAATGCTGTAAAATTACCCGTGCATATAACTTGTAAATTAAAAGTTCTTTAAAAGTAGATAAATTTAAAAAATAAATACATATACTTATATTACATTTAACATATACTTTGACATATTTAACATGTATTGGTCTACCTGTCATCTAGGGGAGGGGGTAGGAGGCAGGAAGGGAAAAGTTAGAACAGAAGGTTTTGCAAGGTTCAATGCTGAAAAATTACCCATGCATACGTCTTGTAAATAAAAAGCTATAATAAAAAGGGGGAAAAAAGAAGACTCATCTTCCTAACTTCAAATCTGACCCAAATTATTTACTAGCACTTATCATACTTGAGAGAAACCAGTGTGAACTGGGCAAGTCATTTCAGCCTGATTGTCTCAGTGTTTTCATCTGTAAAATGAATTGGGAAAGGAAATGGCAAACCACTCTAGGATCTTTACCAAGAAAATCCCAAATTGTAATGTTCTCTCTAAAATGTAATGTTCTCTGTTGAGGTTTTCTTGGGCCCTCTGGGAGCAGCCTTCATTTCAGTTCAGTAATCACCACAAGTACAGCCAGGTGTTAAAGTCCAAATCCTTTATTGTCTCCTTCAAAGTCTTGTCTCCTTTCCTAGCTTTCTTAGTGGCCTATCTCTCTCCTTGGTCCTAGAGCTTGAGCTCCTGCCACCAGTCCTTTGCCTTCTCTCCGAATCCAAAGGTTTGTGCTTCAGCCTCCAGCCACCACAAAGGTGGATGATGGAATGAATCTGTCTCGGCCTTCGAAAGTTTGCACCTGTCTTCTTTGGCCCTGAGAGCTTCTCCCTTATATGCTCCACACTGAGTATACACCAATCATTATATCACTAAGAAACCATTATAAACTAGATTTAATCATTGTCTCCTCAATTGCACTTAGTATCTTGTTTCAAGTTCTGGCCCATAACATCTCCTTGTAGGATTAGATCAATCATACTGAACCACGCTAAATTAGATAACTATTGTCTCTATCAATTCCACTGACTTAGTAACTTGTAAGAATTCTTTGTTTCAAGTTCAGAGTTCTGGCCCATAACACTAATGAGGTCACAAAGAATTGGACATCACTGAACATCAACAATTAATTCCAAACTTAGCACTTAGCTATTCTGAAATTGTTTCATATATATTAATAGCTAAAATAGTAACATCTTGATAAAGAAGTTTAAAGCATACAAAATGCTTTCCTTACAAAAAACCCTACAATGTGAGTGACATATAAGTTCTTCATTTTGTTGTTGTTTGTCCTTTGTTCTCGAAGAGGAAATTTGTCCTTTGTTCTCAAAGAGAAAGTTTAAAGCATACAAAATGCTTTCCTTACAAAAACCCTACAATGTGGGTAACATATAAGTTCCTCATTTTGTTGTTGTCCTTTGTTCTCGAAGAGGACCATGATATCAGAGAGGTGATGCCATGGGGTGCAAGTGAATTGGATTTAAGTGAGGGAGAGCTTATATATGATGAAACAGAAGGTCAAATATAAAATGGCTTAACCCAAGGTCCACATCAGATATAATATTTTAACATTTTATATCATCCTTTAACCTGGTCTGGCCACATCTCCTTGCCATCTGTGTCTCTTGCTTTGGGAACATTAATCAATACTATCATGGTTTCTGAAAAGGCTCTGGAAAGTTTCACAATGAGTGACTCTTCTGGGCTCTACTTACTGGTTCTTTAACTTGGCAAACCAAAAATTCCTTCTTTAGCCATCACTTCCTTCTATGTATTAGCTCCCCCTACTAGAATATCAAACATCTGAAGGCAAAGATTATCTTGCTTTTGCATCTGTATATTCAATTTAGCACACACACTTTTTTTTTTATTTTCAACTTGTTATTTATATTTAACATTCATTTTCTTAAAATATTGACTTCCAAATTCTCCTTCCTATCTCTACCTCATCCATTATGAAAGCAAGAAATATTTAGTCCCCTTTTTGACATATTATTGTTCAGTCATTTTTTTCCAGGCATTTTTTTCCATTTTTATGACATCATTTGTGATTTTTTTGGCAAAAAATACTGGCATGGTTTGTCATTTCCTTCTTCAGCTCATTTTATAGATGAGGAAACTAAGGTACACAGGGTTAAGGGACTTAACAACTAGTTAGTGTCTGAGATCTGATTTCAACTCAGGAAAATGAGTCTTTCTGACTCAAGTCTAGCACTCTATCCACTGTACCACCTAGCTAGCCTTTCTTGACATAACAAATGCTTAATAAATGTTTTTCATTTATTCATTTGACCACAGGCCTTCTGCTTATAGGTCTATTCCTTTTGCTATACCAGTATAGCTTTACAAAGTACAGCTGCCTCTGTTTTCCACTTAGCAGACAAAGAAAATCTTTGCTAAGGCTTGAACTTTTTGTATGTTCTCCATAGTCATAGGCACAGCAATGGATGGATAGATTCTCAATTTGGATATGGTAAGGACTTGGGGAAAACATCTAATCAACTTCTCTCTCTGTTTAGAAATGAGATAACACAGTAGCAGAACTAGAATTGGAGCACAGGTCCCCTAATTACAACCTCTTCCATCAATCAAAAATATCTTATGCTTGCTATGTGTCCTGCATTGTGCTAAGTGTGGGGAATATAAAGAAAATTTAAAACAACATCTACTGGGGGACATAATATGCAAATAAACATATACAATACAAACACATATATACATGCATATATATATACACATACATACATACACACATACATGCTTAATTATAGCTTTCTTGGGGGAGAAAGGGAAAGGACAGAATAAAAGAATAAAGTAAAAAGTACACAGCAGAGAACAAAAGAAAACCTACAAGAAACCAAAGAAAAGATAGACAGCTCTAAGCATAATGTAATATTATATAGGCTTTCTTAAAATAGAAATATATTGATGTATATTTTGAATCTTCTCATGTTCTGCTGTGTAGGTGGCAATTTTTTTCCTTCTATTTTGTGTTTAACTTTTAAATTAATAAAAGAAAAACTCCCTGAATAAGTAAAATTAAATATTATTTTCTTGTGCACTTATACTTGAGAGAAACCTATGTTTTACTTAACTTGAAAGCAAATTTTTTAGTACTGCCCTGATTAAACATTTGGCTCTTAATAATCTTTTTCTACTGTTTGTCTCTGTCTACCTCCACCTGTCACCCATTCCTTTCTCTGTATGTGTTTCCATTTTCATTTCCTACTTCAGTCTCTCTAGAACTAGTAATGGTTTCTCTTCCAAAAGGAAAAGTGAGGAAGGAGAAAAAAGAATATGACTTCCTTAAGAGCAGACACTGTTTCTTCTTTTTTTTTTTTTTTTTTTTTGTGTCACTAAATACTTAATAGCTGTGGGTAAGTCACTTAATTCCTCCATGTCTCAGTTTATATCTATAAAACAGGGACAATAATAGCACTTACTTACCAGGGTTGTTCGAGAATAAAATCTTTGTAAATCTTAAATTGCTACATAAATACTAGCTATTATTATTATTATTATTAAAACCTAATATGGTGCCTGTTACTTTTGTCCTTTCCTTTTTCCTTTCTTTCTTTTTCACTTTTTTTGAGGCAATTGGGGTCACACACGTAGGAAGCATTAAGTTTCTGAAGCTGGATTTTAATTCATATCGTCTTGACTCCAGGGCCAGTGCTCTATCCAGTGCTCTAGCTGCTCCTCAGTTAAAAAAAAAAAAACTGATTTTCATTGGTACAGACAAGTTGTTGAGGAAATTCCCTCTCCCAACATATATCAGCAATTACTCTATATTTTGTCATCTAAAAGTGTTGTCTGTATAACTGGGATGCTGAATGATCAGTGAACAAACATTTTTTAACTGCCTGCTATATGTTGTACATTTGCTAAGTACTGGAGATAGGACAAAATTGAAACAATTCACATGCACGAAAGGCTCCCTTGCTCAGGATCACTTGGAAATGTCAGAGGTGAGATTTGAGCTGAGTCCTTCCTGACTCAGAAGCCAGTCCACATTCACCATACAAGGCACTAACATCCTAAGGTAGCCATATTCCTAGAGGATAGGGAAAGCTTAAAAAAGGATAGCATCAATATTTGGTGAATTATTGTATTATTTTTTGATATGTTTTAAAAGTAGTAGAAGTGATGATGACAATTAACAGATTAGAGGAAAAACAACTTGATGATACTAAAAAAAATTATGTGGCAATAAAAGTTTTCTTTGCGAAAAATTATTTTCATTATTTTATTTCATATGTGCATATGCATAGTAAACTTGGAACTCTGTTATTTCTTACTGAATATGGGACAAGGAGGGTTTTCTAAAAGCCAATACATACTGAAAAAAAACTGGATATCCCTATGCTATTCCACACTGCTTCTTCTCTGATATATAGTAGGTGCATAATAAATGTTTCTTGAATTATTGAATTGAGATGGGAGAAACTACAGAAAATTCCATTCATGAAAAAGGATTGCCAGGAAGATTCAGACATTCCTGCAAATGAAACCCTTTAATTGAATCAGCTCAGGGGGCATGGAACTGAGTTTTTTGAGGGGTTTTCTTGGGAGCTGGATTACCTCCAGAAGAATGTCCATGAGGTACTGGCAGGCATGAGGAGCCTAATGGGTACAGATAGAGAAAGATTATCCAACCTAGACATGGGAAGCAAGATTGTTTCTAGTCTGGAATATTGGAGCTCCGAGGGGGCTAATAGGAAGGAAGCAATAATTTCCTTCCAACCCCACCCCTGTCCGAGCACAAAACTCCTGGGATTTCTCTAATGCACACACTCACCCACTTACGAGGCACTTACTTAGGCTGGTCTTGTATACAGTGTAAAGACTTGATCTCATCTGTTCACATGTATTTTTTTAATGTTTATTATTCTGAAGTCTGCACCTCCCTAGCACGTTCCCTCCACAGTGAGTCCAGACTATCAGCTCTCAGGAGTTGGGACCAAATCTGCTTTGGAAAACTTCAATCATTCATGTAAATAATAAAGATTTGAAGGGGGCTGGGAGGGAGGAATGGAGGGAACAGATGTGTAAGGCATGGTCCCTTATCCTCGAGCTGCCAGTCTATAAAGCTTTACATATGTGTGTTTGTAGAGGCAGGGAGGGAGAATGAAGGAATGAATGGTAAGGTATTTAAGCTCTTAGTTTATACAAAGCTCTGTGCCAAATACTGGTGATACAAAAAGGAAAACAAGATAGTCTCGGCTATCAAAAAATTCACATACAATCTCTTTTTTTTATTTCATTTTTTATTATGGCTTTATATATACAAACTTATGCATGGGTAATTTTTCAACATTGACCCTTGCAAAAACTTCTGTTCCAAATTTTCCCCTCCTTTCCTCAACCCCTCCCCTAGATGGCAGGTAGTTCCATACGTTAAATATCACATACAATCTCTACAGAAAATAAATATGAAAGATATTCTCCAACCCTTCTTAATCCCAGTGCTTTCCTTCCGTTAGTTATCTCCTATTCTCTCTCTCTCTCTCTCTCTCTCTCTCTCTCTCTCTCTCTTTCTCTCTCTCTCTCTCTCTCTTTCTCTCTCTCTCTCTCTCTGTATGATATATATGTATTATAGATGTATATGTATATGTGTGTGTATATCTATATATGCAACATGAAAACATTATCAGATTGTAAACTTCCTAAGCAGGGACTACCCTTTAGATACATGGCAGGGTAGATAGAGCACTAGGCAAGGAGTCAGGAAGACTTGAGTTCAAATGCTTGTTAGCAGTGTGACCCTAAATAAGTCATTTAATCTTGTTCAATTCAGTTTGTCCTCATCTGTACAATGAGAGTACCTATTTCCCTCTTACACCTCAGGTTAGTGTGGATTAAATGAGATAATTGTAAAGTATTTATCATAATATCTGGAATAAATTAAACACCATATAAATATTATTATTATTGTTATTGTTTTTATTGTTACATGAAGCAAAGCACAATAGAAGCATAAGGGACTTAGATTCAACTCCAACTGGCTGTGTGATCTTGGCATATGTGACTTGATCACTGGGCCTGTTTCCTTATCAGTAAAATAAGAGATTTAAATTAGCCCTTTTGAGTCTTTATATCTATGATCTATAAAGCATATAATGAAATAGCATCACAGAAAGAACGAAGGCAATGTCTCCCCAAGTATGTGGTGAGGAAAGGCTAACATCAAACTCTTGAAGGATGAATATGATTTTAAGAGGAGAGTTTCCCAGGTGGGGAGAGAACACTCCAAGTTGGGGGGGGGGGAGAGCATGAGAACAGGCTATTCTGAGTATCAAAGAGATAATTTTGGCCAGAACAGTGAGTTCCTGTGGGAACAAAATAGGAAGGCAGCATAATACAATGAAAATATATAGGATAAATAGAAGATAACTAATGGAAGGAAAGTATTAGTATTAAGCATGGTTGGGGAAGGCTTTAGGTGAGAATTTAGGTGGAATTTAAAGGAAGTCAGAAGGGCCAATAGCAGGAGCAGAGGAGGCAGAGCATTTCAAGCATGGGAGACAAAGAACGTGCTTGGAGCCAGAGATGGAGTTTAAGCAACAGCAAAGAGGTCAGTGTCGCCTGATTGAAGAGTATGTGGCAAGGAATAAGGTGTAAAAAGACTGGAAAGGTAGGAGAGGATTAGGTTATGAAAAACTTTGAATGCCAGAATATTTTGTATTTGATTCAATAGACAATAGGAAGCCATTGGAATTTATTGAAGATTGGAGTGATATCATCAGACTTGTGCTTCAGGAAAATTACTTTACTGGTTGAATGGAGAATGGATTAGAGAGGTGGGAGGCAGACTCACCAACAGCTCATAGCTATAATCCAGGCAATAATCTAATGAAGATCCACACCAGAGTGGTGGCAATGTGAGAGAAGGGGCAGATTGGAGAGAAGTTGCAAAGGTAAAAGTGACAGACTTTAGCAACAGCTTAGCGATGGAAGGTAAGAGGCAGTGAGGAATCCAGGATGACTCCTAGGTTGTGAGTCTAACGGACTGGGAAGGTGGTTTTGCCCTCTATGGTACTAGGAAAGATAGAGGGAAAGGGTTTAGGGAAAAGATAAGGAGATTAGTTTGGGATATATTAACTTTATACTGGATATCCAGTTTGAAATGTCTAAAAGGCAGTTAAAGAAGCAAGACTGGATGTCATTGGAGAGACTGAAACAGAAAAGATAGATTTGAGAATCATCAGTATAGAAACAGTAATTAAATCTATGATAGCTGATGAGATCACCAAGTAAAATAGGATAGAGGGAGAAGAAGACAGAACCCTGAGGGACAACTATGGTTGGAGAGTAAGATCTGGAAAAGTATCCAGTAAAAAAGACAGAGAAGGAGTGGTCAGATAAGTAGGAGGAGAACCAGAAGAGAGGGTTCCTGAAAACCTGGAGAGAAGGGGGTCTCAAGGAGGAGAGAATGATAAGTGCAGAGGGACAAAATCAAAGGGTGCCGAGGATCCAAAAGAGAATGAAGATGAAGATTCAGCAATCCAATGCTGGATAAGGTCGCAAGTCATATTGTAAAGGGTTAATAAAAGAAAACGAGAATGGAAAGATGAGTGAGTATATGTAGGTAGACAGAGGCATAGACATATATACATGTGTGTATGTATATGTGATTGGTTGTAGAGTTGGACAATCTGGGATTAAGTCCTAGCTTCAATATTTGTGTCTTGTATGGCTTTGGGCATATCTCTGAATCTCAATTTAGCCATCTGAAAAAAGAACATAATGCTTCTTACACTGCCTATCTCATAGGAATTGTTGTGAGCAAAATGCTTCAAAAAATTTAAAGTATGATACAAATATAAGATATTGTTATAAATACGTAAAGAAAAGTGAGATAGGTGGGGGAGGGCAGATTGTAGAATGCCAAGTTAAGGAGTTTGATCCTAAAATGAAAAAAAGAATTCTTGTATAGTTAGGACACTTAATGAGAATGATAGGAAGGAGGAGGAGGGGGAGGAGGAGGGAGAAGAGAAAAGGAAGGAGATGGAGGGGGGAAGATAAGGAGGAGGAGAAAAGAAAGGAGAAGAGAAGGGAAATGGGAAGAACAGAGAGCTGAATTCCTCCATAAGCATTTATAGGGGAGGGAGAAAGAACTTTATTCCCCAGGCTCCTGTTCTCTAACTGCTCCTCCTCCTCCTTTTAGCCAGAGCAACAGCTCACTCTTCTTCCAGACCCATGTTTACATGTCTCCAAGATCAGCGAACATGTCATTCAGAAGCTCTGAACCTCCTCCTTTCTTTGGATATTTAACTAAGTCAGGTCTGTGTTTTAAGCAGGAGGACTTGGAAGAACATATAAGTACATAAAAGAGAATGTGAAGGAGATTTAGATAGGCAATGGGCATAATAAGAACCCTTCTTCTGTGCCCACCATAAAGCAAAAACTCTTGCTTTCCTTCATTGCCACCATTTTTGTCTCTTTCAAGCTACAACTGGTGTTGTGCTCACAGTACTCCATCTCTATCGCTAGTTTTAAGAGAGATTTTTCTGGGTGGTCTCCTCCTAGGAACCGAGTCTTTCCCCATTGGAAGCAACCATTCACGCCTCCTCTCTTAGACTAACAATTCCTCAAGGACATGTCTATGTCAATTCTCATTAGAAGAAACCATCTCTCTCCCATTTTCTAGGCAACTTCCTAAATAAAGGTATTATGTCTCCATCATCTGACATTTCTCCTTAGCTTAGACTGGGAGCTCTTGAAGGGATGGATACAAGGGTACTCATCAAAGAGGATAGATCAATAGACTGAGCAGCCTTTACTTCAAAAAAGTTCAAAGAATGAGAAAAAACACGAGTTTCACCTCAGTGCCTGAAGAAGGCCACACCTGCTCAGATTCTCAAGGGCTTGGGGGTTAGGTTGTAACAGGTGAGGCTAGCCTTTGAGCCCTAAGTCCATCACCCTTCATTGTCAGAGGACCATCTCTACAAAGGGACCTCGGCATTGTTGGGGATCTGGGTTGCATTGGGGGCTGGTGGTATTTTCTGACACATGCTGCCTTAAATTTAGAGCTGAGGAGCTTTTGTGGGAGGAGAAGGAAAGGAAACCAAACTTGTTGCTATGCAACAGGGGTAATTTATTCTTAGCCAGAGAAGGGGAAGCAGCCTGGTACTGGGAGGAGGTGGGCGGGGAAGGGAGGGGGTGGATGGTACAAGGGAGAGGGCTGGGTGGTGGTGGTACACAGTGGGGGAGTACACGGAGGGACATGAGACTCAGCAATAAAAAGATCTCTGCCCCACAGAGTAAGAGTCAAAGAGAACAAAGCAAATTATGCTTCTGAGAGAGAGAGAGATAAGGGAACCCATCATGAAGAAACCCAGGGGACCAGCTGAGACAGCCTTGAAACTCTTGTACCCAGGTCTGGAATTAAACTATAGTCTATTTATGTAGCATTGTAAGCTTTTTAAGGGGCATTTAGGTGGCTCGGTGCATGGAGTGCTGGGCCTGGAGTCAGGAGGAACTAAATTTAAACTTAACATCAAATACTTCCTGGCTGTGTGATCCTGAGCAAGTCATTTGACCTCATTTCCTCACCTGTAAAATGAGGTAGAAAAGAGAATGGCAAAAAAGTATCTTTGCCAAGAAAACCAGAACACAACTTAAATGACTGAACAATTAACAAGCTTTTTAAAGCTCTTTCTTCACAACAACCCTGTGAGGTTAGTAAAGTATTATTGTCTCCATTTTAAAAATAAAGAAACTGAGGCACAGAGAAATTAAGTGACTGACCAATGTCCACATAGCTAGGGTTGATATTGGAATGTGAAGTCAAATCTCCTGCCTCCAGGTCCACCAGATATTCCTTTTGATAGGATTATAGAGCTCCAGCTAGATGGGGTCATTGAGTCTAACCCCCTTTTTATATGAGAAAAATGAGATTCAAAGAGGTTCAAGGAAATAAATTAAGTGCCCAGTAAGTGATTCACTCAAGTGCATACAGGTGGTAAGCAAAAGAGGCAGAGCAAACTAGATGAGGTTATCATGACCAAAGGACATACCTATAGAAGGGTTTTATATACAGAATAAAGAGAGAGGTCTAGCTGAGTAAAGAGATTTCTTCATCTTTTTCATCATCATCCTCTTCCTCCTCACACTGGAAAGCTGCTTCTATTGGAATGGTGCTTTATGGTGGACAAAGTACTTTCACATACATTATCTTGTTTCATCCTCAAAACAACTCTATAAATCGAGTCAAATAGGAGTTATTCATCCCCATTTTATAGATAATGAGAGTAAGGCCCAGAGAAATCTAAATCTAAATCTAAGTGTGAAGAAAGTCCTGAGTCCAAGTGTTCTTGTTCCAAACCCAATGCTCATTCCCCCACACCTTGTTTGTGGTTTGGAGCTAGCTTAAGGAAAGCCTTTTAAACCAGGTAAAATCCAGTGGCATGTATGTAGTAACATTAAAGCACAGAAGAGGGCAATATAAAACCCTCTACTTAATGATTCTAGTTTAAAATTACATATAATGAGGTGACAAGTTATGCTGTTTTGTCATTACCATCTTTATGTGAATTATCTTATTAGGTGGTGAGGGAGTGGAGGTTCTACAATAGGGAGAGAAGAGTGACTGGGAATAAAGGAGTACTACCTTAGAAAAGCAAGGCTAGAATAGGGCAGAGGGTGAGCTCAAAGCAGCCAAGGGTTAGCATGAAGACCCAATTTATGGGAGAAGAATCAGAATGAGAATCAACGAGTAGGAAGAGGAGTTAGAAGAGGACAAAAGTTAACTTCAAAGAAGTAAATCAAACTAATGAAGTCAGGATCCGATTGTGAACTAATAATGTAAAAATCTACACCCTAACGACTCAACCACAGAACAAAAGAAGTAGAGCTGGCAAAGAGACAAGACTGAAAGAAAACCTCTCTCTCAAAGAAAAGTCTAATAAATCAACTGTTAAGTCATTTTTCAGCTGGATCCCCCTCTTCGTAGCGTCATTTGGGATTTTCCTGGCAAAGATAATGGAGTGGTTTGCCATTTCTCCAGCTCATTTTACAGATAAAGAAACTGAGGCAGGCAGGAGTAAGTGACTTGCCCAGGGTCTGAAGTCAAATTTGAATTTACAATGATGAGTCATCCTCACTCAAGGCCCAACACTATCTAGTATCACCTAGTTCCCCAAATAAATTAGCTACCATAAAGCCAGAGGGATGGAAGAAAGACATTACGACAGACTCCTGACAATAAAAGAGAATCAGCCTACTCCTTAACATCCTGCAATCTGTTATCTGTTCCCCATCACTCTATTGGAACTATTTCTCAAAGATCACCAGTATTCAAAATCAGTAGCCTTTTCTCAATCTCTCATCTTCTCAACCATCAGTGATTATCCTGTTCACATTTCAGTAACGTGGATATGGAAGTTGAAATTCAGGAGCTTAAGACATGGATGGACATAGAAGAAATAATATTGCTAATAGAGTTTGGATTTCTAGGATGGGTTTTGGATTGTTAAGGGATGCTCAGTCCCTTGCCTGCTATCCACTGCTCTCACTTTCTATTAGGAGATATTTTCTCCCTTCATTCTTGCTCTTGAGTTGTTCAGAAGCAGGACAGTGGTGAGGGCAGGGTCCTGTTAGGGAGAAATCTAATGCAGAAGCCAAATTCTATTTTTTGTAAATACCTATTATTATTTACTCTCCAACTTTCCACTGATTGTCTCTATTCTTTTAAGGCAGGGGGCTTTAACCTTTCTCTTATCATGGATCCCTTTGGCAGTTCATGGATACCATTTAAGGACTGCTGTAACTAAGACACCAAATTTAGCCAGTATGGGCATCAATTTTTACACAACAAATGGCTCTGTGTGCACAAACAAACACATACACTCTCTCTCTCTCTCTCTCTCTCTCTCTCTCTCTCTCTCTCTCTCTCTCTCTCTCTCTCTCTCTCTTTCTCTTAAAACAAAGTTGGAGTAAATTGAATTTTTTGTCAAACCCTACATTGATTTTCATAATCATTTGGAAATGCTCTCTGATTTCTAATCAATCATCAACGAATCTTGGAAGTACCTAGCACAATACCCAAAACTTACCTGGCACTAAGCAAATTTTTTGTTCATTGTCTGGCACACAAACCTGCCCATAGTAGGCACTCAGTAAATCCATTAACTGAATAATTCCCAATACTTTCATTCATTTCATAGAATCCCTTCTCTCCAGTGATCTCTGACTAGTGGAATGTGTCCTTCACTTTAAGATCTAAGAAAATACAACTAACTCCTGAAGCATCTATTTCCTTTTTGTACAATTCCAATTCTTAGAAATATTTTAAACTATTGGTTCTAACTCTACCTCTTGGCAACTTCCCCCCATGACTATTAATTCTACCTTCTGGGCACAAAGAGAAGTTTGCTCCTTTTTCTAATATTGCAGTCTTTCTAACACTTAAAAATGACTGTTGAGTTCCACCATCCCCTAACTCTTTTCTATTCCAAGTTAAACATTATAGCTATAACTAGGGAGATGAAGACTTGTTCCCAGGTTATCAATTTAGTTGGTGCTAAAAGGATGTGAGATAGTCACTGTTCCTAGGCCTCCATTAGAAAAAGACTAGCCTCAGGCTATATAGTATTGTGCCATTGGTATTGATGATAAGAGAAATGATATGATTTCAGGGCTCAGTGGTATGATTGGACAGAACATCACTGGTCCTTAGGATGAAATGAGATGGTGAACAATGTGAGAGGGAAGATTCTGGACTCTTCCCTCTCACTACTTTCTCCTCTCCATCCTCCCTGTAGTCCATTGTCCACCAGTATACTGTGACCTCAGGAGATCCTATCCCTTCTTGCTTATAGTGGCAACTTGGTTGCTAAATGTAAAGCATTTTGCACTTGAGAGTCAGGGACACAAGTTCAAATTCTACCTTAGATAATGATTAAGTATGTAATTCTAGGCAAGTCACTTAATCTCTATCTGTCTCAGTTTTCTCATATATAAAGTGACAATAATAATATTATATATTTTAATAAAAATATACCTTCCAAGATTGTTGTAAAGATAAAATGAGATTATTTGTAAATCCCTTTGCAAAGTTTAAAACACTATGTAAATACTCATTATTGTTATTATTTTATAGTAGATACAGCAAGATCTGGGATAGAAGATAACAAATAGCTGGGATCTTCTGCTGGTTCACACAAGTATTGAGATTTGGTATTTATGGTTTTACTGGGCAGAATGGATGCCCTCCCAAGTCCATGCTACATACTCTGATAAAACACACACATGCATGCACATTGCACACACACACACACACACACACACACACACACTTAGGTGTGTATATATACACATCTCACTTATGGAAGGGGAAAAATACCCACTAGGTACCCTAATAGGGAGCTGATAGCAGAAGGGATAGAATCCAAAAAAAAAATTGAATAAATTTAGAAAAGCAATAGGACAGAAAATAAATCCCCAGAAATCATCAGCTTTCTATAATTACTAACAGAAGGAATGGCACATTTTCAGTGAAGGTCAGCATAAGTACTGCCCAATAGCACCCAAATTTATTTTTGTGCCTTTTCCCAGGGAGTGGTGTGTGCAGCGCCAGGCAAAATATGCTAGTTAAGGGTGTGGGAAAAATCCTGTTTCTCCAAAATGATGTTTCCCCTTGTTAAGTTACCCTGATTTTATCAATGTCTCTCCCATAATTTGGTACTCAGGAATAAATAGAATATTCTAGACCAAAACAGGTGACAAAAGGACCTTCACCCCCTTAGATCTGAATAGATTCCTTTTCATTCAATTTAAGATTACAAGATGGTGGATCATGTTATTGCTGACCCATAGTTTAGGTTGTAGTCTATTAAAAACTCCCAGATCAAAAGGGAAAAGAAACCATATGTGCAAAAAATGTGTGTAGCAGCTCTTTTTCGTAGTGGCAAGGAACTGGAAATCAGGTGACTGCCCATCAGTTGGGGAATGGCTGAATAAGTTATGGTATGTGAAGGTATGAGAATGGAGTATTATCATCCCATAAGAAATGATGAGCAGGTTGATGTCAAAAAAATCTGGAAAGATTTGCATGAACTGATACTAAGTGAAGTGAGCAGAATCAGGAGATCACTGTACACAGTAACAGCAAGTTTATGTGATGATCAGTTGTGATGGATTTGGCTCTTCTCAACAATGTGGTGATTCAAGGCATTTCTAATAAACTTGAGATGGAAAATGCCATCTGCATCCAGAGAGAGAGCTATTGAGACTGAATGTGGAGCATAGTATTTTCACCTTTTTTTTGGTTTGTTTTCTTTTTCATGTTTTTTTTCTTCTTGTCTGATTTTTCTTGCACAACATGACAAATATGGAAACACAGATTGTTTGCTGTCTTGGGGAAGGGTGAGGGAAGGGAGGGAAGGAGGGAGAAACATTTAGAACACAAAGTTTTACAAGAATGAATGTTGAAATGAGATGATTCAAACCAGTTCCAATTGTTCAGTGATGAAGAGAGTCATCTATCCCCAGAGAGAGGACTGTGGGAACTAAGTATGGTTCACAACATAGCATTTTCACTCTTCTTGTTATTTGCTTGCATTTTATTTTACTTCTCTTTTTTTTCTTATGTGGAATGATAATTGTATAAATATGAATACATATTTTGGATTTAACATATATTTCTACCATGTTTAACATATATTGGACTACTTGCCATTAGGGGAGGGTGTGGGAGAAGGGGGGGAATTGGAACACAGAATTTTGTAAGGGCTAATGTTGAAGAATTGTCCACTGTTTTGAAAAATAAAAAGCTTTAATAAAAATATTTTAAAATAAAATAAGATAATTGTTGATATAAAATAGAAAAGAATGAATGTTGAAAATTATCTTTACATGTATTTGAAAAAATAAAATACTATTGAAAAAATAAAAGTTAAAAAAACCTCCAAGATCTTTCAGAGATGGAATTCCTATCTGGTCAAGCCACTCCTCCCTCCTACTTATACTTGATTTCCATGTATAAAATATTTATTGCTATTAAATTTTATCTAATTAACTCAAAAAATCCTTCTAACTTGTTGAGATTTTGACTCAATTATCTGTAACATCTATCTCTTTTAATTTTTTGTCATTTGGACTCCAATGACCCCTAAGGTCTTTTAATAAGCATGCTATCTATATCCTTAATCAAGTCATTGTCATAAAGCTTAAGAAGAATTTTGTTATTGTTCAATCACTTTAGAAATATCTGACTCTTTATAACTCCATTTGGGGTTTTCTTGGCAAAGATGGTAGAGTGATTTTCTATTTCTTTATCCAATTCATTTTACGGTAAAGAAACTGAGGAAACAGGATTTAATGACTTGCTCAGAGTCACATAACCAGTATCTGATGCCAGATTTAAACTCAGGTTTTCCTGATTCTAGACCAGGTCGTGGAGTCTATTATCTATCCACCACATTACCTCTGGGGGTTTTAACTCTAAATCCACAGACAAACCTTTAAGGAATAAGAGCTGCCTCCTGTCAAGTTGTTTTTCTGATTGTGAGTGTGTGTGTGTGTGTGTGTGTGTGTTCATGTGCTTGTGAATGTAGTTAGAGATAACATGCAAGCTAATTAAATCCCTATGTTTCCATTACTTTGCTTTTGCCCCTTCCAAAACATGATTTGGATGTCCCAGAAGCTGTTTGGAATGCTCCCTCAGCTTGTTCCAGATATTTTTCTCCTGTCACCCCCCAAAAAAAAAATTTTAGACTGAGAATAGTGTCTAGGGGAATGGATCTTACTCTGAGTTCCCATACCAATTGCAGAAGGATGTCATAGAATGTTTAGAAGTAGTCATAGTTTGGTTTTGAAACTCCCAACTCATCAAATAAGAAATCATTTTAAATTCTAAATGAGGACACATTCCTTCATTTAAATCCTTGATACAGATAAGACCTTACCATGAGACAGTGAAAATTGGGAGAACCTGGGTTCAAGCCTGCTGAATCACTGATCTCCTTATATCCATTCACTTAACATTTTAAAATTCCTACTATGTGCAAGGCACTATCAATGTAGTTTGCTAGAAGGGTAGTAATATATGAAAAGTTGTAAAAGTAGGTAGAACAAGTGAAGGGCTTCAAATGACACACAGAGAGTTTCTTTTAAACTGAAGGCAATAGGGAGCCACTGATATTTATTGAGTATTAGAGTGACATGGTCAGACATGCATAAGGAAAATCACTTTGCAATTTTCTAGAGGGTAAACCAGAAAAGGAATCATTTTGAAGCAAGGAAACTATTTGAGGAAAATCTGAGTTTAAATCTGGCACCAGACACTGGTTATATGACTCTGAGTAAGTCATTTGATCCTGTTTCCTCAGTTTCTTTACCATAAAATGAATTGGAGAAAGAAATACAAAATCACTCCATCAAAGGTAATGAGACACTGAACAAAAGTTGTGGCTATATAAATAATAATAAAAGATTGGATTTAAGAGAGCTTGTGGAGATAGAAATGATATGACATGGGGAAAATAAGTGCTGTTTTGGTCCTGTTGAATTCAAGATACCTATGGGACCTTCACTTTGAAATATCTAATGGGTATTAGTTGATGAAGGAATTGGAACTCAGGAGAGAGATGTGGGCTAAATATATAGTTTAGAGAATCATTTGCATAGAAGTGATTATCTAAATTATGGGAAATGATGAGGAGGAAAAAGAAGAGAAAGAAGGAAAAGAAGAAGGGGGTGGGGAAAAGGAAGAAAAAGCAGAAGATAAAGAGGAGGAATGAGAAGAAAAAGAGGAGGAGAAGAAATATCAGTAGAGACAGTAAAACCATTATCTTGTGCTTATATAGGACCACATGGCAGACTTCAGAATGGGGACTTCAGAATAAACATGTAAAGGGATACTGAGACTGAGCATTCAACAACTGATGAGTTGTGGGGAAAGGTAGAGACAAGAAGTCAAACAATAGTATGAAAGGAGAGAAAGAAAATGGTTATGGAGCCTAGAGGTTCCAACTGGAACCTGCTGGAATTTGCAAACACTGACATCTTTCCTCAACCCAGTGTTGAACTTCTGGGCATCTCTGTTTTGGTGCTATTGGCAGCCTCTCTGAAATTTTCTTGCTCTTGTTCTTCCTGGGTTGTGGACAGGAAGCAGCCTATATAATCATGAAGATTCACAGCCCAATGGTAAGAAACAACATCGAAACAAGTATTAAGATGCAACATCCTTAGTCATTATCTGATGGATGTGGAGTAAACCCACCATTTGCTGCTCCTGTACACTGAACACTGGGCTTGGGGGAGGATTCAGTTCAGCACTTTGTTTGCAAATCACACTGGAAGAGTGTTTGCTGTTTTTCTTGTATTTTTCACATTATTTATCCTGCCTTTCTATTTTAAGAAAGTTGATCTTTTAGCACTACAATTTAATGTCATGTGTTTTATACTGGCTAGCCTAGCAGAGATTTAGAGAGGGGGGGAAAGGGAACTCAGAAAAATGTTCTGAATGAGATTAGGGACCTGGATATGACATTGGGCTGTTGTAGACAGATAAGTGCCTAGATTGTCTGACACATAATAGGTACTTAGTAAATGTTCATTGAGTTGGATTGGAGAGAAGTTTCTATATTAGATATTTCAACATCTTGGCTGTGAAACAGACAGATCTGCCTATCTCCACAGATACACACTGATATGAATATACACGTATATATTCAGGCATGGTTTTTCTCCAGGGAAACCCCACGGGATAGAAGAAGTCAATTCCAGGGTCCCTGCCCTATCCCAGGTCTCTGCCCTGTTCTCATTTCTCTGATCCCCATAGCCTAGGGCCAAATACACTACCTTATATCAGATAAATTTAATCTTTTGGCCCCATAAAATGCTTTAGGGAATATGAATTGAGGACCCATCAAAAGACCCTCTATGTCCCTAATCCTTTTCTCCTGGGAGGGCTTCTCTGCCATAAGAGGGAATAACTCTGGAAAGTTACTCTAACTAACCCTTTCAGTTCTCACTTTTCTCCTGTGTTCTCCCGACCTCTCTCCTCGTTCCAGACTTCTAGTACTTATACATATATTGTCTGTTCATCTTTGTTTAGAACTGTTCATCTATTCCTAGTATCTTACATATCCCTCCTCCATTAGACCGAGAGCTCCCTCCAGACCAGGAAGACATCTCCTCCCCTTGTAGAGAATACTCCTCGAAAAGAAGGACTTCATGAGATTAGGGGCATTTTAAAAATGGGAAACCATGACTAAATATCTCCACAAAAAAAGAGAAAAGATATTTCTCTCCTCTTTGTTTCTTTTTCTAGCACCCATCTGCAGTGTATCATTGCAAGGATGAAGGGGGTAGATGAGGGAAGGAGGTGATCATTATCATTGATTGGGTACATTGAGTAACTCAAAGCCAGGTCCAAACAAGTCCCTGGAGAGAAAAAACTTCATAAATGGGAGAAGTATTCGAGTGTAGTAAGGGGGAGCAGAAGGGGAAGGGGCAAGGAGTAACGTATCTGAAAAGCTTATGATCTCAGCACTTTTCTCTGCATTATGATGAGGTATCCCTTTTAATCGACTCCCTTGACAATGATTATTGAGATTTACCATCTTATCTGCTCATCTATCTCTTTGTCCATCTAGCTCGCCGCTGAGATTTCTTCACTCCCCCCACCCTTTTGCCCTGGAAGAGGGTTGCCATGGCAACAGAGTTCTGTTTCACACAGATACTGGAATGGAGATGCCTGGGAGTGTGGAGATAGTTTAGAAGCACCATCTCTTTCCACCTCAGCAGCACATTCCACCCCATTAGTCAGATCTAGCCGACTTAGGAATCCCATAGTCCCAGAGTGGGAAAGAACTTTGGAGTCATCTAGTCTAATCTATACATGAGTAGGAATACCCACTATAGTATCCTTGCCAAGTGGTCATGCATCCTGTCCTTGAACACCTTCCATTATCAGTGAACTCACTAAATAGCTAGGCAACTCATTCTGCTTTTGTTCATCTCTAATTGCTAGAAGTTCTCATTGCTATTAAGTCAAAATCTGCTTCCATATAGTTTCTAGTCACTGGTCCTGGGTGCCTTTTTGGGTCTTCCCTACACCTTTTTCTATGTGATTTAACGCTCCAAATATTTCAAGAAAGTCATGATTTTCTTTCTCAGTGTTCTTTAGGCTTAAACAAATTTCTATATGGCAAGGTTTCCAGGTACCTTTGACCAATCAACCATAAAACAATTATTAATCTCCTACTATATGCCAAATGTTCCAGACATTATTCTTTACAACATGTGACTGTTTCTCAATGCTTTCCCAAGATATAGCACCTAGAATTCAATATAATATTCCAGGTGCAATCTGACCAAGGCAGAGTTTAGTGAGATTGAACTTTCCTGGTCCTCAGTGCCATAGTCTATTAATGCAACCTCAGTCTACATTCACTTTTTAATAGTGTTGTGTTACAGTATTGGCTGAATTCAGTCTTTTTTTTTTCATTTAAATCACACTTGTGCCATTATCTCATGAAACTCATTTTTTTTAAGTTTACAAACCAAACCAATCAATTTAGAAGGCATAGGCTTGGTTTAGAGAATTGAATTTTTACAGTGTTGCTTGATTGTGTGATTTTGAGTGAGGCATATAATCTTTCAGTTTTTTCAATTTTTCACCTATAAAATGCAGGAGTTGGACTAACTGAACCTAAAGTCTTCTTTGGCTCTAAAGCTATAATCCTATGAGACTGGAAATGCACCAGGGGTATACTGGAGCCAGTTCTGACCAGTTCCTGAGAGCTGATTATTAAATTAAATCATGTGAGCATTTATACTTCTGAAATCAGCAAAAGCTACAAATCTGGGCTTGATTTATTATTTTATTGGTTGTCTAGACTTAAAGTGATATAGAAAATGCTTTTAAAAATGCAAGTTATACTTAAAAGTGTGTTGTGCATATATATATATATATATTTCCCCTGGAAAACGAGTTGTTACACACTTGCCAGAACACTCTCGGAAGCACACTTCCAAATTCATATGAAATTTCTGTGAAATAATAGGGAGTGGGTATGAGATATACTAATAGTAGTATTGGTAAAGAAATTTCAAAAATAACATTTTCTCTACAAGAAGTGACTGAAGAACTCTGCCAGTGTGAGCATGCAAAATACTCTTATCTGCTAGCTCTTCCTACTTCTAAGCAACTAGATGTCTCAGGATTTTAGTCTACAGAAAAAGTTAAATTCAATCCTTATTGACTTGCCTGCATATCCCTCTAGCTCCATATAAATATATAAATACTCTATTCTCCTGCTGATATTAGGCAAGAAACTTATCTTTCTGGGCCCAAGCTTAAGATGCTAATCCAGAAAAAAGCATGCAAACATTCAATGCAAGGGAGATAAAAGAAGCTAGATATCTGATATTGCAAGATGGAGCTCCATGATGAATAAGAAATTCCCAAATCTGTATCTCTCAAAGATATAGGTCTATAATGATTCTATATGGGAGAAGAAAAAAAAACCCTAATACCAAACATTATCTTCTGCTGGTTCTTAAACTGCTGTGATACTACATTTCCTTGTGGGGAGGACAGCTGAACAATTGTTCCTAGGTAACTGATTTGTCTGAAAGAGAGCAAGCCCCTAATTATGGACCTTAAGGTATCTCTTGGAATCCTGGAAAGTTACTGAGGTCATCTCATCAATCCAGGCTCAGTGGATGACTTTTTTATTCACAGAACCAATGAATTGCTGAATCTCAAAGTTAAAAAGGGACAATAAAAAGGGGCAGGATTTTTTTTAGCTATATTTGGAAAAGAGAATGATCAATGAAAATATCCAATAGAGTAGGATGCATATGAAGAAAATAAGAGTAGGCCAGTATTTATATGATGCTTTGAGAATTATAGGATACTTTACAAATTTTAACTCATTTTGTCCTCACAAAAACACTGGGAAGTAGATGTTTTTATCATCTCTATTTTACAGATGAGGAACCTGAGCCAGTAAAATAGCTCATCCAGAGTCACACAGCTAATTTTAGTGTCTGAGGCTGGATTTCAACTCAGAACTTCTTTACTGCTGGACCACTGAGGCTCCTAATAGAATTCAGAGCTACTCAACTTTTCAATTGGTTCTTGTTTTCTCTGCCAAGGAAGATGATCTTTAGACTGTAAAGGACAGAATAAAAAATGACTAGAAGAGAATTGAGACCCCTGATAAAGTCAGGAGAAAGTAAATGAGCACCTAGCTATCACTGACCATTTCAAATGTTTAGATCAAGGTAAACTACCTAACCAGGACATTGATAGAATATCCAGATGGGGTTGAAGGGTCATATTGAATGATTCAGAGTATGAGAGGGGATTGGAGAAAGGGAAATGTTATCCTCATTTTAAAGAAAGGGAAGATTAAATGGCCTCAATATGCTATATGCCTGTCAATTCCTGTCAAAATTCAAGGAAATATTAGTAAAGGGATGGCTAGTGCACAGCTAGAAAAGGAAGCAGTGATCACTAAAAAGTCACCATGACTTCATGGAGATTAGATCATGACAGACTAACCTCACTTCCTTTTTTGTTGACAAGGTTGTTAGATTGGTAGACCAGAGAAATTTTAAAGACATAATGATACTTTATGGAAAAGATTGAAGATGTGAGTTCCTTGGTGATACAATTAAGAGACTCTGGAACTGGTTGAATGACTGAACCCAATAAAAAGGCATTAATGGTTTAATAAATCTTGAAAAAAGTCTCTAGTAATGTAACCCATGCATCTGTGTTTGGTCTAATGCTATTGAACATTTTTATTAATGACTTGAACAAAGGCATAAATGGCATACTTATTATATATACACACTTACTGTGTAGGTGACACAAAGCTGAGAGGGACAGATAACATACTGGATCACAGAGTTAGAACCCAAAATAACTTGGTATCAGCAATTGTAGCTATCCAGTGCAGAAGAAAAAAAATCAACTGGCCACACAGTATTCCCTTTTTCTCTCTGTTACAAGAAGGACAAGTCTGAGCCTTCTAATTTAGCAAATATTAAGAAGACCATTCTCCCATGCTGAGAATCATAGAAATGTCCCTCTCAATGTAGTTAAAGAATTATCATTATTCAACTACAATGTACAGGCACCTGTTTGGTCTCACTATTCTCACTTTAACAATGCATTAAAACTGTGTTGTTGTTTTTTTTTTAATAAATAGTTGATTTATGTGGGGAAAGGCTAAAAAGTCATTTAGTAAAATAAATTTTTAAAATTCCAATTTTCTGTATCTCTCTGTCTCTCTCCTTCCCCCCCCTTCTCGTTTCTCTCTCTTTCTCTCTCTCTCTCTCTCTCTCTCTCTCGTTTCAAGTATCTTTTTTCTCTTTAGTATTATTAAAGCTCAACTAGGGCCACAAAAGCTGTAAATATTCCAGCCCTTTCTGGACCTCTAAGAGTTCTTGGTTACTAAAGGCTGATTTCTTCCTAGACAGACCACAAAGCCACTCTCTCCTGGCTTCATCAGACCTCTCCATCCCTTTCCCAGAGTCATGCTACATGCAAAATAAAAGCTCTTCTCAGGTTGGCCACAGCTTGCGCAGTAAGTCATTCTTTTCTTGGCTCTTCTTTCCATTCAGCCTCAGACAGATCAGCCTAGGCAAGAAGCCCAAGAGGGTGTTGCATAGTGTCTCCACACTTATTTCCCTGGCTACTGACTGTTCTCTCCACATTGGCTTTTTCCTCCTTGTATGAGATTTCTCAGATGTTATGATGCCAGAGCCTGCATTCAGGAAGCAGCAAATTTAACTACTCCCCTCACAGACCTCAGGATGACTCAGCCAAAAAGTATAACTATTATATTGTCTTCCTCACCAGGATTCTTGCCAGTGTAGACACTTTAAAACATTGTTTAGACTTTTACTAAGTAGTGAAAGAGAGAACACAAGACCTGGGCATTACAGTGTCCCTGAGTAGAGACTGAAATTACTCAAAGGACTTGTCCTGATCAAACTCTATAAAAGAACTGTTCTATAAATGAATGGCATGTAAAATGGATTTCCTTTCTTCCCAAAGATTCTTGTTCCTTCCTAGTCTAAAGGTGATTTAGTTAAGAAAATGGGTGCTGTATTTGGACATTGAAGGCCTAAGTTCAAAAACCTACATTTGCTACTTTACTACCTGAAAACTTGGGCAGATGAATCAAGTTCTCTAGACCTGAGTTATCTGTAAAATAAGGAAGGTGAGACTAGATGTCATAGAAGCTTCCTTCCAGCTCTGAAGTTATGTTCCTCTGAGAAAAAACTCACAGCAGCTGGTAAAGTAGGAGGTTCCGAGAGGAAGATATAGAGAAAATGGGTGTCAAGCAAGAGTAGTATTGTCTCTGGCGATGGAAAAGGGGCTAGAGTTCTATAAAACAGTTATCTCCATGCTGCAGAAAAATAACCAGAAGACAACTGGTGATCCAAAACATTGGCCACACAAAATTCAGTTGTTTGCATTCCAGTATCCATTAACAGATTTCCTTCTTTAACATTAAAGTGAGAAGAAGTCTAAGTAGTGGTTAGTGGGTTAGTTTTAGTCAGAAAGACCTTTGGCTTCCGTCCGGATGTTGCTGACAGAAACTGTAGGCAAGTCACTTAACTTTTCAGTTCCTCCAGGCAAGTCTTTCAGTCTGTAAATTACAAAAGAGCTCTGGCTTGGTATTGATGGAGGTTTTACAGCAAGAGTTCCCCACAGAGAAAAAAAATCACCATTCCAAACCTGACCCCCTCAAACACAGAAACAGAGAAAAACTAAGAAATGTGTTCAGTCGTGTCTGACTCCTTCTGATCTCACTTGGGTTTTCGTGGCAAAGATATTAGAGTAATTTGCCCTTTTCTTTCTCTAGCTCATTTTACAGAGGAGGAAACTGAGGCAGACAGGTTAAGTGACTTTCCCAGGGTCCTAGGACTAGTCAGCATCTGAAGCCAGACTGGAAGTCAGGAAGAGGAGTGTTGAGGTTCATCACTCTGTGCACTGTGCCACCTAGCTATCCCCTTGTGTATATATAGATCCATACCTCTGTATATAAAAGAATATATATATATATATATACACACATACACATGTGTATATACACACACGTGTTTATAAATAAATGTATGTGTGTGCATATACATAGATACATACATGTGCATATGTGTGTTTTTGTATTCTCCAAACATACAGCATAGCTGAGAAGTCTAGGAGTAAAACTTTGCCAGTTAATCTATATATGTGCAATCCTTGGCAAATACCTAACTTTTCTGTCTGCTTTACTTTCCTCATCTGTAGAATAGAAATAATAACAGCACCTATCTCCCAGTGAGAATCAAATCAAATAGTAACTGTAAAAAACTTTGCAAACTTTAAAGCATTTATACAAATACTATTATAGTATATACACAAATGATAGCTGTTATAATTGTTATAGTACATATAATATTTATATTATTACTATATTATATAGTACATATGACATATGTTATGTTACTTATACCATACTCTGTCTTATCAAAATAATTATTGTTATAAAGTAATATTAATGAATTATTATTACATTGAACAATTGAGAATTGGTTCATATTGGTGTGGACCTAATCCTGCTGCCCTCCAAGAGCCCCATCTCTCCATCTCTCCATCCTTGACAGCCTCTCCACAAACTATGGCACCAGACCCACAGAGTCTTTGCCAGCAGGTTCTTTCAATCACACTATTTCCCTGTACATAAACTACCCTTGCCCACCCGCCACATCCTAACATCACAGCTGCCACTTAATTGCTGCTGCCATTTATTTAAGAGGCAAGAAGTCTCACCACATAATGACACCCAATATTTGTATCCCAGATTTCAACTCCAGATACTTTAGGTGAATAGATGCATTAAGTGCTGTTCATTCCACCAAATGTTGTCCAAAATACCTTAAAAGTGTCTTTCAATTGTCTTTGACCTCATAAAATCCTGTTATTTATGTAGAACCAGAGATTAGCATCCCCACTTGACATGAGAAATTTAAAGCACAGAGAGATGGGAAATGGCTTACCCAAGAGACAAGTCATGGTGAATTGGAGGCTAAGAATCAAGAATTCCTAGTCTAGGACTCTTTTAACTTAAAGAATGGATGAGAAGCCAAGCCTGTAGATTTCAGAGATGCAAGCAGTAACCATACTGAATATATATCACCTTATAGGTGGTAAGAGAAAAGATGTAGAATGTGATTCAATTAAATTCAATTTAACAAACATTTATTAAGTGCTTGCTATGTGCAAGGCATCGTGTTATGTTCCAGAGGCAGACAAAAACAAAACAATTTGTGCTTTCAAGGAGATTTTATAATACTTTTTTTCTGGATGGAGAGCTTTATAACTATACTACAGTAATCCTTATTTATCCAGAAATGTTTAATAAGAAGAGTCTCACATAAGTTAATTTTACAGATAACTAGACCTTTCCAAGAGACACTACAAGAAACAGGTGCATCAACTGATGCCAAAAAAAATCATAATTTTACTTTGGAATAAAATTTTAATTCAAGTATTTCTATTTTCTTTGCTTTACAAATATGAAAAATATTCTACTTGAATTAACACACTTCATCTTTTGAAGACTTTTAAAATTCTGGTATTTTAAAGCACCAAAATGTTTTCAATTTACCCATTTTGAAAGGGAATTCTTCTAAAATGTATCATGTATATCTCTGCCTTCTTAAACAAAGTACACTAAACAGAATCCAAAAAACACTGGCTCTGGAATGAGAATAATTGAGTTCAAATCCCATTTCTGAAATTTACAACAAATTTACAAATTCTGACTTTCTGAATTTTCCTTGGTCTCAGTTTCCTCAGTGGTAAAATGAGAGTGGGTCAGAATGGCCAGCTTCTAACACCTTTCTCCAATCTAGATTTATGATTCTATGATAATGTAACCTTTAATAGATGATGCAGGTTACATTAAATATACAGAGCTGTTTGTCCCAATAAGCAAAATGTTCTGATAGTTTTGTTGTTATTTCCTTTTCTCATGTACCCATCCCTTCTCCATAAGGCAGCAGAGAGTAGCCTCAATGTCTGTTTTGAGGAACAGTCTTTGTCTCCTTACTTTTTTGCTCCCCAATCCACCCTTGTCAACTGCAGACTGTCCCCAGACTCATCAAAGATGCTTTTGGATTCCAAAGGATGGAGAGGAAGAGGTGTGGTCACATTGTAGTTAATTGGAAAAATATTTGGGGTATTAATGACCTGCAAACTTATCAGGAGCCAAGAATGTGAAAGGAGAGCAGCAAAATTTATGATTCTTCCAAGCAACAGTGAGAGGCATAGGGTCCAAATGAAGGAGACTTGCTGGTCTCATTCAAACCACTGTATTCATTTCCAAGTACCACATTTTGGAAGGACATTGACAAGTCAGAGTATCCAGGGGAGGGTCACCAAGATGGTAAATGTATTGGGAACTATACCATGGATAGGATGGATTGCAAGAACTGAGAACATTTCTTTTGGAGAAGAGAAGACTTCATGGGGATATGATAACTGTCTTCAACTACTGGAAGAAGCAACATATGGAAGTTGGATTGGACTCATTGTTTGTCTCCAAAGGATAGGGGATGTAGTAGTGAGCAGAAATTGTAAAGAAAAAATTAGATAAAAATTTCCTAACTTTCCCAAAGTGAAATAAGCTGCCCCAAGAAATAATTAATTTCTCCTTAATGTGAGTTTTCAAGTAGAGGATGAATTTCTACTTGGGGGGTGGGGGGGTTGTAGAAGATATCCATTTCAGGTATGTATTAGGCTAAATGATCTTTTAGATCCCTTTTAATTCTTGGAATTCACTGATTGATATGTAAAAAGGAACATGAAAATAAAAGGTTTTTTAATGTATGCATCACCTCATTTACTCACATTTCTGACAATATCATTAAGAATAAAACCTCAAAAACTCAAAACATATATCTCTGAGTGATGAGGAAAAGAGATGCCACGAAGTCTATATGCTTTCTTTCCAAAGCAGAGGCATGCAAGCTTGTGTAAACCAGAACCTCTGTTAACAAAGAATTGCTGCTTGATCATGGCATGGAGATGATTATGTAATCTTAGACACCCCTAATTAAAGTGTGAACTTACTGAGAACAGGGTCTGTCTCATTTGCCTTGCATTCATTTTTTCATTTAAATCAGACCACTAAACTATTTAAATCAAGATCAAATATTTCAAAAATTTCACCCTGAATCTATGGAGATTACAATCTCCTCTCTGCTTTAGTAGATTATTTTCTGTTTCTGTATTCCAAAACGATGCATTGCTCGGTAACCAACTTCTAGTGATAAACTTTTCTGAACTTAGTTAATTTGGTTTTCATTCTGTATCCAGGCCCACATGCAATTCATACTAAGACATACCCAAAATTTCAGTGAAGCCTTAGAGAATCCGGAGCAATTGCCACCACACAGGGCTTTA
Organism: Antechinus flavipes; assembly: GCF_016432865.1. Classification (NCBI taxonomy): domain Eukaryota; kingdom Metazoa; phylum Chordata; class Mammalia; order Dasyuromorphia; family Dasyuridae; genus Antechinus; species Antechinus flavipes. Next base: position 319,970,749 of record NC_067400.1, on the reverse strand, counting down.
GTGGAGAATTAAATTAATAAACTTAATCCATACCAAAGAGCAGCTACCTGATGCAGCATCTAGCTTCTTAAACTGTGAGTCATAACCCCATAGAGGATCTCATAAAAATGTAGGGATCAAAAAATTATGATTTATTATCAGTAAATGATTTGTATGCCTATTTTATATACCTAAACAGTAAGAATCACATAAAAATTTCTCCAGCAAAAGAGTCACAAGTGAAAAATGTTTAAGAAATACTGGTATAGTGGATACCACTGAACTTGGAATTTGGAAGACTTATTTTCCTAAATTCAAAGGCAGCTTCAGATACTAGTAGCTGTGTGACAAGTAGCTTTTTTTCCAATAGTATTTTATTTTTCCACATACATGTAAAAATAGTTTTCAACATTCATTTTTGCAAAACTTTGTGTTCTACATTTTTCTCTCTCTCTCCCTTACCTTCCCCTCCCTAAGACAGCAAGCAATCTGACATAGGTTAAAAATGTGCAATCCTTTTAAACATATTTCCATATTTGTCGTGTTGCACAAGAAAAATCAGATCAAAAGAAGAAAAAACATGGAAAAAAAAGCAAACAAAAAAGGTGAAAATATTATGCTTTGATCTACATTCAGTCTCCATAGTTTTGTCTCTAGATGCAATTGGCATTTCCATTCCGAGTCTATTGGAATTGTCTTGAATCACCACATTGCTGGGAAGGGCCAAGTCTCTCATAGTTGATCATCACACAATCTTTTTGTTGCTGTGTATAATGTTCTCCTGCTTCTCCTCACTTCAGTCAGCATGAGTTCATGTAAGTCTTTCCAGGATATTCTGAAATCAGTCCTTAAGCAAGTTACTTAACCCCATTTGCATCAACCTCCTCATCTATAAAATGAGCTAGAGAAAGAAATGGCAAGCTACCAATATCTTTGCCAAGAAAACTCCCAACAGTGTCATAAAGAGTTGAACACAACTGAAGAACAACAAAATCAAAGCCCAAAATTTTACAAGCAAGGAAACATCGCCTAGAGAAGTGAAGGAATTCACTCAAATCAAACATCTAGTTAGCGGTAAAACACAGCCAAGACTAGAACTCAAGACTAGTAGATGATCAAAGTCTAGGACTTTTATACCATTGTGGGTATGTCTAGCTTTTTTTACAGGAAGGACATCTACAGTGGTCTTCTTGATGTCGGAGACAATCTCTCAAGATGAAGGGAAATGAAGGAAAGAGATGGACAGATAAAAGATACAGAATGAGACAGTAGAAAGGACCCAAGAGCCAGGGGAAGATCTACTCCTATTGTTCACAGTGTGTTTGCTGCTGCTCTTCAGTTGGTATTGGGATTCCCATCCTTCTCATTCCTTTAACCCTCTTTAGAATTCACAAGCCAACAACTCACCAATCTCATTTAAGATTTAGGATGTTCAAAGTGGGAAAAGCAATTTGATAAGGTCCTCTGACAGCCAATGAGTATCAGAGCTGGAATTTTAATCCAAAGGCTTGGAACCAAAATCTAGTGTCATGCCATGCTGTGATTCTATCCAAGACTTTGATTTCACCCCTTGTCTTGAGAGATGGTTATATTAGATTTAAATTATGGCTACTGTCCAGGAATAATGATAAAATAGCTTTCTTTTTCTCTCTGAAGCTAAAGCTTTAATTATATACACCTCATATGCATAAAGCCAGCAGTGGCTGGCATAGCTAATTTAGAGCAGTAAGAAATTTCTGAGGTCATTCAGTAAAAATGGCTCTGAGATCCTTTGAAAACGTTTCATAAGATTAAAACTATCTTCATAATAAAACTAAGTTTAATTTCTAATGGTAAATATGAATAAATAAATATAATCAGTGATATGCTGACAAATGTTTAACAATTATTCTTGTGGTAAGGTTGGTGGTGATTTATCCATAATGCACTTTTTAAGTTAAACCTGCATTATTAACATTTGCTCCATCATTTTATTAAGTCTAGACAATCAGCAAAACAATAAATCAAGCCCTGGTGTAGCTTTTTTCTGATTTCTGACATATAAATAAATGCTCACACTGAAAATTTAATAATCAGTTCTCAAGAACTTGTACAAACTGGCTGCATCTTATTACTGATATAAATAGAAGCTCTTTGGGGAATAGGAAGATGGTCCTCAATAATTTTTAAAACCAAAAAGTTTAAGAATCCCCAGTTTAACCTAACCTTTAACTTTACAAATGAGGAAACTGAGGCCCTGAATTTATCACTTGCTTTAAGTGCTAAGAGGTAGTTGGGAAATGAACTCAAGTTCTTTGGCAACAAATCTAATATGGTTTCTATTACGCCATCCTGCCTCCAAGGAGCCACTTTAAAAAGTAATCATTAATTGAGAACAGAAATGTTTTGATGAATAAATCTCTTCATTTATGTGGTATAGTGGGTAGAGCAGTGAGCTTGGAATCAGGAAGACTCATATTCATGAGTTCAAATTCAACTTCAGACATTTCCTAGCTGTGGGACCCTAGGTAAGTCATTTAACTCTAGTTTCCTCATTTGCAAAATGAGTGGAAGAAGCAATGGCAAACCATTTCAGTATCTTTGCAAATCACTGCAATATCTTTGCCAAGAAAACTACAAATGGGAACAGAGTTGGAATGCCTGAAATGACCAAACAGCAACAATAAAAACTTCCTGGACATAAAAACTCCTGGGATAGGAGTAAGAAAAGTCTGAATTTGAATCAGATATCTACAAGATGAATGTCCTTGGTCAAGTAACTTAAAACCTTAGTTTTCTTTAAATATAAATGAAAATAATAGCACCTACTTCACAAGGTTACTATAAGGATCCAATGAGAGAATATTTATAAAGCATTTTGTAAACCTTGAAGTGCTTATAGATATTATTATAATTCTCTAGATCTAAGTGTGGGTCTCAGGGCCATATTGGGGAGGCTGATTCCATCATATCCTTCCCCACTGGAATATCATATAATTCCAAATCTCCTCAAGACCTATCTAGTCAGAGTCTCTCTGACACACACTCAAAATGTATGATCAAGAGGTACCAGCTAGATTCTTTGCACATATTCCCTCAGGAAAGTTGACTGTAGACATTTATACATACATACATACATACATACATACATATATACACACTTTCATTCAACAAATATTTATTATCTTCTTGTAAAGCATGATGGATCTATTGTTGTTGTAGAAACCACACAAGGCTTGCTCTTGAGTCACTTATAATTCTATTTTGAGATTGACTAGTATATAAATACTTAGGATACAAGAGAAGGTGAGTAATGTAGGTTCAGGCAAAATAGTCTAAGAACTTTGAGGAAGGTACAGAACTTTCATCTCAGGATAAGAGGCAGGGTCAGAGAAGGTTTTATTCAACATAATTAATGAAAAATAAAATAAGTATGTTGTTTGTATGTGGGGGTGGGGGTAGGAGGTGTCATCTCATTTCAGTTCTGGTTACTAGTGCCTCTTATCCTTCCTTCCCATTGCACAGTTGGGAAATCCCCCATCCTCATCTTGCTTGCTTCTGATTTTTCTCCTTTGTTCACTTGGGTTGCACATATCGACCACCCACGTCCCCTTGACTAGGCCCCTGGTAGGCAAAATCCTTGGCATCCCTTAGCTCCCAGCTTGGCAAGATGAAAGAAAGCCCAAGTTTTTTTGGCTGGGGCTCATACAAAGATATATTTAAATTCTCCGATTATCCAGCTGTGAGCCATTAGGAGAGCAAAAGGAAAAGGGGGATATTAGGGGACATTCAAAACCTCTTGTTGTCAATTTTCCCCAAGGAATAGTGGTTCCCTTATGAAGGTGATAGTGTTTTGCCTAAATCCATTGAATTGTTTTTAGCATCTGCTAACTGATACAGCTCCCCTTTTCTATAATCTTAGTAGCTCCAATAGGTGACACCTACTCAGACTCCGTGTTTTGTTGTGCATTTTTCCCCTATTGATGCAAAATAAATCAAAAACGCCTTTACGGAGAACTCCTACTCATAGCTTCTCTCAGCAGCAGATCTCAAAATGTATTCCCCAAGGTTCACAATTGCAACAACTATAAATAAATAATAACACTTTGCATTGGCAAACCACCTGTTCATCCACACACTGACCCTGGGGAGTTGGAGTTTGAAGCAGAGGACAGTCAACTCTTGGCAGAGGGCCTGATAAAGCAGATAAGCAACACGAGTCAGGGCCTTATGGGAATGGTCCTCCTGTGTGGCCTTAAGCAAGCTACCTGTTTGGGCCCATAGATCACGAACTACAGGAGATCAGTTGGGTGTGTGCATGTTTGAATCTAAAGTATAGCACGATGTCTTGCAACACTTAATCAGGGAGTCACAGATTTAGCCCTTGGGGCATCAGATCTAATTCCCTCATTTTTCATTCCCTTGTTCCCTCTGAGGCACAGAGAGGTTAAGGATCACTCAGGATTCAGATATGGGTCTTCTGGTTCCAAACCCAACATTCTTTTCACTATGTCAAGTAAATGCTTGTTGAGCATAACTGAACCTTTGTAAAATGGGGAAAGGGGAAGAATATTAGCAGAAATGGTCTTTAAAGTCTCTTTTTGAAAGGTCTAAGTTCTCCCTAACCATCCATACACAAATCTTTCAGGATTCAGCTTAAGTTCTACCTCCTCCCTGAGGTCTTCCCTAACCCAGTCATACCACAGTGAACCTCCTCCAGAGGCACCATGGTATAATATATAGAATGTTGGAGTTTGAGTCAAGAATTTTTTTGTTGTTCAGCTGTTTTTCAGTCATATCTGACACTTCATGGTCCCATCTGAGGTCTTCTTGGTAAAGATATTGGAGTGATTTTCCATTTCCATCTCCAGCTCATTTTACAGATAGGGAAACTGAGGCAAACATGGATAAGAGACTTGCTTAGGATCACGCAGCTAGGATTTCAATTCAGGACTAGCATCTGTGCACTATGGCACCATCTAGCTGCCTTGAATCAAGAACATCTAGATTCAAATTCTGCTTACATGTGTACTAATTGAGTGACTGTGGGCAAGACATTTAACTTCAATTCATCATCTAAAATTAAGAGAGTTGGACTTGATGACTTCTCCAGTTTCCTTCTACCTCTCATTCCATGATCCTATTATTTCTGAATTCCTATAACACTATTCTCCCTGAGGGGCAAGAGGGACAAAGGTGAATAGGTAAGGGGGAAGAGCAACAATAATACTAGTTAGCATTTATATACAAATTAAAGTTTGCAAAGTACTTTATAAATATTATTTCATTTGATCCTCAAAACAGTCCTAAGAAGTATTATTATTCCTATTTTTTACTTCCCTATGGTCAACGAACCAAGTATCTGAGGTCAGATTTGAATTCAGATTTTTCTGACTCCAAGTCCAGTGCTCTATCTACTTTGCCACTTAGTTGCAGAAGATGGAGTCAAACAGCTTGATTTAAAGTCCTGTGTGATCATAGACAAATCAATTCAATGCTGGGTCTTGCTCACCTGCAAAATGGAATGGATGGATTTATCTCACAACTCCCTTCCAGATCAAAATTGATAATGACTGATGACAATGATCCTTTTGACACTTAACAGGACCCTCTTGCAATTGTGAATTAACTGTTCCCTGTGTTCGTTTTGCCTCCTGAATAGATTATAAATTCCTTCAGGGCAAGAACCAAATCTCAGAATTCTCCTTCCCCACACAGAGCCTGCCCCAAGTGAACATTAAATATTTGTGGAATCCATCCTACAACCAACGCTCTTTGCTGGGAATTGGAGCTGGCCTCCTAGATCTACTGTGTCTTCTAAGAGACCTTTTTCTCCCCCTCACTGTTGCGGGGATGAAAATTGTTTTCATCAGTGGAGGCCAATGGAGTGAAAGATCAATAACTGTCTTGACTTTGATAAGAAACCCCCAACAAACAGCTCTGAGCTCCTCTGATTAACCTCTAAGGCTATCGAGGTTATTCAAGTGAACCAGACTGATGGAATGAATTGAGTTCCTAAGAAACAACTGCTGTATCTGGTTTGTCTTCCCCCACCAGTGAATAATTACCCATGATATTTCACAGTTTCCTAAGAAATCACCTCCCCTGGCTATAGTTTCCAATTCCCCAAATTAGGAAAATTGAAGAAAGAGAGCAGGCGTGAGAAAGTACAACCTAGCCCTCAAACAGCTGTGTTCACAGGTGTGCCTAGGAGCGTCTCACCTAAATAGGGCCTTGTCTCCTTCTTCATCCCCAGGATCTGGCTTTTTGACAAAACTACCTTTGGAAGCCATTGGTCCCATTTTGTCATGCAAAGCACAGAGGATTCAACTTTATTCTGCTTAATAAATATTTCATTTAGACCCAGGGAAAGAGAAAGGAAATCTTATTCATGAGATTTATGTTTATCTTAATGATTCATAGCATAATTTGTTCTGATTAAATATTTATTTTAATATCTCCTTGGGTCTAGAATCTTAGCCCCATCCATCAATGAGCCTTAACCCTCCTGTCACAGAGAATCCTTTGCAGGTTGTGTTAAATACATTGCTCGCTATCTCATTCTTTTCTAAAATTCAAATTTTCCCTCCCAGTTTCTCTGTTATTAAACACTTTATGGAATAGTTTGGAAATAACTTGGAACTCAAATATTTGCCTATTGCATTTGCTTGGGGGTCTCTCTCTCTCTCTCTCTCTCTCTCTCTCTCTCTCTCTCCTCTCTCTCTCTCTCTCTCTCTCTCTCTCTCTCTCTCTCCGCCCCCTCCCCTTTGGCCCTCCTGGTTCTACCCCATGAACATTTTGTTCCTAGATCTATCTCCTAGACTAACCCCTGGGACAGACTCAAACAAAAATGTATACAGTAAAAAAAAAAAAATTATGTAATGATTAACTGTGGTGGACTTGGCTCTTCTCAAAATGCACTGATTCAAGACAATTCCACTAGGTTTGGGATGGAAAGTGCTATCCACATCCACATCCACAGAGAGAACTGTGGAGACTGAATGTAGATCAAAGCATAGTATTTTCACCTTTGTTTGTTTCCTTTCTCATTTTTTTTCCTTTTGGTCTAATTTTTCTTGCACAACATGACAAATATGGAAATGTTTATAGGAACTGTACATATCAAACCTAAAAAAAAAATGAGTGGATCTCTAAGGGCTCTTCCAGTTCTGATTCTATGTGAGTATGTATGAAATGCACCAGAACACAAATGTGACATCTGATGCCCAAGAGAATGCCTGACAGCAGTGGAAATTCAGGGAAATGTGGAAAAAGATGAATGAGTGCTGACCTGAAAAAAAAATCTTGGGGATCCTGTTCCAGGCTTCCCTAGGTTATTGATGATGCAAAGGAATTTTATACTTTCCCTAATTAAATGTCATTTCTAAAATGCTAAAAAAAAAAAAATCTCTAGAAGTGAGAAGAAAGCTTAGCACACCAAAGCCAAAAGGGCTTCTGGAAATTAATTACCAAGACTTACAAGTTAATAATGGTTTTTGCACTTCATAGACCAGCTGTTAATTTCATTATCTGAAAAACCGAAAATTGATGTTAATTATCCTGCTAAACACCCCAGTCCCACAAATCCCCAAAGACTTAAACTAAATGCCCTCCTCTCCATTGACTTATGCGTCTCCTGTCTTCTAAAATCTACTTGAGAGTCCCATCTCCTCCAGGAAGGTATGGATCCTGGTGAATTAGACAGAAAAGGCCAACTATCAAAGCCCAGGATGCTTCCAGGACTAGAGAGAAGGTTATGCTATAGGTAGCTCAGAAATCAGCAAATGATACAAATCAGAAACAATTACTGTTTAGTTGATTTCTAGACTTTAAAAAGTAATGGAGAAAATGTCAATAATAGAGATCAAATTTAAATGTATATAGTGGAAGGTTTTTTTCTGCAAAGTTTTTAAATATTTACCAATACATCCCTGGATAGAGTCCAAGTTTCTAGTAAGGAATTTGAGGGATGAAAAAGGCCTGTAGCCTGGCAAGATGAGAAAGAAGGCCACCCAGGACTAAAACACAGAACCCATCCAAAATCCAGTGCCTCCATTTATCCTGACATTCCCTCAATGCTCATTTATATATTTTGGTTTTCTTTGCCCCGGGCAAACTAGTCTTTGATTAGATACTATCTCTAGTTATTCTCTAATTGCTGGCTCCTTGCTTTGCCTTGTCTCCCCTGTGGAATTTCCAAACTCCTTAATCTCCAAAGGTCTCAAACTTCCCCTATACAATCCCTCACTTTTCCCAGGACTGCGCACAGATTATGTGGTCAAGAAGAACTTTCTGAATTTAATTGAATGGGCACAGCTATAATTATCGTTCAGTCATTTTCTCTCCTGCCTGATTCTCTGTGACCCCATTTGAGGTTTTCTTGGCAAAGATACTACAGTGATTTTGCCATTTCCTTCTCCAGCTCATTTTACAGATGAAGAAACTAAGTCAAACAGGGTTAAGTGACTTGCCCAAAGTCACACTGTGAGTATCGAGGGCTAAATTTAAATTCACGTAGATAAATCTTCCTGATTCCAGGCCTATGCTCTACTTACAATGCCCACTGGTTTTAAGGTCTACAAAATTTGACAGATATTCTCATTGGATCCTTGGAGATAGGTAGACTAGGAGAACTGAGAAGTTCCTTCTAGTTCTAGACCCATGATCCTATAAGAAGGCAAACTCATCACTTTCCCTCTTTTCTCTATTTCCAAGCCCCATGGTGAGAACCTAGTTCAGAGAAGTAAGTCAGATGCCACACTTGACAACTGACAAAATGGGCTGAGCCCCTCCCTCCCACCATCTGAATAGCAGTTGTTCAGATCCCTAGCTTGTAGTGTGTGAAATCTGATCTTCCATCTGTCCTCGATCTTCCATCTGTCACTCCCCAATTCTTCTGGGGACCAGGTGGGGATGAGGGGGGCAGGGTCCAGTAAGCAGATGTTAGCTTGAACCTCAAGTGGGACTCGGGCAACTCTGTGTCAAAGCAAAGAGAAGATGGAGTTCACTGCTTGCTGTGGAATACACAGGAGACACTGCTTCCCAGGGTCATGTGTAACTTTCACTTCATTCCCTTGGGGTACGTGTGTCATCAATCCAAAGAGAGCCCCTCCATTGGAAATAGTATCTATTTCTGATGAGGAGTAAGGCCCTGCTCCTTGTCCAGAACACAGTAGACACATCTCCACAATCCCAGATTCTACCTCCGTACAGGGAAGATTGACTGCACAAGGATCTCAAGGATCTTAGAGGTTACCTAATCCAGGCTCTCCTAAACTTTCTTCATTCACATTCTCTTTTCACCTGAGAAATTTTTACATGACCCCAAAGTATATAGACAAATAAAATAGGTATACAAATCAAACATTAATTGAGGCTTACTCATAATTTTGCTATCCCCACATTCAATTACAAGACCTCATATGAGTTTACAATCCATAGTTTAAAAAGTTGGGATCTAGTCCAAGCCCTTCATCTCACAAATAAAGAAACAGACCCATATAGATTAAGTGGCTTGCCCAAAGGCACCATTTGGATCAGCATCCTTTGACATTGAATCCAACGCTCCTTCCCACTTTGTTAAACTGTGGTTCACAATTTCCTATGGGCTCTCATAACTGAATGTGGAGGTTGTGAAATTATGATTTATTATCAGTAAATATTTGATTTGTTTATCTAGTTTATATACCTCTATATCCAGGGTTGCATAAAAATTTCTTAGGCAAAAATCGGTCTGGAGTAGGAAAAATTTAAGAATCCCTGCACTGTACCATGTTACTTCTTTCTCATGATTCCAGATCACTGACAGTATAGATTAGCAAATAATATAGGTTATTCCCCTCAAGCTCTTAAGCAGATTTCCCCTTGCTCTTCTCTAACCTCAGTTTCTTTCCTGCTCACTTTCTTTTCCCTGGGGCTTTGTACCAGATTGATCTGTCTGATGCTTATGTTCTCCCATCCTCTAGAGAGATGTTATAGTAGAAATTAGAAAAAACCCGGGACTCAGAAGAGAACTAAGTAAAAATTTCATCTTTAAACCTTATCACCTGTATAACCGTAGCTAAATATCTTGACTTCTCTCATCTGTAGAGCTTCAGTTTTCTTTATCTGTAAAATGGGCACAATAACATCATGTATCTTAGAAAGTTTTTGTGAGGTGGCCAAATGAGGTAATGTATATAAATTATCTTACAAATCATGAAGGACTCTTTTAATTCATATGTTGTCATCATCTATGCTGCTATGATCATTAACTATTAAAAAAAAAGCTCAATTAGCTTAAAGAAAAGTCCCTTCATGCCAACTTTAAGTCATAAATTCAGAGGATTTCAAAGCCAGAAGGGATCTGAGAGGTCATTTGGTCTAGTCTCTGCCTGAAACATGACCTGCCAATAAATCCAACTTCTGCTTTTATGGATAATTTACTGCCTCACAAGGCAGTCTACTCCTATTTGAGACAGTTCTAATTATTAGGAAGTTTTCTTACTGAGCCAAACTTTGCTCATTAGCCTTAGTTCTGTCCTCTTGAACAACCCAGAATCCATCTTCCTCAATAGTCCTTCAGACATTTAGAGAGAGCAATCATGACTCCCTGATACTTCTCCAGTTCTTTTAACCATGTACTTTTAACCTTGTACTTCTATCAATTCACACAAAAATGCCATTAGCTTTTTTCCCCTTACAGCTATGTCATGCTACTGATTTTACTATAACTTGTCCTGAGACTTTTCTCATGAACTTTCATGTGACTATACTTCTCTGCCCCAGCCATTGGTGTTAATGGCATCTTCTATATAAAACATGTTGATGCTGTGCTCATCTTCAAGAAAAAAATCAATTCACATATTCAGAAATTATATTTTGCTGATCCTCCTATTGCAGGGATTGATTATTGTCTAAGGTCTTCTTGTTGTTTAACTTTGGCCAAGTCATTTGACCTCACTGGGCCTCAATTTCCATTTCCAACATATTCTGTCAAATAAAAAAACTGGTCTAGTTGACCTCTAAGGATCCTCACAACTTTGAGTCAATGATGTGATCATTAGAACTTTTAGGCAACGAAACTACATTCCACAAAATCTTTCATTTGTTTCATGAGTTTTACATTCCATAACAGAAAATTAGACTCAACAAAGACCATGTGTTAATCCAGCTGATTAAGGTAAAAACCATAACTTACATCAACAATCAGCTCTGGAAAAAGAAGGATAAACAGAAACACAGTTCTTGGATTTGTGAATTGTTTTATCCTGATTATAACTTTGGAAAACTTTAATATCAACATATGCACAGGCCCATTGGAAATGCATTCCAATTACTACATAATATGTGATCTTACAGCTAAGAATTACTTGGAAGAGTTAACTTTCTTATTATATATTTGAGCAGTTCTATCCCCAGACTAATGACAGTTCTAGATAAACTTTCAATATTAGTTCTCCCTTCACTGGAGACAACACTAATAATATTAATGGGATAATGGGAAATGAACCAAGACAGTGTAGATAAATCTGCATTGATATTTTTAGAAAAGATAGTAGCTTTGAAAATTGAAATCAGATGTTCAAACAATGATTTAATTATAAAACATCCATATATTTTGAAAAGCATTTTGAGGGGTTTTGTTCCAAAGGTATTTATCATTCATTAATTTAATAAATATATTATTATTATTATTACTTCTGTGTGTGAAAGCTTTTTGCTAAAGATTTTGGAGAATGGCTTATTAAGATGAATGAGAGGATCCCTGTTGTCTAGGAGATTACTGGTTTTTAAAAATCATTCTCTTTAAATGGTTAGCTATATTAATTCACTTACTCATTCTTGTCAGACTTGGAAATGAATAGAAGTCATTTTTAAGATGACACCATAAGTCCAACAGTAGAAGGATACGAACTTTGAGTTCTTTCTATAATAGTGTTGAATTTGTGCTGATTCACTGTCACAATCCCTGTTAGTCCTTCTTGTGCCAACAGTATCATTTTGAAGACTATTGGCTGGGATCAGTGAGAAGTCATCTGTAACTGTGGAACAGAGCAAGACTCACATAGAGATCAATGCAACTCATGGCTTTGACCTCATTAACATAGTGTTCTAGCCAGCTGAACTAACAACATATACAAGAATAGACAAAGAGTGACTGTAACATTCAAATAAATTTCTGTCAAGTTCTTCTCTTGAATATAAGTGAATTCTAAAAAACAAAGTTATCTCATTTTGGGACATATTGTCATGAACAGATCTCTTTTTAAAAGTACTTCCATAAAGAAAAAGCTCTTTTAAAGCTATAGTTGGGGTGAGAATTTTTAACCAGAGAGAGACAACATAAAAAGATAAAATAAATCATTTTAATTACTTAACATTGAAATGTATATATAAACAAAAGCAATGCAGTTAGGATAGGAAGGGAAAGTTTTAATTAAAAAACACATCTTTACATAAATATCTCTGGTAATGGTCTGAAATGCAAAATATATAGAAGACAACACAAATATGAAAGACTCAGAGTCAAAAATATAAACTTATCACAAAAGATGAATTACAAATTATTAAAACTACTTTGAAGAACTGTTTATCATCATCAGTATATGAAATGCAAATCAAAACATTTCTGAAGTTTCACCTCACATTCAGCAAGGTGGCAAGGATAACAAAGATGGAATGAGACAATTCTAGAGATCATGTAGAAAGACAGGAACGATAATGCATTATTGGTAAAGCTGTGAATTGGTACAACCAATCTAAAAAGCAATTTGGAGGTGTAAAAATAAAAAGAAAAGAAAAAAACTAAAATGTATATATCCTTTTTACCCAAAAATTCCAGGGTTAGAGATATGCCCCCAAGGAGGTCAAAAACTGAAAAAGGGAGGAGGTTCCTAGTATAAACCCAAATAATTTTATCAATTTATTGTTGTTTAGTTATTTTCATTCACATATGATTTTTCATAACCCTATTTATAGTTTTGTTGACAAAGACACAGGAATAGTTTGCCATTGCTTTCTTCAGCTCGTTTCACAGATTAGAAAACTGAAGCAAACAGGGTCAAGTGACTTGCCCAAGACACCTAGCTGGTAAAGATCTGAGGATGGATTTGAACTCAGGAAGATGAGTCTTTTAAACTCATGGTCTAGCATTCTTTTCACTGTGCATCCTATCTGCTTTAATGTTATCAATATTTTGTGGGATGCAAAGAATAAGAAGTGAATTCCTATTGATTAGGTATGGCTAAATAAATGTGAATGTATTTTAGATTATTACTATACAGGGATAAATGACAATTTTAAACATCCAGAAAAGTCTAAGAAGACCTATATGAACTGGCATACAGAGTATCGAGCTGAAGCAAGAAAACAATTTCTGAAATTACTATAATAATGTAAATGAGAAAAATAGAAGCAAAATTGGTCTTGGAGAAGATTTGAGAAAATACACCTTTCTTCTTTTTTTGCAAAATCTGAACACAATGGGTGTGGAATATTGTATATATTGTCAGACAGGGTTGGTATATTGATTGGTTTCATATTGATTTTTCCCCCTTTATTTTAAAACCTTTGCATAGAGTTTGACTCCCTGGTTGGAGAAGAGGAGTGTTTAATAAAGGTCTGGCAATTCTACTTCATTCCTCTATTTTTATTAGTAGATATAATTGTGGGAGTGGGCTTGATTTTTCTAAAGGCAAGGTGGATTGGAGGTGCTCAGTTAAGATAATGTCAAAGGAAATGGACTACAATTACATATTGGTCAATCTAATGAAGGTTTATTTAATATCACATGTCATAGTATCACCTCCCTAATGTCATGGTTTTCAAGAATGAAGGAAAAACCACAACTTTGTTTCCAATTTTGTATTATTACAAATAATGTTGCTTCAGCACAAGCCTTCTGCTAAGAAATGTGAGCTGCTTAGAATTAGGTACTTTTGTGCACCCAAAATATCTCTGCCTATTTCAAGCTTTTAAACCTGCTATAAGCTATATATATTTTTTAAATGGAGGTAAATGAATAACTCCCATTTATATATTGTTTTCATTTTACAAAGTCCTTTCCTTAGCACAGTTATTCCCATTTTATAGATGGGGAAAAATGGATCCAAGAAATTACAGTATTTGCCAATGATCACATAGATCATTTGAGGTAGATTTCAAACTTTGCTAGGTTTTCTGACTCCAGGTTCAGCAATCTATCTCCTGCTGTCTACTACAAAAATGAAATATAATCTTCAGTTTTAATTTTACAAATGATTTGCCAGCCTCTTTTCTATGCAAATACATTAATTATTGAGCGATAAGTTGTAATTTTTGGAAAGTAGTACAGGATTAAACAATGAAAGTCGATTATAAATAAAAGTGTCAGCTAGGTAATATAGTGAATAGAGCTATGGGCCTGGAGTCATGTACACCTGAATTTAAACCCAGCCTAAGCCATTTCTTATCCATGTGATTATGGGCAAATCACTTAACTGTTCTTAGCCCCAATTTTCCCTGATCTAAAATAGCAGTGATAATAAGATTATTGTAAGAATCAAATGGAAAATGATTAGCACACTGCCTAGCACATAGTAGATATTTTGCTTGCTCCCTTCTATTTCCCCCTAAAAGTTACAAAAACTATTTATAATCTGTGACCCAACAATTTTACAACTAAGTTTCAGAGATTATAAATCCAAGAAGGTTGGAGAACAGTATGGGGAAAAAAGAGATTAAAAAGTCCCAGAAATAGTTATAGCAACATTATTTGTAATAATACAAAATTGGAAACAAAATTGTGGTTTTTCCTTCATTCTTGAAAACTATGATATCAGGGAGGTGATACCATGACTTGCAAGTGAATAGGATTTAAGTGAGAGAGGGCTATACAAAGTCTCCAACCTCACTCTTTCCTCTGGAGTCATCTGGGTCCAATAACAAAATATAAATCAGAATGACTGGAAATGGTCCTGGATGAAGTAAAAAATATAGGTCTTTTAAGCTAAGGTCTTTAACAGATTTCAGGTTGACTGAGACGATGCCCCTTCACTGAGAGAGTTGGTGGGAGATGGGGGTAGGGAGAGAAGGAGGAAGAGAGGGAGAGAAAGAGGGAGAGATTGAGAGAGGAGGGAGAGAGAAGGAAGAAAGGAGTGAGGAAAGAAAAAAGGAAGGAAGAAGAGAGATAGTTGCAGAGAGCAACAGAGAAAGTGAGTGAGAGACAGAAAGAGAAAAGAGAATGACAGAGATAGATAGAGGGGGAAAGAGATAGGAAGAGAGAAACAGAGACAGAGACAGACAGTCATTAAATTCATGGCAGCTGGTGAAGTCCCTAAGTAATATAGAAAAAGAAAAGAGAGCCAGGAAAAGAAATGGAAACAAAGTACATGCTCAATGACTGTAGAATGTTTGCAGAGATTGTGGAATATACATGTCAATATTGTCAATATAACAAACCTGTGATTCCTCAGTGTGGGAAGTCCTCACACACTACCAGCCCAGTCCTCAGGTCTTCCCCATCCCACACCCAGCATTCTATTTATACCAGCCTCTTGGCATCCCCATGGAATGGGCTGTTTAGGATACAAAGAAACAAGGGAAAGTGTACACAAGCAACATTGTATATTGGGGAACATTCTGGGTTTAAACATTGGAAGACCTAAAGAAGTTCAAAACCTGGTTCACTAGCTCTGCGACCTGTACACTGTTTCCTCATCTGGAAAATGGGAAGATTGGGATTCCAGCTCCAAACTCACGATTCTACCCATGAACCAGGAAAGATCTATTGAGTTATTTGGGTGACTAGAAGTTTTGGGTGATTAGAGGAGCAGGCAGATCTGGTTAGACTGGAGTGGTTTGCCACTTTCTTCACCAGTTCATTTTACATATAAGAAAACTGAGGCAAACAGAGTTAAGTGACTTGCTCAGAGTCACACAAATAATAAATGTCTGAGGACAGATTTGAACTGAGGACTTGCTAACTTGCTAATCCTACTGTGCCATCTAGCTGCACTTTCATATATCAGTAAAACAAAAAGTTGACATTAAAAGGCAATTCCTGCCCTCAAGAAGCTCACAGGTTAACAGAGACAAATGCAAACAACTGTATAGAAACAAATACGGGATAAATGCAAATAAATGGGAACTATTTGTCAGAGGGAAGGCATCAGAATTAAGGAAAGTTGGGAAAGGTAGAATTTTAGCTGGAATTTGAAGAAAATAGGGAAACCAGGATGTGAAAAAGGAAGCAAATCCCAACTTGGGGAACAGACAGTAAAAATATCCAATCAGAAGAAGAACAACCTGATGTAAAGAACAAGGAGGCCTGTGTCATAAAATCACAAAACCGCTAGCATTAAGGGATGAAAGAATGGAAAGGTTGGAACAACATCTAGAAGATGAATGAAGAGCTTTGAATGCCAAACAAGTAATTTTGTATTTGATGCAGGTGATAAGGAACCATAAGAAATGTATTGAATGGGGAGTGAAATGGACATATTAGCATTTTAAGAAGATCAATTTGACAGATGATTGGAAAACTGATTTGGGGGGCAATATATTTTCTACTATGGGGTAATTGCCCCCCTTATTACAGATCTGACTGGGAGAAGGGATAGAGGAGGGAAAGAATTTGTCCTATGAGCATCCGTGACATTATTGTAATCTTTGGCCCCAAATCATTAAGTATTTATGACCTTGGATTCTTTAGGACTTTTCTCTATATCCTCAGGAAGATAGCTGTTATTAGTCATTAGTAGTAACACATTCTCAGTCATTCTAGTCTCCTGGATACAAAAGATGATTACTTTATTCTGGTTACACAAAAGTATAAACTGAGTAGATGACAAGGATTGTGGTGCAAGGGGTGATCACTGAGCAGCTGGAATGTTATCCTGGCATTCTAAAAGTATTAAAAGCTTGAGAAGAAAATCTATAGATCTTGGGTATATCCCGTCTAGGGGGTATCCAGAAAAACATAAAGGATCTCATAAAATGAGGTGGAAACATTCCAGTTGTGCTTGGTAATCATATAGAAAGTATTCACACAGAAGAGCAGCTAAAGATAGAGCAGATAGAATGCCATGCCTGGAATTAGGAAAACCTGAGTTTAAATCTGACCCAATTGTGTGACCCCAGGCAAGCCCCTTAACCTTGATGAATTTTCTCATCTGTAAAATGAGTTGGAAAAGGACATGGCAAACACTCCAATATTCTTGCCAAAAAAAAAAAAAAAACACAAATGGGTCATAGGTAATCGGACACAATTGAAAACAACTCAACAAATGACTCTGGTTTCTACACTCTTTTTGCTGCACTGTAGGAGTAGGTAGCTTTGGAGTCACCAGTTGTTGCTTCCAGCACAGGCAACCTGAGGATAATTTAATTTATGTGATCACAGCAAGAGGCTCCCTTGGAGATCATATAATCATAAGATCATAGCTTTAGAAGTGGAAAAGAGCCTTCAGAGGTCAGTAGGTCTAATCCCCTTATTTAAAATGTGAAATATGAAACCTAGGGAAAGTAACTGTTGTCCAAGGTCATAAATAGGTAGAAACAATCAGAGGTAAGATTTGAACCCAAGTTGACTCCAGGGCCAAAACTTCTCCCATTGTATCTACCAAGGTATCTCTACTTACCTCTCCCCTGCTTGCTAGCCATCAGTAATATCTCTCCTTTAACTTCCTGTTTGAAGGAACCCTGCCTTCCTTTGCTCTTTTTAGAGACATAAACTTTTTTCTTACATTTTTGACAGCTTGCTGAATTAGATCAAGTGCCCAGCATGGGGTCAGGAAGGTCTGGATTCCAATTCCAACTCTCACACTTGCTAGCTACATAACCATGAACAAGATATTCCCCTTTGATGCACTCAGGTCCCAGTCATGGATGGGTTGCTGTAATTAAAGGGAGCTCCATAAAACTGACCAAAATCACAAATTTTCCATGCATTCAAAAATCATTATCATCTACATCTACAAATATTTATATAAGAAAAGAAGAATTCAGAGAAACACTGGAAAGACTTTGTATCAACCAATGAAGAATAGAAGAAGTAGAAATAGGAGAACAAGATACACAGTACAATTGTGATTATATTGATGTAAACTAAAATTTGGGACTAGAGTAATATGATTATAGTAGTGTAATTAATTAATATTTAATTATAATAATCAATTAATAATTATTATAAATGTAATTAAGGTAATGTAAACCAAAGGAATAATGAAAGAAAGCTAAACATTGAAGAACTGTAATTCTTCAGTTTGGTCCTGGGGAAGAGATGGGATGTGTGACCCTGGGCAAGTGTCCCTTAACCCTGATGATTTCTCCTGTAGGAAAGTGTTGAGGGGGCAAAAGGTGTAAAATATTCTCTATATTAACACACAGGATCATTATGCTAGTAGGTTTTGTTTGATTCTTTTTTTTTATAAGGAAAGGCTCATTTAGGGGGAAAAGGTTAGAGGGACATCCAGAAATAACTAATATAAAAACAAAAGGCATCAATAAAACTTATTTTTAAAAATAATTTTTAAAATTAAAAATAATAAAAATTCAGTACTCTTCTCCAAAGGAAACATAGTTATGTGTCTCGGACTTGCCAGAGCTAGGGAACTGGGTAAACTCAGCCCTGACATTTCTTCTGTGAAATTGCTCCCTTCCGAGCTGCTGCTCTGGCTGTTCTAGGCACCATGGCTGTGTGTGGAGGCGTTTTTGCATTCATTATCCAAGCAGGAGAGAAAATCAGTAAGGCTGTGTATAAATCCCCATTTGACATTTGTATTCATCACAGAGAAGAATATAGTGGAGAAGAAAAAAACTGCAGTCAGTTCTTCAGGGACCCCAGAATCAGAGAGGAAGAAAGAGGGGAAAGGAGAAAGGTCAACCAATATCCTACCCAGAAACAGGAACAATGGCTTAGCCAGTTCGTTCTGGATTAACTCAGGGAGATCCGGGAATGTCAGAGCTGAAAAGGAATCTTGGGGAATGTTTAACCCAGTCTTCTCCTTTAATGTGTCTCCCAAATGGGCTGAATGGGCTGTCCTGAGCCCACAGATACTGTGGTCAACTTTGAATATCACCATTAGACTTGCTCAGCATCCTTGGAAATGCCTCTGAGATTTCCATTGGAACTCAGTATTCTCATCTATGAGGCAGTAATCAAAGAAATCTGCCAGCTCCAGCACCATTTGTTCAGCACAGAGCCCTATTTTCCTTCATGGTCTTTCTCTTACTAGTTGAGGCACTGGGAGTCATAAGCTGGAGCTCTGTTTCAGTTGCTATCCAAAGGAAACAAATCCTGGCCATCAAGGTTGGCTAGGAGGAATCAGGAACTAAGGAGACCAATAAAAACTTGGGAGAATGCAAAGAGGTAGATGCCAAAAGAACCATCAGAATGGTCTTTGAGAACTCAAGCCAGCAGGGTCATCCAGAAGTCATTCTGTTCATCCCTCTGCCTCCAGGAAAGTTGAACAGCTAATATGAGCTAGTTCAAGGTATTAATGTACTACAAGCAAATTATGAAAACTGCATCAAAGTGGGCTGTCATATACCCAAGGATCATAGATCTAAATCTCCAGGGCAAGAGAGGACAAGAGAGGCCAGATAAACCAATCCCCTGATTTTATTTGATTGGTATTTTAGGGATTGGATCACCCAGGCTCGAGGTACATCAATTATTCATGGACCTGATTCTAATACTGATTGGGTCAAAAGCTTCAATCTGCCCCATTTCTAATCTAGTTCTGTTTGTTTCTCCTTAGCTAGTCTGGTGGCCCTCTGCTCCTGGTGTGGGCGATGGGATGCAATATTCTCCGTAATGGTGCTGGACTTAGTTCAAATATCTGATTGAAGCCCTAGTACAACTCAATACTCTCAAATTCAAGCAATCCACCTGCTTCAACATGCCAGCAGGGATTCTACCAGCATGCTCAACCAATCCCCTCATTTTATAGAAATTGAAACGCTGGTTCAGAGTGTTAAGTAGACTCATTGTCACTATACAGATTACAATCATAAAAGATAGAGATCAGCCTAAGCATTGACTCAGCTTTAGAGTCAGTACTTTTTCCACTTTGCCACAGCTACCTTTGGACCTTCCCAATAACACACAAGAAACCTTCAGCAATCACAAAATGAAAGCCACTGTACCATGAAGAGAAGAGTCTTCTGCCACTTAAAAAAAAAAACATATATTTATTTAAAAAAAAAAGCAACATTTAAAAATATCCCTATGTGCAAATAATTAATTAAATTAAATTAATTAAAGTACAGGAGAACAAGAAAAGGGAATCTTCTAAAGGAAGAACACTTCAGAGGTAACTTCAAATTCACTGTTCAAGTAATATTCCATCTATAGTCAATAACCTGGGCTGAGTCTGGGCCAGGGCAGAAATCTCTAAGTAATTCCAGTGGAGTACCAGTCCCTGGATCACAACTGGCTCATCCTTCATCAATACCCAACAAAAACACCAAGCCCCAACAAGCACATCTTGGGTTGCAGGCTTGTGGCAGTACATTCCCCACCAAAGCAGCCTCCGAAGTATCACCGTTGATTATATTAGTTTCCAGATATAAGATGTGTCACATTCAACTCCAGAATTACACGTACCCACTGTGGAATTTAAAGTAAAATACCTGTGGCTTCTTCAGCCGCACCTCCTGGCTCCAGTTACCATCAAGAGCCAAAGCCATGATGAAGACTTGGAGGAGGGCCAATCCACCCAAAAGAACGCTGAACTCATCCTCCAATGTGTTCATTCGGATCCTTTGATAGAGGATTGGATTGTGCCCTGCAGACATCATCCTTTCCCCAGATGAGGCTTCATTTAAATCAAACCAAACTAATAAGAATTGATGCTTTTTTTAAGGGCTGACTATGGGTAGTCTCTTCCAATTCAATTCAATAAGTATTTTTGAAGCATCTACCATGTTCCAGGCATTGTGCTAGCCATTGAGAATACAGAGGTTAAGGGGAAACATTCTTTGCCTTCAAGAACTTAAAGTCTACAGGAGACAAAAGAGATATGCAAAGTGAATTCCAGAGCTAGAAAATATTAATAACTGGAGGAGAGCGGTCAGGAACAATCTCATGCAGGAGAAGGCACCTGTGTTATACATTGAAGGAAGCTCAGGATGGGACAGGAATGGGGAAGGATGGGCCAGGAATCCTACAGGATGAAAGGGCTACAGAGGGGCCTCTTCATAGCCACTTCCTTTCCCTTGCAGGAACAAGTTCCCACTGCCAGGTAACCGGCTTAATTCTCTGAAGTCTTCCAGGCATTCAAATCCATGGCAGCGTGTCAAAGGTACTATCTCTCATTGTTGGGAAATTCTACAGAAAATCATGAGTTTTAGACATGCAAGAAATGTCAAGGGTGAATTCATTCAATGCCCTCATTTTATGGAGGGAGCTAAGGTCTAAGACAAGTAAAGTGGCTTGCTCTCAGGTCCCATAAGTAGTAAAGGGCAGACTTCAAATTCATTGTCATTCTACTCTTGGATTTGCTGCATTCTTCCTGCTGCTTTGTATGATGAAGTGATAGCTAAGTCCCATAGCAAGATGACTCAGTGGATAGAGTGCTGGACCTGGAGCCAAAAAGAACTGCATTCAAATCCAGCCTCAGATACTAGCTGTGTTACCCTGGGCAAGTCACTTAACCCTGTTTGCCTCAGTTTCCTCATCTGTAAAATGAGCTGGAAAAAGAAATGGCAACCACTCCAGTAAGTGGAAAACCCCAAATAGGATAGTGAAGAATCAAACAAAACTGATATGACATATATAATATAATATATTAATATAATAACAAAGGACAGTTGTTTAAGGATAGATTCTCATTCCAAGGTCCATTCTCAAGTTCATTCCATTTCTTACATATCTTGGAATCTTCTATAAGATCATAGATCTAGAAAGAATCTTAGAGGTCATCCAGGTAGTCCCTTCATTTTATGCACATCCAAACTGAGATCCAGTGTGGTGCTTCGGTGATTGGCTCACAGTGACACAGTAAGTCACATTCCAGTCAGGATACAAAGCTAGGTCCTATGACTCCAATACATCATGCTTTCCACTGAACCATGCTCCTCCCTCATGTTTTAGATTAATAAAGTGGCATTGGTATCCAACTTTTCTTATTGCCATGATGAATCCTCCATTCCAGAGAGAATCAATAAAAACCCAGGTATTGCTCAGGGTCCTGAGGATCTATCAATGTCCAGATCTTTAATTCTCACCAATTAAGGTAGCCCTAATTGCATTCATTCAGTCCTTTAAACTAGAAGGGGGAACAAAATTAAAGGGGATTCCCCAGAAAGGCAAAGTTGGGACAGGGATCTTAGATGAAGTTTCTCTGGAACAAAGAAGCCACCAAGGATCCTTGAAATGATAATCGATCTAACCAATGAGGTTAACCAGGAACAAACTCATATTAGGTCTACCTAGATTACTCTTAAACCCATTTTTAAGACATCTTTCCAGAAACTCCCCAGGATGTTTGGTGAGCTGTAAACATAATATGAGTTTAATATGATATAGTGTCCAAAAAAGATAATTCGATCTTAGATTGCATTGAGAGACAGTAGTCTAGGATGCAGAAAAGGTGGTGGTCCTACCATACCCTACCTTGGACCAAGCATATCTACAGAGCAGGGTCTTTCTCAAAGTTGGATTTCACTTTTCAAAGGAAACTTCAGAGTCAGTGCAGTATAACAGAAAGTGTATTGTCTCTGAAGTCAGGGGATCTGTCCTCAAGGAACTCACAATATAATGGATTGGCTTATTGCTGTTATTATCTAGGGTCACATAAAGCTAGAAAATATCAGTCCAGGAACAGCTAAATGCCACAGTGATTAGAGAGCATCAACCATGGAATCAGGAGTTCAAATCTGACCTCAGACATTTAACACTTACTAGCTGTGTGACCCTGGGCAAGTCACTTAACCCCAATTGCCTTTCAAGGAAAAAAAGACAAGAAAATGCCCATCCAGATTTGAACTCACACCTTTCTGATTTTAACCCCTGCATTGTAGCCACTCCTCTAAATATTGGTTGGTTGATTAGTTGCTTGATTAGTAAAAGAGCTTTGGGAAGTAGGGCAATGACAGTCTTCCCACAGCTATAGACTACCCTCTTCCCAATCTACTGTATCATCCTCCCAGATTCAGCACCTCACAAACTGCCCGGCGATTACATGCCAAGCTATACCCCTTCCACCTACATCTCTTTAGCCCCTGGCCATTCCCCTGCTTCCTTGCCCAACTCCACTCCCTTTTGCAAGACTGAGAATGAGCAGCAACTGGCAAAAAGGATGAGGAGGCCTCTGTTAGCATGGTCTCCAGGTGTTCAAGATGTGGTTGAATGAAGAAAAGCAAAGGAGGTGGGGGAGGGCGGGAATAGAGAAAAGCCACACAATTGGGTTTCCTGTGCCAAGTTTCCTCACTTTGATCTCAAAAAGAAAAAAGACAGGAAGAGAGAAGGAGGAGGGAGACAGAGAGAGAAGGAGAAGAGAGAGACAGAAAGACAGAGAGATAGAGAGACAGAGAGAAAGATAGACAAAGATAAAGAGAAACAGACAGGAGACAGAGACAGAAATTGAGAGACAGAGACAGAGAGAGAGAGACAGCAGAAGGATAGAGACAAAGAGAAACAGAGACAGACAGAAAGACAGAAGACAGAGCAGATAGAGACAGAGAAAGAAATTGGGAGAGAAAGACAGAGACAGAAACACAGAGAGACAGCAGAGGGATAGAGATAGAGACAAAGAGACAGAGAAACAGAGACAGAAGACAGAGTAGACAGAGACAGAAAGAGAGAGGAAGAAGAAAAAAGAGAAAAAAAGTTCAAAATGCTCCTTCAGGCCAAAAACGCCTCAAGGTTGGGGTGGGGGGGGGAGGGGAAGAGCTTCACCTGAGCTGCTTCACACTCTCAGAGTTTCCAGACCTGACTGTATAGACTGTTCTTTCTGGAAACACGCTCCCATTCCTCCCTTTCCCATCCCCCACAACACACACCTGTTGTTGCTCCCCTCCCCATCAGAGCACTGTCATCTGGATGCACACCAGTCCACCTCTCTATAGGAAGGCAGTCTCCACAGCAACATCTGTCCAAAGAGTCTCTCCCCTTCACAGAGAGTTCTAACATCTTACTCTCCATTTATTTGTATTTATTTATTTATGGAGATAACTCACTAAAAAGAGGCCTCAGTGAGCCAAGAATCCCAACAAAACTTGTTTCATTAGGCCCAGCTTTTTCAAAAAACCCTGCTTTTCTCCAGAGGACCCTCCCCCTTCTCCCTTTCTACCATGGAAAGTCTGTGTATTCCTAGGTTTGGGAGTAGTAATCTTAATTATGTCTCAGAGCTTTGGCTGTGTTTGTCCAAAAACATACAGTGAAAAAAAAAATGTGGTTTCCATTACAATATCACTGAGGGCCTTGTACTGGGTTTGGGATCATTAAGCGGGGGAAAAACAGGCTGATGAGCCATGCCTTTCTGTCTTCCCCCTACTCCAAGTTCTCTGGTTTATTTTGAGACAGATAGCCTTAAAATAGTCTTTCAAATATGGAGCTTATTATCTCATCTAACAGATTTGACTTCACATGGACGAGGATTAAGAGCCCAGTGCCAAAACTTTCCTCTCTCTTGGGCTTTCATGAAGGATACTCCCTCCCCACTCTAGTCCTGAAAGCTAAAAACTCTGCTCTCAGATACCACATCTGAGCCAGGCAGGGGGAAAGCTGGTGCCATTCCTAATTCCATTCAGATTATTTTCCAGTATAAGAAGTAAGTGAGAAGGAAGGAAGGAGCATTGTCCTCCAGCCAGGGCTCTTAGAAACCAGACCTTCTGAAGCTGTGACCCACCCTGACTTCCACCAGCTCTGGTCCATGAATTCTCTGGTCAGCCCACATACACAAGCTAAGAGACACATCTGACTGAATGGTAAACAATTTTATTTTCAATGGGTCTTTGAGTTCAAGTCACCCTGTGTGGGCTGTAGATGAGCCTTTATCTATGACCCCATTTGACTCCATTTTCCCTCCTAGAACCACTTTCTGGCTAACTTTGATTCCATTCTTATCATTCCTTTCATTTAAAATCTTTTTAAGATTCATGCTTATCTTGCCTGAAATGCTCTCTTACCTTCCTGGTCCTCTGTCCAAATCCCATCTGTCCTTCAAGGACATACTTCCTTAACAAAACCTTCCCTAAATGTTGCAGCCCACAGTGAACTGCTGCCCCTCTTCTGAGATCCTCATATCCTTGTACTTGAGACTTTCCTCCTTGTATCTTGGGCAGCACTTGGCTTTTTAACAAATTTATTAGCAAATAGGATTAAATAGGATTTGGTTTATAGCATTGCTATCTATCTACCTTGCTGAGGGACAGACCACTGATGTCACTATATACCTTAAATATCACTGATCCTGATCATCTTCTCTGATACATATTCTAAGGACCAATGGGCCCTTCTATCTGTCCTGCATCTGAACCCGACTATATATGTTGTGTCCCTCAGCTAGAATGAGAGCTCTCTGAAAGTGGGAAGTATCTCATTTTTCTGTGTTTTCATCATTTAGCATAATGTATGACACAATATATAGGCTCAAATCCTGCCCTTGATACATATTAGTTTGGTGACCCTGGGTAATAATAATAATAATAATAGCATCATTTTTCTTCATAATTTTCTAACATACTAAATAATGTTCGCTCACATCTATATAGTACTTTAAGGTTCATAAAACAATTAAACATAATCTCATTTGATTCTCACAACAACCAATAACCCTGAGAAGTGGGTACTATTATTATCCACATTTGAAAGATGAGGAAACTGATGTTTTTGGAGATATAGTAAACTCATCCTGCATCACACCATCATAAACTTCTGAAATGGAATTTGAACTCAGTTTTCTGATTCCGGGTCCAACATTCTAGCCATTATGCCATGTTGCCTTTTTAGCATGTTTTTTTTTTGTTTGTTTGTTTGTTTTTTGCATTTTACTAGATAGCTGTAATGTTGATGCCTTATATCCCTATTAGATTATAAATTCCCTGGTGGTAGGAACCCATGTTTTATTTTAATTTTGCAATTCTCCCAGTGTCTAATACATATTCTGCATTCAATATAGGCTCAATTTTTGTGTATTATTATTCCGTTGCGTTATTATATCATATAAACTGTTCT
Source organism: Antechinus flavipes (assembly GCF_016432865.1). Taxonomy (NCBI): domain Eukaryota; kingdom Metazoa; phylum Chordata; class Mammalia; order Dasyuromorphia; family Dasyuridae; genus Antechinus; species Antechinus flavipes. The sequence goes on along the minus strand of NC_067400.1, from coordinate 319,944,648 downwards.
ATACTATCTGGCACTTACTTGTTTTCTGATTTTTCTTTCTGTATTGGTCTCATTTCCTCCATTAAACTAAAAGCTCTTTGAGGGCAAGGACCGTGTCTCACATACCTCTGTATCTTCCACTGAAGCTACACAGTCCTGAACACACAATACATATTCAGTAATTATTTGTTCATTAATAGTGGGCTGAATCTGTGAAGTATTGATTCACATTCTAACTTGGTCCCATTGACTAGGTGACATTGACTTGGCATTTAATCAAGTTCTATTTCTCTTTGATTCTTCCAAAGTTCTGCAAAGGCAGGTGCTGTCTCCATCTCCTAGAACAGTGTCTAACACATAACAGACTCTTCATAAATATTTGTTGATGGATTAGCTCTTGTGTCTACTATTTCCTGTTGCCTATTACCCTATCTTTGCACTGGATGACCCTCATGTCTGGAATGCTGGAATGAACCCTTTCCTGACCTTCATCTTTAGCTTCTGAATTTCCTTCAAAGCTCAGTTCCAGCAACACCACCTTTCCTGATCCCTACTCCTACAGCTGCTAATGACTTCCCTCTCTAAAAAAATTACCTGATTTTTTTTTGTATATGCTTATATTTTCACATTTTAGTCTCTCTTCCAGTAGAATGTAAGCTCCTAGAGGGCAGGGACTTTCACTTTCATTTTCTATCCCCAGTGCCTAGCACATAGCAGGCCCTTGATAAAAACTTGTGGATTAATTGATTAATACTTCCTTTTTCCTGTTCTTTATATAATATCCCAAATTATATTTATCTACCTTCTTATTCTCAGTCTATCATGTTGGCTGGCCACTTCACCTTCCCTATCACGACTCCCTAAGACTGAGCCGAATAATCTTGAGAATTATTTATGATCAGGACTTTTGGAGACACCTTCCCCTAAAGGCAGGACTGGCAGACTATTGGGTAGAGTATCACGGAGACTCAGCCTCTTCCCCCAACTCCCTGGGGAGATTAACTCCCCACTCCCAGCCTACCACCCCTGCCTCCACGACACCTCTAGGCACACACATGTTCCCACTCCTTTCATTCACACACACACACACACACACACACACACACGCACACACTGAAACTGCCTTGGATTTTCTTTCATGTCATTTCAAACCCATCATGGGTGCAGCAAAACAAGCTCCCTGGAAGGCATGTGAACAGAATAATTCCAGATGGGCCAGTGATGAGGACAGGCCTGCCTGGGCTAGGAATATTGGAAAGAAAAAATAAACACCCACCCTTAACAGGAGACAGTCCCATTTCTGTGACACATGGCTATTGAAAACACCCTCCTGTCTCCTCAAGCCTATACTCCTACACCACCCCCTCATGCTGCAGGGAGGATAACAACAGCTCACATTTAGATGGTGCTCTAAAGCTCACAAAGTGCTTTTCCTATATTATCTTACTTCATCCTCATGACAACCCTGGGAGGCAGGAACTATTATTATCACAATTTTACAGATGAGGAAACTGAGTCTCAGAGAGGTTGTGATTCACATCGTCTCTACTATATTATGCTAGAGATGAAAAACTTCCAGTATACACTCCCTCATATCCCTAATCCCTAATCCTAATCTTTTCATCCTTTTTTCCTTGTATCAAACTAAAAGATGTCCTTATTCCAATTTAGATTTAAACCTATACCATCCACATGTACCCTCTATCTTTATCTTCAATGTTGACCTTTTTCCTTAGCTTTCCTCTTTAATTGACTTATAGTCTCCAAAATATGTCAAACCCAACTTGACAAAAAAAAATCTCATTTTATTACCTGGCTCTATCACAGACTGATGCTGAGCCCAAGTTTCTTTATCTATAAAATGGAGATAAAAATACTTATACTATTCAATTCCTGGGGCTGTTGAGAGAAAAATACTACGTAAAGTTAGTTATTAATTAGTATTACCCAAACCTTCTCTGCTTCTAGACTTCATTATCACTACTATCAGGACTTTCACTAATACTTAGGATTGGAGATCCTACAGTAATCTTGCCCTTTACTCTATATGACACTTCAGTTAAAATGGTTTCTTCACTACTTTCTGAATATTGTCTTACCCAACCACTCATTAAATCTTTATTTCACCAACTGTCTCAAAATCTGTCCCCTCTTTCCTATTCCTATAACCATTCTTCTATTTAGAATCTTATCATCTCATACCTAGAATAACTCTTTAACCCTATAATTCTATCATCCATCCAATCCATCCTTCATATTGCTGTTAGATTCATCTCTGCTTTAATCAGTGGAAAGAACATCAACACTGGAATCTGAAAAAAATCCCAAGTCTGAAAGTTCTTATCTATGTGATCCTAGGCAAGTCACCTATCTTTCTTAAACCACATTTTATTCATTCAAGAAAGGAGAGATGATCTCAAATCCATCCCAACTCTAAATCTATGTTATTCATGTTCCATAAGCATCTATGGCTCCCTAATGCCTATGATAATAACTAATAAGACCAAATATTTATATAATGTTTACTATGTGCCAGACATTGTGCTAAATGCTTTACAGTTATCTCATGTGATTCTCACAACAATCCTGGGAGATAGCACTATTTTATCCTCATTTTACAGATGGGGAAATTGATGCAAAGATTAAATGATTTACCCAGGGTCACTCAGCTAGTAAATGTCTGAGACCAGATCTGAAGTCACATCTTTCTGTCCTTTAAGCCCAGTACTCTAACCACTGTACTATCTAACTGCCTTAAGCAAGGCTTCTTAGACTTTTTTCTCTTGTAACCCCTTTGCACCTAAGAAATTTTTATACAACTCCAAGTATATAGGTAGATAAATGAAGTTTACAAATCAAATACTTATTGATAACAAATCATGAAGAAATTTCTTTTAAGCAATTCTTTGATATATAATAATTTTACTATTTATTAAAGACAAAAGCAAGTTTGTATACTAATGATATAGGTAGACATTTATTTTTACATAAAAAATTAAATTTTGGTGGAATATTTGATACTTGTTGCCAAATTTTGCTTACCCCCACATTCAGTTACATGACCCCATATGGAGTTGCAACCCACAGTCTAAGAAACTTTGGCCAAAAGAATAATACAAACAAATACTTGACAACCTAACAATCATGATATTCCATGGTCTAGTTCTAAGCTGTATTTTCAGACTTGTTTTCCACTGGTCCTCCTACATGAACTCAATACTTCAGATAACACTTACAATCTTTTGAATGATCTCTGTGCTTTCTTGACCAGGCCTGTATTCCTGCTATTTGTTCCCCCTGCCTGGAATGGTCCTCCTCCTGTCATCTATCTTGCCAGGTCTAACTCATCCTTCAAGATGCAGCTCAATTTCTTTTTGAGCCATAACACCTCTTATCTTAGAGGAATCTCCAGGATATCTGAATTCATGCACCCTCTCTGTATCTCTCATTTGTCCAAAAAGTTATATACTTCTTATTAGGAAGACAGATAGCATGAGATAAGGAAAACTCAAGTTCAAATCTTATTTCAAATACTAACTAGCTTTGTAACTGTGGGCACTTAACTTCTCCAGACCTCAGTTTGCCCCTCTGTAAAGTAGGTATGCTAAAAGTGCCTACATCCATGGGGGATGATCCATAGGCAGTAAAGAAAGAGCACATGGTTTATGAATTAAATTCCAATTCAGAAACTTACTAGCTGTGTGTCCTTAAACATGTCACGAAATCTCCTAGTAATTCAGATTCCTTACTTATAAAATGAGGGAGATACATTAGATGGATTCTGAATGTCCTTCAGTTCTAGAGCTTTGATTCTAAGTTTTTAAAGATAAGAAACCTCAGACAGAGCCCTGAGGGCTGTTCATGGACTGTCTTTGGAGTCTCCTTTTCTCACTAGCTGGAAATGATAATCGTCCTTACACCACAAGGGAGATGTGATAAAAGTATTTTGTAAAATGAAAATGAAGCTGGAATCCCAAACTCAGAATGAATGTTATAATGAAAAATAGAAGTTCATTTCTTTCCTGCAAAAAGTGTCCTTAACTCCCAAATGATGTTGAATCAGATTCACTCTTCCTATGTTGACTATCAAGTACAGTGACCTTATGGTCAACAACCAGCCTAGAGTTTCAAATTTTTGGCAAGTTAAATTAATCATTTACTCCTTTTAAAAAAAAATTTAACTATAGAGGCAGCTGATGGTGGTGCAGTAAGTAGAGCATTGGGCATGGGTTCAAGAGCACCTGAGTTCAAATCTAATGTCAGATACTTCGTAGCTATGTGACATTGGGTAAGTCCCTTACCCTCAATTTTGTCAACTATAGGGGGATAAAAATAGCAACCATCTTCCAGGGTTATTATGAAGATCAAATAAAAAATATTTGTAAAGCTTTTAGCATACTGCCTGGCACATAGTGGATATAATATAAATGTTTATTCCCTTCCCATTTCTCATCTTCTCCATTTCTTGAGAACCATTGCTCTTCAGTGCCATAAAGAATGGCAGTGAAAAGAATAAGAACGTAAAAATGAAAAAGCATTCAGTGTTTACTATGTCTTAAATACTGGAAAAGAAAATAGAAAAGTAAAGAGAATTCCTGTCCTCATGGAGTTTTTAAACAATAACATGTAGAGTAGAGTGATGAACAAGGAAAGATACTTTGACTTGGAAAGTTATTGGGAGGGTAATAAAACCCATTGGGGAGTAAATTGACACACTTTCTAAGAGGAATGACAGAGTTGATTTGATTATGCTTCCAGAACTGAAAAGATAGGAGGGGGGAGCCTTTGAAGGTTGAGAAAGAGATCAGGGATAGCAGAAAGAGATAGCAGTGGGGCAGCTATAGTAAGACAGAGAGGAAAGAAAACTCAGCTGTAACTGAGCTGTTGGAGTGGTTTTTTTTTTTTTTTTTAGCTAACTCTTTGTAATCCCATTTGGGGTTGTCTAGGCCTAGATGTAGTAGATAATTATCAGGAATGTAGAGCACCAAGGTGAGTGATCCAGGGAAGAAAAGGTCTTGATCTGAGATCAGGGCAGCAGGTTCTCTGAAGCCTTAGGCAAGTACCTCAATTTCTTCATGCCCCCAGAAAACTCCCTAAGATGAGATCTCTATAACGTAATCAATTAATTCGTGCTCATCTGCATTGAGAGAAAGTTTTTTTTTTAAACCAGTGAGCTCCCTATATCAATGAAAACACATCTAGACACAAAAGAGTGTGTGTGTGTGTGTGTGTGTGTGTGTGTGTGTGTAGTCACTGTCTACTCAAATCTGCTTATTTACAAAGTGATTTTGGGTTTGCCTCATAATTTTTATTTTTACACACACACACACACACACACACACACACACACACACACATACATGTATCCTGGATCAGTGATTTCATCAGTGTAGGGAATGCTGTGTGATGGAGGAAATTTCCTTCTCCAATTTAGATTGGCTTCTGAATAATTTATAGTCTTTTTTTTTTTCTGAGCAATTAAGGTTACGTGACTTGCCCAAGATCACACAGCCAGGAGGTATTAAGTGTCTGAGACCAGATTTGAACTCAGGTCCTTCTGACTTTAGGACTAGTGCTCTATCCATTGCACCAACTAGCTACCCCTAAGTTATAGGCTTAAAAATAATAGTTATGAACTTTTTTTGTATCATGAATTCTTTTTTTTTTGGGGGGGGGAGGAGTCGTCAAGGTAATTGTGGTTAAGTGACTTGCCCAGTAAGTGTTAAGTATCTGAGACTAGACTTGAACTTAGGTCCTCCTGAGTTCAGAGCCAGCGTTCTATTAACTGAGACATCTAACTGCCTCCTCATGAAGTCTGGTAAAGCTTATAGATCCCTTCTTAGAATTATGCTTTGAAATGCATAAAATAAAAAACATAAGATTATAAAGAAAGCCATTTGTGGTAAAATGTTTAGTAAAAATATGTTTTTTTCAAAGGTTAAGAATCCTTTTTTTAGAGAATTGTCTGAGAATATGGAAAGGTCAAATCATTTGCCCAAAGTCACACGGTATGTGTCAGAAACAGGACAATTTCTCCTAGACTAGGATGCTCTACCCACTATTCCATTTAAAGTCATGAAATGGCTCAAATGAGAAAACAATATGACAAGCCTGAATTTGGCTATAAAGTGGAAAGAACTCAAGCAATGTTTTCCAAAGCAGATGCAGGCCAAATGGACATTCATTCTGTGTCTCATTCATTCATTCATTCATTCAACAACATTTACTGGGTGTGTCCCATGAGCTGGCTCAGCCTGGCTGGCAACTTAAAACCATTCTGCAAGCAAAATAAACTTATTAGCACAGTCAAAAACCCAGTTAACTAGAAATTAGATACAGGATGGGTGTGTACACATCAAATCCCTTCCACCACCCTTTACCTGTAGGCTACAGACAGCACTTCCAGCAACTGTCATCCAGTAAACCTGGAGGGAAAAAATGCCAGGACATGCAAGCCAAATGGAAGATCAACTCAAAAGCTTCCTTCACACAAAAGAGAAAAACTTCAGAGATCAGTTGGAAGGAATTTATGTGTTAATTATAGCTATGAAGTATCATAAACTAAGGGAGGACCAACAGTTTTATCAAATAAGGAATCTATTATCTGAGCATATGATTTGGCCATTAATCCAATAACTTGTTAATCTTTCATTTCTCAAGCCATTTCCAATCTTCCAATCTTTGTACTTTCAACCCATAACAAAAATGCTACTTTGTTTTATATTTTATATAAATCTTTAAATTTAATGACTTTATAAACTTCTGGATTGCCATACAACTTTCCTTTTCCAATCAAATACTTAGTCTAATTTCACCAAATTTTATACTTACATACACAAAAACATATTTACATGAACATTCGTGTGTATATATTTATACATGTATATGTATACATGTGTATGTACTTGTGTACATGCAAATGTGTGCAGCTATACATGTGTTTGCCTACATGTATGGAAAGGGTGTCCCAAAAAGAAGGGTGTCCCAAAAAGTCTTAGTAGAGTTTTAAGTTATTAAAGCTGTCTTTTTAAGCTGTCTATATACTAAATATACAAATGTGCCTATAGATACAATGCATATGTTATATACACATTAAACTACAAACATACACATTTGCATATTTGTGCCTTAGTAAATAAAATATAATATGTATATGCATATGCATATGTATATATATACACAAATATGCATTGTAATATATTGTGTTTTTATACACATACATAAAGTTCTTGATGATTTCTGAAATTTCCTGGGTTTTCCCAATAAAAGTTTAACAGGAAATGGAATTTTTCCCTCTAAATAAATTCTACTTTTAGCAGACAACTTCACTCTGTTTTTTTAATAAATATTTCAAAGTGGTCTGAATGATAGCCTGTACCACAATATGGAAAAGACCTGGTTGGCAAAAGTGAATAAACTTCTATTAAACTAACTATAGTTTATAGTTATATAAATTATATAGATTGTAAATAATCTATAATTTAAATTATATATACATATATATATATACATATACACACACATATATAATCTATATATAGGCATTTAGCTAGAACAGTAGAGCATCAGCCCTGGAATTAGGAGGACCTGAGTTCAAATATGGCCTAAGACACTTAACTATGTGATCCTGGACAAGTCACTTAATCCCAATTGCCTTCAAAAACAAAAAATATATAAATAAATAAAATATAAAATATAGATATAACATAATATATAATATTAATAATAATGATATTATGATCAATAGATCAACCAAGAGAGTTGTCCCGGCTTGAGGAACCTTTCCTTTTATATAGAACAAAAATAAGAGCAATATACTAAGAAGAGTGTCCAGGTCCTGTGTGCTTTCATCTAAGTCATTTCACATTCCTGTGCCTCAATTTCCTCATCTATAAAATGAAAGAGTTGGACTAAATGATCTCTAAGATCAACTCTGGCATCAAATACTGGCTCCAAATAATCTCATTGTGTAAAATGCTCTTTGTTAAGAGTTCCACATCATGTCTATCAGGGTCACTGAGCTGTTAACTCTTGGCTCTTTTTTTAAAGCTCCATCTCTGCCTGGAAAAGAATGTGTCACTTTATAGGATGCCAGGCAAGCTCCTTCCTCTTCAGTATCAGCAGCAGCCACCTGGTAATGTTGCCTGGGTATGGGGGAATCTGGCTTTTCTCTGGAATTGCCCAACAATTGATTTCTTCGCTCCTGGTTGCTCCTCACCTACTCCTGCCTTCGCTGAATGCTTATCTCAGGATAAGAGTTAATTGCCCCCTTAACAGACTCAACTTAATAGTGAACTCCCCAGGTAAAGCCATTCTCTTCCCTATTAGACACAGGTCCCCTAAGGCCAGAAACTGTAGCTCTTCTGCAGTATTTGACTGACTGAGCAATGGAAGGAGAACAGATTTGGAGCATGGAGACCTGGGATTGATCCCTGGCTCTGCCTTGGGAACTTTGCCTTTAGTTTACTTTTTCCTAAAAGCAGAAGAGTTGAGCTGGGTGACTTTTAAGATCCTTTTCTATTCTAAATCTATGATACCAATTAAATCTCTCCTAACATAGTATCCCCCTAGGATGATCCTTTCTATACTCATCCTGACCATACAGTGCTGTCAGCTTTTCATACCCAAGAAAGTCCTGGAGGATCACAGATTTCAAAATGGTCTCTCAAGCATCTTACACTGAAGTTGATGCTGCAGCTGGCTTGTTAGAACAAAACCCCATTACTCTATAAGGTCCCAACAAGTTCCCAGTCACAGACTCAGCCCAGATGCCCATCCATTAAAGATGGGACTTACCAGAGCCCTGAAGGCATATCAAGGAGAGTTCACTGTAGGTGAGTTAGAAATCAAGATTCAGACAGCTTCCAGAAACTCTCCCTTCTGCCTGCCTCCTTTACGTAGTCTCTGAGAATAGTGGTTCTCCAATAGGGTTGCCAATATTTATTTCAAAGGCTGGATATGTACAAACCAGATATTTTCAACCACCCTTTGCCTGTAGGCTAGTGACAGCAATTCATTAAGATGCCCATAAGCCTCTTTCCATCAAGGAAAAAAAAAAAAACAATAACGTTCTCTCTCAATTCCCCTGTGAAGGATTGCAGCTACTATATACCAGCCGAAATGAAAGCTATGTAAAAAAAGCAACTAAGTCCTTCATCAAAAGGGAATTACGAGTCGTTTTACTGTCACAGAATTGGGAAAGAGATTATGGCAAGTTGGAATAAGTCAGCATAAAAATAACTAATTCCCGTAAATCTTAGCATCTAGATACTCTATTGTAGATACAAGGTAACATCTTGCAACTGCTTCCCTCCATTCTCTCATCACTATTCACCTTATCCCTACATTTCAGTATATGCCTTTCTCTCTCATCTTTTCCACTTTGTACCCTTTGGGACTCACATTGTACAATTAGCAAATGATCTTTTACTCTGAACTTCTTGGATTTAGAGTTGAAGAGTTTCAATCCTGTCTCTGTTGTATGTATGACCTGGGGCAGATCACTGAGGGCATCACAGAGATACCTTCTGGACATATATATATTCAAAGTTAATCTAATTAATTAAATAATATACAATGTAGTAAAAAAAAAAAAGAATAAAGTAAGAAGTGCACAGCAAAAAACAAAAGAAAACTTATAAGGAAGCAATGAAAAGGTTGAATAGAATGTGCAGTATTTATCATACAGGTTTTCTTGAAATGGAAATTTGTTGTTTCATAGTTTGAATTCTCTTATGTTCTGCTGTGCACAAGACAATTTTTTTCTTTTCTTTTTCTATTTTCTATTTAAGTTTAAATAAATAAATACACTTAGAAAAAAGAAATTAATATCCTTTCCACTCTAGATACATGACCCTCTATTCTTTCCAGAGAAACCCTGCTTTTCCCCCAGGATTCCACAGTTCTACTTGCACCTCTCTTTTCACTACTTGTGTCATAGAAAGGAAAGTGGGAATTGAGTTAAATTGAATTGTTCATAGTGGGAGAATCAGTGACTTCCCATGGATTATAAACCTGGTATGAACTTTTCTACAGGGAGAGAAGAGGAAGCAGCAGTCAAAGAGCTGTGAGATTCTACCCACAGGTCCCTATATAAACCACTGGCTATTCTAGGCCCCAAGGCCATGCAATGTATAGAAGGCCAGGCTTGGATTGGGAATGCATCGTCCTGTGTTCAAATTTGACTTCAGATATTTACTAGTTATGTGAGCTTGGGCAAGTCATTTCACCTTGTTTATCTCAGTTTCCTCATCTGTAAAATGAGCTGGAGAAGGAAATAGCAAATCATCCCAGAATCTCATTCTAAACAACAACCAATAGCAACTACCACCAGCATTCTTCTTTGCCTTAATAAGGGTTAAAGTCTTCAGGAAACCTCTAGAATACCTATAAGAAAGTCAGATTTGAAAAGGAATTCAGGTCTTATCCAATCTCAAGCTAAATCATGCATTCCTTCACAATATCCCCACTAGCCATCTAGTCTCTATTTAAAGGACCTCCATTTCTGGGCAGCTTACTACCTCGCAAGGTAGCACATTTCACTTTTTGGATTGTCATTAATATTAAAAAATTTATCTTTATGTTAAGTGGAATTTTGCTTTCTATTAACTGCCATTTATTGGTCTCATAGTTATGGAATCATAGAATTATCTACTCTATGGTCACCCACTCCAACCAAGCAGAGGCTAAGGCAGATTAAATTACTTAGGATCATAAAGAGATGGAAGAAACCTCAGTGGCAATCCTATCCATCTTCCTTCCTTTAAAGCTGAGGAAACAAAATTAAGTAGCTTGGCCAAAACCATACAGTTTACAAACAGCAGAGCTAGGATTTAAATTCAGGCCTACATTGTCTCTTAGGTCTTCCTAAGCAATGGTGCTTTCTACACAATCTACGCAGCCCTTGAACCAAGCTTTGGGCCATTCCAAAGCTCTGAATGACTTTGCATTCAAAGTGGGCAAGTCTACCGCTTCTTCATGCCCAACAGGATGCTCATTAAAGGACTTGCTGCTTTTGCCAGGCAGAACCATAAATATGGTTCCCCCCGCTCTGCCCCACACTATTTTCCCTAACAAAAATATTAACATTCCCTGGCCTCCTGGTCTCTATCAGGCTGCTGGCAAAGAAGCAGACCTCAGTATAAACTCTTTCCCAGGACTCAAGCATTCAAAGAGACCAAGGACTGCAGTTTTCTTGGGAGGGAGGAAGTAGGGGAGAGACAGAAACAAATAAAGACAGAGAAAGAGAAAGACAAAGAGAAAGAGGAGAGACAGAGACAGACAGACAGACAGACAGACAGAGAGAGAGAAGCAGAGAGAGACTATACCTGAGAGAGACTACATCTGAGAAGGACAGAGAGAAACAGCATATAATCTTACCTCCCCTGCAGTTATGTGCCTAAATTTTAACATGTGCCCTATGATCAAACCAAGAAGCCACTTCATTAGCTTCATTAAAGTTATTGTTGCTATTGCCCTTGATGAGTAAAGGACTTGGCTATAAAGTCAAGTTCAAGAACCCAGACCCCTCTCCTTTTACTTCTCTCCCAAGAAAACTTGCATTCACTCAAATTCTTCCTGTTCATAAATTGTGGCAACAAATGAGAACTTCAAGTTGGACCTCTTAGATAATAGGAGGCTTTATCAATCAGAGAAAAGAAGAGTTAAACTAAACGATCTCCAGAGTCTCTTGCAGTTCTAAATTTTTCGACAAACTGATTACATAGCCTTACTGTGCTTGGTTTTCTCAATGTAAAGTGAAGGAATTAGGCTAGTTGTCTCTATGGTCCCTTTCTACTCAGATCATAGAATCATAAATTTTGAGATGGAAAGAGCTTTAACTCATTTTTACAGGTGAGGAAGCCAAGTCAGAAAGATTTGAATTTGATTCCCTCCTCAGACACTTATTATGAATGACAACAGGAAAGTCACTTAAACTCTTTCAGCCTCAGTTTCCTTGCTGGTAAAATGGGGGGGGGGGAGGATTAGACTCAATGGACTCTGACTCTAGATCTATAATCTCATAACTAGATGATTCCAAGGTCCTTTTCATCTCCATATTCAATGATACCATGTTAAGACTCTTTCCTAAACTATATACTTCTTCCAGACAGTGAATTAGAGCTTGGGAATAACATGCCTTCATTCAAGCAAAATCAGTATAAGTAGGAATAAGAAAAGAAATTTCCCTTTGTAAAGTATTTGTTTAACATGATGTCCTGCACACAACTGGCCTTATGGAAAACTCCCTCTCAAGGCTGCCTCTGAGTCTCAACATTCAAATGCAAAGAAATAGCATTTTCTAAAAGGTAGCCAAGTAAAAGTTGGAAGACTGGAAAATGACCCCCTTTCTTGGGGCATGAGACATGAGATTTTCACTGACCACCTTGAGCCACAGTGTCCCAGGAGTGGAGGTGAAGAAGCTCTCCAAGCACAAAAGCTACAGAGTTTCAAGACAGGACGTATAATATACCTTACCCCTGGCCTGATTCTTGAATTCATTGAGTAATGACAATATTGACAACAATAATATATATTTAGATAACACTTTACAAATGCTTTCTTTACACCTGCCAAACAAGACATATAGTACAATTATCCTGGGACAGCTGGATAGAACACCAGGCCAGGAGTCAGGAAGATCTGAGTTCAAATCCAACCTCAGATCCTTACTAGCTGTATGACCCTAGGCAAATTATTTAACCCTTATTTGCTTCAGTTCCTCACATGTAAAAGGGAGACATACTAGAGAAGGAGAATGCAAACACACTCTTTGCCAAGAAAACCTCATGAACCATGTCCAAGGGGGCACATAGAGTAGGGCAAACTAAGCAACAAAAACAAGAAGTGTGGTTATATTATCCCTATTTTCTTGATAGTGAAAATGATGGTCATAGACTTTCTCCATACATAGTCATGATAAGATGGGATTTAGAAGTGAATGGAGCCTTTTGTCCATTTTAGAGATGAGAAAACCAAAGCCTGGAGAACTGGTTATTACTTGCCCAAATCTTACTGAGTTGTCTACACTACTGAGAGATTGCCCAGGACAGAGACACTAATTGAAAGCAACTATTCCTAGATTTGGGGTGAGCTCCATCTCCTATAAAAGGTTTTTATCCCTTATTTTTTCCCTTGCTCAATCCCCTTCCAGATCTTCTCTGATTTCTCTATCCTATGCTCAGAGAATCCTTATTTCTATAGAAAAATCACAAGCATAAAAAGTATACTTATGTATAGAAGAATTGTACATGTTTAACATATATTGGATTATTTGCTAAGGGAGGAGGTGGGAGAATGGGAGGGAGGAAAATTTGGAACACAAGATTTTACAAGGGTGAATGATGAAAACTATCTTTGCATATATTTTGAAAATAAAAAGTTATTATTTAATGTATGTGTGTGTGTGTGTATTTGAACTCCTTGTCTCTCAAAAGCAAGTCAAATCATCAAGTGCCCTACTGGGTACCAGAACTCCTGGACTTTCAAAAGCAAGTCAAATCAACAGGCATTTATTAGATGCCTACTATATATCAGAACTCTAGAACTTTCAAAGGCAAGTCAAATAAACAAGCATTTATTAGATGACTACTATGTGCCAATACTGGCCAACTATCCTGCCTCAAAGTGAGACCTTGACTGAAAGGGGAAAAAAAGATCCAGCACTTTGCCTTCACTTTACAAAGAAGAAAAAATAGAACTGCTGTTCCATGGAATAATATTAGCCCAAGTATAATGGCCCCACCTCCTTCCACTTGGAGAGGACACAAGAGCTGCCATACTTGGTGAGACTCATGATTGATTTGGCCCTGGCCTAAGAACAGGGCAAAACCATCAACCAGAGCTCTACCGAATTCCCAGTTTAGAGCAGTTCATTTTGCCCTTCCCAAAAGGCCACAGAAACTAAATCATGCTCATATCATAACTCCCTGAATTGAAGCAAACTCTCCCAGTTTGTCAGACAGATCTGGTCTTTTGGCTCCAGATGCTCCATTGCTGTTAGAAAGGATTGTGACATTAACCAGAAGGGATCTTTCTTTCTCCCCCCTCTTTATTTAAATAACGTTAGCAAAATGGCTTACTCTTTCTTCCCAGTCAAAGCAAACAGAGCTATTCCAACTGGCCCCAGCCTTCCCCACCCCCACTCTTATAGCAAGATGTGGAAACCAATTCTGGCCCACTCAGAAGCAACGCTAAACAGCTGCTGCCCACCAGGCCAGTAAGGGACTCTTTACCCCCAAGATGCACTTGGGGCCAGCTCTTCTATTTTCATAATCACCAGTTCCTTGGGAACACAGTGTATAATTTGTTCCCTTCTCTTCAATGTTTCTTTTCTTTCTTGGTTCTGTTTCCCACTTCTTTCTCCCCGACTTTGAACTTGTAAATGGGGAAAGGGATGAGCAACACTATTCCCCTTCAAATAAATATATGTGAATGTAGGGAACAGAAAGCAAATGACAAGGCACCTCTGAAATCTTTCCTGCTCTTCTCTGTAAGATGACAATGGCAGGTCTGTTCTTCAGAATCATTGTGGGGGGGTGAGGGGAGGCACCTTTCACATGGAAATATTGTTCAAGCTAAAGCCATCTGGAAAGCAGAACAATTTGCATGGATTAGCAAAAGTGAAGCCCTCTAGTTAGTATGGCATTTTCCCCTCTTCTCCCCTCCCACCCCCCAAAAGCAGGATTGATCAATCTACTAACTCCTGCATTTCTATATTCCTCCTATATCATTTTTGTGCTTCTCCTGATTTGTGCCCAATCAAATAGCAGGACATCCCCAGGTGGGCTGATCATGTGGCCCCCTAGGCCCATTCTTATATTAATAAACATTTGATATCGCCAGTCGAGTTCAAAGTCCTAGCAATTCTGACTTCTCTACAAACCCTTATAACAATACTCACCAGCAACTGTAGCTTTTATCAACAAGATCTAAGTGGAAATCTAAATTCTCATACCAGTTATACTATGAACTTACTATGTATCACTTCCTTTTTTGACTTCCTTATCTGCAAAATTAGACTATATCTCTTTAAGGTCCCTAAGAGCTCAAAAAAATTATTCAAGGATAACTTTCCCAATTAATTCCATTTTTAACTCCAGCACTATCCCTGACCCAAGAGATATGGCATATGAGAATGAATACTGGAATGGGGGGGTCAGAGGTTTCATGTTTAAATCCTGACTCTGCTATGGCACACACTACCTGTGTAACCTTGGCCATGAACTTGAGCTCCCTAGGTCTCAGATTGCTCATCTGTAAAATAATAGAGTTGAAATGATTTCTAAAATGACTTCCCCTCTGCTTCCTAAATGCTTTTGTAATTATTTCATTTTAATAGGTTGGATATTGCATGTAAATGTATGCTATCTCACCATTCTTTGCCTCAATTTCTATCTAGCCTTATTCACAAAATGTGTGTCGACTTAAACTGAGACCTGTTGAAGACCTCAGCTTAAAAAAGCCAGTCTCCATTTCATCCAGGGCAATCTCCAGTCCTCCTGATCTGGATCTCACCATTGGGACCCTCTAAAGGGGCAAGTGAGGCAGGTGACCTTGCCTAATCCTGCTTCACTGAAATCCAATTCACTTGCATGTCATGGAATCCCCTCCCTGATGTCATGGTCCCCTTCCAGAAGGAAGGACAAATAATAACAAGCTGCCTCACCATTTAGTTTAATAATTGTTCAAAGTCAGGAAAAGAGGCCCTGTTAATTAGCTGTGTGACCTTGGCTAAATCTTCACCTCCTTGAACCCAAACTTCCCCATCTGTAAAATGAAGAGAGCGGCTTGGTTGATATCTTAGATCCTTCTCAGCTCTCATAATCCCAAAAGTCCAGGCCTTCTCCCTTCTTCCTCTCTTTCTGTAGGATTGATGGGAATGGGAGAGGGGGAGGTGAAGAATTGATTGATTAAAAAAACTTAGAACTCAACTTCAACCATCTCTAAACTTCAAAGTACTTCCACTCTTCTGAAGCTCTACCTACTACAATGCATCCCCTATACCACTATTTTAAATGGCGCTTCATATATCTGGCCAAGCTTCTTCCTGAGCAGAATAAACATCCAGCTGTGAGGAGAAACTTTCCATCATGGTACCCAGGGTAAGCCATAAATAACATTGTGAAATACACAGGAAGTATAACACTCTTCTCTTCTTTCCCTTATCAGGTGAACAGTCTCCTTGCCAGGATATCCAACACTACAAACCTGCACTTTGCTATCCAGAACCTCTCACTATGAACCCCAATATACATAGCCTTGCCCTTCTTGATTCCCCAAGCTTTCAAACTTTTGCTACTTCAATGCTGACAAAATTTATCTACCAAACACCACACTCCAAGAACCCCAGAATCTGAAAGTTGGAAAGGGCTTCAAAAGGTCTTTAGTCTAACTTATACTAAACAGAAATCCCCTCTACAAAGGAACCATCCCCTCCCTTATTCTGGGTGTTATGCTTTTAGGAATTCAATATAAGATTTTATTGGCCCTTTAGACAGTCATGTCACACTATCCCATGGAACTTACAGCTATGTTGATGTGGAAGGTGTGCTAGCATGTTTAACATATATCAAATTGTTTGCTATATTGGCAGAAGTAGGGGGAGAGGGAAGGAGGGCAGGGAAGGAAAAGGAGAAAATTTTGGAACACAAAATTTTGCAAAAGTGAATGTTGAAAACTATCTTTGCATGTATTTGTAAAAAAAAATACTATAAAAAATAATTTTTTAAAAAATCCAAGAGGGAGAGAGAGCTAGCTACACTAGTATCAGGAAGTCATTTGATAACATTTCCTCCCTTTATGCTTTGGTTTCCTCAACTACAAAATTGGAGGAGTTGCCCTTAATAGTATTTAAGGTCAATACTTAAATACTTTCCTTTCACCTCTAAATCTATAAGCCTATGTATGGCCTTGAAAGAGTTGGTTCTCAAATAATTTTAACACTCTTCTTCTGTCATATTGTTTACTTATTTGTAAAAGCCCTTTCTTTAGAGGGAATAGCAAAGGGATATAAACCAGTCAATCTCCACTTTGGTTTATCACAGTATCTCAATCAATGAATCTGAAGTAATGAGGATTTATCTATTGGATGAAGGGATGATAAAGGCATTTCTGTCACTGAAAGCAATTCTAGGAAGACTAAGAAGTCAATAGAAGGCTTATTTCTGTAAACAAATAACCACTGCCTGGTCTGCCATACCTGTCCTCCCCATAGATCTATGAGATTCAAGCTCATACTTAATCTTGCCCTAGAAGATCTGAATTCAAGTCTTGATTCTGCCAACATCATCTGTGCAACATTGGGCAACTCACATAACTTCTCTATCTCAACTTCCTTATCTGTAAAATGGGAATATCACTCGTACATCGTTGTTTATTGTCTTTTATTCTCAAAAAGGATCAAAATGACATCACTATGTCAGAATCAAGTTATACTATGTCCAATTGTAGTTGATCAGATGAATGTGAGTTCAGAATGCTCTACCACAGGTTGGGTTCAAATAGTCCATGTGAACATTTGGGTACAATCTGTTCATTGTACATATATGTACATCATTATACTTAGTAGATACTTAATGAATGAATTAATTTCCAATATGGAAAGTAAAGCCAAAATTGATAAGTTCCTCTCTCTTACTCTCATATATTAGAAGTTCCAAGAAAGATTCAATCACGAAAACTTCTTGGCTATTTCTATATGAACCAAGGGTACATAAACCTAAGCCTAAGAGAAAGTGAAGTTCAGAGGATCTATTGGAGCAGCCCTAAAACTAAATGTGTCTCTTTCCCTCAAAAGGCCATCAAGGAATAAACTTAAAAGACAGTTTTTTTTTTTGTTTGTCTTTCAGTTATATCCAACTCTTCATAAGCCCATTTGGCTTTTCTTGGCCAAGATACTGAAGGGGTTTTCCATTTCCTCTTCTAGCTCATTTTACAGATGAGGAAACTGAGGCAAATAGGCCTGAGAGACATGCCCAGGATCACACAGCTAGTAAGTACCTAAGCCAGGATTTGAACTCAGGAAAATTCCTGACTCCAGACCCAGTGCTCTATTTACTGTGTCACCTAACTGTCCTCCTAAAGAGATTAGTAGACACAATAGATCTAAAAAAGCATCAAATCAAATAATGAATAGATCAATCAGCACTTAAGACAATAATAGTCTCTTTATGATTTTACACATAACCACCATATCCTTTCTGTTCAGTTATGTTGTTTTTTTCAGTCATATCCAACTATGTGTGAGTCCATTTGGGTTTTCTTAGCAAAAATACTGGAACTATTTGCTGTTTTTTTTTTTCGAACTCATTTTACAGATGAAGAAACTGAGATGAACAGGGTTAAGTGATAAGCCTTAGGTCACAATTAGTAAGTATCTGAGACAGAACTTGAAATCAGGACTTCCTGACTCCAGGCCTGGTGCTCTTTTCAGTACACTATCTAACAGCTACTCCATATCCTTTCTAATGAGCCTGGGATGGGAAACCATATCAGAGGGATAACAAGTCACTTTAAAATTCAGCTCACCTAAATTGCCTAACTGCCTGTCTAAGAATACTATAGGCATAAATTCACATCCTAGTTATGATCCCTAGAATCTGAGTCTGAAAAGTCATCTGATATTCCATTTTTACTTCTTATTCAGGAACCTCCTCCACAACTTCCCAGAGAATTTAATCATGTATTCTCTTCTTTAACATAGCTAGTGATAGGGAACTTAGCATTTCACAAAGCAATCTCTTCCAGACAGTTCTACTTAGCTACGAGTTTTTCCTTATTTTGAGCAGAAATACACTTCAGAAATTTTCACCTACTGGTCTTACTCCAAAGCAGCTTAGAAAAAGACGACTAACTCTTCTACATAGTCCTTCAGACATCTGAAGATAGCTATCACTGTGGAAATGGCCTTGGATGGGAAGAAGCAGATAAGTGGGAGACCACAGTTCATAGAATCACCGAATCCTAGAATCAGAAGAATCTTGGAGGTCATCTAGTCTGACTCCTTCCTGAAGAATGAATCCTCAACAGGCATAGCTCTGATACTAATTAGCTAGGATGGCTTCAGAATGAGAAAGTGAGGCTGCTGACTTTGCACAGCCCTGCCTCATTTCAATCCAATTCACTTGTAAGTCATGACATCATCCTCCTGATGTCATAGGCCTCTTTGAAAAGGAAGGACAAACAACAACAACAGTGAGAGTAAGGGCATAACACCTCACTTCCCTGGGCCTTAGTTTGCTCATCTATAAAACAAAGGGGTTGGATCCATTTTATATTCCACTGGTCAGAAAACTCTAGATAATTCTAATTCCTTTTTTTTTTTCCATTTCTTCCTTCAACTCTCATTTGTGAGAAGAGTCAGCAGGGGTTCTTGAGTGCAGATTCAGATTTCAAAATGTGTAAAGTTGTATGGAGAAAAAAAATACACCTTTGTTTTCCCTAGCCTTTAAGTTTTGGGTTCTTTTTCTTTTTAAAAATATATAAGAGATGATTCTCTCTGGGGGAGGGTAGATTTCTCGGGTTAGCAGTTTGTAAAGATTCCAACATTTAAGTAAATTTAAGTAAATTTTTTTCTCCAATCATTTAAAAATATTATTCTGAGAAAAGGTTTGCCAGTTTGCTAAAGGGATCCATGGTAATTTGAATCAGAAAGAACTTGAAAGGTCATTTAGCTTGAACCCCTTCTCATGAACTTCCTATGAGGTGATCTGATTAGAAATTACTTTTATAGGTTTATAGAACTATAGTAATTAAGATTCCAGAAGGAACTTTAAAGGTCATCTCGTCTAACATAACCCTCTCAGATAGGCTTCCTATGAAATTATCACCCAGTTACAAAATTCTTTATTCCATTGTCAATTTACAATTAAAACTTTTAACTTTTGGAGATGACTTCTAACCACAGAGTTTTTCATCTATACATCTGGCTTTTTTATGGAGTTAAGGAAGGTAGGAGAAGCAGGTCACAGCAGAGAGACGCAGTCTCCTCACCCCTGTTTAAGTGGAGGGTCAGCAACTGGCATCCTGGTGGTAAAAGAGTGTTAGGGCAGGAGGGAGGTATCTGAAAAGGGGGGCAGCAAATACTGCAGATGTTTCCCCAAAGACAGCTGCAAAGAAGAAGCATTGAACATCTGGGCCCAGGACAGGGGTGAGCTCAAGCTTCTGCCCAGGTCCTGTCTATCATGCCCAGCCTGACCAAAGACTTCAGTGCATACTGATCAGGAGTCCCAAGCTCCTCCCAGTTCTTGTAGGTGATCCGTTAATTTGGGAGGTCCCCAGAAAACCCCAGAACTGCACGTGTTGTAACTAAAAACACTGTACATAAACAAAGCCAGCCCCTTAGCTCCCTCGGGGAGTAATTGTCTAAGAATGCTTCTTTTCTTTCGGTTTGGTGAAGGAAGGAGAGACAGATGCACCAAGACCACGCGGAGCTCATCTTGAAAGCATTAATTTTTCCAAACACTGGTGCGCGGCTTGGGTGAATTTTCAGAGCATGAGGAAGCAGATGGGGAGCAGTCATGACTTACAGCCTTGTGTCAGAGCCGCTGCTTGCATGGAACTTTCATGGCAGAAAACAGAGGTTAATGGAATGAGCACTGGACTGGGAAGTAAGGAAAACTGGCCATGTGACCTCAGACAAATCATAGTCCACGCTTTCCTGTTTCAGTATCTTTGTCACATCATTGTTATCCCTAGGATATCTTTCTCTCCTCAATTTCTCCCCACCTAGCTCCTCATCTCCACCATTGAAATATCACCCATCCTTTTAAAAAGGTTTTTAATCTATTGATACATTGTGCTTTTATGCAATGGAATACTTCCTAGTAAATATCCAAATTTGTTACAAATCTATTTCTTTTGTTTGCTTGTTTGTTTTTTGAGGCAATTGGGGGGTAAGGGGTTTGTCCAGGGTTACACAGCTCTTCCTGATTCAAAAGTAGATACACTATCCTATTTCTTTTTTTAAGCTTGTTTTCTCAGTCTATTAACAATGAACAAATTAGCTTTCACTGTGTGCCAAGCACTGTGGACATAAGGAAAAAATAAAAACACTCCCTACTTTCATGGGACTCACATTCTATAATGGAGGAGACACCAAGTAAATAATCAGTTAAATACAAAATACATACAAAGTATATTAAGGTACTTTGAGAGGGAAGTCTCTAGCAGTTGAGCAGAGGCATTCTGCAGAATGTAGAAGTTAATCTGAGATTTGAATAAAGCCAGGAGGCAGAGATGAGGAGGAGCAGCATTTCAAGCATGGAGAACAGCCTGAGAAGAGGAATGGAGATAAAAGATAATGTGAGGACCAGTAAAAAGCAGTCTAGTTCATCTGGAACATAGATTGCATGGAATGGAGTAAAGTGTAAGAAGAATGGAAAGCTGGGAAGGGCCATGATATTAAGAATTTTGAAGAAAAGATGGGAAAACCAGCACAGGCAAATTCTTATCTTCTTTATCTAGTGGATTGTGTAGCTCTCTTGACAATGTAAACCAGGGTTTCTCCTTTACATTGTGCTGAGATGCCCAGGACTACAGCATCCTTACACTTGGTCCATCCATAGATGCTTAGAATTATTAACCATCAGATGTTAAGGCTAAAAGGGGCTTAGGGATCATGTAATCTAAACTCTTATTTTATAGGTGTCCTGATTTTCAAGGAAAAAGGGGAAGAGGGTAGAGCCTGTAAACTATGGGTTGGTGAACTTGAATTTAATTCTTGGAAAAAATTCTAGAACATATTGTTGATCAGGTGGCATGTGAGCAATTAAGGAAGGAAGCAGTGGCAGAGAGTTTATATTTGAACCTGAAGGTAATAGAGAGCCCCTAGAGCACAATGAGCAGGGAAGGAGGCAGAAGACATGCTCACACTTAACTAACTTTGACAGTATAGTATTAATATTGAATATTACATCTGATGGGAAATGTTGTGCTTCCCCAAGTTGACTTTGTTTACATTGTTGTAGCTATTGTATACATTGTTGTTTTGGCTCTGTCATTCTACATTACATTATGTTACCCTACATGAGTCTTCCCATGTTTTAATTAGTTCTTCCTATACACCATTCTTTCTATTGCAGTGATATTCTATTATTATCATGCAGCATAATTTGTTCAATCACCACTCAATGGGTATATATTTTGTTTTAAGTTGTTTATTACCACAAATAATGCTGCCATGAACATTCTTGCCATCAGGACCTCCTTGGGCCCAAATAGTGGAATTTCTGGATTTAAAAGGTCTAAGTAATCAAGACATTTTTGCTGCAAATGATTTTCCAGAATAGTTGAAGCATTTCCAGCTTAACTATCAGTGAATTAACATACCAATCTCCCCATAGCCCTTCCAACAATGAATCCTACCATCTCTTCTAGTTTAATGGATGTGAGATCCTATTTTAATTTACCTATCCTTCAAAGCTCAACTCAGAAGCCATCTCCTTCATGAAGTTCCCTTAATATTTTTTCCTGTGTATCTCATAACACTTTGTTTACACTTTTCTTAGGCATCCTTTTATATATCTAATAGATAATGAAAGTTACGACCCCATATAACTCATCTTTTTATACTCCTCTGTACCCAACATAGCATCCTATAGATAGTAGGTGCTCCATAAATATGTACAAAAGCTAAAAGTCATTCTTGTTGAACTCTAAGGACCTTAGTTTCATGACAGCCCAAAATCTGAGTTAGAACTTCAGAATCCACTGTCAAACCTATCCCTGAATAAGAATCACTCTACATCAGTAACAAATATTCATCCAACCACTCACTGTTGCAAGATTTCCATTGGGGGATGAATGCATAAAAGAATAAAAGTTCTCCTTTTTTTCAATTTCTGCTCTTTATTTTTAAGTCTGTGTTGTGAGGTCAAGTGGGACAAATCTAACTCTTTTTCTAAATAATAATTCTTGAGATACCGATAACAGATATTGTTATCATTCCCCCTCCCAAAAAAAAAATTCTCTTCTTCCTGCTAAATATCTCTGGATCCTTCTGTTGGTATTCTTAGAGTATGGTCATGGAATCAGAGATTTAAAGTTAGAAGGCATTCAGAGGCCATCTAGCCAAACTTTACACATGAGAAATCTGAAATTAAGTGACTTGCCCAAGATCAAGCAGGTAGCAAAAGTCAGAGGCAAGGACCCCTTCTAGAATTCATGTTTTTTTACAATGTATCCGATAATCCCCTAATCATTCTGCTAGTCTACACTGGACAGTCTCCATCTTACCAGTGTCTATCCTAAAACATGGTGCCCAGAACTGAACATAAAACTCCAGAAGGTATCCAACCAGGAAATAATAATAATAAAAAAAATAATAATGGCCTCCTTATGCAGGATGTTATGTACCTCTTAACGTAGCTTGGAATAGCAGTAACTTTTTTGATTTCCATGTTATACTGGTTCCTAAGTTTAAATTTGTATTCCACTAAAGCCAAGATCTTTTTCGACTCAAACTGTAATCTAGATACATTTGTCTGTCTTTTAAAAATGATTTTTGAAATCCAATGTAATCCTATGACCCTGCCATATGAATACCAGTTAAAGGAACTGAAATGTTTAGCAGAGAGAAGAAAAAATTAAGGTGGGGGACTTGAAAACAAGTATAGATATTACTTTATTTCTCATCAGAATTTTGATTTATGGAACTCCCAATGATAAAACTCCCTCTATCAATGAAAATCAGCACTTTTTCTGAAATGTACACGCTTAGAGAGTTTTCTGGCTTAGAGTGTTGATTAACAAGCTACGTGACTTGTCCATGGTCACATAGCCAATATGTCAGGACTTTCTTTCTCCAAGGCTACTTTCTTTAACCACTATACCATATATGTGTTTATTATATTTATCCCTACTAAATTTCATTTTATTAAATTAAACTTACTTTTTTATCCTGTTGAGATTTAAATCCCAACTCTGTCTTTCAATGTGTTAGCTCCCATTTTTATGTTCCCTGAAAATGTAAGTATGCCATTTAAGTCACTGATAAAAAAAAAAAAATTCTGATCACAACAAAGTCATGGACAGTTCCATGTCCTCTAGAGTAGAGTTTCTTAAACTTTTTCCACTAGCAACCCCTTTTGCTTGAAAAATTTTTATGTGGCCTTGGATTTATAGGTATATAAAATAGGTATGCAAATCAAACATTTAATGATAATAAATCATAATTTCACAGTCCCCACATTCAGTTATGAGAACTCATATAGGGTTGTGAACCACAGTTTAAGACGCTCTAGAGAATACTCTCCAAGTTAATACTGACCTATTAATGACTACAATTTGGATTTGGTTATTAAAGCAGTTCTGAATCTATTATCTAGCCCAATTTTCTCTATTTTGTCCAGAAGGATAGATGTCAAATACTTTGAGATATTGTCAAATACTTTTCTGAAATCTAGGTAAATGATATCTATAGCAGTCTCTTTATCTATCAGTCTAGTTACACTGTCAAAGGAAATGAGGTTAATCTGGTCTAATGTGTTCTTAATGAAGTCATGCTATCTCTTAATGATCACTGCTTCTTTCCTTAATTGTTCACAAACCACTCTTTCAAAAACATGTTATACAATTTTGCCAGAAATCAAAGTCAAGTTCATTAACCTATATTTTACAGATTCTACTCTCCTTCCCTTTTTTCTGAAAATCAGGATCTTTGAAATAAGGGATTTGGATTAAATGAGACCTAAGTTCCCTCATAACTTTAATATTTTGTGCTGCATGACTCTAAATATCCTCAATGGATGGACCAAGTATAAAAACGCCTCAGACTCAGATACCTAGGCACAATGTAGAGAAAGTATCCTGGCTGATACTGACAAGAGTACTCCACAGTCCACAGTCCCAAAGAAAATTAGAAGCTGCCCTTACTGGATTTCCTGCCTTTTTCTAAAGTGGCATGAATGGAAACACAGCCAATAGATGGTCTTTTAGACCCTTTTTTTCTCTCAGACTCTATTAGGGCAGCACATGATATTTTGCACCTATAGAGATCAAGATTATTCAACTATCCTCCTTCCTCACTTCCATGAAAATATAGGATTCTATAGTGGAAAGCAGAGCAAAGTCAAGAATCTTGGGTTCTAACTCAAGGGATGTAGGTTCTTTGCTGTTGATTCATTTCCATCATGGATGACTCTTTCTGACCCCAATTGGGGTTTTTCTTGGAAGAAATACTGAAGTGTTTACCATTTCTTCCTTCAGCTCATTTTACAGATGAGGAAATTGAGGTGAACAGGGTAAAGTGACTTCCCCAGGGTCACACAATTAGTAAATGTCTGGGGCCAAATTTGAACTCATGAAGAAGAATCTTCCTGATTCCAAGTCCAGTGCTCTATCCACTGTGCCACCTACACTGTGCCTAGCTACAGAGAAAGGGAGGGAAGGAAGGAGGGAAGGAGAAGGAGGAAACTGAGGCAAACAAGGTTAAGTGATTTGCTCAGGATCACATAACTTAAGTATCTGAAGCCAGATTTGAATTCATAAGATGAATCTTCCTGACTCTAAGCCTAGCATTCTAGCCATGTTGCTACCTAGCTACCCTCTATTTAAGAAACAGACAGATAAAGTATATTGTCTTAGGTATTGCCCCAATAGGACTGGACCAACTCTAGGAGTCTTTGTTAGCTCCAAGCATCTTGGAGTCTTTGAGAATGTGTCTGTGCCTCTTTTTGGTCCTTCAGGGTTAAACCAGCAGACATGTACTGAGGTGGTTATGGGAATCTGTCCCAAACATAGAGAACCCTCTAGAAAAGAAGAAAATAGAGAAAACAATCTTTCCTAAAAGGATATCATAGGTTCTTCTAATGTATCACTTGTCAGACATTATTCAAGACACTCCAAACTCACAGGAACCTCAACATACTCTCAAGGAAATTGAGTCAACTTCAGTATCCCCCAAACCAATCCTATCATTCCTTGTGAAGGGATGTATGTGTATGTTTGTATGTAAGTGTTTGTGTATGTGCGTGTGTGTGTGTGTGTGTGTGTGTGTGTTTATGTATGTATGTATTAGACATTGTGATCAACCCAGTCTTGGTCAGTTCAGTTAATTCTCATTAATCCATTCTTTTCTCGATGCTCAGATTTGAACTATTACCAGTACAAGGAGAAAAAAACATGTCAATTCATGTATTGCTTACTAATTCTTCTTTCTTATATTTTCCTATTTTCAAGAAAACTTTGCTATTTAGGAGCTATTCAAATAAGGGTAGAAGAAAAAAATTTTTAAACTTTTCAATGTTTTGGCAGTGTCAGTACTAGTGATGTAGCCACTAATACGACTTGGAGGGCACTGGTCTTGTCTTGACCACAAAGATTTCCTGTTGGTAAGGTACATTGACACACTCACACACTCTCACTCTCTCTCTCTCTCTCTCTCTCTCTCTCTCTCTCTCTCTCTCTCTCTGTCTGTCTCACCTAGACTGCAAGTACAGGAGCTAATACTGATCAGCTTTGGAGCTTCATACTGCTTCATTTCTGACCTACTTTAGTTTGCCCCTCTTTAAGTCACTTAATAGCCCTCTCCTCTAGGGGACTCACCAGATTGATGCCAGACAGTGCAGACATCCAGTTGGCTTAGCCCACTGCATTTCAGAACTCTGGACCACCAACCTTGGCTTCACAAGTATCAGAGACTATAAGTATGTGGTGCCAAGGCTGGCATTTTAAAAATGTTTTAAAGAAATTCAAGGCATTAAATGAGCTTTTACATCTCTTTCTGTCACTCTCTATGTCAACCTTTTTCTCTGTCTATTTTTCTCTGTCACTTTGTCTCTCTATCCCACTATCTCTCTGTCTTTCCCTCTGTTTCTCTTTCCCCCTCTGCTTCTCTCTCTCTCTCTCTCTCTCTCTCTCTCTCTCTCTCTCTCTCTCTCTCTCTCTCTCTCTCTCTCTCCAAATAAATGTCAACTATTGGGTTTTGGAGAAGATCCATTTAGATGCAGTTTTGCCAAAAACCTTCAAAAGCTCAGACTCACAGAAAAATAAAGAAACACAATTTCTTCTTATAGCAAGAAAAAGCTGAAGCAACTTTTCCCTTGGAGATTACATCATAGAGACTTGAGGTTATGTTTTCCATCCCAATTTCTCCAAAAAAAAAAGTGTAAGACAGAGAGACCATGTAGGAATTTTTCCTCAATGAAAAATACGAGTACATCCATTTGGCATAATATAGTGGTATCAAGTGCCTTTTCTACCATAACCTAGTGAAATAGGTAATATGTAGATTATTATTCCCATTTTATAGATGAGGAAATTTAGTTTCAGAAAAATGAAGTAGTTTGCCCAAAGGTATATAGCTAGTAAATATTGAAGCCAGGATTCAAACTTAGGTTGCCTTACTCCAAAACTAAGGAATGCCCTTTTCACTACCCTATACTATTTTCTTTTTCTGGCCATCTGTGACACTCTACTCCCATAAACACATGTATGCAGGATCACAAATGAGAAGAGAAAGGGGAGTTACTAAATAACCACAATGAACAGTGCAATTGGGGACATTCCCATCCAAACATCTGCACCGCTGAGGAATATTCTTAGAGCAGGCCAGGACTGCCACCACCAGGGAGGGGTACAGTAAGCAATCAATGATCCACATATGGACTCCCCATCTGCTACATGTGATGTAATGTATTCCAAAACAAAATAAAAATAATTTTTGTATTCCCTTCCCAGAACCATCACCACAATGGGGCATTTGAGGCCATTGCCCAATAAGGAGAGAATTGGTCCCCAAATGGAAATACTAATTCCTCTTTCTCCTCTTGGTTCTCCTTCTCAAGCAGCCACCCCCATTTACTTACAGAGTGTATAGGGCAACTCTAAGAATAAATCTGAGGATTAGGTAATGTTCACAATTGTTTCATCATTTTAGTAGTAGGAGCTAATATTCTACATTCTCAGATTGCTGCCTAGGGATCTTCTTCTTATAATGAATTGGCTAAGGAACAGAGAGGAGGAGAATGTATCTAACATCCCCCATCTTACTAGCTGACTGAATTAGCACTCATCATAGACCACTGAATCATGGCAGAGCAACTTATGAAAATTAACAATGGCTCACTTAACTCTGATGAAGAGTTCATCTAGCCAGTGACTTTGGTGGAAAGAGAATAAGAGAGCCATCCTCACCTTCATTTTTGTTTAGCATTCCTCCCCTGCCCCCAGGACTTTAATAGGGGAAAATACCTACATGAGCTTCTACACCTAAGCTAATGGGTCCCATTATTCTCTTGGATACCTGAAAAAAATGTAAAGAAAAATGAAATGAGGCATCTCAAAGTCAACAACAGAAATTGTCCGTTAGTTGAGTGAACACATAATTTTGTCTGTACATCTAAGGGTACATATGCATGAATATATACATATAAATATTAAACATTAAAGTCATAAATAGAATCCATTTTTGAATAATTTGTCCTATATTTTGTAAATGCCCATGAAGATCATATTTGCTTTATATCAACCTATTTTCCCCTTGTGATTGTATTACAAAATTGGGTGATCAGAGAATAGTGTAATTGAATTAAATAGCTTGATTTTATCAAAACTTGTGGGGGGGGAAATCCCCTATAATATTTATGTGGATAAGAGGATGGTATAATGAAGTGAATTCTATGGTGCTTGAATCACCATTCAGCAGTCATTCATTCCACAAACTCCACAAATACCCATTACAAACAAGTACCACGGTAGGCACTGGGATACAAAGAAAGCTACAAGACCAACTCTACTTTTAAGAACTCATCTCAGAGAAGGAAGGGCAAGCATGTGTGTCACACAAAATTGTGATACTAGAGAAAATGTGGTAAGTACAAAAACAAAACAAGAATGAGGAGAAATTTAGAAAAGAAGCCAGAATATTCCCATAGAGTAAGGAATTCTCCAAAGAGTGCCCTCTAATGGATCTGTCAGTTGAGAAGGATTTTGCCCATGGAATGTCATATGACTCTATGATTCTATCCAGTTGAACAATTGCATCAATGACTTGGATGAAGAGAGAATCGAGTATGCTTTGGATCTGCAAATGGCCCAAATTAGGGAAGGATAAACTCTTAGAACTTCTAAAGTCCCCCAAGAAGCCAATTAGACCAACTCTTGCCTTTATTAGGAATCTCCTCTATAATATCCTCAACATGTGGTCATTCAACTTCTGATTGAAGACCTCTCAGGATGAAAAACTGACTACATCTCCAATCAGTCCATTCTTCTTTTGGACAAGTCTAATTGCTAGAATTGTTTCCTTATATGGAACTGAAAGCTGTTGCTCTTCCACCATCGCTCCTAGTACTTTCTTCTGGGACCAAGCAAAACAAGCCTAATCCTTCTTCCACATGACAGACCTTCAAATATCTGGAGACAGACATCATGTGCACTCTCCCCACCCCCAAACTGCCAAGTCTTCTTTTCTCCAGGCTAACCATCCTGAGTTACTTCAACTAATTCTCATATGGCATAGTTTCAATTCCACTCACCATCCTATTTACTCTTCTGAATGCAATCCAGCTTGTTAATGTCCTTCCTAAAATGCAGTGCCCAGAACTAAACACAGCACTGTACTCCAGATGTAGTCTGACCGAGAAACAGCACAGAGAAACTCTTTCTGGAGCCCATGCTTCTCTTAAAAGCAGATGAAGATCAAGCCATCTTTTCTGGCGGCCATATCACACTGCTGACTCATATTAAACTTTCAGGCCAAGAAAACCCTCAGGCCAAAATAAAGATTCAAAATTATCTCAGTAGACCAGGTGGCTTGGCTGTAACCAACAAGACCAATTATACAAGAACAGAAATGTAAAGTTTTCATTTAATAACATATAATCAATTACATACGTATAAGATAAGGAAATCCTGTCTTTCCAAGGATATGGGAAAAAAATCTACATTTTGGGGGGTTGACCAATAGTTTAATGTAGTCCAACACTGGGAGATGATGGCTAAAAATCTGATTTTATTCTAAACTGGATCTGTCACTTCATCAGTGTACAGAACTCCAATCCAGTATCTTCCCTTTAACTTGAAGTTTTAGAGAGTAGATGGATGATAAGAAGCTAAGAGACCTTCCCAGAATCAGCCAGTGTATGTCAGCCAGGATCTGAGTTTAAATCCAGCCTCAGACATTAGGTAGCTGTATGACTCTGAGTAAGTCAGTAAATCTCTGTCTGCCTAATTTTCCTCAAGTATAAAATGGGGATGATAAGAGCATCTACTTTCTAGGGCTGTCACTAGGTTCAAATGAGATGATATTTATAATATGTTTAGTATAGTACCTGGCTTATAGTAGATACATAAAAAGGTTTATTTCCTTCATACTTTCCTACCTACCTTCTTTTTCTTCTGTTCTTTCTTTTCTTCTTTTTTCCCTTCCTCCCTTTCTCATTTCCTTCTTTTTTTGCTATCTTTTCTTCTTTCATTTTCTCCTTTTTTTCATTTCTTTTTTCCCTTTCTTCCCTCCTTTCTTTCTCCAAAGCCAGTTCTTTCTGCACTCAGCTACCCTACTTTTGTATTCTTAGATTATAGTAATCCAAGTGGTGTCCAGACAGATCACAGGAAACAATAGTTCCGTGACAATCTGCATTGATGTGAGTTCATCGGGAGCACTATATTTAATTCAGTCAACAAGCAATTCAAGACAATTTAGGAACAACAATGACAAATTGGACTGTATCCAGAGAAAAGCATCCAGCATAATAGGGTAATCCAGAAATAAGTCGTTTGAGAAAGGGTGAAAGGAATTAATTCAGTCTGAAAAAGATAAGTCACATGATTTTTTTGTCAACTATTTGAAGGTATATTATATAGGAAGAATAGTATATTTGTTATTTAATGGAGACAGCTAGGTGACACAGTAGCGAGAGTATCAGCCTTGGAGTAAGAAGAAGATTTGACTTCAAATTCAGCTTCAGGCACTAAGTAGTTATAAAACTTTGGGCAAGTCACTGGGTGCCTTTTTTTAAAAAATGTGTCATTTATTGTTCCAGAGGACAAAATTTTGACCAATGGGTGGTAGAAGTTACAGGGAAGCACATTTTGCTTCCACATAAGAAAAAAGTGTTCCTATAGCTAAAATTGTCCAGTGACAGAATGAGCTGTCCTATGAAGTAATGAATTTTTTGTTACAGAAAGTACTCAAATCAAAGATGTCATAGGAAAGATTTCTTCACTGGGCAAGAGTTTAAACTAAATAATCTTTAAGATATTTTCCAACTCAGCAGTTTAGAATTCTAGATTCGTTTTGCAAATTTTGCTTTTAAAAGGCTTATTAACTCATCAGAATTTGACCTTGTATTTAATGTACTGTATTGCAAAGTACGCTCCTGACTTTCATGGTTTATATTGCCAAGCTTATACCATAGGTATAGGTAACTAAAAGAGATTTCCAGACTTCCCATTTTTACCCTTTTTAAATAAAAAATATTATTTTTTTACCATTAAAACAGCTGGATTTGAACTAAGCCAAAAATTAATTTAATAGTTCCAAGATTTATAATACCTAATCTCAACTCAGGACCTTTCTGCTCTATTCTTAACAATTACATCCTCAATTCTCTCTTTTATATACTTTCAAAGACAAACTATCTTAGCCCTTTTTCTCACCTCCCAGCTTCATTAAGTCAACAGACCATTATTAAACTAGTTTATGAAGGCCACTTGTTTTTGCTATTGAAATTCCTGGGCTTGAAAAAAGCATCTTCCTAATTTTGTACTTTGCCTTGGAATGAAAGCCCTCTGAGTTTCCTCACCCCAAGTATTCAAGTCATGAGTGCAAAGGACAGTGAAGAAGCAAATGATGGTTGTCATTAGGCAAAAGCAAAGTAGCATCTATGACGTATTCAAGAAGGTTGTACAAGAAATTGTCCAAGAAGGGCATGTTTGGATCCAATATATACAAGAATAGAGATTAGCAGAGATAGACACTTCAGTGCTGATTATCCTAACACCCATCAAATGTTGAAAGTCTTAGAGGAAAGTCTCCAATATGTTGGATAAATTCTCTAGAGAGGGCATATGGGAAATCCCATCTTTATGTGACTTTGGGAGTCATTTATTTTGTTTAAGTCTCAGTTTCTTCATTTGTAGACTAGCTGGATTAGATAGCTTGAGGCACCTTCCAGCTCTGTCCATAATCCTGAGATGTGGACAAGAATTACACATGATGAGAAGATATTGATGGGTTTCAATCTGCATGGGTGAAAGGCAAACACATTAAGATCACGAATCCTGTGCAAGGGATAATCCTGTAAAAAATTACCCTGGCATGGGTTCTGTCAATAAAAAGTTATTTTAAAAAAATCACGAATCCTTTGCATTATAGTTTCTTTCACACTTGTGGGCTACATATGCTACCACAGTTTATCCTTCATTCAAGAAACTGAAAAATAACTCACACATATATCCTGCCCTCCTCCCCACCCACCAAAAAGGGCAGCCTGTTTTCTTCAAGTCTATTCTCTTCTTAGTTTTTCTTACTCTTTTCCATATGCAGAAATAAGGAGTCACAAGTGTATGATGGCCCCCTGACAGCAAGACCATATGATTGCCTTTTCCTAATAAGAAACCATTGTCATTTTTCACTATCAACTCAAAACCATGGAAATGTTGGGAAGAAATCCTAATCGAGGCCTCCAGCTGAGTAGCAGAGTAAAGTGTGACTTTAAATATAGTAACACATCTCCTAATCCTTAGCATCCTACCACTTTTACAACTGCTTCGGGGACAAAGAGTCCCCAAAGTAAAAGGGTCTCTTAGAACTGGTTTCTAAAGTAATTTATGTACTGAACAAAGATGGATAGAGATTGTACCTGAGATTTTGATGGCACATGGAACTCCCAGGTGAGCAAATTCCCTTCACGTAGGCAGATCAGCACAGAGTTACCTACAGCAGATATTTGAGGCATGCAGTCCCGGTTCCCCAGTGTGGTTAGAAACATTAAAATGTAATTGGGAAATAGGTAATAAAATAAATAAAAATGCAATAAAACTTAGATGCAGAATACAGTTTAAAACTAAGTCAATATGTGACCCACAGGGATCCCTATTTATACAATTAGTTTGTCTATTGAATTTGACATTACTGATCCAGTGCTGTCATTCAGTCATTTTTTCAGTCCAACTCTTCAAGACTCCATTTGGAGTTTTTCTTGGCAAAGACACTAGATTGGTTTGTCATTTCTTCTCTTAATTCTCTGACACACACGACTTACCCATTGCCACATAGCTAATAAATATCTGAGGCTGGATTTGAACTCAGGAAGATCCCAAGTCCAGTGCTCTTTCCATTGCACCACCTAGCTGCCCTACTGATAGTACTGAGAAGTTAAATGACCTAAGGTCACATAGTCAATATATGTCTAAGGCAAGATTTGAACCCAGGTCTTCTTGGTTTCTAGTCAAGCTCTATCAATTATATTCTTTACTTCCAGACAAAAAAATTTTTGAAAAAAAAAAGTTTTTGTTTTTTTAAGCTT
Organism: Antechinus flavipes; assembly: GCF_016432865.1. Classification (NCBI taxonomy): domain Eukaryota; kingdom Metazoa; phylum Chordata; class Mammalia; order Dasyuromorphia; family Dasyuridae; genus Antechinus; species Antechinus flavipes. Next base: position 319,911,199 of record NC_067400.1, on the reverse strand, counting down.
TTAACAAGGTTTTAAAACAAAGACTTAAAATTGGTTTCATCATTCTGTGGCATAAAGACATGGACAGTGTCCAATGCTTTGTGGAGACTCAGCGAGGCATCTGTGCTTTTGGCATATCGAGTCCTGAATGCATAGTGGAAACAGGAATGTACCCCTTCGTCTGTGAGCCTAACATGTGCAGGCGCGTAGTTCTCTATAGGAGAGTGAGGGTATAAATGGGTGTGTAGGCCTATATATGAAAGACTAAGGAGCACGGAGAACAAGCATAAAAGAGGGCTTGTATGCTCCGAGGAGCAAAAGCTACCTTAGGTCTGAGGAGTCCTAGGAAAGAGAACCATAGGATCACAGATTAGACTTCAAAGCAATCTGAGAGGTCCCTTAATCTAAGCATCTCATTTTGTAGTTATAAAAATTAATAATAATCATTGATAGTTAATATAATAATTACATTATATTTGTTTATGCATTGTTTCATTGTTATATTATGACCATTAATAACTATTAAGTTAATATATATCATTATTTTATTATTATATTATTACCATTAACAACTAATAATAACTGTTATTATTACTGACATAACTTAGAAAGTACTTTCCATATAGTATTTCATTTAACTGTTACAATCACCTTTTGAGGTAGATGCCATTAGCCCCGTTTTATAGATGAGCAAATTGGTGCTGAAGATAATTTGCCCAGAGTTACAGAGCTGGTACTTGCCTGAGGCAGGATTCCAGTCTTCCTGACCACTATTTTATCCCTGGGCCACCTATGTGCCCATTTTTGAGCAATGGAGCCCCAGAAAGGAGGCATGCCCAAGATCACATAAGGAATAATAAAAAAGGCTAGGATTCCAACCCAAGCTCTCTATCCCTAAACTTAGCTCTCTTCCCCACCACCAGAGAGAGCAGCTTCCAAGCCCTGGCCGGCTCCCTAACATGAGAACAGCTCACACCTGCCAGAGTTTTATGACCTCCACATCATACTCCTCCCCCCCGGCTGGCCCTGGGCCCCCTGGCTCCTGAGCAGAGACAGAGCCATTCACCTCTGCCCAGGAAGGCAGTGCCAATCGTGTGGCACAAAGCCTTCCCCAGTAGTCCTCCACCCCAGCCAGCCTCCCCCTGCTTTTCTCCAAGATTGCCCTCCCTCCCCCATTACACATCAGTTGGCCTAGGGGCTCCAGGACACCAACCCGGAGCTTCCCAAATGAAGCACTGTATCCAGGCTGGGCAGGAAGTGGAAGGTGGGCCCTGGGGTGGGGGTGCTCTCCGAGGAGCAGTAGCTGGCAGCAGCTCAAAAGGGTTCATTAACACCCTTCAAGTCAAAGAGGCATGTTGAAACTTCCTCCCTCAAGAAGGAGCGAGGCAGGATGACATCAGCTTTGGACACAGTCACGGAAACCCCATCATGAAGCAATTTGCTTTCCTGGCCACTCTAATTTAACAATTAGCTTAACAACACTGGTCAGACACTTGTTACTGGCAGCTAGAGAGCCTCGCCAATCAGTGGCAACTTCAACTAAGGAGCCCCCATGTGACCCCTGGACACCTTTTGCTGGGAAGAAAACTTTAGCAATTCAAATATAGCACATCAGCTTCATCCATTTCCCTGGCTCTGGCAAGTCTCATTGACTGAATTGTAGATTTGCAGTTAAAGGAGAAGCCACTTTAGAAAAACCTAATCCATATTATATCCATCCTATAAAATCTATCATTTTATAGATAGGGAAACTGAGGTCCAGACCAAGAGAAAGTCCAATGGAGTCTTAAAAGCCCTGAATTTAGAAGGACAGGAACTGAGACTTTACTCTTCCATTTAGTACCTTTTCAGTAGTTCATTTCCTTCTCTATAAATTATAAAATGAAGGCACAGCATTAGGTTACCTATAAGATCCTTTCTGGAAATCCCATACCTGATATATATTATTTGCCTAAGGTCACACAGCAGGTCCCCTGACTATAACAGCATGCTTTCTAATCTCTTTGTGGTTGTTTGGTTGTTTCAGTCATGTCCTACTCTCTGTGACCCCATTTTGGATTTTCCTTGGCTAAGTGATTTGCCATTTCCTTCTCCAGATTGTTTTACAGATGAAGGAACTGAGGCAAGCAGGGCCAAGTAACTTATCCATGGTCACACAGCTAGGAAGTGTCTGAGACTGGATTTGAACTCATGAAGAAGTCTTCCTGATTTCAAGCCCAGTGCGCTATTCATTGTACCACTTAGCTGCCCATTTCAATATCTCTAAATTGGTTCAGAGGAACTTCCCCAACTTCCCTTGTTATTCATTCCAGTGTCATCCCTAATCCCATCATCTTGAACCCAGAACAATAATGAACATTTCTAGACAATACTTTAAAGTTTGCAAAATATTTTGCATTCATTTAAACCTCAAGACAATGTTCTTGTCTTGGCTCACAAGAAACTCAAGGATAACAAATTCCATTTTGTGCATATGGAATCTGAGGTTGGAAAGAGTTCCGATAACAAGAACCGGTGGATCTAGCACTTCCTGACTCTAGGACTAGCACTCTTGCCACCTTGCCTGCTCCATCTCTTTCTCTCCTTCCTACCTCCACTCCTCCCAAGTTCCTCTGAAACCTGGACAGAAGGTTGGATGAGACAACCTTGCTACTTTTCTAACTCTGAGATGCTTGGATTCGAAATCTTAATATCTGTATTTCCTAATGTAGCTCCAGCTTATCTCTTATTTTGCCTTTATGAAAGTAGAGCTCCATGTTATCTTACTCATCTCACTCCCATTCGCCATCATTTTTATGGAGGTGGGGATGGGGCATTCTGTTAGAAGAACAAGAAACATATTCAGAGATCATACAGCATGGTACCTGGTACATAGTAGGTGTTTTATAACTGTTTATTGACTACTATTGACATAATAGTGGAGCAAAAAGAGAACTGAACTCAGCTCCTAAATGTAACTCTTGCCACTAACCGTAAGTGGTAATCTTGGTCCAGTTAGTTCATTTCTCTAAATCTTAGTTTCTTGATTTGTAAAATTAGAAGACTAATGATCTCTTAAAATACTCACAATTCTCAGAGTCTGCAATTTAATGATGCCATAAGTTTTAGTATCAGTGGCAATGTCAGAGGTATAGAGAAATTTTTGAGACAGAATAGGGGTCATGCCATAGAAACCACACTCTTGAGGCTCAATCTCCCTAGCCAGATGCTGGAACTAAGCTTGCACTGATCCATGACAAATGCCCTTCTCAGCTTTCCAGCTGGGTAGCTAATCATGAGAATACCCAAGCCTACTCACTCAGCCAACTATTTCATTTGGTCTGGAAGCCTTTTCACAGGCTAAGCAACCTAATGGCATAATTTAGAAGGGAAACTGATGATAAAATAGAGTCATTAGGAAGAGAAAAAAATATAGACCATTTAAAAAAAAAAACCAATGGTCTAACACAAGAAAAGTAACTAAACTATTCATCCCCTTGCACTGAAAGATTAGAGTACCAAATACATACCCCTAGTGTATCCTAGGAAAAAAAAGAAATAAAGATTCCATTTATTCTAAAATATTCGTAGCAAAAATTCTTGTGTTAGCAAAGAACTGGAAAAAAGTAGGTGCCCATCAGTAGAGAAATGGCTAAGTAGCCTGTGACATAAGCAGTAACAGAATATTACTACACCACAAGAAGCAATGAATGTGAATGAGAAATTCAGAGAAACATGGGAAAATGTTTATCAACTGATATAGAAGGAAATAAGCATAACAAGGAATACAATACACACAATGATTATAATCATGTACATAAAATTACTTAAAACAGCTCAATATGGATAGAGCACTGGCTTTGGAGTCAGTAGGACCTGAGTTCAAATCCAAACCCAGACACTCAACACTTAGTAGCTGAGTGACCCTGAGCAAGTCACTTAATCCAAGTACTTCTCAAAAACAAACAACAATAACAACAACAACAACAACAAACAGCTGAATGATATGTAGTTATAATAATATATCTACACAATTTATCACCCTTCTTTCATTAAAGGGATGAGGGACTATAGATATGAAATGCTACATGCATCAAATTAAATTGCTTGGTGGATTAATTTTGATTTAACTATTTTCCTGTGTTACAAAATAAGGTTTTGAGTGGGGAAAAGGAGTGAGGGCAAGGAAGGTATATTCAAAAATGACAAAAAGCATCAGCAAAACTTTTTTAATGTCACTAACCCACTGGAAGCCTGGAGGCTATTTTAAAAATGAGCCCAAAATAAATGTGTGCTGAAGATCAGAAATGCCAGACTACTTCAAAAAGAAATTCTGGGTAGCTATCTAAAAAATTCAAAAGTTCAAGGAGACAAAAAGTATCTTTACAAAAAATGGAAAAATATTAGAAGAAAAAAAAGGGAAGCCCACGAAATTTGGTGGGTTTCAATAGAATCTGAGGAATACCTTATAAATGACACAAAACCAGAAATAAGAGACTTGATAAATATATGAAAGGGAGAAAGGCAGTTACAGCATCAGAGGAACAAAATAACAATCTATCAGTTAACAGTATTTATTAAGTTCCAGGCCCTAATGATACAAAGATAGACAAAAAATGAACTACTCATTGTTCTCAAGAAACTTTTTGTTCAGTTGTTATAGTTGTGTACAATTCTTTGTGATTCCTTTTAGGATTTTCTTGGCAAAGATACTGGAGTGGTTTGTCATTTCCTTCTTCAGATCATTTTACAGACCTGGAAACTGAGGTAAACAGAGTTAAGTGATGTGTCCAGGGTCACATATTTAGGAAATATCTGAGGTCACATTTGAATTCAGGATAATGAATTTTTTCTGACTCCAAGCCCAGCATTCTATCCACTGAGCCACCTAGTTGCTTTTCTCAAGGAATATACGCAGTCACAGTAGAGAGAGACCCTTTTTGGAAGAAAAGCGGATAGCAAAGAAATGTTTACTTCCCTTTTAAGAGAAAAAGAGGCAATGACACTAGATTTGAAGATTCAAGTCTTGGCTTCAACATTTAATAACTGTGTGACTTTGAATGTCACTGAGACTGTTCTGTGTCAGACTGTTCCCTCATCTGCACAATGGAGATAGTGACAGAATCAGAAGAAAGCTGACTTCCAATTTAAGAAGGCTTGAATTCAAATCCAACCTTGGAAGCACATTGGCTGAGTGACCCTGAGCAAGTCCTTAATCTTTCAGAGTTTTCGGCAACACTCTAAACTACAAATTGCAGAGAAGGTGCTGATTTGTTTTGTAGAAAGGGTGTCCTTACCAAGGAAGTCCCTATGTCAGAAAAACCACAGAAAAATCCCTATTCCAACTCATATTAATTAGAACAATTTCTAAGTCCACATTGTATCTTGAAAAAAATCGGTTAGAAAGGTCCAAGATCAAATGATATTCAATGCAGAGGATATTTGAGACCTAAACTGACCAGATGGCTCCCACCTGGAGTCCTGCAGGAGCTCAAGTGTGAAATTGTGGGGCTACCATCACTGGCCAAAATGTGTAACCTCCCATTACAAAGAGCTCCAAATGGGCCAGAGGACTGGCAGTTTGCCAAAGCAGTGTCCATTCATAAGAGAGGATCTAGAGGAGATCCTGGGAACTGCAGACCAGGGGCTCATTTCCATACCCAGTGAGTTGGTAGAATGTATAATAAGAGGCAGCTTCATGTACATGGAAGCTAGCACAGCTTTCTGTTATAGTTGGAGGAAGGCAGTTTCCTGAAACACCCGATTGAACTATTTGAACTCACTTGAGTAGGAGAAAATGAATGTGTAAATAAGGGAACCAATTCATTGAAATCATGAGCAAAAGCAGGAATAAAAAAAAATGAGGTGGTATTTTTAGGGAAAGTGAGTGAGAATAGGCCAAGTTATATAGATCCATAAAAACCACGATAAAATAAAGGAAAGAGGGAGAAAAACTTGGAACACAAGGTTTGCAAAGATGAGTGTTGAAAACTACCTTTGCATGTGTTTGGAAAAATAAAATACTATTAAAAATAAAAATTAAACTAAAAAAGAAATTATACTCCTGATTCATGTACCTTCCCTGTTCCATTTTTTTACATAGAGCTACCAAATAAGTCATCCAAAAACATCTATTTCCAAGAACATTCAAGAGCTCCCTATTCATTCCTTTCAAAAAGCCCTCAATAGAATTCTATATTGATTGACTGACTGATTCCATAGTGAAGGCTATCTTTTTTAATTTAGTCCTACTGCAGTTAAAGGACTTTTCTTTTCAAGAACAAGTGCTGATTATTAGAAATTCAAAACAGAGTAAGGATAAACTGACATTTCCTACTTCAAAATCATGAGTCGATTCAAGACTTGGTTCCATTCTTACTTACTTACAAACATAGTTAGTTGTGTCTGACTCTTTGGGTCCCTATTTAAGGTTTTCTTAGCAGAGATAGTGGAGTGGTTTGCCATTTCCTTCTCCGGCTAATTTTACAAATGAGGAAACTGAGGCAAATGAGATTAAGTGACTTGCCTAGAGTCATACAGTTAGGAAGTATATAAGGCTGGATTTGCACTTAGGTCCTCTTGACTCCAGGCCCATTTCTCCATCCATTGTATGTTCTAGCTGCTTTCTATACTTACTACTTATTAATTGTGTAATTTTGGGATATAAGTTCATTGGGCTTTAGTTTCCTCCTTTGTAAGATGGAGACAGTAATACTTGTCCTTCCTATTTTATAGGGCTATTGTAAGGATCAAATGAGTTAATGAATGTGAAAGTACTTTGTAACTCAACATAAAACACTATGGAATGTAAGCTGTGATCATCAGTGTTTTCATTTCTCTAGATGGAAGACTGTAAACAGTGGGGGTCTCCTGGGAGCAATGTTATTTAACAATTTTATAAATAATATGAAGGAATTTCATACAGTGAGATTTCCAAGTTTGCAAATGACACTAAGTTTGAATTTTTCAAAGCTGATAGGGATAAACTGCTGCACTGGTGTTATGAGGCAGTGTAAGTAGGTTATTTTTTAAAGTATTAGTTGAATTTCAGTGTTAGGGTCATGTAATGTAGGTCCCAAAAGAATTTCCAGAGTTCTTGGCCTATGTTCCAGATTCCATCTCTAAGCTTCCTTGACTTTTTTTCCATGATCTCCCCATCAAGAATCACCATGTATGTTCAATCATTTCAGTCATTTCTGATTCTTCATGACCCCATTTGGGATTTTCCTGGCAAAGATATTAGAATGGTTTGATATTTCCTTCTCCAACTCATCTGATAAATGAAGAAACTGAGGCAAATAGTATTAAGTGACTTACACAGGATCACACAGCTAGGAAGTATCTTAGATCAGATTTGAACTCAGGAAAAGGAGTTTTTCTGACTCTGGCCTCAGCACTCTGTGTATAATGGTGGCACCTGGCTTCCCTCAAAAATCAGAGCCCATAGATTGAGAGCCAGAAAAGACCCTGGACATCAAGTTCAGTGCTCCTCAGTTTTAAAATTATGGTATTGTGCCATAGAGAGGTTAAGAAAACTGCCAGTTTCATTCAGTTAGTGACCATGGCAGAATTTGAGATCAAGTTGTCCACATTTTAAGTCTAGTGCCCTATTCACTATGCTAGAACCTGGAGGTAACAGGAAGACAACTCCCAAATTGTGGGACAACTGAACATAGTATCCCAGATTTAATGCAACCTCAGATTGCATTTGTTTTTAATTTTCTTTTTAAAGCAGTCACATCATATGTTGACTTAAAGTTGTGGCCACTAAAAATCTTCTAAATTTTTCTCATTTTTTGAGAAGCTAAAACTCTCATCGTTGATTTGTACAACTAATTTTTCTAAAAGCCCCCATTTCAGAATTATATATTTGTACCTGTTAATTTGTCATCCTTTATGATTTCAGCACAATCTCTCAGTCTTTTGAGGTTATTTTGCAACTTAGTCCTGTCAATTATAGCAGAAGTATCCACACAATTGATGGGAGCCTCAGTGTAGGAGAATCTAATTAAAATACATTTGGGGAATATTTAATAAAATGAAATATAATAGAAAATAGATAGTATTAACATGTTATTTTCAGAATCAATATGCATCACAGGGATCCTTATGTTCAATTTGTTTTGTTTTTGTTATTGCTGATTTATACCATAGTTATCCTTCCTGCTTTGTGTCATTGGAAAATGTCTCATGTTGTCTTAATTTCCTATATCTTAATACAATATGCTGATTAAAATATTGAATTGAATGGAGCAAATCCAGTTCAATATTCCAAGCAGTATATATCAAATACCTACTATGTGCAAGGCACTCTTACTGACAAAACCCTCAAGATAACCCTTTGGTTTAAAACAAAAACAAAAAAACAAAACCCTTGAAAAAGATTATTTAACTAGTAGAAAATTTACTATGGTTATCATGAAAGACATTGTAAAATGCTTTGTTGAACTCAAGCTACATTACAATTAAATCATTCCTTTAAGTTAACAAACTAAAAATTATCACAAAGGGAAATGTGGTTTATTTGCATAAATTGTTCTTAGTGAATCAATGTTGGCTCCTACTGTTCACTTCATTCTTTCTTAAATACTCATAAATCACTTAATTTCAGAATTTTATATTTACACTTGTTAATAATAAACTAATGTTTAAGTTTATTAGTCTGTAGTTTCAAAATTTTACCCTTTTCTCCTTTTTGAAGACAATTTTAAACCTATTATCTTAAAAGAAAGTTTTTAACATATCTGACTCAACACTTTCCACAATTTTCTAAGATTACCAACAAAGGTTGTGCATTCTCAGCTAGTGATCAATCAACAAAAATTCATTAAGAATCTGCTTTATGACAGACACTGTGCTGTTCATTGGAGATAGAAATAAAAGAACAAAATAATCTCTATCAGTCAGAAACCTAAATTGAATGTAATTGATCTGGACCTAGAGACTTAAACTTATTGAAAGAAGATGCATGTTCTCCTAAGAATAATATTTTTCACATATATATGTATATTTGTGTGTATGTGTATGTATATTTATATATTAATGTAGTCACTTTACAGTTTTGAAAGTGCTTTCTAATCTCATCTGATCCCCACAATAGTCCTGTAAGGCAGAAAGTTCAAATGCCATTTTACAGATAAAGAAACTAAGATTCATAGATATGAAATGACACTGCTAATCAATAGCAAAGTCAGGATCAGAACTCAGGGCTTCTAAAGCTTAAACCCTTTCCACTATATGTGTCTTGAGTTTTAGGCTGGGTCTGATTCAAGCCACTCCAGTAATAGAGGTTCAAGCCCTAAGAAAAAAAATAAGATAATAAATAAGAAAAAATAATTCTATCAGTTAATAATGAGATTTACTTAGCTATAACTTGGAAAGGATACTTAGCAAGGATCCAGCATCATTTCAGGTAGATGCTGGGTCCCTTGTCTACTTTCAGAAACACATCCACTCAGCAGGCCATCTGCTAAGTCAAGGATGGCCTCTTTTATGCTTTTGGCAGCCAGGAAATCAGGCCAATGACTGGAGCCTCAGCCCCCTGAGGAATCAAGCCTTGGCAAAAGTCTTCTTGCCTTTTAGGGAAAATATTAACCTAGTTCACATGGCAAAGACCTTGGCAAATATTGCTCCTAACTTTTGAAGCCTGAATATTATTTTCATTGTGGAAAAGTCAGATTCACAGGATGAGTTGAGTAGTTCTGCCTTCTCTTACCATCACACTATCTTCCCCAACCTCCTTTGTTATGTTTGATATTCACATTATTTTTGAAAAACACATCTTTCTTTAATTTATTCTACCTGATTCCCTCAATCCTTAGGACTCAGTTTAAAATATTATTTGCACTATTCTTGTTAGCACATTGCTTTGCAAGCTCAAAAGTATTTTTTGAGTATATGTCCTATTTCCCCATTGTAAGTTTAAGGTTCACTAGGGCAGGAACCAAGTTTTGTAAATCTTTTATATTCCCCCGTATAGTTCCTAGAACAAGACTTTGCAAACATTGGGCAACGAATCAATGGTGGTAACCGACTATGTGAATAGAGCTACAGAAGCATGCTTCTCATTAGCAAGGAGACTGCTTTTCAAGCCTGTTCTGTTACAATTGAGCCACTGAAGGAGAGAGATGAGAGAATAACAACCAAACCAGTGATAGAGTCAGTCCTTCCTAAGGGGTCCTTTCTCAGTGTGTAGGAAATAGATCTGACAAAAAATGCAGACTGTGAGTCTGTTGTCTGAGGATCATCCAAACTGTGGGAAAGCTCATCTCCAGAAGGATAGCTGCTAAATGATGACTTTTTCAGCCACAGAAACTCTTAAGGAGTTTTTGACCTACATTAATGAAGAGCACCCACACTGAGAAAATCTTATCTCATTTAAAATATAAAAGTCGTATGAGATGAAATGGACATACTAGGTTAACATTTATCAAGTGGCAATTGTTGAGATATGCTAGGAATTAACCAGGAGTTAAATGTTCAAATAAAGATAAATATTATAGGCAGAGTGGTACAGGAGGAAAGGGACTGATTTTGAAGTCAGCACCTAGATTCTAACTAGCCTCTCCCCTGTAATATCTGTGTGACCTTGAGCAAGCTACTTAATCTCTCCAGGTCTCATTTTCCTATTAGTAAAATGAGTTTCAGACAAAGAATATTCCATCACTTCTTTGGGGGACGGACTCCTCTCCTCCTATCCTAAGGCACAGTAGGCAAACTCTCCATCTTCTACTTGGGTTTTATTTATTTGTTTGGGAAGTTTTGCACCAGCTACACCCTAAGAGAATCTTGGAAAAGTCCAAAAAGCATCTCAGGGAAGCTGGCCCCAAATGCCTCCTAATGTACTGCCAAGAGCATGGCTGCCTCCTCACCTCCACTTTAAGAAGGAAGCCCAGGTAAATCATGTCTTTGTCACTCTAGGGGCAAGATTCCTGACTCTCCACAGAACTTCATCTATGTACATACACATACACACACACACACACACACACACTCTCTTTGACTCCCCATTATGTATTGTCCTCCTTGATTAAGGCTCGGAAACATCTTTCTACTAGTATTTATATTCTCAGCACTTAACAGAGTCCCTGACACATAGTAAGTGCTTAATAAATATGTGTTGATTTGTCTCAACTCCTTATGTCTTATAGCATAATCATATTCTATCACATTCAATACCACAACTTGTAAAGAAACTGTAGATTATGCAGGATGTGTGATTTGTCCAAAACCTCAGAGCGGGTTAGAAGCATAACCAGGACTGGAATTCAGGTTTCCTAGAGCAAGATCTATAAACTGCACCATATGTCACTACCTCAGAACTCTGGAGTTTTATTGAGATGGAAATTCCCTCCCCCCATGGGTAACTTTGTCTTAGAAAGTTGCCTGAGTCTCAGAGAGATCAAAATGACTTGTTTCTTTGTGTGACTCTGTGTGTGTGTGTGTGTGTGTGTGTGTGTGTGTGTGTGTTAAGAATCAGGATGAATCCAAGGTCTCCCTGTCATCATATGTTTTCATAGATTTTGAGCTGGAATAGAGCATGCAATATGGATGCAGGACACTGAGACAGAGAAGACATGTAAGAGAAACAGGTGAGAACCATGTCATAAAAATCCATAAAGAAGAAAATATCCAACTGTCAGCACTGTCAAATGTTGTTTAAAAGGAAGACTGTTAACTTGGCCATTAAGGGAACATCAGTAATTTTATAGAAAGTAATTTCATATGTTTAAAAGAATTGCACATGTTTAATCTATATTGGATTATTTGCTGTGTAGGGGAAAGGGGTGAAGGGAAGGGAGGGAAAAAAAATTTGGAACACAAAGTTTTTCAAGGATGAATGTTGAAAATTTGCATGTATTTTGAAAATAAAATACTATTATTAATTTTTTTAATTTAATTTCAGTTGAGCAGTAAGGTTCAAAAACCTGCAAAGAGTTGAAGAAGAAATGAGAGAAGAGGAAGTAGAAACCATGGATACAGACAACTTTTTCATTTTCTTTTTTAATTTATTTATCTTTTATTATCATCTTTTAAGATTTATTTATTTGTTTGTGTTTATTTATTTACTTTTAAGATTCAAACTTCTCTTCCACTTCCTTTCCTATCTACTTTGAAGGCAAGCAATATTATATCAATTATGCACATAAAATCATGCAAAATGCATGTCCATATTTCCCTTAAAAAGCAATAAAAAATGAAGTGAAAAAGTTATTCTCCAATTTGTACTCAGAATTTATCAGTTCTCTCTCTGGTTATTGATAGCATTTTTTTATCATGGGTTCTTTGGAAATGTCTTGAATCATTGCATTAATCAAAACAGCCAAGTCTTTCACAGTTAAGTATCATTACAACATTGCTGTTACTGTGCTCAATGATCTCTTAATTCTTCTCAATTCACTTTGCATCAGTTCATATAGATCTTGTCATATTTTCCCCCAAAACTCATCATTTCTTATAGGACAATAATTCTCTATAACAATTATATGTCACATCTTGTTCAGGTATTCCCCAATTAACAAACATCCCCTCAATGAACAACTCTTGCAACCACAAAAAACTATTACAAATAATTTTGTACAAATATGTCCTTTTCTTTTTTCTTTTATCTCTTTGAAATACTAACCTGGTAATTCAGGGTCAAAGAGTATATATAGTTTTATAGTACTTTGGATCTAGTTCCAAATTGTCCTTCAGAATAATTAAACTAGTTGACTACTCCACCAACAATTCATTGGTGTACCTATTTTTTTCCTCATCCTCTCTAGCTGTAGAAAGCTGTCGTTCTTTAGCTTTTTCAAGGAACTTCACTGAGAAGAATAAAGAAACTGAAACTCAGATGTGAATATGTGGTGAGGGGTAAAAATCAGATCCAGAGCTTTTGACACCAAATTTAATATACTTTCCACTTAATCTTGCTGCCTTCCTTTTTCCAGAATCCAAACAATATGGTCTGTCCCAGGGATTGGCTTGAAGGAAGACAAGTCTGTGAAACAGAGGGCTCACAGCAGGTTTTTCAGGGAAACCAATATTCATATCTAACATGCTGCGGGCTGAGTCCTAGCCCTTCTTTCTCATCTTGAAAGATGAGTTTCTATTAGTGCTAAAAATCTTGGGAAATGTTCAGTGTTTGAGGACTCTAAGTTTCTGTGATAAACATGATGGTGCCCCACATAAGGTAACTTTTTATGTCTGATCCTTCTTCCTTTATGTTAAAATTGTCCCCATCCTTCTGCTTAAGAATCAATTGCTGTGGAAGCTTCCCCAAGCTAATTCCCCCAGACTCTGGCTATTGCAACACATTCCAAGGACCCCCTTCCCTCTCCTCTGTTTACAATTGCTCAGAGTTCTGTCCTTGCTGATGTCTGTTTTAGCTATCTGTGCATTATCTCTGTGCATTCCCCTTCTCTCTCCCATGCACATTCCCCTGCCTCTTTTGATGAGAAGCCCTCAGAGCATAAGTATCAAGCCCCCATGAATCATTTTGCATTGCAGCACAAACACTCAGAAGAGGCAGTCTGGAGAGCATATGATGAGTCAGTGTTTGTGCTGTGACATGGGGAAAAGAATGTCAGCTTTGAGGTCGGGAAGATTAGGTTCACAGCTTGCTTCTGAAACCATTAAACAGTGTGACCATAGGCAAGTTATTTAACCTCTGAGTTTTGTTCTCTTCATTTATAAAATAGGGCTAATAATAACATAAGCAACTATCTTCATGGGATAGTTGTGAAGCTCAATGAAATAATATATATATAAGGCTTTCTAGACGCAAATGGGAGGGGGTTTATAAACCTTGAAGACACTGAATACTTTCAAAGGTTAAAAGATACCTTTTTACAAAAGTTAAAAAGTACTCTATCTCACCCAGTTCCATTAGGATCAAAGACTTAGAGCTGAAGGAAACATCTAATCCAAGACCCTCATTTTCCAGATATCCTTTCAGAGAAAGGGTAAGTGACTTCTCTAAGATCACATAGCTAATAAGTGACAGAACTCCTATTTGAATTTAGATCCTCTGATGTCAAATCCGGGATTCCTCTGCCTCTCACTATGCAGCCTTCTTACCAGAGCCATCTCTAACAGAAACTTGAAATATGTCCTCTGATTTTGTCAGGGGTCCAGAGTAAGACTGGATTTATGGTTAATCGGTATCATGTAAAGGAAACCATTACAAAGGGGACTGACCTTTCCCACAAGCCTGGCCCAGAAGATCTGGCACCTCCAGATGAACCTCAAATAGCATTTTTGTTTTGTTAGTGATGGTGTTTTGGGTGGGGTTTTTTTAGATGTATTTTAATATATTTTTGTCTTTTATATTGATTTTTATATAGAATTTCTCCTGTATCATTCTTCTTTTCCACTCTCAGAACTATTCCTTACAACAAATAATTTTAGGAAAAAAGGGGGGGAAACAGAGATAGATACCTTCCTACTCAAAAGCTTCTACATGTAACCATAAATATTTTAAACCTAATGCTTGCCTAAATTACTAGTAGAACACATATTCAAAAAAAAGTTAATATTAAAAATTGTTGGGGGGGGAATAAAAAAATTATTTAAAAATAAAATAAAAAGATAACATTTCAATTAAATCCAATTTTGATGATTCCTTACCAAAAAAAAAAAATGAAAAAACAGACGAACAAAACTGATGAATCAAAAAAAATCTGATGTACACAACTTTCCGTACCCTTTCCATATCCTTGGACCTTAGCCTCTGGACAAAGGAAGCAGGGATAGTGTATTCTTTCATCTCTTTTTTGAGGACAACTTTGTTAGTTATAGTCTAGCAGTATTTGCTTTCATTGTTTTGTGTGGTTCTCCTCCATTTACATTATTGTAGTCATTGTGACTATTATCTTCCTGGCCCTGCTTACTTTAAATTTTATCAGGTCATTTAGGTCTTTCTACACTTCTCTGTACTCATTATGCTTATTGCTTCTTATAGCACAGTAGCATTCCATTACATTCATCTACCACCATTTATTTAGCCATTTCCCAAGGGATAGGCTGCCACTTGACTTCCAGTTTTTTACTACCCCTTCCCCCCACCCAGTGATGCTATAAATATTTTGGTGTGTACAAGGAGTCTTTCTTTTTGGCAATGACCCCCTTAGAGTATGTGTCTAGCAGTGGAATCTCTGGGTCAAAGGGTATGGACATTTGAATAATTCACATAATACCACAGTACTTTCCAGAAATTCACAGCCCCACAGTGTGCCTACCTCTCCACAATACCTTCAACATTGATTATTCTTATATTTTGTTATTTCTGTCAATTTGCTGAGAATTGTCTTAATTTCACACATTTCTTTGTTTATAGCTCTTTGATAAACTTAATTTTGTAATGCCTTATCATTATATATAAAGATAAAACATATGCATTTAGAAATCTTAAAACATTATATAAACATTAGTTCTTATTAGACAGATAGTTGTACTGTCTTCCTAGAGTCAAGAAGACATGAATTCAAATTTAAGCTGAATTCAAGTTTAACTTACAAGCTATGGGACTCTGGACAGTCACTTAACTTGTATATGTCTCAATTTCCTCATTTCTTTAAAAAAAAAAAAAGGATAGGGATAATAATGCACATACCCTACAGGGTTGTTGTGGGGATAAAAACAGATATATTTGTAAATATACAAAACCAAAAACAAATCTTAAATATATAACTGCAAGTGAGAGTTATTATTGTAATTATGTATGTGTCAACTATTTCTAAGGGAGGTCAGGGACAGTTTCTTATGTCTAGTCGTTGTCCTGCTCCCAGCTTTCAATGCCTGTTACCATGTTCTGCAGGCAGTAGGTTCTTAATATGCTTGTATTAGGGGACAGACAAGCCCCCAAATCATATTCCCTTCCTACCAGCTCTTTAGTTTTCCTTGTCTTTCTAGGATTTGAGTTCTGGATAAAAAGATAGACATGGGTCCTATTCTGCATTCTTGCTGGCCATTCTCATCCCGTAAGCTTGTTGAGTCTGTTTCCCCATCTGTACGATGGTGATGATATTAAGGGCCTTGAAATCCTCTCACTGCCACAAAATCATCCCTGACTAATGGGGAGGGAGGTAGAGATTTCTCTTAAGTGCCTCTTTGTGCTTGGACTATGCTGGGCTCTGTATACATTAAGTGATGCAGGCCTGGACTGTGCCCTGAGGGATCTCTATCCAGTCTGTTCAGTGTTTTTATTCTGTCATTCATTTGCTTCTACAAGCTCTCTTGCTCCCATGCCCTCCCCTGAATTGGAGAGAGTTGGTCCCAGCCCCCAGCTGAAGATTAAATTAGGCAAGTAGCCAGAAGCCATAGCCCTGGTGGCTGAAGGGACTAGGTTTTTTTTTTTTTTTTAAGTGAAGGATCATAGAATTTTTTGAGCTGGAAAAGGACTTTAGAGATCATCTCATCTAATTCCTTTATTTTAATATGAGAAAACTGGAGCCCAGATTATAAGCACTAAGAGAAATGTAATGCCAGAGTTATCAGAATTAGGAATAAAGCAGCTCTGGACAATGATCTCAACATCCTTTCCCCCACATTTGAGCTGCCTTCAGCCAGCACATTTAAGTGAAGAGAAAGCAGGGATTTTCATTGATAGTGATTGTAAAAGCCCTTATAACCCTGTTTGCAGAGATGGAAGAAACTTCATCAAAGCAGAACAGTATGACTTTGGGTAGCCGGGGAGAGATTTAAAGTATCCCTTTTTTATTAAATAGTGTGAATCATTTATGCTTTAAATGTTCTCTTACTTGGGGGGAGATGGTGATGGATGGATGGTCATGCTGCTGCTACTGAACTCCCCAAGATTCTAGATAAACACTGCAGCACGAGGGGCTCAGCAGAGACTACACCCCTGATTATAGTCTCTGAGATCACTTTTGCCCCCAGTCTCCACTAGGGCATGGTGAAGATGCTTAGAAGTCGAATATTTCGGTGGTAAGGGTTAGTGCTGTCTAGAACCATGGAAACACTGCCACATTGGAACAAAGAAAAGGCAGAGCCAGAATACTACTACCAACACCACCTCTATCCCCCCCAAAAAAATTTAAAAATAAAAGAATATTGTCTTGAGAAATTGCTTGAGACAAAGTGCCACCTTGCTAATGATGACTGTTATCTTTTTGTAGTATATTCTCTAACTTCCTCAGCTTTGGACCACTGTTATAAACACCTTTCTCCATTCAACCCTAATACTTCATGAATTCTAGCTTGACCTGCATGCCTTGGACCTTCTTTCCTTAGAACAGCGCTTTCTCTCAACCTCTTGGTTTTTTGTTGTTTTTTTCCCCTGAGGCAATTGGGGGTAAGTGACTTGCCCAGGGTCCCACAGTCAGGCAGTGTTAAGTGTTTGAGGTCACATTTGAACTCAGGTCCTCCTGGCTTCAGAGCTGCTGCTCTATCCACTACACCACCTAGCAGCTCTTAGCCTCTTGTTAACCATCCCCATCACCACCACCAATTACCAGCCTAATCAGCCTCCTGTGGGGAATGAGTCTGATAGGCACTTGACACTGGAAGATTCATTCCCTCCTTCTTCTACCCTCCCCCCTCCATGTATCTCCTTCTGTCTCCTTTCCTTTTCCTTTCCTCCTCTCTTCCTCCTTCTTCCATTTCTATCCTGAGAGTGATCAGGGTGGAGAATATCTAGGGAGTCAAGGTTGCAGCTTGGAAAGGAACAGAGACATAGGTGGGCTGGGCATCCCTCTCAAAACAGAAGTTCTGAAAAGAACTGACCAATCAAAAGGAGACAAAAGTTATGTTCAGTGTGAGAAATACAGGGATGTGAACTTCCACGGTGAGATTTTTGTATCATGGTTAAAGAAAATCCAGAGTCAAGAGTATAGACTTAAGGTAAGAAATTATACCACCTCTTCATCTAGACTGGGGTAAGTACTTATATGGATTTGGGATGTCCTTGTTCCCTTTAATAATGCTCACAGATTACAACTCATCTATGACTACCCATCCTCAGTGAGTCTTGTCCATTTCTCCACATTGGCTTATAAATGGAGTCCACTCAACATGTTGAATTCTTTCCTTGGTTTCTTCCAGAATTAAAAAAGGATGCGAGTGGAGCATTCAGATCATGTGGACAGCCCATCTCTCCTTCAATCATACATTTTCCTCATAATATCAATTTTATTCCAGTTCTTCTCTGAAGTTCTTTATTTGCTATCCATAGCAGCCTGCTCACACCCACCATGTATCCCTCCACTGCCTTCTGTGTGATATTCGTTTTCAATTCTCCGGAGACCTTTGTATTCCATGTCTCACAGCCACATAATAACATGGGGAAAACATCACATTCTTTTCCTATGGCAAACTATCAGGCAATGGGTTTCTCTTCTCTCATGCCTCTAAATTCCCACAGTAAGTTGTTGTTTAGAAAAATCACCTGGTTTAAATGGTTATATCAATAAGCATTATTCAAATGGGAAAGAGGAAGGAATAGATCAATAAATATTTAACATCTACCAGGCTTCTCCATCATATCCAGACAGCTGTGGCTGGGGGTGGGAGAAACAGAAGGCTGACATCAAACAAAAAAACAAAAACTGATATCTAAAAAGAAAAAAAAATCGCTGATTTGAAGAGCTATGTTCTAGCAGCATATGAACTAGGCTCTGGATGCTATATAAAAACAGAGTTATATGAAATGGAGGCAGAGGGATGGACTAGGTGAATTGTGGAAATCACTTATAGTTCTACAACTCAGAGACAATATCAAAGAGAGATTCCTATGGTCTGGGAAGCTGGCTAAATTTTTTCATCTTGATTAAAACCAGGCAATATTATCTAGATAGGACCTCAGTGTGCCATAAAAAAAACAACAGCAAGAACCACAACAACACTTGGCATTTGTAGAGAGTGCTTTTTAAAGTCCGCAAAGCTCAGACAGATGACTAATCAACATATATATACTTGTACCCTTATTTTAGTTCTATGGAAATTTATAAGTGATCCCCTTCTGGACCTTTATAAGATAGGCAATCAGTGCTGATTTTCTAATAATGATGACAGTTGCCCCCCACACCTAAATCCTCTTATTCTTTTGTTTTATGAATGACCAATAATAGAGATTTTCAAAATAAATGGCTTGGGTAAAAGGGGTGCCACTTATGGATAAGGAATCAAGTCTTTTCATGTGCAAAGCAAACTGGTTGAGAAGCATTGTGGTTAAGCAGATAAGACACTTGAGTTTGGAGTTGAGGAGGTAGATTCAAATAAATATCATACATAATTACCATATTAATTGCATGAAAACAAATGCTATTAGAAGATAGGGAACTAGCCTTGGAGTCAGAAAGACTCAGATTTAAATGAATATTTTAATTAGCCTGTAACTGTATGCAAATAAATACCATTAGAAGATAAAATACTGAAGTTGAGTCAAGAAAACCTAGGTTCAAATAGCTTCAAACACAAGCTTTGACTCTCTGTGACTCAGTGTCCCCATCTACAATGGACAGAGTTGGACTCAATGGCCTCTTAAGTCTGTTTTAGTTCTAAATCTGAGGTCCTATCAACTTGTAACCCAAACCTTATTAATACCATATGCAAACCAAATGAGCTACCCAGAATCTATAAACATCCCTGCTGGGTACTGATATGTGGTTACATATTCATGAAATTATGTGGTTTCTTAGGTTCTATATACACACACACACATATATAAATATATATATTTGTGTATGTCTATATGTAGATATACATATATACATGAATGTGTGTGTATATAGATATACACATATATTTGATACTAACTTGTAGATAAACAGGGGAGACCTTTCTACCTTCTTGAAGAGAAGACTAGATGGCTCTGGCTTTAGAAAATAATAAGAACAAAGATGATCCAGGCTGGAGGAATAGTGTATGAGAAGCTTTTTTTTTTTTTCATTTAAAACTCCTTTTGTCAAGACACTAAAACTACACCTAGCTGATAATGCTTTGCACATAGTGGGCACTTAGCAAATGTTTGTTGAAGTAGAATTTAATTAAGGAAAGGACACTGTGGAATCAATGACATAACAGACAGCTAAGACTGTAAGATTAGAGAAAATATAAAAACAAAGACTTCTTGGAGAACCTGTGTTATGGGTTTCTTTGAGAAAGAGGCGGAGACAAAGACAGAGAAAGAGACAGAGACAGAGAGACAAAGATAGAAAGAGTCAGAGACGGAGAAGAAAAGCATTTGGCTGTTAAAATTAGTAAAATGTTGAAAATATATATTTGAGCTAAAATTATTCCTTTTTTCTATCTTTGAGAATAAATACCATCAGCTGGCATTTATCCCTAACGCCTAGAAATCAAGGTACATAAAGAAAGAATAGCTGCATAGTATGCAGATTCAAAATGCATATGTTTAAAAGCAAATAGATCATTATACTTTGGGGGGCTAGAGTCAGGTTATTATTTGGTGGAAAGAGTCAGGAGACCTGGGTTTTCTTCCACTAACTAGCTGTGTGGATTTAAGCTGGATATTCAATGTATCTCCAGCCTCAGTAGTTTTCCACAAAATAAAAAGGTAGCTTTAGGTGAAGTGTTTTTCTCCTTTTTTGTGTCATGGACCCTTTGATAATCTGGTGAAACCTATGGGCTCCTAAGAAAAATGTTTTTTTAAAACACAAAATAAAATTCATAAGATCACACAAAAATAATTTTATTGAAATAAAGATATAATTTTTCTTCTCAATTAAATTCATGAAATCTATTAAATTTTTCATTGTTGGTGTGCTCCTCAGCAACCTAAGCTATCAGGTTCTTTTTTAAAATGACATGATTCCTGACCCCATCCATTGTCTCCTCAGTTCTCACGTTAGTGCTAGGAAACTTAGAGGAATCACAAATCAGGTTGAAATGAGAGAACACTAAAAAGCCTCCAAAGGCTCAATTTCCCTGTTTCTCTCGAATACCTTTTAGCTCGCCCTGATGCCATATTGAGATGGTCACCTTGAAGTGAAAACATCCATGACTTTCCCTGGGGCAGTTGAGTTCCCAGAGGGCAACTGAGGTTTCCCTTTTCTGTATCTCTCCATTCATGCCTGCCTACAAAATTTCCTGTGCGGGTCACAATTGAAAGAATAGAACACAGCCCTATACTGCCAGAGCCATAGCTCTTGGCTCTGCTCTTCAATTAGATATTCAATATGCAGGACAGGCTCCAATGGGCTTCTCCATTTAACCCTGGTGATTCAGCTTTTTTATCTTGGACTTGACCTTGCTGCTCTTCCCAGGACACATCTTTTTACTCTTAGAGGAACTTCTGCGTTGCCCCCTCCAATCTTTACCTCCTTCAGTAATCCCCGCTCTGCCAAGATAGCATCATCCCTCCCAAGCACAGAGAGACAAGCAAGCTTGCACCCACCCCCCGAGGGGGTTCCCCACTTGGGTCAGTCCCAGTCAGACACTGCCTTTCAGGACCCGCACACAGAACCCCCGCTTCGGCCACTCAGTCCCCATCAAACCCCGCTCTCAAACACCCATTCACGTACACAGACAAATACCGAGGGAGAATGTCTGCTTCAGTCTGTCAGTCTCCATAAAACAGTGCTTTCAAACACCTTCATATACATACATTCATATACACTCACCCACACACAGAACTCCCGCTTCAGTCACCATCAGTCTCCATCAAACACTGCCTTCAAACATATATTCACATATAAACTCATACACACAGAGAGACTTCCTGCTTCAGTCTCTCTCAGTCACCATCAAATATATTCATACACACACACATACACACGGAATTCCTGCTTCAGTCACTGTCAGTCCCCATCAAAAACTGCTTTCAAACACATTCAGATATACATGTGTGTGTGTGTGTGTGTGTATATATATATATATATATATATATATATATATATATATATATATATATACACATATATTCTCACATAGACACATACAGAATTACTGATTCAGTCACTGTCGGTCACCATCAAATATTGCTTTCAAACACATTCATATATACATGTGTATATATGTGTATATTTATTTATACATGTGTATATATATTTATATTGATATATATATACACATACATTCTCACATAGACACACAGAATTACTGATTCAGTCACTGTCAGTCACCATCAAACATTGTTTTCAAACACATTTATACATGTATATTTATATATATTTATATTTATATATATATACACATACACATATATTCTCACATAGACACACAGAATTACTGATTGAGTCACTGTCAGTCACCATCAAACATTGCTTTCAAACACATTTATATATGTATATATTTATATTTATATACACATACATTCTCACACACACACAGAATTACTGATTCAGTCACTGTCAGTCATCATCAAACACCATTTTCAAAAGCATTCATATACATACATACACATACACACACACTGGAAGAAAAAGACCTGCAAGCTCAGATTTTCCCACAGGTTCTCTAAGAAGCTTTTGCTTTTGCATTCTCTCTAAGTCTCTCATCCTGTGCTCCGTATCATTGATATCATTGATTCTTCAGTCTTCTCCTTAACTAAAATTTATTTCAACCAACATTTGCTAAATACCTACTATGTGCAAAGCTTTATTATCTAGGTATATTCTTAGTGCCCTGGCAAAATATTTTTTAAATGAAAAAAAAAAAAAAGCTTATGCCCTATGTCTCTAGCCATGAGACTGGAGAAAGAAAGGTCTCTCCTGCTTATCTACAAATTAATTCAATTTAAATCATCGTACATATCCTTAAAGCAACTATTTGCTAAGTGGCACAGTAGAAAGAAGGCTAGAACTGTACTCGGGAAAACTTGGATTCAAATTCTGCTTCACATCCTTCCTACTTGTGTGACCTTGAGCACATTGTTTGACCTTTATCTGCTCCAGTTTTCTTATCTAAAAAATGGGAATAATAATAATATCTACCTATTAAGGTTGTTGTGAGAATGAAATGAGATGTTTGTAAAGGGTCTTGCAAAATTAGAGCACTATTTAAGTGTTTTTATTATTATTAATGTGCTAGGAATAGAAACAGAAAAAATGAAAAACTGGCTGTGCTGAAGAAATTTACTGTCTTCCTCTACAGTGTATAAACAGAAATATAAATATAAGATAATCTGTGCAGTGAGAAAGACTTAACTGGTGGGTGGAGAATGACAAGAGAAGTTGAGGAATGGATCTCCAATAAGAGCTGATACCTGAACTGAGCTGAAAAGAAGCTAGGAGAGTAAGAGGCAGAATGGAAGGCAAATCCTGGCTTTGCAACTCTAGAAGGGCTGAATTGGAGATGGGAGAGAAGTTGCAGAGGTAATATTGACTATATTGGCAAAGATTAGAAATGAGTGGTGAGGGACAGGAAAGATCAAGGATAACTGCTTACCAACAGAGATGACCAGTAAGATCATAAGATCCTAGATTTAGAATTGGAAAGGACCTCAGAAATTATCTGACCCAACCTCCCCATTTTACAGATAGTCACAGAGAGCACCTTTTCCAAAGTCCCACAGCTGTTAATCATCTGACCTGAGATTTAAATGAAAGTTCCTATAATTCCAAATCTAGTACTCTTTCCAATCTACATCACTCGCTACTTTGACAGAAGTTAGTGGGGAAAATTGGGAGGAGGAGCAAATTTGAGGGTTGGAAGAAAATGAGCTCCTTTAGAACACAATATATTTGAGAGATCTATGGGATATTAAGATGGATGTACCCAACAGGCTGTTGGCAATGGAGGCCTTGAGCTCAGGAAAGAGATTAGAGCTGTATACATAGACTAGTGAATCATCTGGATAGAGATAATTAAACCCATAGGGACTGATGAGATCACCTAGAGAGACAGTGGGGAGTGTACATTCATATATCAGGCACATTATATAAACACATTACACATCCAAAACATAGTTAGGGGCTAATATAAGATGGGGGGTATTTCCCCTTAAGATTACACTTTGGGTTGAGACCTGATAGAGATGGCTTAGATTTAGGGTGATGGGGATTGGGATTAGGAGGAGGGCAGGCTGTGAGACCAAAGACAAAATTCTCTCACTTCCAATGAGATAATATTTGTAAATCACTTAACACCATGCCTGGTACACAGTAGTCACTTAATAAAGGCTTTCCCCGTCCCCTTCGAATTCACAATTTTTGTTTTGGGGGCAGGTCTTTATTGTATGTGCTTTCTCATGGAACTTAAGTTATTGGTATTGCACACATATACATACACACATACACGGTTTTATAAGATCTGCTATTCTGCCAATTGCAGTAATTATTCCTTTTTCATTCTTTCAGCTTCAAGCATCTTTGGAGATATAATATAGAATAAGTGGATAAAACATTAAACCTTTATCACTTCAGACATTTGCTGGCTATGTGATCCTAGGAAAAGCACTTCATAAGACCATAGAATTAGATGACCTTAGATAGATCTGAACTAGAAGAGACCTTCAAGAGTATCTAGATTCAATGCCCTCATTTACAGATTAAGAAACTGAGGCCCAGGGAGATTAAGTAACTTACCTAAATTTTCACCTCTCTGGCTCACAGTTTCCTCATCTGCAAAATGGAAATAATAAATGGGGACAGCACCTATCACAAAGAGTTATTTTGAGGATCAAATGTGATAACATTTATAAAATGATTCTAAAACTTTAAAATGTCATATTAATGCGAGCTATCCTTATAATGAGAAGGAGAAGGCAGCAGAGAAGAAGAATGACTGCTGGATTTCCACTATTTACAATTTAGGAATGACAACTGGATTCCTTCTGCAAAAGAATATAATATAATACTGAAATTGTTCAGTCATGTTCAACTTTTCTTGACCCCAAAGACCATACCATCTATAGGAGTAACTTAGCAAAGACACTGGGATGGTTTTCCATTTCCTTCTCTAGCAATTTAAGGCAAAGAGAGGTAAAGTGACTTATTTGTCTGGAGTCATACAGCTAGGAAATGTCTGAGGTGAAATTTGAACTCAGATCTTCCTGACTCCAAACCACCTCGCTACCTCCTATCATACCCAAAGAGAAAGATTCATTTCAAAAAAGTCATTATTTCTACCAGTGAAGGAGGTATCTTGGATTCTCTCTAGAGAGGAAACTCTTAGAACTCTACTTTGTTGGTATAGTAGCTGAGCAGCAATGACAAGGAATTAAGGATCAATGTATCTATTAATAATTAACTCCTGCTCTAGAATGTCAAAAGACTTCCAGTGTCAAATGAGCCTCCCTATCCAGGACTGATTTCAGCTTATTCAATAACAAAAACAACAAAAAGCCCCTTCCCTCCCTTTGATCCCAACCCTTTTTCTCCAGTTCCAGCTTCTTTGTCCTACTCATTCCCTTAATAGCTGCCATTCACAAACATTAGCTCACCAGGTAGCCAAAATTCCAAATGTTTGCAGTTGACTTGGCAATCTGAAGTTATGGTCACATGTTAGATAATTCACTCACCATCTGAGACCCCTGTAGAAGAACTCAACCATCTGCTAAATATAGCAACTGTACATGTGAATTATATCAAGTCAATTGACAAAGTCCTGTATGGATGTAAATCCCCAGTTCCCACTGGGGATGGACATTCCTGCTTCAGCAATATGCAGACATCTAGTTCTAAATACTGTCTAAATAGTGTCATCAGTTTGTCTCAAGGCTATTGTGCAGTAGATTGTATTCAGCTGAATGATCATGATTGTGTCTTACTATCCTGCAATGTATTTTGGAGTCAAAAGATGAGAATTTTGATCTCACTTATGCTGCTTACTATGGCGTGTCTTGAGTAAATCACTGTCTGGTCTCTCATCCGTGAAAGGATGAAGCTGGACTACAGGACTACTAGCTCCACTACACCAGGGCCATCTTATATACCAATTTGTCAAGAGAAGTCATTGTCCTGCCCAAACCCAAAGGCTGATTACTAGCCTTCAAGCCCAATCCAGAGTTTTAGAATGGACACTATATGTGTCCAGAGTGAAATGAAAGTCATTTCCCTTCAAACACACTCTACTCTCACATGTCCGTAAGTATTGTGCCCAGGGAATAGGGATGCAGCTGTTCCCTGCCAGCTAGAAAACTACTCCTAGAACAGGTTACTCCACCCTTCCCATCCACATATTCCCATTTCCTACTGCCCAAAGTACTGTTCCTACTTTAAATCCCTACAAACTGACTTTAATCTCCATACTATCAGGAAAATTCACTCGAAAGACTTGTTAAAGAGATCCACATGTGCAAAAAACATTTGTAGCAGCTCCTTTTGTGGTGGAAAGGAATCGGAAATAGAGGGGTATCCATCATTGCATAAT
Organism: Antechinus flavipes; assembly: GCF_016432865.1. Lineage (NCBI taxonomy): Eukaryota > Metazoa > Chordata > Mammalia > Dasyuromorphia > Dasyuridae > Antechinus > Antechinus flavipes. The sequence continues at coordinate 319,884,964 of NC_067400.1, read as the reverse complement.
AACTGAATAAGTTATGGTATACTGAAGTAATGGAATATTATTATTCTATAAAAAATTGATGAACAGGGCCAATTTTAGAAAAGTCTGAAAAGATTTACACAAACTGATGGTGAATGAAGTAATCAGATCCAGGAGAATATGGTACATGGCAATAATAGGATTGTGACACAATCAAACTCTCAATTCTCAGTGGTTGAATGATACAAGGCAATCCCAATAAACTTTAGATGGCATTTTCCATCCAAAATGCCATCTGCATCCAGAAAGAGAATTATGGAGACTGAATGTAAATAAACACAGACTATTTTTCACCTTTTTTTCTTTTGTTCTGATTTTTCTCTCCCAACATGATTCATATGGAAAATATATAAAAATTAATGTACATGTAAAACAAAAAAATGTTTTCACATGTAACTGGGAAAAATAAAAATAATAAGGAAAAAAAGGAAAGAAAATTAAAAATAATTTTAAAAATATTTTTAAAAGAATGTTGTTGTTTAATTGTAACCAACTCTTACTAACCCGATTTAGAGTTTGCCTGACAAAGATATTGAAGTAGTTTATCATTTCTTTCTCCAGTTTATTTTGCAAATGAAGAAACAGAGGCAGACTAGAGCAGACTAGATTAAGTGACTTACCCAGGGTCACACAGCTAATAAGTGCCTGGGGCCAGATTTGTGCTCAGATCTTTATAACATTAGGCCCCATCTTCTATCTGCTATACACCTCTTGCCTATACTATTAGAATAGACTTCCAGCTGGTACCCCTGCTCCTGTCCCCACCCCTTTCTCCCCCCTCTCTTCCCGTTCCAATCCATATTCTCTTTAGCTGCCAAAGTGATTTTTCTAAAATTCATTTTAGAAATATATTCAATATATATTTAACATATAAATATACATTCAATGTATAGTAAATATATAAATATAAATACATTTAAATAAATATATTTAAAAATTTTTTCTAAAATATAATACAGCCCAGTTCAATGAGTTTCCAGCAGTTCACTGTTGGCCTGTCTAAAATTAGAGAAATTAAAGTTCTTAATAAATTGGCCTCTTCCTATCTTCCACTCTTATTACATTTTGTTTCCTCTCTCAAGCTTTGTGACTCAGTTACAATGACCTTGCTTCAGTTCTTAGTATCCCTTGGCCATGCTTTTGCTCTAGCTGTACCCCATGCCTAAAATCCCAAATCTCTCACCCCTGCCCCTTAACTTCCCTGGTTTCTTTCCAGATTGAGCTCAAACACTGTCTACAGGTGTTTTCCAATCTGCTCAGCTTAATGCCTTCCCTTTTCAAGTGACCTTCCAACACATCTGTATATATCTTATATGTGACTAGTTTTGTTTTTTTACTTGTGGAATGTAGTTCCTTGGGGATATGGACTATGTTTTGGTCTTTCTTTATATTTTTAGTGCTTGTCATAGTGCCTGGCTTATAGTAAATACTTATTAAATAATTTTAACTCACTAGTCTCTTGTTCTTACCCCTAATTTGTGGCCAATTTCCCCAAGGCTTAGTCCTCTGCTCTCTATCCCTCAAAAAGCTCATATATTCACATGAGTTCAAATACCATCTCTACGCTAGAACTCTAGCCTTTCTTCTAGTTTATTTTGACTTCTAGTTCTATAAAGATGTCTTGATATCACCTCAAATTCAACATAAATGAAATTCAACTTAGTATCCTAACCCCCCCAAAAATTTCTCAATTTCCATTTTTCAATTACCTAATTAATTTCCAACACAGCACCATCCAATCAATCAGCAAGTATTTATTAAGTGAGGGGTCCTAGAGTTATAGACAAAAACCCGTTCTTCTAGTTTTTAAATCTGGAAACCTAAGAGTCCTATTTGATGGCCCCCTATTTAATTCTTATATTTAATCTGTCATCAAGTGCTATTTGATTCTTCAAATTTCTAACAGATTCTCTCTTTCCACTCTTTTCCCACTTCCGCTACCTTAAGCCAGGCCCTCATCACTTCATGCCTAATTAGAGAAAACTGCGTTATGTTTGGCTAACCTAGATGTATTGTGTTCAATGGTTTAACCTACATTTGGTTTCATTGAAAAAATGTTTAGAAGGAACAAGGGGCTGTCAGGTTTTTAAAAGCTGAGTCCCCTTAACGGAGGAATTGGAGGGAATTAGGAACAGCTGTAAAAGAACACAGATTTCTACTATAAACAGCCAGCTTGGAGACACTTAGAAGAGAAGAGAGAAAAGAGATTTTAAGTAAGGGAACTGCTTTAAGAGATAAGAGAAGAAGAATTTGGGTCTGATCTGGCTAAGGGATTGGTTCTCCCCTTAACAAGTGAAGAGTTGTAAACATGGTACTTAACACCTATGCTCTTAACAGCTGAAAATAATCTGGAACAAATAGGGCTAGATCTGTGAAAAAGGCCTGGGGCAGCCCATAGATGGGATAAAACTCTTTTCCTAAGTGTTTTTTCTCCCCTTATGGAAGATGTCATAAAATATATCCTTTGCACTTAGAATTTTTTTCTTTTAAATTCTTGCTCTCTCTGGGCTATTTCATTATTTAGAAAAGTGAAGCTAAATAATGTTTGCATCTATATTCTAAATAGAGAAAAATATGGGTTTTTCCCCAAAAAAATAGCATTGATAGAATATTGAGTTTTATATCCTTGTTTTACTCAATTTTCTACTCCCCAAGCTAGCAATTTTGCCCATGCAGGATATATCTACTGGGGATAAGAGCTAGTACAGCCTACAGTTATCTCTGGAGTTAGAGACCCAGAACTCCCCCCATCTTCCCTATGATCTAGAAAATCCACATAAAAATATTTGGCCCCTTCTTTGTATCAGAAAAGAAGTCTGAATTATTATGGTATTTAAAAATAAAATGTTTATATTATACAATATCTTCATATATTTGTGCATTTCTGAATTTCCAAACTTATTTGTTATCTGCTAGCTTTTTCATGTTATCTATGGCTTTCTCAAAACTCCCCTCAAATTCCCATTTAATTTCTTATCCTGACCAAAGATATATCAGAATCGGAAGGAATAACTGTACGTGGGAGGAAGTAACAAACCTTTCTCAGATTTTGATAGCTTGTTTCATGAGATAATAGTAACTGATTCTTATTAATAGTAACTGAATATAGCATTTCAAAATTTGGGAGACAAACTTTGGACTTCTGTGCAATATCTCATTGAGGTCTTACAAAAGAGTAAAGGGGGATTTTTTTCCTTTGTCTGAAGAGTAAGGAAAGCCGTAGATAGAAAGAGCTCCTCCATAAAGAAACTTCCTTTACTAGTTCAAACATAAGTTTCTCTGCAATTTAGAGAATTGCCCAGGATACTGAGAGGGAAGAAAATAAGTTAGGATCAAACAACCAAGAGTCAGAAATAAGACTGGAACTCATATCTTCCTGCCAGAGGAGACCAGGTTTCTTTCCACTATACCCATGCTACCTTTCAGGGTAGGTGTAGAAGTAAGATTTGATCACATCTATTCCTGACTCTAATCCAGCACTATAAACACTTATGCCTTACTGGAACGAGCATGACCTATACTGTCAACTACATGTCACCAGAAATCTTTAAACAAACTGGTCTCATGTAATAATACCAAAATATACATGCCAGAACTTTTTGTGGTAACAAAACAACCAGAAACAAAGTGGGTGCCCGTCAATTGGAGAATGACTAAACAAACTGTGAGAATTCTGAGAAACATGGAAAGACTTTGTTTGAACTAGTATAAGATAAAGAAAGTAGAAAAAGGGAAATATAGACAGTGGTTATAAAAATTTAAGTGGAAGCAATGCTAAAGACAACTACATGTAGATTGAAAACAATAACCGATATGACTTCCTTGGGCAAGATTACCTGATCTCCCAAAGCACCTTTTTGTTTTTACACACAAAGTCTAGTTTATTAGTCTCATCATACACACACGTGTACATAAATATAAATATACCAATGTACACATCTTACATAGGGTTCATCGATTACCCATCTAATTATGCTCTTCATTCATTGCCCTGTACCAGGCCCTAGCCACTTCTCATGTCTCACCTCTAGGTTAACCTAATCTGAGCTTGGCTCTTGGAGTGGGGCTGAAGGGCAGGAGGTGAGAGAAGAGGTCCTGCTTTTCTCTCCTTTCATGTGCCTCTAAAGGATCTCTCCCTTTTCAATGGGACCATTACTCTAAAGTCAAACCCTGCTATGGATGCTTTCTCCCCCTAATTAGGATGTAAGCTTCTCAAGAGCAGGGACTGTCTTGCTTTTCTATCTGTATCTCCATTATCATAGTCATGATACATAGCTAGTGCTTAACAAAGATTTTTAATAATAGCTTTTTATTTTCAAAATACATGCAAAGATAAGTTTTCAGTATTCATGCTTGTAAAACTTTGTGTTCCAAATTTTTCTCCCTCCCTTCCGCAAACTCCCCTCCCCTAGACAGCAAATAATCCAATATTGGTTAAACGTGTGCAATTCTTCTATACATATTTCCACATTTATCATGCTGCTCAAGAAAAATCAGACCAAAAAGGAAACAAAAAAGCAAGCAAACAACAACAAAAAAGGTGAAAATACTGTGTTGTGATCCACATTCATTCCCCACAGGCCTCCTTCTTGATACAGATGGCTCTCTCCATCAAATCTATTGGAATTAGTCGGAATCATCTCATTTAACAAATATTTTTTCAGTCATTCTTTTAACATATTCACAATAGAAATCAAAAGTACCCAAGTCTTATTAATTATGAAAATGGAACTGAAAAAGGCAAAATAACCTGTCAGACAGCTGGTCAGTGCAGAACTAGGACTGAGATTGACTTCACAGTGGGCTTTAGTAGAAAGACTTCTGACCTCGGAGTCAAAGGGCCTCAGTTCAAATGCAAGCTCTTTCACATCTTCATTTTGTTATTTGTAAAATGAAGAAAATAGGACAAAATGATCTCCAATATCAATAGCTCTAGAACTGTGATTCTAGGACTTCGTGTCCACTGAACTTCCTCTATGGATGTGCAATGACTGACAGGCGTACTTCACTCTTAGAAATTCAAGGACTTCATCATAAACTCTCACCCAACCTTCACTTCCCCCTCTCCAAACTCAAGGTTTCAAGAAAGTAAGAAGGGACTCCTTCCCAAAGATTTTATTAAAGTACCAAACAATCTTGAAATGTGCCTAGTGATAGAAGAACCCAGAGAATGTAGTGATGAAGCCTAAAAGGTGAAATAAAGAAATGAATCTCTACAAACAAGAGATTAATGCCAACTGAAAGCTGAGAAACTCTGTGCCCAAGAATGGTTGGTGACTCTAAACAGAGCAATGTTAGTTTAAGATTGAAAAAACAGAACATCAGAGAGATGACGCAGCTAAAGTAACAGAAACCACTCAAAATTGCCCAAAAGATTTTTCAGGATTTGTACTGTGAGAGGAATGTCAACTCCTCTTGTCCTCATTTGAGCAAACAACCAATCAGTGGGAGTGTTCATTACAAATTTATTTACCTAGACTATTTCCAGGCAGCTAAATAGATCAGGGGGATAGATTTCCAGGCTTGGAGTCAAGAAGATTCATCGTCTCAAATTCAGACACTTACTAGCTGTATGACCCTGGGCAAGTCACTTAATTCAGTTTGCTTCAGTTTCCTAGTCTGTAAAATGAGCTGGAGAAGGAAATGGCAAACCACTGTTGTAAATCTGCCAAGAAAATCCCCAATGGACTTATGGAGAGTAGGACATGACTGAAAACACAAAACAACAATTGACTATACTAATAATGGCTAGCATCTATGAGTACTTTAAGGCTTGTAAAGTGCTTTAAAAATATCATCTCATTTGATGCTCACAACAGTTCTATAAGGTACAGAGAAATTTGTCCAGGGAGATAGTGCTATTTTCTCAAACAGAACTCAGAACTTCCAGATTCCAAATCCAATACTATCCACTCAGTCATACAGGTAAGGGACATCAGACATAGTTTCTTAGGCCATATTTTAAAAATCACTTAAAATATGTTCAGATTAGGCTGTTAGAGTTGTAATAAGACAAGAATATTTGCCACATCTGCCAAAACTTATCAGCTCTCCCCCCCCAAAAAAAAAAAGTCTAAAAGGTAGCTACTTTAAACCATTAATTTTTTCTAATGTGTGATTTCAGTATAATAAAAATCCCCTTGGGGGAAGCTAGTTGGTTCAGTGGATAGAGCACCAGCCCTGAAGTCAGGAGGACCTGAGTTCAAATATGATCTCAGACACTTAATAACTTCCTAACTGTGTGACCCTGGGCAAGTCACTTAATCCCAATTGCCTCAGGAAAAATAATAAAAATAAAAATTCCCCCAGTATGGAAATTCCTTCCATCAATATAGAACAGTATTTTCTCAGCATCTTACCATCTCAGAGTTGTCTGGGACACTGACAGGTTATGACATGCTCAGTTCATTAGCCAGGGTGTATCCTAGCAGGACTTGATTCTTCCTGATTTCAAGATCCATTCTTTATCCTTTTGGCCACAAGGACCCTTTATAGATTATTGGGCTTTCTAAAAGAAAGCAAGAACCTTACCAAGTTCAATCCAAAGAACCTAAAATCCTTATTTGGAATAACATTGATGAAAATCTTAAATCTGTGAGTGGAGGGTGTGAAGTTGGATGCTCAAGGGCCAGTCCTTGGCTTAATTGGGCTGGATCAATTCTATTATAGAGTTCCCTGGGAAATCCAATTATCAGCTCAGGATATGAAGACCTCAGCAAAGGCCCAAGCAGCAGAGATGGCTAATGATCTCTTTCTTGATACACTGGAAGATTAGTTTCAGCTTCCAAGTCCATGGGGATGATAAAAGGTAACTAGAAGGGGAGGGAAAGGGAAAGGAAAGTGTCTTGTGGGACTGCAGAAGAAAAGTATAAAGACCTCTTCAATTAAAAGAGAGCAGCTTTTAGGGTTGTGATGAGACAAGGCCATTTGCCACATCTGCCAAAACTTATCAACTCTCCTCCTCCCGACAAAAAGTCTTAAAAGTAACTATTTTTAACCATTAAATTTTTTCTAATGTGTGATTTCACTGTAATATTAAAAAACCCAGGGTGGAAATTCTTTCCATCAATGTAGATCAGTACTTTTCTGCATCTTATCATCTCAGAGTTGTCTAGGGTAATATCTGGTAAGTTATAACATGCTTAGGGTCACGAGCCAGACTTGATACCAGTTCTTTCTGATTCTACCATCCATTCTTTATCCTTTTGGCCATAATGTCTCTTTATGGATTATGAGAAAAAAAAAGCATCAAGGAGGGCTCCTTCTTATTAACAATAGTAACTAAGAAATGAGCGTTATCAAAAAATAATAACTTTCACATGTAAAGTATTATATAGCCATTGTCTCATTAGATCCCACAACAACCTTCTGAACAAAGAAGGAGTCCAATTATATCCATTTTACAGATTTTTAAAGACACCTGAGGTTCAGATAAAACACACTTGCCTAAATTCACACACTGTGAATGAATAGCAGACTTGTATGTTGAATAAAAGTCTTAGAAGTTTAAATTAAAGACTTTCCATAACATCTCACTGACAAGGGGCAGAATAAACATACTTGGGAAATATTGGAGGCCAGGACTGCCATTTCTTTATTTCAATTAGAATGGGCTGAACTTCTGAGGCAGTTGATGATGTAAAGGAGGATAGATTCCTCTGCATATCAGAAATTAAGAGTCCTCATAATTAAATGACTCTCATGTCTGCTCTCTGGCTCAGTTTCCTCAACTGTAAAATGAGGACAGTAATAGCATCAACTTCACAGGATTGTTGAATGATTTTTAAAAAACACTTATTGCAGTTCTTGGATTGCTTATATGCTGACAATATAGGCTTACTTTCTTCCCTTCTTGCTTAATCTTGTTCCAGCAAGACACAGTGAAACCTAGAATCTTGGAAGACTAACCCTTACAAACACCTGGTATTCCAATGTCAATTAAATTGAATATGGAGATGGAGAAGGGCTTGTGTAAAGCAAGAATTGATTATAGGATCATAAATCTGAGGCTGGTAGAGAACCTCAGAAGCTATTTAACCCAATCTCCCACCTAATCCCTATTTTACAGATGAGAAAACTCAGAACTAGGAAAGTCCCCCAAATAATAACCAGCAAGAGGCAATCTTTGAACTTGTAGATGCCAAAACCAGTGATCTTTCCATTGTATTATACTGCCTCTCATCAAATAATAGTGTCCTTTGTGATAGTTATCTTTTATGATTACCTGGATGAGAAGTTATAGTAACAGATATTGATGTTCTGGTGAAAAAAGGAACTGTCATTCTCTAATCCTTCACTCCTTACTCCAGTCAAATGTTCTCACTATATAAAAGTTTCTGCACTGCTGGTACCTCATATATATATTCTTGCTTGTCTTGATTTGCCACACAATCTGCCAGAAATTTTGCAGGTACCTCTCTTCTGACTTTTTCTGAATTTCTTTCTACCCTTTCCCTGCAGTATTCCTTCTTCTCAGTTCTTGTCTACGTGCCTGGTATCTGATCCTCTACCTGTCTTGCTTCTATTCTATCTATGTCCTGGCTTCTGCTGACCTATTTCACCAATATGTCTCATCCTTCTTGTTTTACTTCTGCTCTTATTTCTCCTATCCCTGCACCCACAAGCCACTATCACCCAGGTCCTAACACAACATGTAACCAAGCCAGGGTAGGCCTACAGGAATCAGATGCCTTATGAGGATAAAAAAAAGAAGAGGATAAAGATGAAATCTCAGAGGGCCTAAACATTTGCCAAGCAAAATGTGGTAAGGGAGAAATCGATAACTGTAACAACTCCTTCTTGTAGTAAGGGAGAAACTGTCACAAGATGGATAGCTCTGATGGTGCAGATTTGCCAGAAAACCTACTTAAAAATATGGGGAATTCTGAAGAGTTTAAATGAAACTCCTTCAGGATCTAGGACCAGCATCCTTAAGGAAGCTCTCTCCTGAAAGAAGCCCCCCTACACAGGAAGGATCAATGATCATACTTAAAGCTAATAGGAGATCTTAGATGTCATCTACTCCAATGCCTTCAGCTGACAGAGGATAAAACCTGAGGTCTGCAGAGGTTGTGACATTACCCGAATGTTAAATGACGAAGTCAGGATTTGAACACTGACTCCAAATTCAGTGCCTTTACCACTTTGTTGAGAGAAATCAAACTGTATAGACTCATAAGTTTATATGATACAGCAAGCAGCGGGGTGGTGCTGTGGATGGAGTGCTGGGTCTGGAGTCGGGAAGGCACGAGTTCAAGTCCAGCCTCAGGTTGTGTGGTCCTGAGCAAGTCATTTAACTTGTCTGCCTCTGTTTTCTCTACTATAAAATTGTAGCAATGATGGCATCTACTTCTCAGAGTTGTAGGATGTTGAAAGGATAAAATGAGATCATAGTTATAAAGTGTATAGTACAGTGCATGGCACATAGTAGGAACTTAATATGTACTTGTTCACCCCTCCCCATTATAACTATTTAGGATTTAGCTGATTTTATGAGAATCCCAAAAGCCCTTTCTTATTCCATAAAAGAACAGACTAAGATTATTGAGACTAGCCTGTAATTTATCTGAGATAGGCCATCTAGGGATCAACAAGAACTGAATTTGTAAATCTTGCTAAGAGTAGAAATGAAATCAGGATTCTAATACAAATTTTACCCAACATAGAAGAAATATATCAGAATCTGGAGAGATTAAGGGTAACTATAGTAGGTCTTTTCCTCAACTGATTCTCTAGGAAGAAACCCATTCTCATACAGGTATGGTTAAACATCAAATGAATACCTTGGAAGTCCTGTCTGCCTCTGTGGTCCTTCTTTCTGACTGGATGGCTGCTCCTAAGCCTCTATCAATGTGAGGCACCTGAGCCATCCCATGTCTTCACTTCTCACCAGACCGAAATCCCAACTCCTCTACTAGGCCCTCTCACTAAGTATCTTCATTCCTCCCCCTGCCCTTCAACTTTCTTTTGTGTGTTGTCTCCATCCATTAGAAGTAAGCTTGAGCACAAGGATTGTCTCTTTGCTCCTATTTCTATTCTCAGAGCTTAGCACAGTGCCTGGCACAGAGCAATAATAATATGCTTAATAATTGCTTGTTGACTTACTGACTGTTCTGTCTGGGATCTCTTGCAGACACCTTGACAAGCAGGGAATAAATTTTAGTGTAGTGAGACCAAGAAAATAAACACGACTGGGTATCCTTCACAAAAATCTTCCCTTGATGCCTCAAGTCTTTCCCCACTCCAGCTTATCCTCCATTCACCTGCCAAAGAGATCTTCCTGAAGTATAGGCTTGATTGTGTCATTGCTCTACTCAATAAACTCCAGTTACCTCCAGGATCAAATATAAAATCCTCTCCTGGTTTTTAAAAACATCCACAATCTGGCCCCTTCCTGTCTTTCCAGGCTTTTCTCTTCTCTTCTTACTTTATGATCAAGCAACACTGGTTTTCATGCAGTTTATATGCTGTTCCCCAGGCCTGGAAAGTGATAGAATTGTGCTTTAGTGTAGAAATAGCATAGAATCTGAATACAAAGGGTCTTACAAATGAAGTTAAATTACATAAAGTCACCTTCTCAACTGCCTTGAAACTATCCTCTGTGAACCATAAGGTGGTAAATATAATTATGTTAGAATCCCAGGTTAGAGTGACTCACGTCTTCAAGTCACCATAATTCTCCAATTACAAAAAGCCAGGACGTGAGAAAGAAGTCAATAATGTGCATGGAGGAATGCAGCATGAGAGGATTCAAGTGGTCTGAGAATACTTCTTCATCAGTCACAATTCTGTCTGTCTAGTGAATTTCTAGATGTTCTTTAAAAGAAAGACAGGCAGAAAAAATATAGTATCCTGGGACAAGACAATTAGATTGCCACTTTAGAGGTGCAATGATTGTTGTTTGTCCTTTGTTTTCAAAGAGAATGACCAATGAGGTGGTCTTGACTCATGTGTGAATTTGGATTTAAGTGAGGTAGAGTTGCACAAAGTTCCCAGCCTCACTCTCCATTCCAGAGTTATTGAAACAAGATAAAAATCATCATCAATGGTGATGGTCCAGGATGCAGTGATGTCCTTGGCATTTTGATGTCTGACTAAGCGCCACAGCTGCCTTCATGGTCGTTGGAATAAACTGTTCTTATCCTCCCATTCCACTAGGAAATGCCTTCACACCCTTAGGGTAGATGTGCCCCCAACTTACTGACAGAATTGAGATGGTTACCCTTAGTCTGGTTTAACCCATCTGCCAAGACAGTTTTACTAGGATGTGGCCTCTGCATATGCTATATAGCTTGTTGGAGTCACAGGTGAGAGTTGGGTGCCAGGTAAATGCCAGAGGTAGATAAGCATCCCTGATAAGAATTCAGCAAGCCCTCATATCTCATATCCTAAATAAGTTGCTGTTGACATTGGGAAGATGTTGAAGATAATAATTATTTGGGAATATAGTGAAAAGGATTCATGTTCCAGATGGAAGATGGATTACATGAACTACTTTCAAATTCTAAGTCTATTAGTCCAGGAGTCTGCTTCTGGGTTTCTACTAACCCTCTAAGAGCCCTTAGTTCTGGTTCCCAAACCAGTAGTTACAATTAGATTATGTGTATGGATTATGAAAATTTAAATTCTAAAACCAAAGCCAACATGTATCTTCTTAAACTTGATATTTTATTAGATCTGTTAAAAAATGCTAAAAATCATTTCTACCTCTGATTTACATAAAGATTTTTTGGCAAATGCAATCCAGACCCAAAAGAGTAAAAAAGTATCATAGAACATGTGCAAATTTAATGTCTTACCTTTTGAAAAGAGAATTCCAATTGCCTTTTTCCCAAACACAGCTTAACAGTTTGTTAAGTGGGTAAAGGATATCTGCCAGTCAAACCATGAGGAGTAGGTCATCTCAGACTAACGCCAAGTATAGTCTGTAAATCTGGACTGACGGCTAAATCTAGTAAAGGCCATTGTAGACTTCCAGAGATCAAATTTGTGAGAAAGGAACGCATGGTAACAATAGTTAACATTTATATATTGTATTAAGGTTTATTGAGTGCTTTACACATATTATATTATTTAATCCGCCACAAAAACTCTGTGATTCAGGTGTTAGTATTATCCCTACTTAAATGATGAGGAAACTAAGGGTGAGATAAATTAAATGACTTGTTCAGAGTCAAGACTTGAACTCAATTCTTTCTGATCCCAAGTCCTGTGTTTTATCACTCCTATATCCACCTGCTTCATAGGATCTAGTGGGGCTATTATAAGGGTATGCTGATAAATGTTTAACAACCAGCTCCTAGAGCGAAGAATTGTATGTATGATGCTTTTAACTGTCAAATTCTTGAACTTTTAAAAAATGTCAAACTTTTAAGTCTTATCTGCAGTTTTAATGAAGTTTTTAAATATAATTTTCTTTATGCTTATTGTATTTTTATAATTTTCTTAATTTAAGAAATAATTTCTTAAATTATTTCTCAAATACATTTTAATCTGGTTTAGCTGTTCATGGGCAGCCTATTTGATCCTTCTGTTGTAGAATAATTCTAGAAAATGGAAATCTAAGTAATGGTAAACTTTTATAGTCAAAAATGTTTTAATCAGGGTTATGAGTAGCAAGGCTCTACTGTATAACTAAATCAGGTAGACTGCATCATTTGTCATGGAAGCCAAGTACAAGTACAAGGTATTGAGACATAGCCCTTGATCTAATCAATATGACTCACATTTCCATGATAGTTTGTAATTTACAAAATTTGTCATAAACATTATTATCCTCATTTTCCAGAAGAAGAAATTGAGGCACAAATAGAGTAAATGATTTGTCCAAAGTCTTGCTCAACGTAAGTTCAAACCCAGGTTTCCCAAATCCAGATTCAGCATAGTGAATCTAAGGTAGTGTTTGAGAGGTCTACATGACACAGGCAGGAGCAAGAATTCTTCAGCTGGGAGTGGTAAATGTTTTGAAGATAGATAATAGAGAAAAACACATAATAGATAAATATATAGGTAGATAAAGACATACACAATAGATACATCAATATTACATATCTATATTACATATGGACATTGCAGTTATATAAAGATAGATAACTTCATTTTAATAGAATTCATTTCCATTGTAAATCTATGTTATTTTTCATTTTAAAAGCATTAAAAAGCATTATTTTAAGAAAAAGTCCGTAATCTTCACTAAGCTGTCTATTACTAAGTCTATTACCTACCTACCTACATAAATACAAAACACACACAATTAAGAAGCCCTGCTCCAGGAGTTATGCTCAAGCCAAAAAATGTTGCATTAGATGTCTCAGAGTTTCTGCTACCTTTTAAATTAAGAGGACAACAGTCAAGAGAGATGGAAATGGGGCTCCCAGCTGATATCTAAACTTCCCACTTGGAACTGAAGTAGAATTCTGACAACTTCACTCACTCCTTTTTACACACACACACACACACACACACACACACACACACACACACACACACACATCCTTCTGACAACATGTTACTCTTTTATAATACTTTTGTCCTCTTCTTTTATCCTGTTAGTTTTATTTTTTAAAAATCTTTATCTTTATAAAAGCTGACACATGGTGTGATTTTCCCAGGGCTTCATGTCCCTTTAGGGATGGTTTTGGGGAGATGACTGCTGCACTTTTGGGCAATGGGGGAAATCTAGCTTCAGACCAAACCTTAGCCCTGGATAATCTATATGGAAAATAATTTACCTACATGACCAAAAGTCAACTTACTTCCAGGCACATGTTCTGAATAGTCCCAAAAAACTGGGCTTATGAGTAATGATTGGAGCAAAGATCTTCCAGACCAATCATTTTCCTTTGTTCCACATATGTCTTTCATATTCTAAGTCCACAGCTCCACGCACACAAATCTTTCAGCCTCCAATGATCCAGGTTACCCAAGAGGAAGAGCAACCATCCCTCAAACTTGTTAAAAATCCAGAGAAGTTGAGTCTTTAGGAAAGTAGAAGGGTCTATCCACCTGATCCTCTTTTGGAAAGGTTTCATCCTCTGTATGAACTTTACATTTGACCAAAAACCTAGATAATTTCCCTTTTTTGCATATGTAAAACACTTTCCCTAACAAAAGAAAAAAATTAATTTGACACTAAACTGTCAATCCCAGTGAAATATTTACTCAGACTGAGTCAGGCAAGGCAGATCCTAATAGGAGCACTTGTGGGAGTTGGGAAAAATTTTAATTTAACAAAAAATGATATTATAACAGAAGCATAGCACAATGGGAGAGACACTCATATTCATAGATACATCTTCATAAATGAACACAATCACACAAGCCAACACACACAACCATGTGTATACATGTACACAAAGTTCATAAACATATGAAGATACATGGAAGTGTACACATTTATCAATTATGGAAGAAAAACAAACCGATAAAATAAAGCTTAAAACTACTGTAAGACCTCTGGGACACACCAGTATTTTGAAAATACTAGATGCTAGCTTCTTTTTGGTTACAAGCCTTCAAAAATGTTTTAAAGCATTGGACATTTGGAAAGATATGGCAAGCCCCTTAGCAGAGGTTTGCCACAGTTTGTAAAATATTTAAAGTTTACTAGCTTTCATAAAGAGACTGAATTTAATGACCTTTGGCTCTTATAGTTATTATTTAGTCACATCAGGACAGCACTTTACAATCCTAAGCATCTTCCTGATCATTATATCCCCTTATTCTGATCAACTTCCTTCTCTTTATTTCCCTTGAATCCTTCTCTGTCCTGTTGTGACCCTGTCAATAACAGAGTGGTAAGAGAAGATCATATTTTCTATCAGCTCCAACTATTTGCATCATTAGCATCACCCTTATTAGCATTATCAGAAGCCATGTGGCCTCATGGATGGATCACAAACCCCAAAGTCAGAAAGAGACAGATTCAGATACACCACCTGCCAGATACTGCTTTGTGATCCTAGACAGCTCAAATCAACCCTCATTTCTTTGGGCAGTTCTTTAAGACTTAAGAGTAAAAGACTCAACACAACACTTGGAATGTAGAAATATTTATTCTCTTCCCCCATAAGTCATAGGACTCCATAGAGGTTTCCATTTGAGGAATTCCTTACACCAAGACAATCATAGCTCCAGAATAAATAATAATTTACACATTTGTAGCAGCTTAAAGTGTGAAAAAGAAAAAGAACTCTGAATAACTTATCTCCTTTGATTCTGACAAAAACCCTTATGATATCAGTACTGCTATTACCATTTTACAGATGAAGAAACTCAAGCTCAGGATGGTTGAATGATTTGCCTAAATTAACAAATTCTGTAATCTGCATTGTAGTTATTCAGTTGTTTCAGTCATATCTGACTTTTTGTGACCCCATATGGGGTTTTCTTGAAAAGATATTAATTTGCCATTTCCTTCTTCAGCTCATTTTACAGATAAGGAAATTGAAGCAAATAGGAGTAAGTGACTTGCCCAGGGTCACACAGCTAGTAGGTGTCTGAGACCACATTTGAACTCAGGTCTTCCTGACTCCAGTCTATTTACTGGACACTGTGCCACTTTGCCACTATAGACATTGTACACATCATGGGTCTAAGTTTGCAAACTGGCATTCAAACCCAAAAGAAGCAGTTGGAAGGTAGTAGGGAAAACCCTAAAATTGGAGTCAGGAATCTATTCATTTCTAGTCCTATGTAAACATGGTTCATCTTAATAAACAATATTATTCAATCTACCCTTTTTTACTTATGAATAAAATATGTTTTCACCACTATAACAATCAGAAGGAGATAGAAATTAAATTGATTGTGGTGATCATTTTCAAATGCCCAAAGCAAATCAAGTATATTTTTTCTTTTAATTAGATTTTGACCATACTTATTTGACTTCTGAAAAAATAATAACTGTCTAGGTCTCATTTTAATCAATTAATCAAGGTCATTTTTATTAATCTAGGATTATTTGATAACTGTGTATTACATCCATTAGTTATCTGACAAGTTACAGATTTCCTCAAGGCAAAAGAAATAACTAGATTTGAATTCTGCTTCATTATCTATTTGACCAAGGGTTGTGCCAAGTTACCTCTGTGACTCTCCACATCACTAGCTGTAAGATGGGAGACTTGGATGAGATGTTCTGGGAAGTCCCTTCCAATCAGAATGTTCCATAAGATCCTATGAGCAACATGCTCAAGGTTCTTTCCATATAACATGCTATAATTGTTAATGAAGCCACTTGCAAAAGAAAGGGATAGGGGCCTGCAACATGTAGAAGAAGAAAAAAGAAAATAAAAGTGAGATAGCAATTTAGTCACCCAAGTAACCATCATGTCAGGAGGAAATATCATAGAGTCAGGAACAGACTTGTATAAATCTCAGGATAAAGTGTCTTAGTTGCTTTTTGATATTCTTCCATTTAGCATTTCAAATTTAGAAAGAAGAATTAAATGAAAGCTGAGAATTTCTTCTTATTTTGGGGAGAGCAATAATAACACATATGTGTATATCTGTATACACATACATATTTATTTTTTGAGGTTGGAAAGTATATATGTTACTTAATAATCCTAATAACTCTATAAGGTAGATGCTATCACTATACCCATTTTATAGATAAGGAAAATGAGACTGTAAAAAGTTACGTAATTTGCCCAGAGTCACACAGCTAGTTACTGTGTAAGACAGAATTTGAACCTGGCTCTTCCTGATTCTAAATCCAGTGCTCTAATTGCCACACAATTATACATCTAATTACTTAAGTTTCCAGACCTCATACAATGTTAGAACTTAAAAGGTAAGGTAAAGGACAATTTTTAAAAAGAAGTTAGTGAGAGATTTTAGGATAACTACCACAGCAAGGCTGTGCTATCTTGGAATGATAGACTGTGGAAATTGTGGAACTGTAGCACAGACTCAGAAAGCCCACATATAAGGGCTTTCCCACCTTCCTAAAGCCAAAATGGTTTGAAATCTGTTATCATAAAAAGCTTATGAGATCTGAGCTCTTTCCTTGAGAAATGTTGAGTCCTGTGAAGAGGACTCTCACAAGAGGGTCCCAACTACCATCCCTGAAGGACTGGGCCCCCACTCCAGCATCCCCTGAAATAAATGGTCCCCAATGAGCCCTTAGGTAATTTAAAAGATATGCCCCAGTCTTGACACCAACAATAAAAAACTGACCTCTGAACAAGGTAACTCTCTACCCCCAAGAGAGTTTGAGCTGACTTCCACAAGACTACAGGCCTTTGACAAATAGCGTACTCTGCCTATGACAATGGGCTAACTGGGGAGGCCTGGGTTGCCAGGGACAAAAGACCTCAGAAAAAGACTTATAAGAGAAACTGCAATTCTAGAGCTATCCATGGTACTGAGATAGTCTCAGCTTGTTGCCTCTGATCAATCTGCCTCTATCCTGCCTGGCTCACCTCTTACCTGTTTGCTTCTGTTGAGCTTAAATTTCACTGGCTGTGCCTGTCTGACTTTTCCCAATTTCTCCTACCTTGGATGTTTCTGGCTCTATTCTGGTAGAAATATCCAATGACTAAGCAAATAGTTCCTTTCCAAGTCCACTCTGCCTTGGTGGCTAAAGTTTCCCATTCATTCTTGAGCAGGACTTCCTAACCTTTTCTCACTTACAACTCCTTTTTTGGCAAAGAATTCCTTACATGATCCCAGGGACATAGGTATGTAAAATAGGCATACAAATCAAACATAATGATAATAAATTATAAATGATTTATCATTTATCATTATATATTATTATATGTTATGATTTATCATTAAATCATGACATATTTTGTGATCCCTATGTTAAATGACAAAATTCCACATGCATGCTTATTCTCCATTGAATACTGTTACAATCCTGATTTAAGTTTGGGTTTTGTATTTCTCTATTCTTGCTTTAAATTGTTTTTTTAATCAAGAAATATTTATTGATATCTATAAAAATGCAGTATTTACAAGGAATTTGTAAGTTACTTACAGTTTATTTTATGTGGGAAAAGTAAAATTGCCAATGAAGTAGGATACTACTAGAATCAAAGATTGTGATGTAGTAGAAAGAGTAGATTAAAAATCAGAAGAAATGGATTCAAATAATTATTTTGCTATTACTGTGTGTCTTTAGACAAGTCATGTCATGTCTCTGGGCCTCATTTTACATCAGATCTCTTCAAACTCTAAATCCTATGATCCTAAGCAAAGATTAAAGGGAACTTGTAAGACAAGTTTTAACTACCTAATAAAGAAACAGCAGCACATGGAGTCTATGACTCAGTTTAGAGGACCCTCCAAAAGTGCTAGCCCAATCCTTTAGAAGCTATTGATAAAGTGACACAACTCTTCAGTTCATTAGAATGTCAGAGACTGAAGTTTATGTCTTTTAAATTATATCTACCACCATTTTAGAGATGAAAAAAATGGAGAGCCGGAGGGATAAAGGAACCCAACTAAGGTAGGAAGCAATATCAAAATCCAAACCTAAGTCTTCTGATTCCAATCCCATTGATCTTTAATTGTTCTTAATTCTTTTGGTGAATTAAAGATAGACCCTAATAATCACATCATTCCATATAGCCCCTAATAATCACACCATTCCATATAGATATGTATTTGCATGTATATAGATGGAATCTCATTGAAAGAAAAAACAGAAAACCCCATTTCTGAATATTTCTCTTTTTTTAAAAAATAAATCACTATAGGATAAAAGTCAACTACCTTAAGCAAGTGGCTGAGCTACAAAACTTTATACACATTTCTTTTTTTAAGCCAAGGGCATGTATCATGAAGTATTCACTCAATCTCTAGAGCTGTCATTTCCAAACCAGACATGAAAAAAATGTGCCCTTCTCAAGCATACCAGTAACTTTGGGATTTCTACCCAAGCTCCTTATCAATCACACACTAAACAGATGGAAGACTCGGGAGAAAAATTGATATCAATTTCTTGCAAAAATGCACTGTCTTTTACTCTTTTAATGACATTTGCTATCACTGACTCCTACTATGCCAGCTGGGCACATAAAGGCAAGTATTTTCCCACTTTTATAGATAGGAAAAGAAATCTCTCATGTCCAAAAAATGAGAGGTTAGATGACTTTCCAAGCTACAGAACTAATTAATAGTAAATGAGACTTGAAACTAAGTCTTTTCATTCAACCATGACTGCTTTCAAACTAATGACACCAAGACCTTGACTCTGGAGTCATAAATGACTCCTTGTTGCTAACAGTACAGCTCTTAGGCATACCCCTTAACCTTTGGGGGACAAGATTGCCCCATCTGTAAGACATAGGATTTGTACTCCAAAACTTTTAAAGTACTTCCTAGATATGACATTTATGATTCTGTATACAATTTTCCATTCACCAAGCCCTCTAATTTCTGTGTTGAAATGTTATTATATTAAATTCTATATTATACTATTATATTAGTATGTTATTATATTAAATTACATTTTTGTTAAAACATTATTATTCAACTCTACAAAACATACAGTGATCATGTGGCCCTTTTGGCTAATAATGGTCATTCAAAACATGACTTCCAGTCATACACCTGGGAGGGCCATATTGTAATACAGTATTAAAAAATCAATAAAATTATAAGTCCAATAATGGTTTAAATGTCACTACCAAAAAATCCTCTCAATACTGTATGGAAAATCCAGAAGAGAGGAATTGGCTGTCCTCCATCTCTTGAGAATGGAAGCGGAAAGCAAACAGGCTGAAACTATAATGAGATGAATTTAGTTTAGACATAAGAAAAACCAGAGCTATTAAGTGACCAAAAAGAGGAAGCAGAATTTCCTTGCCTAAAGATTTTCATAAATGTTAAGTGAACTCAGTTATCCATGATGGATTCACCTGTGCTCTTGAGTCTATTGCTTCTTAACTCATGAAGCACCTTGTCCTCAGGTTTGTATGCTTCCTCTCTCTCCCTTTCCCTTGGTTCCTTCCACCCTCCCCTTTTAAATATGTATATTTCTCTTTTTCTAGAAAAAAAATCACATAATCTTGAAGCTCCCTCTAACCTCCTTTCTATTTCTCTTTTTTTTTGGACATCAAAACATTTTAAAACAAGCAGTCTACACTTGCAACTTCTTCACCCATACTCTACCCTAATACCTTAGATTGTTTTCAACCCTTGGATAGAACTGCTCTTTCCAAAATCATTTATTTCAGTTCTCATGAAGAAAAACTAATTAAGTATCAGTGGTTGGGATCATGAGAAAATGAATTCATAAAATATTATTTTAATATCTCATTTCACATTCTTCTTGTGCTTTAGAAACTAAGCCTATCTGTATATCAGCTGCATCCACACAAAATGAATGGTCTTGTATCTCAATTCCCCAATGAGGAAAGAGAGGGAAGAGAGAGAAAAAAAGAGACAGAGACAGAGACAGAGAGAGACAGAGAAAGATACAGAGACAGATACAGAGACAGACAGACAGAGAAAGGGAGAAGGGAGGGAGAGAAGGAAAAAATATGGAGAGAGGGGAAAGAGACAGAGGAAGGAAGGAGAGAGAGGGAGGGGGAGAGACAGAAACAGATAAACAGATAAACAGAAACAGAAAGATAGAGAGAAATCTTCTAATGTATTTTGATGTCTCTCTTTAGATCCTCACAATCAATGCTAAGGAATACTGCAAATCTTCTTAAAGACATTCTTCCCTTCATCCTTACCTCTCCCTTGCTTAAGAGTAGACAGTCACAGTTGCCAATCTCTGGGGATCCCCTTTCCTCCCTTCTTCCCCCCTCTCAACACCATTTGTCACATCCAATTAGCCATCTGCCAGGCTCTGAGGCCTCCCTCTAGGCCCACTGTCCAGCTGCCAACTCCCACTCCCCCAGACCCTCTAATAGACACCCATTGTCCCTGAGCTTGGGGGCAAGAATAACATGGAGCTGGGACTTGGGCCAACACACCCTAGTTCTTCCTGTCATTTTCTGGGGCAGGCCTGCCAAGAGCCTAAAAAAGGATGTCCTATTGCTACCCCATCCCCCAAAATGTACAATATTAAAAAGCCCTACCTTTCCTCTTCTGTAAAATGAGTGATTTGGATTAGGTGGGTCCCTGAGGTTGTTTCTATGTCTACCAATCAATGTTTCAAAGACTCTGCCCGGATTGAGATAGACAAATTTACAAGACACTATACTTAAGAGGGTAAGCCCAGGCAGGAATCTGATAGTTTTTATCGAAAAAGAGGTGCTCTGTTCTTCTTCCCAGGTTGAGTTTCATGAATTCACTCATCAGGGATATCTGGGGCCCCAGTCTCCAAGGAATTTCCCAGAGCAAAAATGAACTTTGTCATGAACTTTGTCTCTCAGGAATTTCTATTAGTTTATACACTCCAGCTTTCCTCACCTTTCTATGAAATTGAGTTTGCTTGTGAGACAGAGAAATGGCAGCTATATAGGACCTTGAAAGAGGGGACACACCAAGACATACATTTTACTTTTAAAATGTAAATGAATTAGAAATGAGTATTTTTGAACTGTGGTCCAAATAAATATAAATATAGATATTAAAAATTATGTGAACATGCATATATATAATGTACTATTATGTAGTATTAACACTGATGTATTATATGATATATATTATATTGATGTAATATTAGCATGTTATGATATATCTTTTTAATAAGATTTGTAACTTTATTGATCCAAGGATCACTCAGTGAAGAAACTTCCTTTCCAAATTTTAATAAGCTTCTCCACAATGTCTAATCTTAAAGAGTTCCCAGACCAAGCAACTGAAATTGGTTTGTCAAGAGTACTAAAAGACTAAAGCAATAGAGTCACACAACTAGTATTTGTCAAAGGCAGGAGTTGAACCTACATCTAACGAACCTAAACTCTTTATATAATATGTCAGAACTTATCTTAGTGTCATGGTCCCCTTTGGCAGTCTGGCAAAGACTATCTACCCTTTCTCAAAATCATGTTTCTAAATGCATAAAGCAAAATATATAATATTACAAAGGAAGCCAATGCTTTAAAAAATGTTTAAAGTCATAAATCTCAGATTAAGAATCCACAACTGCTGAAATGAAACT
Organism: Antechinus flavipes; assembly: GCF_016432865.1. Taxonomy (NCBI): domain Eukaryota; kingdom Metazoa; phylum Chordata; class Mammalia; order Dasyuromorphia; family Dasyuridae; genus Antechinus; species Antechinus flavipes. The sequence goes on along the minus strand of NC_067400.1, from coordinate 319,862,877 downwards.
CTTAGAGGGGCATTGTCATGGCATCAAATCAATTAAACATCAGATCCATTAAATGCATAGTGCATTAAAGGAGACAGAAAAATAAAAAATAGCATAAATCTTACCCTTAAAGAACTTATAATCCATTAAGGTGATAAGACAAGTCCACCACTAACTATTGTACAAATTCAAATGTGATTAGTGCATAGGAGTCAACCAGGGGAAAATGAATGGAAGAGGAAGAGCATTTCTAGCTTGTGTCATCAGGTGCAAGTCCTGCCTACCAAACTCTATCCCCAATCTCTCTCTTCCTTATCGTTTCCCTGATACATCCACTCCACCATTCTTCCAACACTCAAACAGTAACTGAGTATCTGAGTATCTGGGATGTCAATGTTGCCAAGCCTTTTCACTTGAACTGTGAGATTTTATCAAATCAAAAGCCTGAAATAAATTTTCCCTTAGGCCTTGAGCTTCCTTTCTGCCCTGCAGGCATGATGTTCCTCCACTTCAGAGACTACTCTGTGGCTTTGGGCTATGGATATTTCCAAGATCCAGAGTCTGTTTCTTTCCCCTCCTCTGTTCCTGACCCTAACCATATCAGTCCCCACCATGGCCAAAATGTACCATCATTCCCCTTCAAATCAGAAAAGGAGCTCATCAATCATCAAAAAAGAACTATAACTAAAGTGAGATAACCAAATCATTGTTCCAAGCATCCACATCAGAGAAAAAGATTGATTAACTTTCTCTCCACTGTGGTCCAAAAGACTGCCATCTTTATATTTTCTGCCTCATGGTCCTCCTCTGTTTCTTACTCTGCCACTGCATAACCAAATTTGTCACAACTGTCAGAACTTCTAATTACAGCTCCGAAACAGAACAATCCTTCTTAATTTACATTTAAGTTACATTAGTCTTGAGTTCTCAGGTCCTCCCTCTTCCTTAAATCTTTCCATGAATCAATGAGTTGAAAACTTTCTCTCTATATTTACATTTTCCTGAAGCATCTTGTCCTATGACCTCCTTTGCTCTCTCATCTGACCAACCTGATATAATATTTATTCATGAACCTGTCATAGCATTTTTCTCCTGCCAGCTGAATACAAGCTTTTTGAGAAAAGGATTTTTGATAATAATTTTTAAAATCTTTATTTCTTTTGGATGTAGTACAATACCCTGTACACATTTCAATACTTCAAGTATCTATGATTCTATTAGTAAGAGTATCCCCTCCATGGCCCCAGATTAGATTGCTACTCTTCTATAATGTCTTGGATCACAGGTTCTTAACATGGATTCAGGAACTTGATCTTTATCAAGACAGAGATAGAGACTAAGAGAGAGATACATAAATATATTTGTACATATACATGTGTATACATATAACAAACATAGTCTATATTTAAATATATAATATACAATATACATATATGTATATAATGTACCTATAATATATAGATATGATGCCTATTATTACAGTTGAAAATAATTGATTTCCTTTGTAATCATAACTATTTTACTCTATGCCTTTAACAGTATTATTCTGAGAAGTCTGTCTCTAGACTTCACCAGATTGTCAAAGAGGTGCGTTGTAACAAAACAAAATACACACAAAAAAAGTTAAGAAGATCCTTCTTTGAGAGTCATTTCTATGGAAAAATCCATTCCCCTGGAACTAACTTAGCAATAAAGCAATTTAGATAAGTTGTACTTAGGTGATCAATATGAAATCCATCACCACCCATACCTAAAGCAGTTCCAGGTTGTCAGGACCAATGTGCTAGGACTTACATATCAATGGGAAAGTTTGTGGCATACCATAATAAAGCACTAGGGCTTTAGCCCTTAGCCTAGTAGGTAGTTAATACGTTAAATGATTTGAATTGGATGAGGAAACTGAGGTCCAAAGAGATAAGTTAGTTGATCAAGCCAGACTTTATGACTCCTACTCCTCAAACTTTATTCCTCCCTTTTATATGTCTTCCAAGTTGAGTGGTTTGCCAGTCCAATTCCAGTTTCATTACCCAGGATCATTCAACTAGAAATAGGTCCCAGAGGCCCATATCACAGCCACAAAAGAGACTTTCCCTCTCAATCCTTTTGCCTACCATTCCTACAGCCTGTCCCATGAAGAAGCCACAGCCATCAAAACTCAGAGATTCTTTGAGGGGTTTGTCACATAGCAATCTGATGAGAAAGTACCATTCTCCAATTCATTTCTGCTAACATTTATGAAGGAACTACAATTTATGACTTGAAAGACTGCAAGTAGATCTCAGAGTCAGGAAGCTGTAAGGAATCATCCCATCTCTGGCCCATTCTGTCTGTGGGATTATGGGAAAGCCACTTATCCTCCAAGGGCCTTATGCATATTCTCTAAATTAGAGTGAACTGCTGATTGGAATCAATGGAAGGAGCTTCTATACCAAGAGTTTGCTATACTGATTGAATCACAGATGTGAAGAAACAAGGCAGTTCAAAGAACTACTATAGTCTTGGAAAGAGTTCTCTAGTTTAGTAAAAATCTGCCTACATAAATCACATAAGCAAAGGAGGCTGATGTGATTGTTTTTACAGTAGTAGGTGAAGAATGTGATTTTGGCTAACTTGCTTCTTAGATAACAGTTGAACCTAAACCCCCAAATTGTAATAAATAATAAAAAGAGTAAACTTCGCAGTTAAATAGTATTGTTCTTCTAAGAATCCCAGAAAACTGATAGGGACTGGGGGAAGAGAGGACAATAAGAACGCTATACATCATACTTTTTATAAATAGTATTTCATTGGATCCTCACCAAACTCTTTGAGGCAGGTGCTATTGTTTTCCCCACTTTACAGTTGAGGAAACTGAGGCATTTAGAGATTAAGTGACTTTCCCTGATCACACAGCTAGTAAGTATCTGAGGCTGGATTTGAACTTGGATCTGTTCTGATTCCAGACTCAGTGTTCTACCCACTGTACCATCTACTCGCCTGGAGATGAATGAAGCTTTATCTTTCAGGGTAAAATAAGTAATATATGTTCCAGGACCCCAGAACACAAAACAGCGTTCAACCAATCAATCAATAAGTATTTATTAAATGTTTGCTTTGTGCCAGATACTCTGCTAATCACATGGGAATACAAAGGCAAAAATAAAACCATCTCTGACTTCAAGGTCCTATATTCTACTGTGTTAAAGTGTTCAGACCATGAATATTCTCTACTTCTTCAGAAGAAAACAAATTATACTAATTGCCCGGGCATTTATATCACCTATTTGCCCTCCGAAAAAATCCTCCTGAAGTTCTGTGGAGCAGAAGAAGGGCAAAGAACAGCAGACCATAGATCTGCCACAAACTATTGGTAACTTTGAGCCACCTCACTTGACTTCCTGGACATCACCATCTGGAAAGTGACAGGGCTGGACTACATGACTACTAAAGAGTCATCTTCTTCATTCCCTGGGCAGTTATCACCGAAAGGAGTGGCAGCCCTAAAGCTTTTTAACTGGCCTCCAGATACTTTGTACTGAGACCTTGGGGGCAGGAGGGGAAGGGACAAAGAGACCCCTCTTCCCTTCCCACTTCCCATTAATAGGCTGTTAGTGACTATAGTCACTACTTTTCTCTACAATGCAAGAACCCTGTCTACAATCCTTCACTCTTTGAATCTCCCAAATAAATTCTACCATCCTCCCAGCTGAAACTCTGTTCCTTTACTCCTTGGCAGACAGAGGATTTCAAGCATTTGTATTGATCCATCAGCCTTGTGACTGTCAATCACTTCCAAGTTGCTTAGCTGCCAGTCATTCATATACAAAAGCATGGCAGAAGGAGACTGAATGGCAACAGACAGAAAAAGGAAAAAGGAGATGATTCATCACACCCACTTTTGGCAGGACAGAAAGTGTAGGCTCCATCCCTACCATACAGGGTAGACTCTTCCACAGCTCAATGACCCATCATCCACTTGGAGGAGAAGGACCCATCTGAAATTTTATACTTTTTTCTGGGGAGAGAGTAGCATTTTGGGGACAGTCCTGTGTAGGACACCTCATTTTGCCCCTCCCCTATCCTATCTGATGCTCTGCATGTATTATATACTTAATGAATATCATTGGCTGATGCTGTTAAAGAAGAGGGCCTAACCTAAGGCTTTCTTAAAGCCTATTCTATATCCCAGGGACCACACAAAGAAGGAAGAAAGAGGAAGGAAATAAGAATCTTATTAAGCACATACTATGTGTCAGGAAGTATGCTAAATGCTTTACAAATTTTATCTCATTTGATCTCATTTGATCCTTGCAACCCTGGCATAGTAGGCACAATCCCCACGTTAGAGTTGAGGCTTGTTGAGTGTCCTTCTTTCTTGAAGAGAATCATGACATCAGGGAGGTGATGCCATGGTATGCAAGTAAATTAGATTTAAGTAAGGAAGGAGGCTGTGCAAGGTCACCTGCCTCACTTCCTCCTCCAAAACTTTCTGAATCTAGTGGCCAGGTAGAGATTAAGATGATGGAGATAGCCCTAGAAACTGAAAAGACAGAAGTTTGAGGCAAATTTTGAACTTCCTGATTTCAATTCCAAGACTTTACCCACTGCACGGTCTTACATTCATCTAAGTTCCAACCTAGTATCACAGAGAATGATGTCAGGGGACTCCCTTTTACTTTTTCAAGAAATAATGAGAGTGCAAAGGCATCCAAAACCTGTGTTCATCAGTATTTTGAGGGCTTAGCGCTGAAATTTTCTCCACTAGTACAGATTCACAACTTTGTCTGTAACTTCTAGTCTTAGCTGTAGTTGTCTAGAACACTTACTCATTGTCATACATGTAGTATATATCACAGATAGGGACTGAACCCAGATCTCCATGAGTCTGAAGTTGACCTTCTATTCATCAGCTATGCTGTCTCTCCCCTCTCACAAGAGGTTTTCAGACAAAAACTAGATGACCACTTGTTAAGTTTGAGAGGCAGCATGGGGTAGTGGATAGAGAGCTGGATTTGAAGTCAGGGCTCAAATGCCTCCTCAGACACTTACTAGCCATGCAACCCTGAGCAAAATTTTTAACCTCTTTGCCTTGGTTTCCTCATCTGAAAAAATGAGCACAAGTGGATAGATTACTCCAAGGTCCCTTTCAGCTCTAAATCTCTGGGCTTATGTTGAAAGGGGGATCCTTGCTCAGATGTATGTTGAATTAGATGGTCTTCTCCTAGTAATATTCTGAGATGTAGCCAGGCAAGTACTAGTCCTTCCTTCAGCCTAAAACATCACATTTGATCTTAGCCTATACTCTCATCCCAAACAATCAACATCCCAGAAAGTTATCCAATTTTTGCTTGAATATTTGTTCATTCACAGAATTGCAGATCCTAAGAACCAAAGGAACTCTGAATAGCCATTTAATATATTCTTCTGCCTTCAGCTTGGGTCTTTATCTGTCTTGATGTATTTTTAATATGTAGGAACCAAGGAACTCTTTTGTGGCCCTAATCTGTATTTCTCATGTTGTAGCCCCAACCCATGTTGTCCCCTTCTAAAGCCAAGTCACCACCCTCTGAACAACTACATCCCTTATTCCCTACAGTTCTATTTGCAAAGGACTGAAAGCAAAGGGGTAATAACAGCTATTCCTTTTCAATCTTAGTGATTTCAAAATAATGATATCTTAGAGTTGGATGGTAATTAACAGTTTATAAAGCATTTATGTATCTGTTCTCTCACTTGAGTCTCATACCAGTTCTGTGAGATAAGCAAGGACACTTGTCATTATCTTCATTTATTTTTACAGGTATCAAAACTAGCATTCTTGGAGGTTAAGAGACTTTCCTGAGAACACAAATAGTAAACAGTGAGATAAGATTCAAATCTAAGCTTTCTGACACTAAGCTCAGTGCCCTTTCTTACATAGCTTGCCTTTCCACCTAGCCTCGTTAACAATTACAAGGGTACAAATGACTAATTCGGGCTTTATGAAATATCTTTCCTAATAACTGCCTTAAAGATGCTTAGTCCAAGTACCAGTATCCTCATTTCACAGAAAGGTAAACTAAGGCTTAGAGAAGTTCAACCAGAATTCTCTCAAAGAACCACCGCAAGAAAGAATCAGAGGTAGGCTTCACACTCACAAATATTTGAAATCTCAAGGCCTTTTTGTGTAATACTCCTGAGGCTTCTTCCCTAAAGTATATAACCTAACCCCAAACTTTCCTTCTGCCTACTGGATGTTCAAGGATGGAAAACAGGAACAGGTGAAAACACTTCATTCAGAATTTCAAAAGTGTAAATTTTGAAAAATGAAAAATAAATATCAAAAAGGATCCCTTTCAAAGCAGCAAGGTGATGCAGCACACAGCAGGGGAGTCCTGGCTTCAGGAGGACCTGAATTCAAATCCAGCTTCAGACACTTACTAGCTCTGTGACCCTGGACAAATCATTTAACCCAGATTTTTTTTTTAAAGATTCCCATTCCTTGTTGACAAACAAAGCTGGGGAGGAGTTTTATTTCTTCCATGTCATCTCCTCCCTCCCAATATTTGAATGGTGTTTACTTATTGCTCAGAGTTACATACCTCACTCATTTCTGTTGTTATTCTGGGATCTCCTTTTCTGTGACAAAAACACGACTCACTGCTGCTTCATCTACCCTGACCAGTGTTGTCCCCTGGTAGGAGGAGGGTGAGGAGTGATAATGGGAATTCAATTTAACAAGTATTTCTTGAGCAGCTGGCATCAGCTAAGCATGAGAGGGTTATAAAAACACAGTCTCTGCCCTCGAGGAGCTTAGGATACCATTGAAGAGATGAGAAACACCTACTTGAAAAGGGAAAATAACAGCACAAAAAAAGACTAAAGATAGTTCTTTCTTTGCCCTCCTCCTGCCTCTCTGATAATTCCTTCTCTGCATCCTGTGACCGTACCTTGTCCTCTTTCTACTACTTAACTGTGTATCTCCTCTCTCCCCCATTCCCATTGATAGGGCCTCTGCTTCCTTTCTAATCACTTTATCCTGGCTTTATCACTTTATTTTTCCCTATTATATATTTAATTACTATTTACATATGGGTTTTTATAGGCTAAAAATCTTGTCATATTTATTTCGTAACCCCTATTAGATGGCTGCCTCTCCATCAAAAAAATGCCTATTATTTGTTTTCCCCTCTTGCCCATCCCCACTGATAAAAGAAAACTATTCTGATCCCCTTCCCTTGAACCAGAAACTAATTACATGCAGAAAAATGCTCTGAGATCCATTCATTTTAACAAGGCCATGGGCTAAGATGGTTGGGTTAGGATGGGAATTGATAAAGAATGCTGAAAGTGGATCTAGCACCTAGGAGCAGTGGAGCATACTCATTAAAATGGGAAGAAAGTGGTGGAAGGAGAACTCAAATAATAGGGCTGTAGAATAAATAAGTTGCCCACTCAAAATAAGAGATGGATCAGCCTGAGCCGTGTACAGGTGGCAGCCTGTGAGTGATCGTTTAAGCACTTATCACAGGATAAGTACTCCAAGAAGTTACCCCTGTTGCTATGAATTCAAAAATATTTCGAAGTAACAAGAACAGAAACTAAACACCATGCAATTATCATGACCAACCTTGGCCTCAGAAAGGAGATAAAGATTAAATGCTTCTCCTGCTTCTTTTCAGAAGTAAAGGACTATTAGTATGCAATATCACTTCACTGATGTTCCGACTAGTTTGGCCAGACTAATTTTCTTTCTCTTGCTTTTTGTTCTTTGTCACAAGGGATGCCTCTCTGGGGAGCCAAGAGAGGAGAGAGATATTTGCAAATGAAGGTGATGTAAAATCAAAAGATATCAATAAAAATTTTAATTCATTAAAAGAACTTTTGAGGATTTTTTTGATCTGTCATTTGGAAACAACTTAAAACAGACCTGTTGTATGAGGTGAGGTACAAAGTGCCTCAAGCTCATTGGATCATAGACTTTGAGCACAGGAAAGGACCTTAGAAGTGATCTGGTCCAACCCTATCATTTTATAGATGAGGAAACTGAATTGTTAAGTAATCTGCCCAGATATGGAGACATGGGTAAATTTTCTATGGACAAGGATGGTGATCATTTCCTATGGATCAAGATGATGACAGAACAGTTGTGAAGGGGAGGGGCATGAAACAGCCATAGTGGTTAGGTCCTAAATAAAGTCAGTGGCAGACAGAATGCACCTTCCTTAATCTCCCTCTCGAGCCAAAGTTGTTTGCCTCCTTTATGCTTTAAGTATTTGCTCCTTCCTTGATCACTTCCAACCATAAGTCAAAACCAGGTTTCCCAAAAGGGATTAAGAGGAAAAGTCCCAAAGGGACTTCACTAGACAATCTGACCCCAGCCTGCTGTTTACTGTGATCTGAGCAAGACCAATCTTAATAGGCCGTAGCCTGCACAACATGATCTGAAGAACCCCTGAAAGATGAAACATTTAACCATTATGAGCCGTTATTCCCTTTAACATGGTGTGAATGGTGTGAATTATTGTATTGGGGATTAGTACACCAATGACCCAGAGAGTTCTGAGGGAAAGCTTGCTAGGTGACTGACTAAATAAACAGGTGAGTATTAATGAGTGAAAAGAGACACAAACAAAACTGAAACACAACAACTAGAGAGTTCTATGAGCATGAGATCTCTGGATGAATCTGTTGGGGGGTGGGAATAGAGAGGAAAGGGAGAAGTCCAAAAAGAAGAGCTCAGAGATGTCAACTATCTCTCCTCATTTCACAATTTGCCTTGGATTTGAGAAAGGAAGAAGACAAGGGATCTCTGGGGAGGCACTCCAAGCAGATGAAATCTTCCCTCCCTCAAGATTCCACACAGGTCAGCTTTCCTGTTCCTTTTCAGAATTCATGCTTGCTTGGGGGATGGGAATAGTAGAATTTGAAGAGAGAGACTTCATTCTGGGGGCAGACTTAAATGAAGGAGAATCTCATCTCTTTCATCTTCCTCTGAGGATCTATCAGAATATAAGGGGGCTCCTGGCTGCTTGTGCGATTGCCCAGTCACAGAACATATGGCTGGTCACTGCCTCCAAAGTCACATGATCAAATGACAGTTCTCCCACCTCCTTCCCAAGTGATGACCTAGGGGGCAAAGCAAGGGAGTTTGGAAACAGATGTACAAGCAGAGAGTGTCCAGAGCCAAGCTGACCTCATGACCCTGCTTATCCATGTCCCCTAAGTCAAGTCTCTTGGGGGGAAAGTTAAATCCAGAGGGCTAGTATTACTTAGTAAACTCTAGTAAAATTTTCAGATGAAATGGTTCCAGATGCAGAGGAGATAAATTACTGTAAATGGAGAACCTGGTTACAGATACACAGGAGATAGAACTCCCTTAATTATCTATCTCTTTCCTCTCAAACATGCATATATATGTATATTTATATGTATATATCTATGAGATAGAAAAAAAGAAAATTATCTACAAGTGGAAGGAAGACAATGTTATAAATATATAGAAATGTGTGATGTAGAGGCCTCCAAAGGCACTGGCCCACTGACACGAGGGATGGGAACACATATATAAAGTGCACAGAGTCTATAGACACACATACATAACTATACATACTTTACTTACATACATGATATATTTGTGGAGTGTGTGTGTGTGTGTGTGTGTGTGTGTAAATGAAAGAACCTTAGGAGTGTGAGCTTCCCCTGATTTCTAAGCATCCTCTTTCCCCAGGCTACCATGGGAAAGCAAAGATTCAGTCCCCACCGCGGTGGGAGGTGGGGATGCTAACTCTGACTTCCAGGAATGAGCTGTGATTGTTACGAAATGCCCTCCACCTGCTAGTGCTAATTCTGCATTCTCATTAAAGGGGAGAAAGAGGTGAGAACAGAGGCGTGCTCCGCCCCGCTGCTCCTTGGCCCAGGCTCCCCACTGAAGTCTGAGTCTCTGGCTCCATCCAGACACCAGCTAGTGCCAGTTCTCTCCTCTTGCAAGTAGTACTGGCTATCAGTTCCCAGCAGTGAGATCGTGAGTCACGGCTCCCGGCTCGCAATCTCTGATTCTCAGCCTCCTGATTTTCAACGGTTCCCAGCTCCCGTTTTGCCTTCCCCGGCTCCTAATCTTCATCGAATTCTAGCTCCCCGCCCCTTTCTGGAAGCCCCCGGCCCCGTGCCCCCTCTCTCCCAGTATGGATCCTGCGCTTTGCTAGCCAACTGCCCTTAGTGACCGTCGCTGAAGAAGGGTAAGCAAAAGGGGATGGAGGAATGGGAAGGGGTACAGGAGGAGGTCGGAGGCGAGTTAAGATCTGTGCCTGTAGGAGCTGCACGCTACCAAGTGAGGCAACATCGCCCCATCTCCTGGCGCCTGGGAAGGCAGCTGAAGTGGACAGACCTCTAGCTCCCCACCTCTTCTCCTCCCCTTCCCTCCACCCACCCTTACACACATAGATACACACACATATATATACATACAGACACGCGCGCGCGTATGGGCTTTAATACTGAGGGGCGTGAGGGGGCAAGGGAAAAGAGAGTGAGCCCCGCATCCCGCCCACAAGCCCCCACCCGTACCAAAGCGCCAACAGTGTCTCGGACTTTGATATAACAACAGTAATCACGGTAACTATAACCCAGACAACGAGTGGTAGAGCAAGAGGGTGGGGGTTGGGGGGTAATGGGGAAACAGAAGAGGGATAGGGTTTGGAGGGGGAAGGGAAGAGACTCCCCTTTTTCGGCGCAGCTCCCCTCCTTCTCCAAACTTGTAGGCAATGCTGCCCCCCGCAAAGCAACCCAAAGCCCCAAAGGAAGGCTTCCAATCTCGCCCCCACCCCCCATCTCCCCCCTCTAGTCTTACCTGTCCGGAAAAACGCATCCACGTCCGAGTCCGCGGCTCCTCCTTCCTCCGCTGCCCCCTCCGGGGGGTTCATGACTGGGGAGGGGGCTCTGTAGGCAGCCCCCGGGAGGTGAAACGGAGGGCCGGCGTCTCGTCTCCTCCGTGGGGGCGGAGGCGAGGGCGGCGGAGACCCGGTGCCCAGAAGCTGAGGCGATCAGATCTTAAGGAATTGGGGTTCCTAGACTGGCAGAAGCGGGATGGGGGCAGCGGAGCCAGAGGAGATGATGCCCAGCTTCAAGCAGAACCTCGGGGAGGGCTGGGGGAGCCTTCTGCCGGCTCCCCCATGGTAGCCCGTCCCCTCCGCCGGGCTGCTCGCCTGCTCGCTGACTCGGGCACAGGGGTCCAAGATGCCTCAGCCTCCGGCTCTCCTTCTCCAGCAGCAGCAGCTGGTCCTCCTTCTCTCCCGTCTGCCTGTCTCTATTGTTCAGCCCTGCTCCGTTCTCTCCTCTTTATTTTTCCTCCTCCTCCCTCCCTCCCCTCCCTCTCCCTCTCTCCTCACTCTCTCTACCTCCCTCCCTCGCTCGCCTGCTCGCTCTCTAGCTCCCTCCCTCCTGCTCTGGCTGGGTCCCTCCTCCCTTCTCCCTCCTCCCTCCTCCTCCTTTCTCCCTCCTCCTTTTTCCTCCTCCTCCTCTTCCTCCTCCTCCTCCTCCTCCTGCTCCTCCTCCTACTGCTCCTCCTCCGGCTCCTGATCTTGCTCTCTCAACTCAGTGCCAACAATGCCCCGGGCTGCGAGCTGCGAGCTGCGCCCGCCAGTGCAAGGGGTCGGGACCTGCCTTGGGCCGGCTCCCTGTTGACTCCGGGAAATGCTTGCTCCTCTTTGCCCTGCCTGCCCCGAGTCCAGCCGGCCGCCGCACCGGGAGGAGCTGCAGGAGGAACGAGACAAGAGCACAGCCCCGAGCTATTGTTTGTGGCTGTGCTAGGCCAGCTTCCTGAGCCCCGCAGGAAAAGCCCTAGTGAAGGAAGCATCCGAGCGAAGGGGGGCGGGGCACGGACCAAGGGAACTAGGGGGATCCAGGACCTGGGGTGCGGGATGGGGTGGGGTGGGAGGGGGGAACTCTGCAGCGGGTAAAGGAAATGTATTCCTTCTTTTTCCTCCTACTTCTCGCTCTAGCCCAGGCCCTCAAAGAATACAGGAGGTGAACTATCCTCTTTTCCCGGGATGTCACTGAATGTTAGCCTTCTCTTTAGAAGGGAACCAGAGGAACTGACCTGGAGAAAGCTTATCTGAACTGTCTTCCTTTATATCTTTCCATTACTTTACCATATCCTTTTTCCTATCTGGCACTGACTTTCTAACATCTTACCCTTCGGGCTCCTTTTTCTCCTCTTCTCCATACAATCCCTCTACTTTCCTCCTCCCTGTTCTTTTCTTTCTCTTCCTCTCTTCTGCATTTCACCTTTCTCCTCTCTTCTCTCTCCTTTTTTCACATCCTTCCTCCTCTTCCTTATTATTCGTCCTTCCTCCCATTCTCCTTCCTTCCCTCCTATCTCTCTGTCTCTGTCTCTGTTGTGTGTGTGTCTTTGTATGTGGGTCTATCTCTGTAAATTTCTATATGTCTTTTTCTATGTGAATCTCTATCTCTGTCTCTGCCTGTCTCTTCCTCTATCTCTCTTTCTCTCTCACTCCTCTCCCCACTTTCTCTGATTCTTTTATCTCTATCCTTTAACCTCTTCCTATCCTTTCTACTCCTTGTTGCTCTGTATGTCTCTTGTCTTATCAATTCGTTTCTCCCTCTCCCCCATCTCTATAGTGTTTGTCCTTATCTTGAATCTCTCTGTAGGTGGATAGTGTCTAACTTGGACAGCTGTCAAAACTCCCAAATCCCTGGTGGGCTTTTATGGTTTATTCCTCTTCCCTGGCATAGATGCGATCAAGTTAGGCAGAAGAAAGGAGATGTTCTCTAAGCTGAAAGTGAATTAAAGTAGGAGAGGGACTTGGTAGAGGAGTAAGGGGGTGGGGTGGGAGTGAAAGCAGATGCTGTCAGGGTAATTAATGCAATGATTGTACTGTGCCAATTGGTTTTTAAACAATAATTAAACAATAATTAACCAGCATTCCATTTACAGTTTGAGAGGCTTTGGGAGACTTGAGAACAAAAGGTGTCCATACCTGAGTATTTAACAGAGGAAGGACCTACCTCTATTTCACCTTACCCCTTAGATAGAGATTGACCCTTCTTTACATTTTCCCTTATTCTTGGCTGAGAATTAATGTTCCATGATCCTAAATTGTGGCTCAATATCGCCTTTCAAGTGGTATCCTTAGGATGTGTTGGGCTCTAGTCACCAACTTGATTTCCACCTTTCCTAGGAAATCTGCAATCCTCCCTGCCACTATCCGCTGGATATCCAACTGGTTCTATTCATATAGATTCTAGAACTTGATAGGGAAAAAGAGAAGAACTATGTTTCAGTGAGAAAAGTCAAGAGATCAGTGTTCTAATCTCTGATAACCATTACTTCAAACAAGCTATTTAACCTTTCTCAATTTCAGTATAATTTTCTGTAAAATAGACATAACACTCCTTGCCCTACCTAACTCATGGGTTGTGGGGAGAACAATACTTTGTAATTTGAACTTACTATTTTTATTTCACCAAAGGCCTGCCTTGTCAATGACACTTTCAAAATCAGTCAGGGTCTTTCCCAGTTATTATAAAGTATCCAATGGTATGGAAATAAACTCAAATTGGTGTTCTGTGTCTATTATTAAAATATTTCTGTTGTTGGTCCTACTCCCTAAAATGAAAAAGTAATCCTCCTAGATCTGAGGAAGAAATGGTTATATTATCCTAAGTTCTTCCCTCTTCCCTCTCTGCCTATCAGAAATAATAGGGAGAACCTCTTCAATTGCCGTCAGAAAATTATAATAATAAGAAGAATAGCTAGTATCTATATAGTCCCTAAAGATTTGCAGGGTACTTTATAAATAACTCATTTTAATTTCATAATAACCCTGGGAGGTAGGTGCTATTATTTCCCTCTTCTTGTAGACTAAGAACATGAGACATGGAAAAACCAAACAATGGTTCAGTAACTGTCTAAAGTTAGATTTGAATTCAGGTCTTCCTAACTCCTCAGCCAATACTCTATCCACTGTGTCACTTAACTGCTAAATCTTCAAATTGAAAGAGTACTTAGAGATGATTAAGTCTAACTTTCCACTTGATACAGGAATCACCTCTGCAAAATACCTGGACAAATGATCATTGATCCCTTGCCCCAATTTTTCCATTGAGAGAGCTAAAATATCTCTTATAACTTCCACTCATTGTACCAGGTCTCATAAGTAAAACAACAAAGAATGTGTGCTCCTTTCACATAAGAGTCCTCTTATATATTTGCAGATAGCTTTTATAGCTCTCTTTAGTCTGAATATCCCCTTTTCCTCTAAACATTTCCTCTCCTAGGATATTTTAGAAGCTTCACCCTTATTAACCTTTTCTTGACATACTCCTGTTTGTCAAACCTACTATTAAATGTGGCTCCTATAAAAGAACACTGAGCTTCAAAGGTGAGCTACTCACCCAGATTTACAATTGAATTCACTTTCTTCATTCTGGAAATTATATTTTTACTGCTGTAGTCTAAGACTACTTAGCACAGTACTTGGCATACAGCTGGTGCTCAATAAATGTTGCCTGATTGATTAAACAATCACAATACACCATCAGCTCTTATTAAGCTCTTGGGTAATTAACCCTATCAATCAACCCTACTAACCACTCCTACCCCACAGACTTTTTTCATGCAAAGCCCTGTTAAGCTAAGCCTCTCCTATTGAAGATGAATTTGTGCACTTAACTTTTTGAACCAGAATATAGGATTTTACATTTATACACATTAAATTAAAATTTCAGTCTTAAGAGACAATTTAATCTTGAGTCTGCCATTTTGACATTTACTATCCCTTGAAACTTTGTGTCATCCATAATTTTGATAAAATTCCTTTAATGTTTTCATCTAGATTATTGATTTATACTATTAAACAGAATAGTCATAGAGATAAGAGACCTGTGGTATCCTAATAGAGACATCCTTCTATACCAGAATTGTCAAATGAACAGCATAGGGCCTGTAAAAACTCTTGAGTTCAGCACAAACCCAATTAAAATGTAATTGAGAAATGTTTGTTGTGAATAATTGTGAATCAACCTAACTACCTCTTATTTCATTCATTATTATGAAAGATTTTGTCAAATGCTTTGCTGAAATGAACATGTGCTAAGTTTATAGCATTCACTTGATTTTCCAACCCATGGTATCAATCCTACTTAAAAAAAAAAAAAAAAAAAAAAAAAAGGAATGAGGTTTCCTTGGTTACTTTATTCTTAGAGAATCCATTTTGGCTCCCAGTGACGACCGTGTTCTTTTTTAAGTATTCACAAACCACCATCTATTTAACAACTCATTTTAGAAATTTGCTAGGAATTGATATCAGGCCAATCTCTGGAAACTACTCTTTGTCCTTTTAAGAATCAGGACGTTATTTACTTATCTCCAAGTGTTCTAGTCCTTTTCCCATTCTCAGTGGTTTCTTTATGATTATTTATACTAGTTCTGACATTATATGTGCAAGTGTTAACCTTGGATTATGATTAATCTAGGCCTGGAGAGCCAAATTAATTTAAGGCAACTGGATGTTTCCTTACTATCTCATCCTACAAGCAAAGTTTTTGTTAATTTTTCCTCATTGTACCTTCACCTTTGTTGTATAGATAATAAAATTGAAGCCCAGAACAGGACAATGATATGCTTGCTTTTACATAGCATGTTTTGGAGAAGGAAGACTCAATAAATGTTATTTGAATGAATGAAACTAGGTATCCTTGTTCCCAGAATGCTATGCATTTCAGGCATACTGATCTTTATTTTATTTTTCCCCCTTTCCTTTATTTTTTCTTTCTTTTCCTCCTTTCTTTCATCCTTCCTCCCTCCTTCCCTTCTTTCTCCCTTCTCTCTGTTCCTCTCTTCTTTTTAAAAATCCTTTTCTCTTCCTCTTTTTTCTTTCTTTCCTTCTCTATCTCTTTCTTTCTTTCTCTTTTAATACTAGATCTTCCTATTTCACTCAGGTTGAAAATTCACAAGCCTGAGTCAATGCTGATCAGCATAGGAGTTTTGATGTACTCCATTTCCTCTCTGGACTGGTTCTTCTTAGGCAGTAGTGACCCCTCCCACTGGTGTGAGACTTAGTGTAGATTCCCAATTGGCCTAAACCTAAGTGATGCACCAGTTTCCACCTTCTGCAGGGATCTTGGATATATATTACCATGCCTAACTGACCTTTATTTTCCTGGAGCACAATAATATTTAACATAAAGACTTTTAATATTGGTAAATTGCTTTACAAATAGTAGATTATTTCAAACCTGCAACAATGCTATATAGTACTTTTATTCCCCTTTTATAAATGACCAAACTGAGACTAAAAGAGCTTAAATGATTTATCCAAAGTCATGTAACTTCTAAGAATTCAACCCAGATCAAAACCAGATCTTCCCAACTCTCCATCCAAATTGCAATCTACTATGTCATGTTACCTTGCCACTCTCCAAAAGCAAGTACCCCTTCAGTTAAGATGGTCCAATGAAAACCAATGCAGTATTTTGGAACCATGAACTTCACCTTTTTTGCCCAATATCTAGCAGATTGGACTGTGGCTAAATACAAGAAAGAATTTCTTAATTACAGGTAAGCTATTAATATAAAATATAGAATATGAATTTTTTAATAAATGGATTTTTCCAATGTATCCCAGAATAAAAAAGAAAGAGGAAAAAGTTCAATAAAACTAATCAATGCAGCAAAAGATTCTGAGATTATATACAGTGTCCCATACCCATCATCCTCCAACTCTGGCAAAGAACTATCATTCTCCTATTTCTTCTCTGGAGCTAGCTTGGTCATTGTAATTTCATACCATCCAGTTTCAATTGTTTTATTGTTATTCTTTACATTTACATTATTTCAGTCATTGGGTATACTTTTCTTTGTTTTAAATTCTTCATTTTGATTCAATTCATAAAAGTTTTTCTATATTTGTATGGGAATATGGGAAGACGTATATAATGATATCTTTGCCATAAAATGTAAAAATGTACTGTGTCACCATTATTTACATCATTCCTCATAGCACTACACTATTCTATTCATGTATCACAATTTCTTTAATCATTTTCCCATCAGTGGACATCTACTTTGCTGGAATGTGGTTTTAATGAAAGATGTGGATTTTTCCTTACCAAATTTCTTTTTTAAAAATATGACTCAGTCCCATAACCTCATCAGTGTATAATAAATTCCTTGATAAGGAAGCTCTCTCCATCAATGTGGATCAGCAACTACTCTGAAACTTACACTCTTAGAAAATTGTATGGGTTGACTAATATAGAAATGTTTTTTAAATGATTGTACATGTGTAACCTATATCAGACTTCTTGCTGTCTTGAAGACATAAGAGAGAGAGAAAAAAAATTGGAACATAAAATCTTACAAAAATGAATGTTGAAAACTACCTTTACATGTAATTGGAAAAAATAAAATCCTATTGAATGAAGAAAAAAATTATACAGGGGCACAGTTTGATAACTTCCCTAAGTCACATAGTCAATATAAGAGGTAAGATGCAAACCCACGTCTTCTTTCTGGCTTCAACGTCAGTTATCTCTCCATTATGTCATTCTCTCTGTCTCTGAGTCTGTCTCTGTGTAAGTGTGTGTGTATGTGTGTCTGTGTGTCTCTCTCTGACTCTATGTGTCTCTCTCTGTCTCACTCCCTATTTCTGTCTGTCTCTGTGTGTCTCTCTGTTTCTGACTGTCTCTGTCTTTCTATTCTCTATATCTCTGGGTGTATCTCTGTGTCTGTCTCTGTTTCTCTCTCTGCCTCTGTCTCTGTTTCTCTCCTTTTATAAATGAGAAAACAGAGATATGAATAGATTAAATGATTTGGCCAAAATCACATTACTTTTTAATGGCCAAAAACCCCTTTCCCTCTAGTCCTCCAAGTCAAGTATTTTTTTTTCCTACCATATAGAATTTTTTTTTTAATTTTTAACTGTGTTTTTTAAGCTTTTAGCTTTTAAGGCTGCACTGCTTGTCTATTTTCTGTTCTTTCCTCATTGGGAATGGAAGAAAAAGGATACCCTTTCCCAAACTCTTTTCTTCCTCCCCCATTATAAAAAAAGAAAAAAGAGAAACAAACCCCTTGTAACAAATACATAATCAAGCAAAACAAGTTCCCACAACAGATCCAAAATATATGTATTGTTCTCCATCTTGATAATAAGATTCAGTGGCCTAGAGAGATAAAGTGAATTTTCTAAAGTTAGTTGTTACTGTTCATTTGGCGATTATTGATATTTTGTGCCTCCCCCAAGACTTTTCCTCGTGGTTATCATCTTTGACTTCTCTAGGGCATCTGATGCAATTGATCATTCTGTTTTACCTTCTGTGGAAGTTTATTCTTTTACATCTCTTAGTGACCCCAGAAACACTGGAGTAGTTTGAATTTCTTTCTCCAATTCATTTTACAGATGGGTAAACTGAGGCAAGCAGGATTAAGTGGCTTGTCCAAGGTCGCACAGCTAGGAAGCATCTGGGGCTGGGTTTGAACTTTGGAAGAGTTTTCCTGACTTCAGGCCCAGCGCTCTGTGCACTAAGGTGCTACCTAGATGCCCATTTCTAAGGTTATACAAATCGAAGATACAGGATTCAAACCCAAGTTATCTGCCAAGTTCAGTATTTTTATACTATGCCAGCACTATTTCTTATATGTGCTGAATTGCTAGTAAGACATGAAAATGAAAATAACTAGCAGGTAGCTGGAAATGCAAGACTAGAGCTTGGAAGAGAGGTTGGATCTAGAAAGATATTTGGGAGGCATTCTCAGTGAGGTACTAGTTGAAATCATAACCATTAACAAGATAAAAAATAAAGTTTTAAAAACACATCCATCAACTTTTCTCTCTGGGAGCACACACAAGCTTTCCACAAAACTGCAGCCCATTCCCCAAACAATTTTCTCACCAAAAATAGTTTTAATTCATTCTCAGCTTCCCTGTGTCCTCTATCCTGGTTTCCCAAAGGAGATATTTTAGAGTCACCTACACAGTAACTCCCGCTTTCCTTCACTAAAAGCTATAATTTAATCTTAGTACCATAGAATATCAGAGCTTTAAAGATTATTTTATTCAACCATCTCATTTTATAGAGGAAGAAACTGGGATTTAGAGAATTAAAGTAACTTACCCCCAGACATACATCAAGATTCTAAATTTCTCAAATTTATTCCACTTCTCTCCAACCCCAGTACTACCACAAGGCCTTCATCATCTCATTCCTAGATTACTGAAGCCCTCATAAGGAGAAGAAAGAGGAGATATCAAAAGGATAGAACAGTGGTTAGAGATGTAGAAGAATAAACTTCCACAGAAGGTAAAACAGAATGATCAATTGCATCAGATGCACTAGAGAAGTCAAAGATGATAACCATAGGAAAAGTCTTGGGGGAGGCACAAATTATCAATAACCACATGTGAAAAATTAATAATTTCCACTAAGGAAATATATATATTAAAACAACTCCTTGATTCTACATTATGCTAATTAAAATAGAAAAGATAAGGAAAGACCACATAATTCAATGCTGACATGATTATGGTTAAACAAGAATGCTATTTTACTACTGGTCGAGTTATGAATTGTTCTAACATTTTGGGAAAGCAATATGGAATCATACATTAAGAGCTACAGAAATGTATATGCTCATTCCAAGAGACTTGGGATGGAAAATGTCATCCACATCCAGAGAGAGAACAATAGAGACTGACTATGGATCAAAGCATAATATTTTCATTTTTTGTTTGTTTCTTTCTTTCTCATGTTTTTTTTTTCCTTTTTGGTCTGATTTTTCTTGCACAACATGACATATATGGAAATATGTTTAAAATGATTGTATCCATATAACCTATATCAGATTACCTGCTGTCTTGGGGAGGGTGAAGGTAAGAAAGGAAGGGAGAAAAATTTGGAACACAAAGACTTGCAAAAACTAATGTTGAAAACTATCTTTACATGCATTTAGAAAATAAATGCTATTGGAAAAAAATTTAATATATATGATTTTTGACCAAAGGGTCCCACAGCTAAGACCATATCCCCAAGGAGACCATTTATAGGAGGGAGAAAAAAGTCTTTTCTGTACAAAAATAGTCCTAGCAACACAATTTGTAATTTTTTTTTTACTCTGGAAGCAAGCCAGGTGGTCATTGATTGATGAATGGCTAAATAAGTTAGGGTATGTGTTGTATTACTATGTCATTAAGAAATTATAAATTTGAAAAATTCTAAGAAATAAGGGAAGTTTTATATGAAGAACTGCAAAATGGATAAAGAAAAAGGACAATTGAGTACAGTTATATGGTTAAGAAAACAATATACAACCACAAATCCATTTTATATACTCAATAAAGAGGGTCAAAAAGAACAGGAAAGTAGAAATTATGAGGGCTCTATTCTGTCAAAGACCATTGATTTTAACACATCTTTTGAAGTAGAATTAATAGTAAATACTAAAAATTTATAGGTGTATAAATATAATCAATTACAACTCTAGGGAGTTGAGTCAAGTCAAAAAACATTTATTAACTGCCTATTGTATTCTAGGCATTAGAGATACTAAGTAAGAAAGTTCACAGTCTTATATGAGAGACAACATGCAAACAATTATGTACAATGCAAGCACATATAAGATAAATTTGATATAATCAGTAGAGAGAAGGCACCAGAATTTAGAGGTATCAGGAAAGGTTTTTTATAGAATGGGAGAGTTTAGCTAGGACTTGAAGGAAGTTAGGGAGGCAGAAGGCAGAGATGAAAGTAGAGAGCTCTAGAAATGGGGTTTCTATTTCATTTTTTGGTTTTATTTTGCCTATTTCTGATTCTTATTTTCTTTTTGTGCTTTTGCTTACATGTATATGTATATAAACACCTGTGTGTATATGTGTATATATATATATATATATATATGAATACCTGTACTTGGCAGTAGACATTAAAATAAAATTAATTTTTGAAAAAAATTTAAGACCACTCATTGATTTGGCCCTTAGGTGGTCCTTAGACACCAAGGAATCTGTTTCATTATAGTGGAGAAAGTTGATGTCAGTTTTTTGCAGGGGTGTGTTGGGACCTGCTCAAACTAGCTTTCATTAAGTCAATTGTTAAATTTTCAATATGAACATTTTACAGCTAGGAAATCAGCAAATGCTACAGAACAAGGCTTTTTTTTTCTTATTTGTTGGTTCTCTAATGGACAAAATGTCAATAATACAGATTAAATTTAAATTTTTGTCATACAAGCATATGTATGTATATGTATATACATACATACATATAAAGCTATATCTCTATTTGTGTGGGTGTGGATATGGGTATGTGCATATATATATTTTATGTGTATATATAGATATCCCTCACCTCAATATATATATATATATATATATATATATATATATATATATATATAAAATATGTGTATATGTATATTCTATATGTGTATTTATGTATATATATACATATATATATACACACATATACATATTCCCCACCTCCAAGAACCAGTTGTTAAACAGTTATCAGCAAACCACTGCATTGTAGGGAATCAAGGCAAAAACAAATAGTGAAAGAGGCAGCTAAATAGTACCATAGTGCACACAGCACTCACTAGGCTGGAGTCAAGAAGACTAATTTTCTTAAGTTCAAATCTGACCTCAGACACGTATTAGCTGTGTGATCCTAAGCAAGTCACTTAGCCCTGTTGCCTCAGTTTCCTCATCTGAAAATGAATTGGGGAAGGAAATAACAAGCCATTCTAGTATCTCTGGCCAGAAAACCTCAAATGGGGCCAACTGAATAACAATAAAGTCATGAAAATTAAGAAACAATAGATTCTGGCCACTCAAGAAGTTTGGTGGTAAAAAGAGAGAAATTGGGTTGGAGCTACTAAAGTTTTTTAGAGATTTTTTATTTTGTTTCTGACTTAGGTGAGTCCTATATATGTGAAGAAAAATGGAAATAAGGCAAGGGAGAAGAAAAGACTGAAGATTATGAATAGAAAATACTAATCCATTCCCATACACAAGACCTGGAAGGCTACATTGATGTTAATATTATACTACCTGGCAACGGAAATCTCTATTTGGGTACATTGTAGGAAACAGAGAGAGATTGAGGATGCAAATTCTAAATCTTGACCTGTTAGTGTCAGCTCTGAACTGCACAGGAAATTTCAAACAGAAAGTTGCTTCCTCTAACAGATTATTTTCTGTTTAGTCTTACCAGAGAGACAGCATAGGAAGTATACCAGCCTTTTGTAAAAATTTCCTGGGATCCTACACACATCTCCCCTCCTCCCACCCCTTTCCCATCATATTCTTGGATGTCATAGAATTCCTACAGGAGGGAAATCATTTCTGTGGTCTACTCTCAGTTCTCTCCACTGCAATCCAAATTCATTCCCCTTTGTCTTGTCCTTGAGGGAAAACAACCTGTGGTGTCTAGTGAAACCTCCAGTGCAAAAAAATGTTAACTGCTTTAAAAAAAGCGATCAGAATGCTCTTGGTATCATCGAGTCATGTTTCTAGGCAATTGCCTACAATAGATGGCTGTCCTTCTTATATTGGAAGACTGAAGAAGGGCCAGAAGATTTAAAAAAAACATAGTGACAGATGCTGAAAAATGCCCTTTTTTAGTCTCCAGTGACATTTTAGAGAAAACTCCTTCTCTTAGGCATTCTAGAAAGTCAAGTCGGCAGGAAGCCAGAATAAATCCTGTAGTTAAAATGCTAAAACAGTACTTATGTTACCCAAGAAATGCCACACTGGGTCAAACCCACAGTCCCTCTAGCTCAGTATTTAGTCTCTGATTTAGACTCACTAAGTCTAGGGGCACCAAGAGGTATGATTCAATTCAATTCAATTTGACAAACATTAATTAAGTGCTGGGTATGATTGGCTTCCCTGACGTCAACCTTAGAAGGTTGGGATATATACCCCCAAAATATCCTTAGACACTCCTGTCAGTCCCTTATGGATCTAGCATTTACTCATTTATGTAAAACATTTTTTGCTTGGAAAGAAGGGAATAAACCCAAATTGCAGAGAATTAAGGAAAGAATGGGTAGGAAAAGTGAAGACAGCAGGTTATGAAATGTTTATTAGAGTATTTTAAACCCATTTATATTTTGAGTCTGCAGAGAAATATTCCATGCCCCAAATGGAAAGTTGGGGTTATATTATAACTCTTTGATTCATTTTAGACCAAAAACAGAAATTGTATTTTTCCCACAGAAAACCACTGACTCATTTTAAAAAATCAATTAGAAGTCTCACATCATCCCTCCATCCATTCATTCATTCAACAAGGATTTACAGAGGGACTTGTATTTATAAGGGCTTGTTCTATGTGTTTTCACATAAACAAAAAGCAACTTAATCTAGCTATTTTGAGGAAGGAGCAAACAAAAGAAATAGAAACCTAATTATTTAAAACATAAAATTTAAATTAAAAATAAGAAATGCAATAGGAAAAAGAATATTTATGGAATGCTTTAAAATTTGTGAAACACATTGACACTTGAAAAGCATGTTTTATGTCGATTACCCTGCAGCTATTATTATCCCTATATTTCATCTAAAGAAACTGAGACTGACTGGGATTAAATCCCTGAGAGATTTAAACTCAAGTCCTCCTTATTTGATTTTAAATAGCACCTAGGATAGTGCTTGCTCCATAGTTTTTTATTGCTTAATTGATTGAAAATATGCAGCCCTCTTCAAGGTCATTCCTAAGAAACATATGTCATTAATGCCTAATAATCATATTTTAAAATAGTCATCAAACTCTGTGGTAACTCTATTCAATCATCCATTTATAGGATTTATAAAAGGGTTTCTAGGAATTTAACTGACTTCCTAAAATGTCCTTGTTTCAATTTTTTTCTGAAGTGAAAATATTCGATAGCATATGCTTGTACCTTGATTCCATATGACAATTGAGGATAGAGAGAGAGAAAAAGCAGAGAAGAGAAAGAACAGAAGATTAGGTTCGGAGAGGGAAGAAATGAGAAAAAGCAACAGAAAGAGAAAGGAAGAAGTTAAGAATAGAAAGAAGTATGTAAAAAGAAGAGAAACAGAGACGCAGAGGCACAGAGACAAAGACACACAGAGATAGAGACAGACACAGAAAGAGAGACAAAGAGAGAGACAGGAAGATTCAGAGACACACAGAGAGATAGAGACAAAGACAGAGAAAGACAAAGAGAAAAAGAAATAGATAGAGACAGAGAGACAGAGAGAGGCAAAGTCAGAGACTGACAGAGAGACATAAAGAGACAGAAACACAGAGAGAAACAAAGACCCCAGAGACAGAGAGACAGAACAACAGACAGAGATAGAGACAGCAAAACACAGAGAAAGAGACAGAGAGATAAACAGAGACAGATAGACAGAAAGAGAAAGACAGAGACTAGAGACAGAGAAAGGGAGGTAGAAAGAGGGGGAAGGAAGGAGGGAGGAAGGGAAAGAAGAAGGGAGGGATGGAGGAATGGAAGGAGAGATAGGGAGCACTGGCTATTCCTTTTCAATTCAATTTCTATTTCTCACTATTACCAACCCAATGTTTCTCTGTGGTATCCCAACTTTTCAATTCAATTCAACGCAACAAGCATTTATTAAACATTTACTATGTGCAAGGCATAGGATACAAAAGCAAAAAATGGAAAATGGCCACCACTTTCTGGGAAGTTACATTCTATTGGGGAAAACAAGAGGGAACCAAATAAAACACATGATAATTTAAAGTGACAAATAGCAGTAACAGCTACAGTGATCAGAAAAGACTACCTGTAAGAAATGGCACCTGAGCTCAGACTTGAAGGAAGCTAAGAATGCTAAAAGGGACAGCTAGATGGCACAGTAGAAAAAGCACTGGGTCTGGAGTGAGGAAGACCAGAGTTCAAATCCAGCCTCAAACACTTCCTAACTATGTAATCCTGAGCAAGTCACTTAAGTCTGCCTCAGTTTCCTCATCTGTAAAATGAACTGGAAAAGGAAATAGCAAACTACTCCAATATCTTTGCCAAAAAAAAAAAAAATGGGGTCAGAGAGTCAGATATGACTGAACAACAACAATAAGGATCCTAAGAGATATAAAGTGAGAAAAAAAAAGAAGTGGTGGAAAACCCTAAGCAAAAACATCAAAGCTGGAGAATGAATACTGGGTTCAGGAAGTAGCAAGTAGGCTAGTGTAGTTGAGGGAAGGTAAATAATAAAGAATAATTTTTGATAAATAGGCTCGGTTCAGATTGTGAAGGGTTTTAAAAGGCAAAAGATAAATCAGTATTTTCCTATGATTCTTGAGCAGAGGAGTGACATGGCCACTAAATCTAGGAAGATTGTTTTGGTACTTGTGTGGATGATCATCTAGGGAAAAGAGAGATATGCTACGCAATGAGATCAATTAGAAGGCTATTGCAATAGTCCAGATAAAAGATGATAGGAACCTGAATGAGGGTGGTGACCTTGTGAGTATGAGAAATGGATAAACATAAGAAATTTTCTACAGCCTGGCAACTGTGGTTAAGGGAAGAGGAAGAAGACCCCAAGATTACCAATCTAGATGTCAGGAATGATAGTGGTGCCTTAAACAGAAATGAGGACCTTTGGATGACAGGCAAATTTGGGGAGAGGACATACATAAAAATTAGTTGATGAATCACTGTTTATAGCTCTTTCAACTCTTCTTTATCCTTAGATTTGCCTTCCAAAGCTTTGCTCTGAATGGGACAGGCATAGATCCCAAGGGAGGAAATTATGCAGAAACTTAATCCTGGCAGAGATCAGAGCAGTGTGACTGCCAAGGGCAGAGTGAAGGCAGAGAATTTGGTACTCAAGCCAAAACCTCTCTCCTTCATCAGTAGATGGGAAGGGAAAAGGGAGGGAAAGGGAAAAGGGAAATAACCAAATGTTAAAGTGAATTTTAGAAATACAAGTATTATAGGGATTTTTTTTTGGAGGGGGTGCTTTTTTTTTGGCCACACCTAATAAAACAGGTAGAGTGAAGAAGGATACATTCTTTGACTGTTAGAGCTGGAATGTACCATTTTGAGGGGAAGAGGGAATGGAAGAAAATCTAAACTTAGAATTTTATTGTCTTAAGGAACCAGTCAGGAAGAACATCTCCTCTAACAATACAGATCAATGACTTTACAATCTTAGAGAGCCATCTTGGATAATGAGAAATTAAACAATTAATCCAGAGTTTTTAATAGCCTTTGTGAGTCAAAAACAGAATGTGAATTCAAGTCTTCCAGACTCTAAGGTAAGACTTCCATTTATTAGTGCATCATGCATCTGGAAAGACCTGAGGGAGATTTTAATATGGCCCTGAGTTTGTTGGAACTAGTTCATATCAACTCGGTAGAGTTGGTTGTTAAATTTTCAATGTGAACATTTACTCCTTAGAAATTACCAATTTTATCAATCAGAGTTTGATTTATTATTTTTTGATTGTCTAGACTTATGAAAGTGATGGGAAAATAATATTACTGCAGACTAAACTTAAAAGTGTGTCATTTGTACGTCTTTTCAGTGAGTCTGTTATTAAATCCTTATTATCACACCCCGAAATCCAAACATTTGGTTTTACAGATGAAGAAACTGAAATTTGAAAAAGCTTTGATTTGAGGAGGATTTGAAGCAAAAAAAAAAAAAAAGTTAGGTTATTTTCCTTTCCTAAGTCAGTATTAATTAAAGAGAGCAATTCTGATTTTGCTAGCGCTAATGGTGCAATTATATTATTTGATACCTATTTGAGAGAACAATAGATCTTGACTAGATACTACCTAGAGCAGGATTTCTTAAACTTTTTCCACTCATGACCCCTTTTTACCCAAGGAATTTTCATATGACCCCAGGTAAATAGATATATAAAAAATTGGTATGCAAACATTTACTGATAAAAAATCATAATTTCACAACCCCCAGATTCAATTATAACATTCCACATGTCAAGAGTGACAGTTTATGGGTCTGTATCCCAAAGATAGCATAAAAAAGGGGAAAGGATCCACATTGTGTAAAAATGTTTGTAGCAGCTCTTTTTGTAGTGGCAAGAAACTGGAAATTGAGTAGATGCCCATCAATTGGAAAATGGCTAAATAAGTTATGGTTTATGAATGTTATGGAATATTATTGTTCTAGAAGAAATGATCAATAGGCTGATTTCAGAAAGACCTGGAGAAACTTACATGAACTGATGCTGAGTGAAATGAGTAGACCAAGAGAACATTGTACACGGCAACAAGATTATATGATGATCAATTCTTATGGACATGACTCTTTCCAACAATGAAGTAATTTAGTCCAATTCCAATAAATTTGTAATGGAGAGAGCCATCTGCATCCAGAGAAAGGACTACAAGGGCTGAATATAAATCACAACATAGTATTTTCACCTTTTTGTAATTGAATATTGTTTGCTTTCTTTTTGTTTTCTTTCTAAATCTTTCCTTTTGATCTGATTTTCTTGTGCAGCATGATAAATATGGACATATATTTATAAGAATTGTACATGTTTAACCTATATTGGATTATTTGTTGTTAGAGGAGGGGAGGAGAGAAGGAAGGAAGGAAAGAAGGAGAAAAATTTGGAACACAAGAGTTTGCAAGGATGAATGTTGAAAACTATCTTTACATGTATTTTGAAAATAAAAAGCTGTTATTAAAAAATTTTTTAAAGTGACAATTTTAAAATCTGGGCACTAAAATATGGAGGAATTTCCACAAAAAAAGTTTCAGAAACATAGACAATAAATTCAGAATTGGTATTTTTCTGTCTCTGAGGCAGATGCTTCAGGCATCTATTCTGGGAATTTGATCAGCAGTAGTGGATGGAGGCCACTCTAAGTCCAAAAGACCTAGCCTCAATTTTAAAATCTGTCCTTTGATGTACACTTTCTATGCTTTTCAGTGCTCCTCAGCAACTCTCTAATCCAGGGATTCTTAACCTGAGATCCCTAAATTTGTTTTTAAATATATTGATATAGTATTTCAATAGAATTGGTTTCCTTTGTAATACTATGTATTTTATTTTATGTATGTAAAAACATTATTCTGAGAAGGGTTTCACCAGATTGTCAAAGGGATCTAAGACACACACACACACACACACACACACACACACACACACGATTAAGATCACTAAGACTATAAATTTCGAATGATTTGTTGATCTATATTAGTAGACAGGATTTCTTCACAGAATTTCCCTCTACCAATATAATTCACAAATCTCAATAAAAACAAAAACAAAAATCCCCACCATTTATCCTTGGTGAAAACATGTAGTCTATGGAAAAAAAGAAAGTTTCTTAAGAACTTTGAAGGGATACAAAATGCTGTTCAGAAATTTCAGTCATGTCTGACTCTTTGTGATTCCATTTGGGGTTTTCTTGGCAAAAGCATTGGAGCAGTTTGCCATTTTCTTCTCCGGATCATTTTACAAGTGAGGAAACTGAGGCAAAGTGGGTCACACAACTGAGGCTCAGGGTCACACAGCTAGGACGTATCTGAGGTGACATTTGAACTCACAAAGATGAATCTTCCTGGTTCCATGCCAGACACTCTATCCACTATGCCATCTAGCTGCCATTGACTAGATATAAAGTGGAATTACTCTTTTTCTTTGGATAATTGGACATGATTATAATAATATCTATTTTGATGTTATTATAGTAATTGTATTTTGAGGTCTTTTGCTCTACTGCCTTTTGAATGGAGGGGAGAGAGAGAAACAAACAGACTATAGACACAGAGACAGAAAGAGGGAGAAACAGAGAGACAGAGAGAGAGAGAGAAAGAGAGGGTAAAGGAAGAAGAGAGACAGAGACAGAGAGAGGGAGAAGAAAAGAGAGAAAGGGGAAAGGAGGGAGGAAGGAGAAGAAAGAAAGGGGGAAGGGAGAGAGACAGGATGGGGGGGGAGAGACAAAGACAGAGAGAGAGAGAGAGAGAGAGAGAGAGAGAGAGAGAGAGAGAGACAGAGACAGAGAGTGAGAAGGAAAGGGAGAGAGACAGATAGAGGGAAAGAGAGAAAAGAGGGGGAAAAGAGAGAGGGAGGGAGAGACAGACAGAGACAAAGAGAGACAGAGGCACAGAGATAAAGGGAGGAAATGTGTGTGTATGTGAGAGAGAAAGGGAAAGAGAGGGAGAGGGAAAGGGAGGACAGGGGGGAGAGAGGAAAGAGAGAGAGAGAGCAAAGAAGGGAAAAAGGGAGGGAAAGAGAGAGGGGAGGAGAGGGAAGGGGAGAAGGGAAGGGGGGAGAGGAGAGGAGAGAGGGGAGGGGAGGGAAAGAAAGGAAGGGGAGAGAGGAGTTAGCAAGTGGTAGAGGAGAAATGTGAATGGAGCATTTAAAAGCCCTACTACAATCAAGAAACTTCCAGATTGGCTAAGGATGAGCTTGGGGCTTATATACACAGACATCTTTCTTCTGTTGCTTCCATTGGACCTTGGGGACCAGTTTACCACTCAGACCTTCTGTTTCATCATAATACACTCCAGATAACCAAAGTGTATTTTCTAGAGTCTATTCCATGAACAGTATATAGGAATATTAAATACATTGCAGGGAAAGGTAATGAAATTTAAGGCCAGGGGTCCCTTTTTATTTAGACTCCCAGAAAGCTACTAAAAGTTTGAGAGCTAGTATCCATGTGAGCTCAGAAATGTGCCCTATCCCACAGATTACCACATTATTAATTGAGGTATGTGACCAAAGATCATACAGGGTATAAGCTGGGTGAGCTCACTTTTGGGCCTCTGGACATCACTAGATCCTAAGCCATGAAGAAGCCTCTAAAAAGAGGGACTTGCAATAAACTTCTTACCTTATCCCTGAGGGCCAACTTTACTTAGCCCTTTTGTAAAGTAGGTCCCAGTCAGATAGCTACAGATTTCCTAAGACATTTTAGTCACTCTTGAGATATCCCTTTCTCCACTGCTGACTCAGTTCAACCCTGTCTTAATTATGGCTCAAAATTCTTTTCAACGTCTATCAAAGTCTTAAATCACTATCTTGGGCTCCCTCCAAATCATCTCAAGGAGTCCACTTAGTAAATCTGCAAAGGAGCAGGGTGGAACTAGGACAAGGATATTATTTCAACCCCAATAATGCCTTTAGTTGTTATGCAAATCAAACTTAGGGCAAGATAGAAAAGGGCTTGAAGCTAAAGATCTTTGCCCTACTTCTCTCTCTCACTTACACAAACAAAATTACTTTACTCACTGTAGTTGAACTCAGCAATCTTCTAGGGACCAAGAGTGGTATTCTAAGGCAAGAATAGAAGGAAATCCATTCAATCAAGGGCAAGATTCCCGCCAGTCTGTTCTAAGAAAGAGATTAGTTTCCAGAAAACTACCATGATCATCTTTCCTATTCCAACATATTGAAAGACATGGCAGTTAAATGGTCCAGTGGATAGATCACTGGGCTTGGAATCAGGAAGTCATCTTATGAGCATCTTATGAGTTCATATATGGTCTCAGATACTTATTTGTTGTATGATTCTGAACAAGTCACTTAACCCTGATTGCCTCAGCCTTCCTCATCTGTAAAATAAGCTGGAGAAGGAAATGGCAAACCATTCCAGCATCTTTGCCAAGAAAATCCCAAATGGGGTCATGAAAAGCTGGGCAGGACTGAAGAGCAACAACACTGAAACACACTGGGCATACTGGGACAGGAGATACTGCAAACGAATAGGTAAAGAATGAGGAAAAACATCTGCTATAGATTTACAACCAGGATAGGGTTACATGATCTAAAGCAAGACCCTTAGTCTCTGTAAGAATGATTTTCTACATTCTAACAATGACTAAAGGCTGGATTAGCATGTTTTATCTTAGAGTAGAAGGGGGAAAAGACAAATGATTAACTACAAGGGAAAGTGGAAGCAATTTCTTTGTGGTTATCTAACAGGTACTCCTTATTATGAGAAAAGTACTTTGTAAACCATAAATTGAGCTGTGTCAATGATGATCAATCATAATTATAAAATTTTGATCATTCTCATAAACAATGCCAAGC
Organism: Antechinus flavipes; assembly: GCF_016432865.1. Classification (NCBI taxonomy): domain Eukaryota; kingdom Metazoa; phylum Chordata; class Mammalia; order Dasyuromorphia; family Dasyuridae; genus Antechinus; species Antechinus flavipes. The sequence continues at coordinate 319,831,914 of NC_067400.1, read as the reverse complement.
TATGCTGAACACAAAGACTGGATACCTTTATTGACTTAAATGTACAAGTTTGTGTTCTGACACCTTCAAACATTGTAATAAAAGCTTCCCCCACCTTCCCTGTCAACGGGAGTATTAAGGGTGATCTGTGCTGAGCCTAGAAGCATGATGGCGATGAATGGCACAGGGAACAAAAGGTCTTGGTCCCAAGGTTAAATTCTAAAGTGGGGAAGGGAGGAGTTGACCAATGGGGAAATGTTGGGAAACATAATTCCCCACACACATGCCCTTTCTTGTTCATGATTTGGACAGGAGTCATGTCAAGTAACTTCTAAGTAGTTCAGTGGATAGAGTACTAGGTTTAGAATTAAGACTCATTTTCTTGAGTTTCAATGTGAGCTCACACACTATGTGAACCTGGGCAAGTCACTTAACCCTATTTGCCTCAGTTTCCTCATCAGTAAAAATGATCTGCAAAAGGAAATGACAAGTCCATTCCAGTATTTTTGCCAAGAAAACCCCAAACAGGGTCATAACAGTTCACTAAGGTGAAGGGTAATATGATGATCTGAAAAATCACTTAATTGGAAATCATAGTTCTATGACGTCGGGACTCATTTCCTTATCTGTCAAGTAAGAGGATAAGAGTAGTTGTTTTTCATACTCCCTGCTAATTCCAATACTTAGTCCTTCCCAGGCTTGCACCCCTAACATGACCCATTTTTCAAAATTGTTCCAACTCCCATTCTCTTAGTAATGGCTATCAAAAAAAGCACTTTGATTAAACTTCAGGAGAATATCAGAATTCATAGATTTGTAATTTTGTTTCATACATTCCTGGTTGTAAGCTTCTCTCCCCACTTAGAGATGAAGACTATTATTGAACATTCACTACAGTTTTGCATATTATGTAATAGCATTGCCTTTTTAAAAAGGATTGATGTTTTTAATAGAGATAATTTGTCTATTACAGAGCATAATTCAAAATGCATCCATTCTTCTTCTACCAAATCAATTAATCAGTGAATTTATTAGTATTTTTTTATTATCATACAACATACCATAAGATGCAACTAATGATCAAATAACCCCAGGTGAATACAATTATACTAAATGTTCTTTGCCCAGTGATTTTATACATCAAGGAATTGGGACAATAAACTATTACCTTCCTATAACAATTATTATTACTATTACAATTACAAAAATTGTAACTATGACTCATTGTGTCCCATTTTGTGCTCTAATATTGAACAAGTGCCCCAACTCTTTGTCCTCCTTGATTTAGCTTTCTACTTTATTTTTTATAATTTTTTTTTTTTGCTGGGCAATTGAGGTTAAGTGACTTGCCGAGGGTCACACAGCTAGGAAATGTTAAAGTGTCTGAGACCAGATTTGAACTCAAATCCTCCTGACTTCAGGGACCATGCTCTATCCTGCACCACCTAGCTGCCCCAGCTTTCTACTTTAACAGCTTCCATTAATTAAAAAAATATTTTTTCAAAGGTCCTTATATTTCAAATGGCTGATGGATCTAGTACAGCATGTACATGAACCCTCCCTCCATGGATACAGGTTGCACCCCATTCGTGTTTCCCATCCTGCTGGAAGCAGTTCCCTCCTCTAGTTCCCTTATATTGCATAGATGCCCAGTACACACAGGATATCCATTAGAATCCCTTACTCTCATTATAAAACCAACTCATCTCTCTGGGAGGTATGGCTGTGAATTTCATTTATGACAATCTTGACACTTCATTCCTTGTTTACGATGTGTTGCAGCCTGCTTACACCCAGTATGTGCCTCTTCATTGCTCTTTGGGTCATCCTCTGCTTCAATTCTTCATAGACAGTAGCATTCCATAGAATATTACCCACCAGAAGAATATTAATGTTGAAAGATGGATCTTTTTTTCAGGGACAACCTTGGGGTTATTTAAACAACTATACAGTTTCCCAAAGGTGATACAATTCATTCTCCTTTTCCTTGTCAATTCTGGACCCAATACATTGTCCATGTCCAGTGTTCATTGATGATATATGACCTGAAACACTAGCTCTCTGGACAGTCCATACGATTGCACGTCATAGTCTGGGTAATAGGTTTTCTTTATGTATTTGGATCCTCTGAGAGATTATTGATCTGATGTAAGAGGTTGTGCAATGTTCTGTTGTTTGATGCAATCACCAAGATGTCATCTATAAAAAGTGAGCATGCAAGGGAATCCACCGTCTTTAGGAAATCACTCTTCTATTTGGACACTACTCTGGATACCCTCCATGAAAATGGTCAACAATGTTGCCAAGTGTATATCTCTATATTTTATATTTCAGTTGATATTCACAATCAGAAGGTGATCAATCACAATTTTTGCAGTTGTTACCTGTTTCAAGGACCCTCCTATGATTTTGACATATGCATGGGAGAAATCTTATTAGAGAAAAATCTTTCAGAAAGCCTTTTTTCCTACTGAAAAAAAAAAGGTTTTTGTAATTATTGACAAATAGTAAACCTAGTGAGATCTTTTATTCTCTACAGCTTTCAATACTAAAACTGCAAAGAAGTGTTCTACAATGAAATATTCTTTTGTAAAAGCCAACCCTTATTATACCTTCAACAGAAATTGCTCAATGCCACACATGACCCAAAAGGAAGGAACATGAGAAGACTATACTACACAATCATTGGAACTCTTGCTAGAATTGCATGAGGTATTGATGTTCCCTCCTGGCAGGGTATCCTTTTTTTTTTTAATAGGAAATGTGGTGATTCTCTGGGGATGGGAGAAAGATGACAGTACTCATCAGGAACAGGTATAACTGTGCCCTACTTCATTTGCTAGCTTCCTAGCCCCCTTTTCTTGTTCTCCATGATCTTTGCAATAAATATGCTTCATGTTTAAATGCTACTAGAAGATTTGTTTTGCTTAAAGGAGAAAAATTGAACTTAAAGCTAGAAATAAGACAGATTCTGATTTTCCCAGAGAAATTCTGGATGAGAAAAAAACAACTGGGAGAGTATTAATTATTTGATAAGCCTCCAAGAAATGCATTTGAGTCCACCGAATCCCAGAGCTTCTTGGAACCAGTTACAACAAATGTATGCCTTACTGAGAAGACTGAGGACATTTGGTAGGTGATCAATCAGTTCCCCTCCTCCACTACAGACAATTTGGCAGCATCCTCCCTTCCTCTCATTCTTTCTTACATTGGAGGAAGATTTCTCCCTATGCCTTGCTAAGGTTCCTCCTCCTACCTCCTTAATTGTATCCCCTCCTACCTCCTCCACTATTTAACTTCAGGGATCACCCCCTCTCTTAACTACATTTCATTTCTCCATCTCTACTGATTCTTTGCTGTCATATTCATAAACACATTCCTATTTTTCTAACCTGAAAAAATTCCCTTGATCATTCTACCCCGTCCAATTAACATTCCCATTTTCTCTTCCTCTTCACTGCCAAACTTCTTCAAGAAGTTCTCTGTATCAGTGCCTCTGGTTCCTCCCTAACCACTCTCTAAGGGAACTCCATGAATCCCTTTTTTATTCCCTTTCAGTGGTAACATTGAGGAATATGAAGTTTTGGGGATTTTTTTAGGAGGGAGGATATGCAGTTTAATCCTGTCAGGATCTGACTGATGCCAGGAAGTCTTTGACTATTCCTTAGGATGGAATGCAGCTTATCTCAGAAAACAATACATGGAGCATCTTGGTAAACACCACTGAAGAATTCATAGGAAATAATAGTCACTAACATTTCTAAGGCAATATAAAATTGGCAAAGTGCTTTATATATGTTGATTAATTTGATCCTTGCAATAAATATTCAAGGTATTGTTATCCCCATCTTACAGATGAAAAAACCAAGGCCCAAAGAGGCTAAGTCATTTGCCCACAGACACATACCTAGGAAGTAGCAAAGGCAGAATTTGAACCCATATCTTCCTCACCCTAAATCTAATACTCCTATTCTATCACACTGTTTCTCTAGTTATTGGATATTTGTCACAGATTCCTCAGGAGGCAAGGAGTTAGCACCCTTGATAGAATTGAAATTTGACTGTTATTCATCAGTGGTAACATTATCCCATAGCTAATGGATTCATGGAATAACATTCTTGGGAACATTTATACCAAACTCAAGGAATTTTGCTAGGGATTCCACAAAATACTATAGCAGCAACTGGAAGCTCACACTTGACATCCTCAAACCCCACAATAGGTTCCTCTTTCTTATGGTCCCTTCACAATAGCTCCCCCAAAGGATCAACTACCTTGAGGAGACTCAAAGTTCACTTGACATCATTCATGGTGATAACTGGTGTCCATCCCCATCAACCATTAAACTGGTTTTCAAAGGCCGTCAATGACCTCCTAATATCACTGTCCAATAACTTCCTCAGTCCTTGATGTTTATTAAGCATTTTATCCTTTGGAACAGTGAGAAATGAACTGAATTTGGATTCAGATTGTTTAGATTGGAATTCTGGTTCCAATGCTTCCTGATCTAAGTGATTTTGAGTACTTCCATTTCTATTTGTTTCAGTTTCCCAAACTGTAAATGAAAACATTATACTGTCAGCTTAAATTCTATGATCTTCTGACCATTTCCCACTTTTAGAGATTCCTTCCAACCTTGGTTTCCCAGATACCACACTCTCCTAGTTCTTTTCTCTCTAATTTTTCCTTCACTATTTCCTCCACTTCTTCTTGTCATTTTTCCTAATAGCTAGCGTTTATATAGTGCTTTAGGGTTTATAAAGATATTTTATATGTTCATTTTCTCATTTAAGACTCACAACAATTCTGTAGAGTAGGTACTATTACTATCAACACTTCACAGATGAAGAAACTGAGACTGAGACAGATTAACTGCCCAGGACCACTCAGCTAGTGTCTGAGTCAGGATGCAAAATCAGATCTTCCCTACTCCAAGCTCCACATTCTATTCACTGCATCCCCTAGAAACCTAACCCTTGCACAATATTATTTTCAAGATCTTGGCACCCTTCCATGGCTTTAACCACCTTCTCTTAGAAGATGACTCCCTAATCTCTATCTCCAGCCCTGACTTTGGGTTTAAACTTCAAACTTCTATTTCCAAATGCCTATAAGATGCCCTCACTTAGATACTGAACTGAAGTGAATTGAAATGAAATGAATTGCAACTGATCCCAGAGACACTTGTGTAAAAGTGATAGTAATTACAGTTATTTACTGAAAAACATCGTTAATGCCCAATTTCTACACTACCAGTGTAGCATTATGTTTTAGTATTAAATGTCTAACTTTTTTGTAAGCTTTTAAAAATTTGATTTCAATGATAAATCCATTCTGTAGCCTCAGTCTTCATGCTTTTGTAGCATAGATAACCAGCCATAACTTTTTAAAAGCAGGAGGAAAATTGCTAGAAATTTTCTGTTTTACTGATATCCTGAACTCATTTGTTCATATAATATGCACTACTTCCTAGGATTGAGTTCCATAAGATTACTCCCCACTGCATAAAGTCAACTTCCCGAAACCTTCTCTTTTAATCAGGGTCAGCCATAGAAAAAATGTAGATAAAGGAGGTCTTTCACAGCCCCTTTCTTAAGACACTCCTAAGCCCTCTTCTGCAGTGCCCCAAATTCTTGAGAAATTACCCTAAATTTATGACATTTCCCCTACCAAAACTAACCAGTATTGGGTCCTATCCCTTTAGGTCTTTGCATCTGACTCTAAGGTGACAGCTCATGTTCTGATCCATCTTCATTTGTTTATGGTGCTACCAGAGAGAATTTCAAACTATTTTGTCAAGCCAGTTATTGTTCCCGCGGACAAGTCTCTAAATGCTGGGCTCGTTGAGCCGATGGGGTTCGGGTCACTACGGCAGATAGAGGACAGACCTCGTGTAGGCACTTTGCACAGATGCCCATCCGCCTCAGCCGGACTCTCGATTCTGACCTTGGCTTTGGACGTGGAGTCTCACCCTGGTTCTCTGTGAGCCAGGCTTTCAACACCCCGGGTAAAACATCTGTTTGGGCTCTGGCCTGAGACTTCCTGAACTCCTAAGTGTTTTCCAGATAACCGGACGTGCTTCCCTCTATTCTTGATTTGCTCATTTCCCAGCACCATCTCCCACGTCCTCCTGACTGTGTTGATTTTACATTTCCTCTTGTCCTTCTGCACTGTCCTCTGATTTCCAGGAACCCGATCCCAACCTGAGCTCTGCCTTTAGCCAAGGTGAATCAGCCCAGCCATCCTTCCTCCCAACTGCTGGGGCTAAATCTTGCATTTGCCTAGAATTTAGCTGCCATCTAGTGGTAAAATGAGGCACAACCTAATGCATTGCAAATACTGACTCCATGTCACAAACTTTTATTAAGTACCTACTAAGTGTGAGGGGCAGCTACGTGACACAGTGGATAGAGTGCCAGACCTGGGCTTACGAGGGATCATCGCCCTGAGTTCAACTTCCTAACCCTGCCTGCCTCAGTTTCCTCATCTGAAAAATGAGCTGGAGAAGAAAATGGCAAATCACTCTAAAATATTTGCCATAAAGAGTCAGACATGGGGAAGCTAGATGGCACAATAGATAATAAAACACCGGTCCTGAACCCAGGAGGATCTGAGTTCAAATCTAATTTCAGACATTTAATATTATCTCTGTGATCCTGGGCAAGTCACTTAATCCCAATTGCCTCACCAAAAATAAAAATAATAATAATAGACATGATTGAAAAAACAAATGACTAAAAAATAAAACACAATATGCAAGATACCATACCACACATAAAAAAGGAATCATTTTTACATTGTAGAAGCAATGTAATTTATAGAATTTAACCCTATATCCCCTCAACTATTTCTTTCTGAACTGAAGCATGATGGATAATTTAACACCAGGTCTTCAGTCAGGAAAAGCTGAATTGAAATCCATTCTAAAATACTGCCTCTATAATCTTGAGGAAGCCATTTACCCTTTGGCTCTGAATGGCTAGCAGTAAAATGGGTCGCAGCCCAATTCCCACTCGGTCATTGTTGTCCCCTGATTGGCTCGGAGTGAATGTCAATAGCAATTGTTTCAGTTTTAGCCAGAAATCCCTCCCAGATTGGATTTTTTTTTTACTACATAAATAAGGCTTTGCTTCATTTCTTACTTAGCCTTAACCACTGAAAGGGCGAAGCCTCAGTCAAACTGAAACCCAGGAAAAACCTTAGCTTTAAAAGGCTAAAATCTCCCACTATACCCAGGTCCATCTCTAGTTGTCCTGCTCTAGAGATGGCCCCTGGACCCAGATGGCTCTGGAGGGGAACGTGAGGTAGGCGACCTTGCCCAGCCCTTCCTCACTTAAATCCCATGTTATAGTATCATTTCCCTGTAATCTTGGTCTTCTTTGAGAACGAAGAACAAACAATGGCTACAGGATGTCTATAATAAATGCACCTACCTCACAGAGATTTTGGGAAGATAAAATGAAATATTTGCAAAACCTTTAACAAACCTCAAACTACCATATGTTATAAGAAAAGTCTTTCATCCCTCTGATCATTTTAATTGCCCTTTGTTAAACCTAAACTGTTATGTTTTTATTGAGGTGAATATCCCAATTACATGCAGTTTTCCATTTGTAGAGGAAATCCCGGTTGTTATTAAAAGAACTAGGACATTTTTTTAAGTTTTTGGTCAATATTTATTGATCACTTGTATTTAAGAAACTTTACAGAGACCTACCTGGTACAAGGATCAATATTGTTTGTGAAAATACAGTCCTATAATATGTCTAAATTTAATTTTGTTTCATTTAATACATTTGTCAGTCTTGTTAATATTACTCTGTAGGTAACTAATTAATGAATATTAAACAATAACAAACCCTAATGACCTTACATCTCTGATTAAATTTTTAGATAGATTTTTAGCATGTATATATTGAAAACAAGGGTACAACCTGGAGAAAAAAAGAGAAGGAAATAAATACTTTATAGCACATACTATGTGCCAGAGACTGGGCTAAGCACCTTAAACAACTGGGTTTCTCCCTCCCTTAGTGTCCCCCTCCGTTATTTCCATATGGTCATTCACACCTCATTATGTCTGGACATATTTCAAAGTATACCACTTAATCCTATTTTCATAAAGACCTTTAGCAAAAAGAAATACAATTTTCCTGAGTCTACTGTTGGTGCAAAGCACATGAATATTTACTTCTTCATTAACCAAGACCCACATGTTTCAGTGAAAGCTAAAAAAATCTGATAAATCATAATAACACAGAGAAGACACAAATTTCAAATGATGGTGTGAGAGGACAAGAGAGGGGAATCACTGAATTTTTCATGGCTCACCGAGGCACACAACTGCTTCATTCCAGGTTTAAGAACTGTGTACCTGTGAATAGTGGACCTCACTTACTGCAATCACATTTCTCTGTAGTTATATACATACCAAATTTCATTGAAATATCTTTAAAATTTCAAGAAATTTGCCTGTTGGAAGACACTAATCAAATCAGGCAATGAATGAATTTATTATTGGGGTGATTAAATGGCACAGATTATATTCTGCCAGACCTGGATTCAGGGAAACATGAATTCAAATCTTGCCTTAGATACTTACTAGCTGAGTTACCCTAGGCTAGTGGCTTAACCCTTGTTTGCCTGTTTTTTTTAATAATACCTTTTTATTTTCAAAATATATGCAAAGATAGTTTTCAACATTCACTCTTGCAAGTGCCAAATTTTTCTCCTTCCCTTTCCCCTCACCCCCTCACCTAGATAGCAAAGTAATCCAAAATATGTTAAACATGTACAATTCTTTTATACTTATTTCCACAAGGTCACATAGCTAGTAAGTATCTAAAGCCAGATTTGAACTCAGAAAAGTGAATCTTCTCTGAAAGGGCCTGCCAAGGAACAAGGAAAGACCTCTAGCAGAAAGTAAGATGTGATGCTAGTCTTGAGAAAAGTCAAGAATGCTGAAAAATATAAGTGAGGAAGGAGAACTTTCTGGATATGGGGACCAACCAGTACAAAGGGCCTAGAGACGCAAGGTACAAAAGTAGCCACATATAAAGGGATGTACAGTGGGCTTAGGGGAGTAACATATAAGAAGAATGGAAATATAGAAAGAGATCAGCATTCTACTTCATTTTTTTAATGAAGCACCAAATCATAAACTGAAGCAAATGTATACACTCTGATAATAAGTTCATTCATCAAAATCAGTTAAATCTTATGAAAGTTTTTGTCTACCAGGGAGACCAATGCAAAATTTCAAGCAGTTAGGACAAAACAAAACATCCCCCACTTCTCCTTTCAGTCAACAAGGATCCAATGGTGTTTCCTGTTTTGTCTTTAATATCCATGTAGGAAATTATTCCATCTCATTAAGTCAGTCTGAAATTTTCAAGATTCTGCAGAAACCAGATAGCAAAAAGTATTCAAAATAACCCACCAATATCTACTCAAAATCCCCACCCCTTCCAAAAAATCTTTTCTAGCAGCCTCTCACTTTTATCCCTTTTTCTCTCCTCTGTCTTTATCCTCCCATCCTTTAATTAAACATGCCTGTGGTGGGGTGGGAGTGTGGGGATCCTAAGTGACCTTTATCACTTGTTTATTTCTTTGTCTCTGTTTCCTGAATCCTATAGTTTTCTAGTACATCCTGTCTCCCACTGTGATTAGGAACTAGAAGAAGTTCTAGTCGGACAGACAGAAATTGCCCCAGATTTTCTGACCATGTTATGGGTCCCTGTCCCCTCCCCCCAAAATGGTTATGGGGCAATCCTATCATAGTCAAAGGCTGCCACAGATAATCCTTAAGAATTTGAGTTCCTTAGAACTCCAGGATTGAATAAAGAGATTTAGTTGTCTTATGTGGCTTTTTTCACCCAAATCCAGATATCATTTCAGAGCAAACCAGTGAGAAGGAGCTCAAAATGAGCCTATAAAACACCACATTGATTAAAACTGTTTATGAGCAATTGACTGGTTTTAACATTAATAGATATGGACAATGCCCCAAGAATGGAAGAACAATTTTATTAATTGTGTTTCTGTTTACACTTCTATTTAACATAGGCTCATAAACTTAGAGCTGGAAGGGATAGTAGAAACCATGAAGTCTAGAACACCAGAAAGTTAAATGAACTGGGCACGGTCACATAGCAAATAAGTGTCTAAGGCTGATTTGAACATAGATCTTCTTAACTCAAAGTTCAGCTTTTTATCCACTAAACCACTTGTATTTGTTTTTTTCTTTTTAAATTCAAAATTGTATTTTATTTTCAGTTCCAAATTCTCCCCCTCTCTTTTCCTTACCTTCTACCTATTAAGAAGGCAATAAATGATAATAGTAATAACCATTAAAAATATATAGACATTCAAAATAAATTTTCTCATTAGCCATGTTCCCCCAAAAAAAGAGTTAAAAGAAAATATGCTTCAATCTGTACTTTTGAGTCCATCAGTTCCCTTTGCTGAAATGGATAACATGTTTTATCATAAATCCTTTGGAATTGTAGTCCACTTTCACCAAACCAGGAATGTGTGATTTAGTTTTTCCAGAAACCTTCATGACTTTTTGTTTTACATGGATTTCTGACTATTACTCTTTGCCTTTCTTTTTAGGGACGCAAATCAATTTCCTGGCACTAAGAATAATAATTTTCTAATAATAATGTGTAATCCTTAAAATGGATCTTATATGAGGAAATAACAGATGAATTCAAGAAAACCAGCTAAAATGGAACAGATGCAAAAAGATGTCCATGATAGGAGTGATATACTTTTAAAGTCTCTTGAGGATTGATTTTTGTTCACTGTCCTCTTCTTTATGTAATCATATTCTATTATAAACTTCATAACCATCACCCAAATTAAGCATTCAAATAAACCAGTCAAATTAAAATGTCAAATAATTACATAAATGCCAAATGATATATGGAATTACAAATTAGAGTTTTCCAAAAAAATAGATAAAACTTTAATAGAGTACTTTATTTGCTGTGATATCTCTTTTATATCTGTGCATGTATACAATGTCACATTTTGTTCTTGCTGTTTGCTATGTATGTGTGTATGTGGGTGTGTTATCACATTTTATTGTACTGCTATTTGTTATTCTGGTCATAAGTCCATATAGTGTTACAATTCTGAGCATTGCTTTACATATTTTCATTTTCAGAATAATGGCTTATCCCCTGATGTTTTATTTTTGTTGTACTGATTCATTTTTATTTTCATTTCTTAATAATGCAGACCTATTCTCATCATTGGATCTGGTCTTATTGAAAAAACACAACTGTTTAATATACTGACCATGACTAAAAGAATATTTGGAATTCCTCATCTTCCATTCATCTGCTCTTTTTGAAGAGGAAAACAGTATGATCCAATAGCAGCCATCTGGAATCATTGTATGTTATCTGAGTTTTGCTATCTTTTAATTCTGTCTTTATATTATTGTAGTGCTTGAATAAAATGTTCTCCTGCTTTTATTTTCTTCATTCTGTATCAGTTCATTTAAGTCTTACTATATTCCTTTGAATTCCTCATATTGGTTGTTCCTTGGAATAGAATAATACATATTCAAGTAATTTAGGTATTGAAATTTATTTGTCCATTTCACAATTGATAAATACTTTGTTTCAGATTTTTATTGCTATCAAGAGTTCTCCTACAAATATTTTAATATATGGTACTTTCCCTACCCCCTGACTTCCTTGGGGGTCCATAATTATATCAATTAATATAACAGTTTTGTAACTTTTCTTACATAATTGAAAAATGGTTTATAGAATGATTAGTCCCCATCAACAGTCTATCTGTGTTTTTATCTCCCTATAGCCCTTTCAAAACTTATTTTATTATCTTTCATGTTCTTTGCTAATTTGATAAGCGTGAGGTGATTTCTTAAAGGTATTTAAATTCACAATTCCCTTATAATTATTGACTTGAAATATTTTTCACATGCTGTCTTTTGAAAACTTTTCATATCTTTTGACCACTTTTTCTAATGGTGAATTGTTCTTAGTTTTACATACAATTATATTAATTTCTTATAAATTTTCAATCAAATTTTTATCAGACATGTTTGATGAGATTTTTTTTCAATTATGCCTTCTCTCATTATCCTAGGTAAACTGATTTTTCATGCAAAAAGTTTAAAATTTTTAAATAATCAAAATTTTATTTTTTGCCATTTTTATCTCCTTCCTTATGAACTGCCTCCTAATCATATTTTTATATTTTTGCTCACTCTTATGATTCAATAAGATTCCAACATATTGACACATCACAATTTATTGATATTCCAATCAGTGGACATATGGGTTGTTTCCAATTCTATGCTGTTACAATAAAATTGCTATGAATATTTTTGTAAAGTTAGTTTTTTTTCTCCCACATTTCACAAGATCCTTAGAATAAAGACTGTTGTAACAGGATCATTGGGCTATTTGATTATTGAAATTATATATTTCCAATTTGCTTTCCCAAAAGATTGCTCCAATTCACAGTTCTGCCAATGGTGTAACAGTATGTATGTCTACTTAAAGAGTATTACATTTATTTGGACCAATGGACTGAGCAGGGTTGTGGTGTTGGGATTTGGGGGAAAGGGATGGAGATTCTGGATCTGTGATTTTATGGTATAAAGAATTCCTTTGGGGGAAGTTATCTCTCAATACACTTTGGTAATTATTCCACAATTTATCATTTTTAAGAGTAGTCCCAAGTCTCTGGGAAGTTAAATGACTTACCCAGAGTCCTCTAGTCAGTATCTTTCAGAGGCAATATTTGAATCCAGTTCTTTCTAATTCTAAGATTAGCTCTCTATCTATAATACCATATTACCTTTCATAGTATATTTTTTCCCAAAAATATTAAATGACCCGGAGGAAGATCTCCAATGCATTCAATGAAAGGTTTATCAAAAGAAAAAAGCCATGGGGGCAGCTAGATGGTGCAGTGGATAGAGTAGTAATCATATTTTGTTAAGGTACAGAGGGTATAGGAACACAGAAAGCCCAAGGACAAGTGGCAAAAGGGGGTTCAGAGGCAGGCTACATAGGGATAAAAGATGGGGTGGTGAAGGAAGGCAAGCAACTACAGGGAAGAAGATGGACAGGGGAAGAAGCACAAGTTATTACTCACGTAACCATGGGTTAGAGTTGGGAGTACTCTGCAGCATGGACGGGATAGAGATGGAATGGGGTTTGGAAGGCAGAAGGTTGAGATCTCATTTTATGGAGTTTGGGGGGAAAGTGCTACTTTGGGATTAGTTCATTGACACATTCAGATCACCTAAACTTGGTAAAATTTTATAGATAACATCTACATTATCTCATTTAGTGTTTTGTTAGAACATTTAGTGTTCTGTTGGTCTTATAGTAGATATCTGGAACTTCTCTGAGATTTATATAAGACCAAAAAACCATGACTTCCTCTGATTCAGAACATATTACCATAATGGGATTTTTGGTGAATATATGCTATAATTTTTAAATTATGCTCCTTTGATTTTGGGGACTGTGTGTATAGGGCTTCTAGGTTTCTCCTTCACAATCTTACATCCTGCTCGTGCTACTTCACACCAGCTACTTATAAACATACTTAAAAACTAACTAGAAAGGGATGCTAGAACAAGATACAATTTTAATACACAATTTTAGTTTAAAATAGCACTAAGGTTTTTGAAACATTCTTGATAGAGTTTTTGTAAAATCTTTAATATACATCACTTCATTTCATTTCCTTAGTAACTTTAAGAGGCAAAAGGGAGAGGTATTATTTTCTAAAAATTTACAGATGAGATAATAAGAGTCAGCAATGTTAAATAATTGCCTGATTTCATACAATGAGCAGGTGGCATATAAAGGAGCAAAACCTCCCAACTTTTAGTCCAGTACTTCTATTCTGCCATTTATCTTAGGGACTTCATCCTGCCTAGTTGCCAGAAGTATAAATTCCTAGATCTCTATAAGGCTTCCTTCTCAATGGTCCTGTGAAGTAGGAAGTATCAATGGAATAATTTATTATACAAATTCTGAGACTGGAATTCTCAGAAGAACAGGAACTTTTTTCACAGCTCAAGATCAATCAGACTTGGCAGACTTGTGGGGTGTGCTTTCCAAAGCACTAGGAGGAACCCCATCCCTAACACCCCTTCTTTCTGCTGTCTGATAATCTTTTAAAAGATTTTCATTCTACAGTTACAGCTGTGAAAGAGCAACAAAATGACTTCACCTTACTCTAAGATGTAAATTACTGATATCAGATTGTTTCTTAAGATAGGAATTTAGATATGCCAGAAGAAAAGGTGAGAGAAAGACCACTGAATTCCTAAAGTTTGAAGTAAGGACGGGAAAGAGGCTTTTCCTGGTAGAATTAGGGAGGGAAGAAGGGAAGGCTTAAATGCAAACTTCATAGTTTTGTCTAAGACAGACCTTTCTCATAGCAACCAAGAGTGGATATAGAACTAAGACCCTATTTTACATACTGTAATTTTTAAAATTAGCTTAATACATTTACCATTTTTCAAAACAAAAAGAAGCTAATTTTAATAGTCCTCAAAGTGGGATTTTTCAGGATAGTTTTTCTACAAACCAAAACAAAAGCTCAATTTTCATGAAACTTGTCATGGCAGATAAAACCAGTATGACCTAGAGATGTACTTTGAAGACTCATGCCTCAGATAAGTTGAGCAATCTGCTATTTGTAACTCAGTCTTAATGTTCTTATCACTGAGTCATATTCCTAGGGGATACAGAGCTCTACAGTTTTACTGTCTAACTCAGACATTGGTACTGTTGTTATTCTGAGATTCTAGAAGACAGAGCAATCAGTGCACTAAATATTAAAACTGCACAGGTCTTCAAAATTATTTTATCTAGCCTCTTCATGTTTTAGGTGAAAAAACTAAGGCAAATGCAATTATTCAACCTATAAATGGCCAAAGGGGATAGATTTCTTCAAAGGCAAAAATCCAAGCTATTAACAATCAGATTTTTTTTTAAATGCTCTAACACTCTATTAGAGAAATTTCAATTAAAGAAATTTGGAGGTTCTAACTCACACATATTAGATTGACAAAGACGACAAAGGAAAATGACTAATGCTCTGGAGGCACTATAGGAAAACAGTTACATTCATGCACTATTGGTGGAACTGTGAATTGATCCAACCATAATAGAAAGAAATTTGGAAACATGCTCAGAAAGTTATAAAATTATGCATAGCCTTTGACCTGGCTATACTACTATTAGATCTTTACCTTAAAGCAATCAAAGAAAGAGAAAAAGAATCTTTATGTACAAAAATATTTCTGGCAGTTCTTTTTGTGGTAGTCAAAAATTGGGAATGGCTAAACTAATTGTGGTATATAAATATAACAGAATATTATTATGCCATAACAAATGATGAAATGGAAAATTTTCTAGGGAATTGGAAAGACTTTCTTGTACTAATTCAAAGAAAACTAAGTAGAAGTAGAACAATCTGTACTATAGCATTATAGAAGAAAAGCAATTTTGAAAGACTTTTGAATTCTGATCAATGCAATGATAAATCATGAGTTATGTCTTTCCATGTCTATTTGAAATCATCTGTTTCTTCATTTTTTATAACACAATAGCATTCTGTTACATATATATGTGTATATGTGTGTGTGTGTGTGTGTGTGTGTATATATATATATACCATAGTTTATTCACTCATTCCTAAATTGATAGGTATAACTTTAATATTCATTTTTTGCTACCACGAAAGTACTTACTATAAATATTTTTGTATAAATAGTATCTCTTTATTTCTTTTACTTCTTTTGGGTACTGACTTGCCGATGATATAGTTGATCAAAAGGCATACTTTGCTTATTATCTTTTGTGCATAAGTCTAAATTGTTTTCAGAATGTTGTCCCCATTTTCAGGTCCACTAAAAGTATGTTATTGATGTGCCTATTTTCCCAAAATCCCTCCAACATTAATCATTTCATTGTTGTCATCTTTGCCAATCTGATAAGTATAGAAAATAATTTAAAAGGAAAGGAGGTGCTACAGATAAAG
The DNA here is from genome assembly GCF_016432865.1 of Antechinus flavipes. Taxonomy (NCBI): domain Eukaryota; kingdom Metazoa; phylum Chordata; class Mammalia; order Dasyuromorphia; family Dasyuridae; genus Antechinus; species Antechinus flavipes. The sequence continues at coordinate 319,815,884 of NC_067400.1, read as the reverse complement.
AATATTATATGCACTCTCAGATGAAGATCCTGTAATATTAGTCTTGCTTAGATATTTCCCTTTACTACATTCTATGCATGTTTATAAAGTAAAAAAAAAATCATTGAAACATTTTTAAATGAAAAATCAGGAGTCCAAAAGAATGGTTATGAAATGTACCACTCATCTCCTGACAGAGAGGTAATGAACTTAAAATGCATAAAGAGACATAGATTATCAGACATAGATAATGGGGGAATTTGTTGTGCCAGACTATGTTGAGATGTACTGAGGGATTTGTTTTTAAGGAAGTTTTTGAGTGAACAATGGGAGTGGAGTAGAAAGAGGGATGGATTTTTTAAAAAAATTGTTATTTGTTACTGTCAACTCAATGAGGAGAAGAAAATGGAGGAGAAAGAAAAGGAAGAAACAAGAAGGAAGAGAAAACTAAGAAAGAAGCAGCAGGAGGAAGAAAAGGTGGTAGAAGAGGAGAAGGAGGAGGAAGAGGAGGAGAACAAGAACAAGTAATAAAAAAAAATGAAGATAAACAAAGAAAGAGGAGGAGAAAGCAGCTAAGACCTAAAGAAGTCAAGGGAGCATTGCATGGCAGAGATAGGATCAGAACTCAGGGTTCTTGGGGGCTATCTCCATTCTTTATACAATATTAGACTGCATCTTTCAAGCAAGGGCAACGGCTGGCTCTTGGGAAAGTGCAAGTTTTATGCAAGCTGGGCTGGTCTTTTCAAGACCTAAGAAGGTTGTTTGTCTTCCTTGCTACTTATGGTATAAAAGGTCCAATGTATGTGGAATTGGAACTAGAGGATTTAGCAGAATTCCCACTGCCCCACCAGAAAGCATTTTTGATTGTACTGGTTGGTTGCCATGGAGAATGTGGAGGTGGAGGGGAGTAGCTCTTTTATGTGAAGTAGCGTCTTTTTTTTTTAACCTTAATAATTATATACTTTTTGTCCTTTGCCACAAATAAAGTTGTTTTTATTATTTTTATGGTCCATAAGTGCCTCTATACATAATAAACCTGAGGCTGAATCACTGGCCTGAGCTAGATCTGACTTCTAAAATACTTTTAAAGGAAGGAATATGTGGATGTAAACACCAGACACTTTAATGATGAAGTTAGAGAAGACCTCTAATCTAGTAGCTAGATACTACTGCTGTTCTTGTAAGGTAATTTTTTCTGATTATTCTCTGTCCCATTCCTCAGATTTCCTTCCCTTGTATAATAATACAGGAGAGACAACAAGGGGGTGAAAAGACTGACATCTTGTTCATCAGAAAACCCTTCAGCAAGTTACTTAACCACTCATTCTGTAACTCGGTTATAAAATGGAGACAATAACTGCAGTATCTCTCTTAGTTGTTGTAGGGAAAGCATTTTTAAAACCTTAAAACATTACATAAATGTGAATGTTTATTACAGAATTTATATCATAATGCCGTACAAAGAAGATCTAGATGGCACAGCAAGTAAAGCACTGGCCTTGGAGTCAGGAAAACCTGAATTAGAAACCTGACTCAAACACTTGTTACATGACCCTAGACAAATCATTGAGAATACTCTCAGCCTCAGTTTCCTCATTTGTAAAATTGGAATAACATCTAGGGTTATTGTGAGCATCAAGAGGACATAACATATGTAAAGGCACTTTATAAACCTTAAAATTATATATACATGCAAGATAGCTAGTTATTGATTTTTACCCATTGTTCAATTCTGGTACTTTGTACCCTGTCACCCAGAATCCCTATGCTCTGGATTTACAAACCAAATTCAAAAGAGAGTTAGCTTCCAAATCATTCTCTTTTTGATTTTTTTCCCCAACCCAAAGTTGCCTCTGAGAGCTATCAGATCATATAGCTCAAGGGTTACTCATGATCTAGGTTCCCACAGATTGGATGAAAAGCTCCCCAGATTCTGTATAAGATCTCAAGACAATATACACAAATTTTTCACAAGGCATCCTTTATTGCACTTCACACACAAATATACAATACACAGTACTATATAAAAACTGATACAATTTCCCTTTTCTGATAAATCTCATCTTTCTCCAGATTACTAAAGTCCTCCATACTTATGGTACCATTTTGTGTTATGAACTCTCTTTAAAAGGGAAACAAAATTGGGGATTCTAAGTGAGGAAACCTCCCTCCACAATATTCCAGTGAATCCTTTCACCCCAGATTCACATATGGATGTTCAGTTTTATGATTCTATTGTAAGGTGACTGAATCCCTTCTTGGAATGAAGTGAATTTAGAATTGCTACAGAAGGAACCTCCTCTTTCACTGGATCTATATTATCCACATAACTCATTGTGATAACAGAGGATAGTGGGTGAATAGTGATCATTATGAAAAAAGAAGAGGAAGAGGAGGAGGAAAAGAAAAAAGGAAGGAAGGAAGGAAAGAAGGAAGAGAAGAAGAAAGGAAGGAGGGAGGGAAGGAAGGAGGGAAGGAAGGAGGAAATGAGGGAAGAAGGGAAAGAAGGAAGGAGGGAAGGAAGGAGGGAAGGAGGAAGGAGGGAAGGAAAGAAGAAAGGAGGGAAGGAAGGAAGGAGGGAAAGAAGGAAGGAGGGAAGGAAGGAGGGAAGGAGGGAAAGAAGGAAGGAGGGAAGGAAGGAGGGAAGAAGAGAAAGAAGGAAGGAGGGCAAAAAGGAAGGAGGGAAGGAAGAAAGGAAGGAAGGAAGGAAGGAAGAAAGGAAGGAAGGAAAGAAGAAGGGAAGGAGGGAAGGAAGACGACCAATGAAATATTTTTAAATACACAAAAAAGAACAAAAAGTTCAGAAGGTCAAGCAAGTCAATATTAATGCTATCATGAAGAAGAAGAAGGAAGAAGAAGAAGAAGAAGGAGGAGGAGAAGGAGAAGGAGGAGAAGAAGAAGAAGAAGGAAGAGGAGGAGGAGGAGGAGGAGGAGGAGGAGGAGGAAGAGGAGGAGGAGGAGGAGGAGGAGGAGGAGAAGGAGAAGGAGAAAAGGAGAAGGAGGAGGAGAAGGAGAAGGAGAAGGAGAAGGAGAAGGAGAAGGAGAAGGAGAAGGAGGAGGAGAAGGAGAAGGAGAAGGAGAAGGAGAAGGAGAAGAAGAAGAAGAAGAAGAAGAAGAAGAAGAAGAAGAAGAAGAAGAAGAAGAAGAAGAAGAAGAAGAAGAAGAAGAAGAAGAAGAAGAAGAAGAAGAAGAAGAAGAAGAAGAAGAAGAAGAAGAAGAAGAAGAAGAAGAAGAAGAAGAAGAAGAAGAAGAAGAAGAAGAAAAGGTTTTTTAAAAAAGAAGCTAAAATCCAGCTCTTTTACTTCCCATCACATCTCTCAGGTATATACTGCTGCTGCTTCTCTATATTCAGAGCCATTTACACAATCTTCTCCTTTCCAAGAGATTAACACTGCTCATGGTGGTCCCTTGTCTTCCAGGAGGATGTACCCTGCCTGGAACTCTCAAATTTGGGGTTGTTAATGAGATGATTCAGAAGAGGATGTTTATTTCCTCAAAGAAAAGGGAATGCTAGGTAATAATCATAAAATGATCATAAAAAATTTCACTTACTTCTACTAATATGATCAGTTGCAAGACTAATATTCAAGCCTCATCAGGACATTGGCAAACACTTTGTTGTTGGGGCTTCTATTCTGCTATTTTACATTTCATTTTCACTGAGCACAGTCTATTCACACTAAATGGACCCTTTTAAGTGGTCTCTGTGAAAATAATGCTTTTCATTTTCAGCCTGTCTTTTTCTTCTGCTGTTGCTACTACAATTTCTCCAATAGCCAAATACCATGAGTCTAAAATGCTTGGGATTAGAAGCAGTTTAACTATCTTTTGAGATCCCATCATCTGTACCAAAGGAGAAAGAAATGGGAGGCAATCTTAACCCACCACCCTCTAACCATATCAAGCTAATCGGGGAACTTCCCTATACATTATCTTTCAATCCTGCTCCTGAGTGAGCCAGATACAGGACCTAACATGGACTGAAACTAAGGATCTCCCATGACAGTAATAGAGAAATCTCTGACCTGAAAATTGAAACCTGAGCTTACGAATTGCAGTGGAGTGAAAAGAATTGTATTCTCCCACCTGATCATCTGAACAGTTCAAAGAGTCATCCTCATATTTCAAAGCCAGCAGGAAGAGTGGTTATTTTTATTTACTGTGTGGCATAGTCTTCTCATTTTAATTTGCTGTTTATTTTAGACATTCTTATCTTTTTCACATTTTGAGTTCCAGCTTCTCTTCCTTCTTCCCACTCTCTCCCCACCCACTAAAAGGCAAGTAGTATGATACCACTTATACATGTGAAATCATTTAAAATATATTTCCATATTAACCATATTTTGCTAAAGCAAAAAATAATAATAAAATGAAAATATTATACTTCGATTTGTCCTCAGAGTTCATCAGTTATCGCTCTGGATATGGATAGCAATTTTTCATTATGAGTTTTTTGAAACTATCTTGGATCCTTATATTAAAGTTGTCAGGTCTTTCACTGTTAATTATCATTACAACACTGCTGTTGCTGTGCCCAATGATCTGCTGGTTCTTCTCACTTCACTTTGCATCAGTTCTAATAGATCCTGCTTTGTTGTTTTGAAACTGCCACTCATAATTTCTTTTAGCAGTATTCCATTCACAATCATATGCCACAACTTATTCAGCCATTCCCCAACTGATGAAGATTATTTCTTCAATTTCCAATTCTTTGCCACCACTAAAACAGCTGCTACAAATATTTTTGTACATAGGTAATTTTTCTTTTTCTTCAGTTTTCTTTCTTTCAGTTTTCTTCTTTGGGATACAGATCTAGTAGTGGTATTGCTGGGTCAAAGAGGGCCTACTTTCAAATTCTTCTCCAGAATGATTGGATCAGTACACTAGTCCACCGACAATTCATTAGGGTTCCTATTTTCCCCCACTCCCTCTAAGCATTTGTTACTTCTGAGAGGTGTGAGATAGTACCTTAGAGTTATTTTAATTTACATTCCTAATCAATAGTGATTTAGAACATTTTTTCATATGACTATAGATAGCTTTTCACTGTTCCTCCTAACCCCAAGAAGTCTATGCCAGGAATAAAGCCACGATCATAGATTAGAAGCAGGAACCCAGCTGAATTCTCTCAACATTCCCCAACAAACAACTTTAAAATAAAGCCTCAACTCAAATTTTGGAGCAGCAGAGCCAACCTTTGCATTTCCTGAGTTATGAAACCTTTTATCCAAATTCCGGATAAGTTTCTATAATTGTGTAGATAATAACCTTCAGAACTATCAACTCTGGAAAATTCAGAGATCACAGTTTCACAGTTCCTAGCCAAGGACAAGTAAGCAGGTCTTCATCTTTAAGAAGGGAATAGTAAATTTGCAAAATCAAATATGTCTCTCTTCCTTTTCTTCTTTATCCCCTTAACTAACCATAGTGGCAAAAGACACTAACACAAATATCTAGGAGGTAACAAATGGTATTTTGTTTCCCCCCCAGTCATTATCCTTGCCTTAGAATCAAAGAAAATCATCAGTGATAATACCAACACAGGTTGAAGATGAGAACCTTTTCTGAATGTAAAGAGGATGTTAGGAAGCCAGTTTGTGCTGTAGTGTCTCATTATTTTCATAAGGATGATGCTATTACATAGCACAGATGATTGGGATGAGACTTAATCAGTGAATCTGACATAAGATACATTCTTCCTAGAATCACCTGAAGAAAAAAAAATCTACAGGTCCATATCTTCAGCTTTTGATCTTTCATCAGAGGCCTTGACTGGCTATAAGAAAAAAAATCCTTCAAAAAAATCTCATTGGGACATGTAGGTTTTGCACATGAACTATTGTGCATTTTTCTGGACTCTCAGGAAAAAAAAAACACTTTTTTTTGTTTTTAATGTTTCATTGACTTCTCAAAACATTATTACTTTCTGGTTACTCCCCTTCACCCACGCACCACTACCATAGGACCATCTCAGAACAAAAAAAGTACAATTAAGCCAAACAGATCTAAACATTGGTCTTAATTTATGTCTCTTTCTGCACCCATTGTTCACTATTCTGATGAAAGGAGAATCATACTCCACCCATCAGTCCTCTGAAGTCCCAGGCACTCCAGAGGCAGTGCTCTATCCACTGTGCCACTTACCTTCTCTCATTCACCAGGGTTCTAAAGTTTTTAATAGTTTTTTTCCTTTACATTACTGTGATTATTGTTCTTATAAATTGTTCTTAAGGTTCTACTTACTTGGCTCAGCATCAGCTCATACAAGTCTGCTCTGGAATCTTTATTGAGGACAAAGGTTAAAGAATCCATAACAACAGATGAACCAACCCAAATTATCTAATGACAGATCACAAAGAATTAGACCTTCAATGATTATCCTGACATGAGTAAGTATTTAAATTTATTAATTTATTAATTAAAAGTATTAAATTTAAATAAAATTTAAAATACTGACTACAAGAAGAAAAGTAGAGAATGGACTCCAATCTCTGATTTTAGTATGAGCTCATTTTTTAGCTCTAAATGTGAAAAAATAAATAAAATAGATTTTGGTAAGAATGGTTGAATGTCTAATGTATAGTGAATAGAATACTGGTCTTAGAATCAGAAAGATTCTTGTCCACTTCTATCACTTACTACCCATGTGACTAAATCTTTTAATCTCTTGGGGCTTCAGTTTCCTCATCTATAAAATGGGAGTAATACTTAACCCATGTAAACTTTATGTGTACTTTATATATGTATATACTTATAGGTATATACAAAATTACATATTTATGCATGTACATAAAGTACATATGTATACATATATGAAAATATATGTGTGTACTTTACCTATATTTTCATTTGATCAGTGAAAAAGATATTATCTTCATTTTACAGGTAAAGAAACTGAGGTTGAGAATATAAATGTCATGGGACAGATCTAAACACAAATCAAGCTTAAAGAGTTATATAAATTAAATTTATTATGAGAATGATTTATGTCAAAGGCACTTCCTAGAGTGACTTTGTCTAGAATAGAAAAATCTAGGCTATGCTTTCTCTATAGGTGAGGAAGACGCTGGAGAGAGGGAGAGCATATGGAACACAAAATTTTTAAAGCTGAAGGTTAATGTTTTAAAAGAAAAAATCTTTTAAAAAGAAAAACCCAAGCTACAAAAGATATAAGAATTTAGTCAAGTCTTAAGTGTCCCCAAAACTCCAAAAGCACACCTGAGGCTAAATCTATGTCCACAAGTCCTGGAGAGACATAGAAGAAATCTGGTTCATGCCCTGTGTTAACCGCTTGCAGTTATCATGAAGAACAATTAACTAGTCGAAAGGAATGAACGTATCCTTCAAACAGTGATGGCTCTTCTTGTCCACCTCAGTAAGGCATGTGTCAGAGTGAATACGCAATTCCCACTATCCCCCTTAACCTGGCAAATAACTTATGATTATAAAGTTCCAGAGACCTAATATGCCATAGACTAAGGCTGAGTCCCATGGCACAAAATGAAGCCTCCTGGGATGGGAGTAAATAAAGGCTATATTATGATCAGAGGCTCCTGCTTCAGAAGGAAGCAGAAACATGGGACTGTTCAAGTCAGGACTGGAATTGGCTGCAGCCATATGGTCTGTGGAACCAGGGATCCAGAGGCAGAAAATAATGCCCAAATCAAAAACAGGGAGCAGTAATCGAGACAAAATAGAGTTGGAAGAGTAAGCAAAACCACATGCTCTGGCAGTCAGTCTTAAGAATCTGATAGCAAGATAACAGAAAACACTTCAGTTCCACAACAAGAAAAGTAGGGAATGGACTGCAACCTCTAGTTCTGGTATGAGCTCATTTTTTTTAGTGTTAAATGTGAAAGAAAATAAAACATAAATTTTGGTAAGAATGGTTGAATGTCTTATGTATAACGAATAGAGTACCGATCTTAGAACCAGAAAGACTCTGGTCTACTTTTATCACTTTCTAGCCATGTGATGAAGTCTCAAACTCTTGGGGCCTCAGTTCCCTCAATTATAAAATGGGGGTAATACTTGCAATAATAATAGCTAGAATTTACATAGCCCTATATACAGATAAACTTTATGTGTATTTTATATATGTATTTACATATATTAAGATATATATTTGCAACATGCATTATATACATTTATATATTTACATACAAGCTTTATATATGTATTTACATATATAATATATATTTACACACATATATGCAATATATACAAAATACATATTTATATGCCTAACATTTACATGCATACATGTATGCACTAAAGTCTATATAAAATATATGTGTATACATGTATGTATATACATACATAAAGTATATGTGTGTGCTTTACACATATTTTTTCATTTAATATTCACAGAGATCCACAGTTTGCTGAATTTGCTGCACTAATCTTTTTGGCAGAGTGTCTTAGGAGAGGTCAAATGGAATCATCTGGCTTCTAGCACTAGCACCCCCCATTCTCCCCCAAAATACTACTTATGATAATAATAATAAGGTGTAGCCATACAGCCACCACCACTGAGAGCAGCATGAATCTCCAAGGAAACACACATTGTTGAATGGCCTCAGATACTGTGCAGAGCACGCACCTGCTTAAGTCAATGCTGCTTTTTTCCCTGCCTAAGAAAATGAAATGGTGGTCTACCTGTGTCACACTGAGAATGCAGGAGAGAAAGCATAACCAACTATGCTGCAAAGTATTTTTATGCCTGCAATATGTGTGTATGAGAAATATATATGTATGCTTTCCATATATTATATATATGTATGTGTTTGTATGCTTTCCATATTTTATGAAGTGGGCCAGCAAACATTAAAAAGAAAACAACACAAAGCACAGGGAAATAAGAGTTTTGTCTCCTACTCTGGTATCCCTGTCTTGAAGTAATGGATGTGCTTTCCATATAAGTCATTCAGGTAATAGTGGGTAAAGCCCCAAGCCTAGATTCATGAGGGTTTAAGTTCAAATACTATATTATTTACTATCCATGTCATCATTAATTTACTTCAGTTACCTCAACTGTAAAATTGGAATAATAATATACCTATTTCAAAGAGTTGATGTGAGGATCAAATGAGATAAAATTGTAAAGTATTTAGTACAGTGTCTGGCACACAGTAGTTGCTTAATAAATGCTTGTTTTCTTCCTTCCATGTTCCTTGTACCACATCAGTCTCATCAGTCTCACTGTGAGCCCAGACGCTGTCTTTTCTCTCCCTCCCAGTATCCTACTCCCTCAATTATTGTCCCCTCCACCTTTGGAGGCAATTGGGCTAAGTGACTTGTTGTTCAGGGTCACACAGCTAGTCTCTGAAACAAGATTTCAATTCAGATCCTTCTTACTCTACTGCACCAACTAATTCCCTGGACCCTTTTGGAGGTAATTAGGCATTTGGTTCAATAAGTCAAATGGTTTTGAGATGCATGCCTTTCCTTGCTCCCTGCAAAGTTTATCGCTATTCTCTCCAGCTTTTTTAGAGAGCTTTTAAGTCAAATATAAGCAAGGTTTAGAATAATAATCTTGTAGTAGATTAATAGTTTAAGATTATGGACTGGAAGTTTCCAAACAAAGAAAAACACTCTATAAACAACCATATGGGGGCAAAAAGCATCAAGTTCTAATAATAAAAGAAATTCAAGTTAGAATAACTGTGAAGTTTTACCTCACATCCATCAGATTAGAGAAGATGGCAAAGGATGAAACTTTTTTGGAATAACAAGCATAGTTATTCTTGGAGGAGCTGCAAATTGGTCTAATGGTTCTGGAAAGCATTTGGAAACTCTATTCAAAAAGTCACTAAATTGTGCATATTCTTTGTTCCAGATGTACCAATACTAGGCATATACTTTAAAATATTGAAAAACAGAAGGAAAAGAACCATATGTACAAAACATTTATAGTAGCACTTTTGTGGCAGCAAAGAATTAAAAATTGAAAAATATCTGAAAAAATGTGTAATATCAATTAATGGAATATTATTTCATTATAACCGTAAGTGAATTTCACTATAAAAGAATTGAAAGAAACCTGGGATGACTTGAGTGAATTGATACAAAGGGAAATGAGCAGACCCAGAACAGCAGTTTGCATGATGACCATTATAATGTAAAGACAAACATCTCTGAAAAACTAAAAAACTCTGCTTTCCAGAACTATTAGACCAGCACTATTGAAGGTTATAAAGTTTCTGCCTTCCCATAATCTGCAGTCTAGCCAATCTGGCTGCCTTGCAATTTCCCCATCCCCAAAACATACACACACACACACACACACACACACACACACACACACACACACACACACACACTCCGTGTTCTAGAATGCCTCCTCAATTCCACCTATTAGAATCTCTTCTTTCAAAATTGTGTTCATGAGCCTCCTTCTACATGGAGTTTTTTTCTAATTTCAGTTTCAAATACTTTTCCCCAAAAAAATTGTCTTGCATTTGTGTATGTGTGTGAATTCTTTGTATATATTTTTGTATATCTTTATATAGGAACATGTTTTCCCCAAAAGCTACTTTAAAGCAGAGATTTTTCTTTTTTGTTTTTATATCCTCAGTGCCTAGCATATAGTAGGTGCTTAATAAATGTTTATTGAAGAATTGATTGATATTGTTGAGAATGTTGATATGGGAGAAAAAATCACTACCATCTGGGAGACTAAGAGGCAGTTTTATGGAAAAGAGATTTCAATAAATGGAAACAGTAGTCTGTACAAGGAGTTGTGGGAGCAAATTACTAATAAATAGCTCTTAGCAATTAGCTTTAGTCATTTAACATAATACCATGTAGAACAGAAGGAAAGCAGTATTACACCAAAGATATATCATATGCAATGGGGGACAGATTTGCCATATGGACTAACCAAACTTCCATCACTTTCCTGGTCCCAGTTCTTCCTATACAATGTGTCTCATACTTATCCATCCTTCTCCTTTATCACAGCCATCTCCCTCATACAGTTCCTCATCATTTCACAGCTGGATTACTGCATTACTATCCTAATTGGTTTTCCTGCTTTTTGTATCTCCTTCTTCCAACCACTCTGCCAGTATAATTTGTTTAAATATTATTATATTCTCATATCACCCCAGATCAACTCAAGAACACTGGCGTCATTTGTGTCTAGCCTATTCTACCCTATCTAAAATTCTTTATCCTAGCATTTGAAAATCCTCCAACAAGAATTCCATGACCCCATCCCCTGACTCCATCCATCATTACAATCCCTCTATTCTCGCTGTACCAATGTTATTGCTATCCCCTCTACAGAGCTTAATTCATTTTTACCTCCTTGCCTTTACTCATACTTTTCTCTGGCTGCTTTCACCAAGTGATTTTCATCACTTCCTTCTAGAATATGTTCCTATAAATTTATGTCATTTGTAAAAATTATGTTAAATTATATAAATTAATATGTAATAAGAATTGAGCCCAGTCCTTAGAGTATGCTCAATATTGTCCATCTGCCATCAATCTATAAAGGAAAAAAATGCCTTTTTTCTGTAGTGAATACTAAAAATTAGAGTGGCCAATAATGAGACACCTTGGAGAAGAATCTCTTCACTGGGTACCTAAAAATACAAAGGGTCCATTGTTTCTCCAAGTAGCACATAGGTTGCTCATTCTCTCAGCCTCCACTATCACTGGTACTAGAGTCTCCCAAAGTTGACTATTTGGGGGTTTCTAGGGGTAAATCAGATGGGTTGGAAGGGTTATCTAATACAACCACTTATACCACTATCTGATGTGAGCCTTTCAATATTATTCCCTCAATTTATATGTCTCTAATATATATCTGGCCAGTTAATTTCTCTTCAATACCAATTAACCAGTTAATGTCAATTATCCTTTATAAAGGATTCTTACAAGAGAATTACAGCCAACTGATGCACATTGTCACCTCTATACATCCATTCAACCCTAGGCAAATTTTTTTCAAAGTGGTGATTACCAAAAGTTCCCCCCACCAATCTGGCTTCTAGCTTGAAAGATTCTGTGGTGGGTTCTGGGTAGATTCATTACTGAACTGAGTCAATCAGGCCCTTCCTCAGAGCTGTCCCCTCACCGGGCCAGCTTTCTGCAAGTACCAGAAATGCTACTTTGGACTGCAGACTGGTGGGCCACTGGTGGTTTTTCTGAATTTTGAAGCTCACAGTCTATATAACCTAATCTATCCTGACATTCATTTACCTAAGATGAGAAACAGAAGGGACACAGAGGTAGAAACAATGGCATCAGGCATTCACAACCACACAGCTACCCAGTGGAGAGAAAAGGCCACCCCAGCAGCACCTACTGCTGCTCCCTCTCCTGCCCAAAGGCATTTCTTTTCACTCAAAAGTGACAGAGAAGAGAGATCTCATCTGCATGTTCTTTTGATGTGCACTCTCAGTTCTCACCCAGGAGCCAATTAAAAGGCTCTTTTTTAATCACCACACAGTAAATGACAAGAAACAGTCAAATATCTGTGCACCCTCCATCACATATTTCTAGAAGCCAGCTCAAGATTACCTCCATATGGCTGGTGCAGACAGAGCATCTTAGGCATACTGAGCCCTCGTTGGCCAGTCCCCTCATTATATTTATATGAATTGATACAGAAGAAATCAAGTAAAACATAAGAAATGATGTACACAATAACTATGGAAATGTAAATGCGGAAAAAATGCTCTGTAATTACAATGAACAAGTTTTCCGCATGGAAAAGATTAAAAAATGGACTCTCTTCACTGAAAAGGTAGGAGACTGTGGATATGTAATATCAAACATGGGGCCAGACACAGTGGATATTTTAGTTTTGCTAAGCTGTTTTTAATTTTTGCAATTTTTATTACAAGGAAATTGCTCACTAGGTAGGGAAGGGAAGGAGTATATTCAGAAATGAATGTGATGTAGAAACAAAGTATATTTTTCATTAAAGAAAAAAGTGGGAGCAATCTTGATCTTGGACACAAAGGCTCTAGGAAACAACAGAAATCTAGTGTAAACTTCCAGAGACCAAGAATGATTTTACTTTATAGCTTTGGTCCCTAGAACACAACAGACAATAAATGTTGATAGAGTGAATAAATCTAGTTTAAAAAAAAGTCGAGAGGACCTATAAAGGTTATATGAAAAAGAAAAGAAGAGAAGACAAAGGGAAGAATGAAAAACTGCATTTATTATGTTTATTAAAGAAAAATGTGACTAATTGAAAAATATTTGAGAAATTGCCTACCATCCTTTCCCACTATGAGAACTCTTCATATTTTCTTAGCACTTCAGGAATGGATTATATTAAATTGTTGTGCAATTTCTTTCTCCTTGGATTCTCTAACCTAAGAGAATAAGGACGGTCTCAGAGGCTGTTATCAAAGACACAGCTGTACTCTATAAGAACACGGATTCTCTTTTGTGAACTTTGGGAGTGATAAACAGTAATTTAGCTAGAATACCAAAAACACAATAACTAGGAAGTTTCCTGATTGGCTAAGAGTAAGTCAGGGATTTCTGAATGAGTGAATGTGCTCTAGCCAGAAAGATCAGATGTGCAAATCCTAATACCAGATACTGGGGATCCTGTGGGAAGGAAGAATATCATTGACTTCTGGATACCACAAGGGAACTGGTAACTCCTTGCCTATAAAAGATTATTAAATCAGAACTACATGTGGAAGCCATTATTTTTATTGAATATGTATCTATTATTATTTTATTTTTAATTTATGGGATAAAACAAGTATTTCCATAACAATATAATAAAAAAGAGTGCACATGATACTGAAAATCTACTGTGTGTAACTTGTTATTAGATTTACATGTATAATAAACTTATACATGTATCTTTTTAAATTCAATTTTAACCTCAACAGAGTCACAGGACTTGAGTTCAAATCCCACCTGACTTCTACTAAATGACTTTAGACAAGGCATAGTCTCCTTGGTCTTCCATGTCCTCATCTGTAAAGTGAGGGGAATGGACCAGATAGCTTCTGAAATCCTTCCAGCTCTAAATTTATTATCCTATAATCCTATTAATGAACTATAAATGTATCATTCAATCATGCTCTACTTTCCATGACCCTATTTGGGGTTTTCTTAGCAAAGATTTTTGGACTGGTTTGCCCTTTCCTTCTTTGGCTCATTTTCAGATAAGGAAACTGAGGCAAAAAGAGTTAAGTGACTCGTTCAGGGTCACACAGCTAACAAATGTCTGAGGCTGAATTTGAACTCAGGGAGAAGAGTCTTTATGACTTCCAGACCCAGGGCACTGTGTACTATGGCACTAGCTGCCCTATAATGTAGTTATACATTTGCATTATCTGTCTATGATACTATGACAAGCTGCTATCACTGCTTTAAGTTAACTACTCTGGACTTCCGGCCAAGATGGCGGAGAGGAAATACACTTCTGTGTAATCTCCGTGTTTTTCTCTCACTATTCATTTCATTTCATGCCTCTGAATTAATGCTCGACTGAAAAAAAACCATACAATTACTTACCAAGAGAAACCATCCTTGAGACTCGTCAAGAAAGGTCTGTTTTTGCGCGAGGGCGGGGACGGTATTTGGAAGCAGTCTGCGGGCAGCAGCTGCGGCCAGAGCACAGATAGCAGCTCAGAACCGGGTAGAGCGGAGAGGGGGTGGGGCGCGATCGCAGCCATCTCTGCGGGGAGAGCTTTGCTATAGGAGCAAGTCAGCAGCCCAGCAGAGAAGCTAAAAACACCGGGGGTGAAGAATAAAACCCCAAACAGCTGGAGTCTCTCGGGACCTGGCCACCCCTCCCCCACAGTGTCTTAGCCCGCTCGGATCTCAGAGCGCTCGGATCTCAGCGCGCAGGCGCCATAGCACAGTAGGACCCGTGCCTCACGAATACCCTGCCCCTCCCCCAAAGAAAGCAGCCTCCATTCAAGGGGTTTTTTTCCTTCTGTTTCTTTGATAGTTTGTCTTTGATAAATAGACAGAATGAGCAAGAAACTGAAAAAGAATTTAACCCTGGACAGCTTTTATACAGATAAAGAGCAGACTCCAAACCCTGAGGAGACTAAAAACAAACAGTCCCCAGGTGAATCCCCGAAGGAGGAGACCTTATGTCCCTCAGCACAGATGAATATCATGGAGGAAATTAAAAAGGCTCTCACAAGGGAGCTAGAAGAAAAATGGGAAAAGGAGAGGGAGGCTCTGCAAAAGGAGAGGGAGGCTTGGCAAAAGAGCCTGGAGAAGTCAGTTAAAGAGAGAGTGGATAAAGAAACCAAATCCTTGAAAAATAGGATTAGTGAACTGGAAACAGAAAACAGCTCTCTAAAAAACAAAATTGGCGAAATGGAAAAAAATTCCACAGAACAAAAGAACTCAATTGGACAATTAGAAAAAGATCTTAAAAAAGTGAGTGAAGAAAATACCTCACTGAAAATCAGGGTCGAACAATTGGAATTGAATGACTCGAGGAGACAAGAAGAATCAGTCAAGCAAATCCAAAAAAATCAAACAATGGAAAAGGATGTGAAATACCTTCTGGGGAAGACAACAGACCTGGAAAACAGATCCAGGAGAGACAACCTGAGAATCATCGGACTTCCAGAAAAGTATGATGAAAAAAAAAGCCTGGACACTATCTTCCAGGAAATTATCAAAGAGAACTGCCCAGAAGTCATAGAAACAGAAGGTAAAATAGACATTGAAAGAATTCATCGATCCCCTACTGAAAGGGATCCTAAAATCAAAACACCAAGGAATATAGTGGCCAAATGCCAGAACCCTCAGGCAAAGGAAAAAATACTGCAAGCGGCTAGAAAAACCCAATTCAAGTATCAAGGAGCCACAATAAGGATCACCCAGGATCTGGCAGCATCCACATTAAAGGATCGAAGGGCCTGGAATATGATATTCCGAAAGGCTAAGGAACTTGGTATGCAACCAAAAATAACTTACCCAGCGAGATTGAGCATCTTTTTCCAGGGAAGAAGATGGACATTCAACGAAATAAGCGAATTTCATCTATTTCTGATGAAAAAGCCAGAACTTAACAAAAAATTTGATCTACAAGCACAGAACTCAAGAGAAATCTAAAAAGGTAAAGATTAATCTTGGGAACTATATTTCGGCTGTAAAGATGTATAAAGAATACATGTATACCTTGTTCTAGAAACTGGTTGTGGAAAGGACATTGTACTAGAAAAAAGGGAAAGTGGGGGTACTACATTTCATGAAGAGGCAAAGAAAACCTAGTATATCTGAGAGAAAGAATGGAGAGGAATGAAAATAGTGAGTATTTTACTGCTTTCAGAATTGGCATTAAGAGAAGAATTTTAGACATATTCAATCTATGGTGAAACTTCTCCCACCTCATTGAAAAGTGAGAAGGGAAAAGTGAAAAAGGAAGGAATAAGCTAAGTGGAAGGGAATACGGTAACTGGGAGGGAAAGGGGCAAGTTGGGGGGGGGGGAACTCTAAGGGGGGGGAGGGATACTGAAAAAGGGAGGGCTGTGAGAAGCAAGGGGAGCTCACAAGCTTAATACTGGGAAGGGGGGTAAGGGAGGGGGTAAGGGAGTAAGAAGGGAGAAAAGCATAAACCGGGGTTAACAAGATGGCAAGTAATACAGAATTGGTCATTTTAACCATAAATGTGAACGGGGTAAACTCCTCTATAAAGAGGAAGCGGTTAGCAGAATGGATTAAAAGCCAGAATCCTACAATATGTTGTATACAGGAAACACACCTGAAGCGGGGTGATACATGCAGGTTAAAGGTAAAAGGTTGGAGCAAAATCTACTATGCTTCAGGTGAAGCCAAAAAAGCAGGGGTAGCCATCCTGATCTCAGATCAAGCTAAAGCAAAAATTGATCTAATCAAAAGAGATAAGGAAGGGCACTATATCTTGCTAAAGGGTAGAATGAATAATGAAGAAGTATCTATATTAAATATATATGCACCAAGTAGTGTAGCATCTAAATTCCTAAAAGAGAAATTAAGAGAGCTGCAAGAAGAAATAGACAGTAAAACTATAATAGTGGGAGATCTCAACCTTGCACTCTCAGAATTAGATAAATCAAACCACAAAATAAATAAGAAAGAAGTCAAAGAGATAAATAGAATACTAGAAAAATTAGATATGATAGATCTCTGGAGAAAATGTAATGGGGACAGAAAGGAGTACACCTTCTTTTCAGCAGTTCATGGAACTTATACAAAAATTGATCATATATTAGGACATAAAAACCTCAAACTCAAATGCAGTAAGGCAGAAATAGTGAATGCATCCTTTTCAGACCATGATGCATTGAAAATTACATTCAATAAAAAGCCACAGGAAAGTAGACCAAAAAATAATTGGAAACTAAATAATCTCATACTAAAGAATGATTGGGTGAAACAGCAAATTATAGACATAATTAATAACTTCATCCAAGAAAATGATAATAATGAGACATCATACCAAAATGTATGGGATGCAGCCAAAGCGGTAATAAGGGGAAATCTCATATCTCTAGAGGCCTATTTGTATAAAATAGAGAAAGAGAAGGTCAATGAATTGGGCTTGCAACTAAAAATGCTAGAAAAGGAACAAATTAAAAACCCCCAATCAAACACTAAACTTGAAATTCAAAAAATAAAAGGAGAGATCAATAAAATTGAAAGTAAAAAAACTATTGAATTGATTAATAAAACTAAGAGTTGGTTCTATGAAAAAACCAACAAAATAGACAAACCCTTAGTAAATCTGATTAAAAAAAGGAAAGAGGAAAATCAAATTGTTAGTCTTAAAAATGAAAAGGGAGAACTCACCACTAACGAAGAGGAAATTAGAGCAATAATTAGGAGTTACTTTGCCCAACTTTACGCCAATAAATTCGACAACTTAAATGAAATAGAAGAATACCTCCAAAAATATAGCTTACCTAAACTAACAGAGGAAGAAGTAAATATCCTAAACACTCCTATCTCAGAAAAAGAAATAGAACAAACTATCAATCAACTCCCTAAGAAAAAAACCCCAGGACCAGATGGATTTACATCTGAATTCTATCAAACATTTAAAGATCAATTAACTCCAATGCTAAATAAACTATTTGAAGAAGTAGGGATTGAAGGAGTCCTACCAAACTCCTTTTATGACACAGATATGGTACTGATACCTAAACCAGGTAGGCTGAAAACAGAGAAAGAAAATTATAGACCAATCTCCCTAATGAATATTGATGCTAAAATCTTAAATAAAATATTAGCAAAAAGATTACAGAAAATCATCCCCAGGATAATACACTATGACCAAGTAGGATTTATACCAGGAATACAGGGCTGGTTCAATATTAGGAAAACTATTAACATAATTGACTATATCAACAACCAACCAAACAAAAACCATATGATCATTTCAATAGATGCAGAAAAAGCATTTGATAAAATCCAACAGCCATTCCTAATAAAAACACTTGAGAGCATAGGAATAAAAGGACTTTTCCTTAAAATAGTTAGGAGCATATATTTTAAACCTTCAGTAAGCATCATATGCAATGGGGAAAAACTGGAACCTTTCCCGGTAAGATCTGGAGTGAAGCAAGGTTGCCCACTATCACCATTATTATTCAATATTGTATTAGAAACACTGGCCTCTGCAATAAGAGTCGAGAAAGAGATTAAAGGAATTAGAGTAGGCAATGAGGAAACCAAACTATCACTCTTTGCAGATGATATGATGGTATACCTAGAAAACCCCAGAGACTCTACTAAAAAGCTATTAGAAATAATTCATAATTTTAGCAAAGTAGCAGGATACAAAATAAATCCCCATAAATCCTCAGCATTCTTATACACCACCAACAAAATCCAAGAGCAAGAGATACAAAGAGAAATTCCATTCAAAATAACTATTGATAGCATAAAATATTTGGGAATCTACCTACCAAAGGAAAGTCAGGAATTATATGAGCAAAATTACAAAAAAGTTTTCACACAAATAAAGTCAGACTTAAATAATTGGAAAAATATTAAGTGCTCTTGGATAGGCCGAGCAAATATAATAAAGATGACAATACTCCCTAAACTAATCTATTTATTTAGTGCTATACCAATCAGACTTCCAAGAAAATATTTTAATGATTTAGAAAAAATAACAACAAAATTCATATGGAACAATAAAAAGTCGAGAATCTCAAGGGAATTAATGAAAAAAAAATCAAATGAAGGTGGTCTAGCTGTACCTGATCTAAAATTATATTATAAAGCAGCAGTCACCAAAACCATCTGGTATTGGCTTAGAAATAGATTAGTTGATCAGTGGAAAAGGTTAGGTTCACAAGACAGAATAGTCAACTATAGCAATCTAGTGTTTGACAAACCCAAAGATTCTAAATTTTGGGATAAGATTTCATTATTTGATAAAAACTGCTGGGATAACTGGAAATTAGTATGGCAGAAATTAGGCAAGGACCCACACTTAACACCACATACCAAGATAAGATCAAAATGGGTCCATGACCTAGGCATAAAGAATGAGATTATAAATAAATTAGAGGAACATAGGATAGTTTATCTCTCAGACTTGTGGAGGAGAAAGAAATTTGTGACCAAAGATGAACTAGAGACCATTACCAATCACAAAATAGAAAATTTTGATTATATCAAATTAAAAAGCCTTTGTACAAACAGAACGAATGCAAACAAGATTAGTAGGGAAGTAACAAACTGGGAAAACATCTTTACAATTAAAGGTTCTGATAAAGGCCTCATTTCCAAAATATATAGAGAACTGACTCAAATTTATAAAAAATCAAGCCATTCTCCAATTGATAAATGGTCAAAGGATATGAACAGACAATTTTCAGATGAAGAAATTGAAACTATTACCACTCACATGAAAGAGTGTTCCAAATCACTATTGATCAGAGAAATGCAAATTAAGACAACTCTAAGATATCACTACACACCTGTCAGATTGGCTAAGATGACAGGAAAAAACAATGATGAATGTTGGAGGGGATGCGGGAAAACGGGGACATTGATGCATTGTTGGTGGAGTTGTGAACGAATCCAGCCATTCTGGAGAGCGATCTGGAATTATGCCCAAAAAGTTATCAAACTGTACATACCCTTTGATCCAGCAGTGTTTCTATTGGGCTTATACCCCAAAGAGATACTAAAAAAGGGAAGGGGACCTGTATGTGCCAAAATGTTTGTAGCAGCCCTGTTTGTAGTGGCTAGAAACTGGAAAATGAATGGATGCCCATCAATTGGAGAATGGCTGGGTAAATTGTGGTATATGAATGTTATGGAATATTATTGCTCTGTAAGGAATGACCAGCAGGATGAATACAGAGAGGCTTGGAGAGACCTACATGGACTGATGCTAAGTGAGATGAGCAGAACCAGGAGATCATTATACACTTCGACAACGATATTGTATGAGGATGTATTCTGATGGAAGTGGATTTCTCTGACAAAGAGACTTAACTGAGTTTCATTGGAGAAATGATGGACAGAAACAGCTACACCCAAAGAAGGAATACTGGGAAATGAATGTGAACTATTTGCATTTTTGATTTTCTTCCCGAGTTATTTTTACCTTCTGAATCCAATTCTCCCTGTGCAACAAGAGAACTGTTTGGTTCTGCAAATATGTATTGTATCTAGGATATACTGCAACATGTTTAGCATATATAGGACTGCTTGCCATCCTGGGGGGGGGGGGGGAGGAGGGAGGGAGGGGAAAAAACGAAACATAAGTGATTGCAAGGGATAATGTTGTGTAGAAATTATCCTGGCATGGATTCTGTCAATGCGAAGTTATTATTAAATAAAATAAAATTTATTATAAAAAAAAAAAAGAAAATAAGTGCTTAGGAACTTTGGAGAAATAAAATTAAACCTTTGGGAAAAAAAAAAAGTTAACTACTCTGTTTTTTAAGGAGAATTTACAGGTCTTTTACATGAAATACGTAGGGCATCTAGAACCATTTGACCTCTCTTCTTATTCAGTGATCAGCTGAACATTTACATTCTATAAATTTAAATCCAAAAATGAAGAAGAAGAAGGAGGAATTATGTACCATATATACAGGACTATAGCACCTGAATTTATAAGATAAGACAACAAAAATCACAAGACTAAAAAACCTATTAATTAACACTGGGGAAATTTAATATTTAGAACTTTGATTCAGCATCTTGACAGGTCTGTTACAAGAAACACAAGCAAGTTGCAAGCCTGTGATAATGAACCCAGTTGTAGGATCTCCCAGTACAGTGATTCTCCCCAGTCTCTCCCACCAGAACCTGAAAGAATGGCAGACACTAATTCTGCTCAGCCACATGAAGGAAAGGAGAGGAGACTGACAAAAGTCTTGGGGAAGATTGGGTGACACATTTGAACTTAGGGAAAGGGGTCTAGAAATACAACCAGATCCAATCTTCAGGAGTTCTCCAATTACTCAGGAAAGAAACATGAGCCAAGTAAACTTTCATATCTTTCAGATGAAGGAAGTTGAGATCACTTAGCAGTCCAGCTTTGGGAGGATTGTAGTGATAGGAGGCTGGGAGGATGTCTGTGTAACACTGGAAGAGTAGGAGCTGAGTGATTCCCAAAGGCTGAGTGATGGGGAATACAAGAAATAATTGAGTATTAAAAAGTCAAGAAAGTATAAATAAAAACTCATCCTCCCAAGCAACAAACCAATAAAAAGATCATGGAAACAAGATAAAATGAGTTCATTTTATTCTTTAATAAACAAGCCAAAATATATTGATCAAATATCATTGCATGAAGGAAAATTAACCAGTATTAACTGAGCTAAGAAAACCCTATATACTTTTCATAGATCAAGGGACAAAAGCAAGAAATTCCAAGATGGTTCAAAAAATAAATAAAACTCTTAAAAGAAGACATTAGAAATGCATCTACAATAGAAATTGGAGTTTTAAGAGCAGAATTTTAAAATGTAAATAGCAAGGTAGGAAAAAATAAATGTATTACAGAGAATCTCTCTCAAAAATAAGGCAAAGCTTTTGTAGAGAAAATAACAGAATTGACATAAAAAAGTAGAAGAAAATATTGTATAAAAGACATTTTAAAAACTGGCTTTGAAACAAGAGATACATACAAACATAATGATGATGATGATGATGATAGAGTAGAATTTATTAGAAAAAAATTGATCTCAATAAAGTTAAATTAGGTTCAATCAAAAGAGAGAACAGGGAAACTATACTATGCTATATATCAGTCATATTAAACAATATTGTTTCAGATTATTTAAAATAACCATATAGTATAAAGTTGGAATTTTTTTTGGTATAAAAAATGATGAGTTGGTAGATTTAGAAAAATATCCAGACTTGGACCTAAGAAGGATGATATTATCCACTTTCAGAGAAAGAGAGAACTATACAATCTTACATATAGTATACAGCATAGTACAATCTTACAGAGATGAATTTGAATGAATACTGTGTATATGTATAATTATATCTATGTTTATGTGTGCCTATGCCTTGTGTACATATATGCATACATACACATAAATGTATAATTATAGTTATTTGTGCATTTGTGCATGTGCACATGTATTCAAGCTTAACTCTGGCCTATGTGGGGGAGAAAGGAAGGAAAGGAGAAAAAAGAATAAAGTAAAAACTGACAGCAGAAAACAAAAGAAAACCTACAAGGAAGCAGAGAAAAGATAGACAATCCTAAAAACAACATATTTACATTAACTAATTATATTATTTACATTTTTATGGAGTACATAAATATTTATGCTAGTAGTAATATAAAATAATATAAGAAAGTGGTTTAGAACTTTTGTATATAGACAACAAAAGACTATAAGATTTTTCCAATCTCCCATCTCCCACTTTGCTGCTACTTGTGCCTTCCTTCTGATATTACTTTTCAGTTCAGAGAGGAGGGTGGGGGAAAAGAAAGAAAATACATAGGTAGTTATTGTCGGTTTTCTGCTCCATTATATTCCTTGAAGGTAAAGATCTCTTTTATTCATAGCTATAATATTTAATACAGTGCCTAATATATTAAATCTTTGTTGAAAAAATGACGATCAAGAAAATGTCCATATTGCTGATGACAACCTAGGTCACTAGATGGGGTTGGCAGAGAAGGCCAGAAGTACTGATAAGATTATTCCCTGAGGCAAACCTGGAGTAAGGACTGGTGATGATGAGGCAAGCAAACCAAACTGGCATGCCAACACTGTAGAGGATAATTGGCATGAAAGTTTAGTTCTGTATACATTTTAGCTTGGGGATAGAAGACTAATCCCCAATTAGAATTGACTTCTTTCTTTTTTAAAGAAAAAATAAAAATTAAAAAAGAAACAGCATAGTTACAAGCTACAATGCCTTTTTATCACACTCTCCCTCAAAAGGATCAAGAGAGAGATTGTTTGATTTTCTGATTATCCAAGAATCCATGAACTTTCTTTCAGGTGACAATTCTCAAGATATAATTTACTGATACTTAAACAAATTTCTAGTGTAGTCAGAATTATATTCTTACTCCCTAATCCGTTCTCATGGTGGGTTCTTAACATTTTTTCCCTTCAATTCCTCTTTGAGATATGCTTTCAGTCCTGAGCTTTGTGTATGTGGCAGGAGCTGGGAGGTTTACATTAAACCTGAATTTACTGTTTCTTTCACTCTTCAGTAAAAAGCATTGAGAGAGATCCTACCTCAAGCTATATATTGCTTGCCTTCTATTACTTTTTTATCTACTACAATGAAACTATTCACTAAGGTTATGACCCTTGTGTATCTGTTTTATTGTCACAACAGACTGAGAAGGAATTGAAGGTAAATGGCTAATCAGATAGACACTAAAGGTTAATTGAATGTCATACTTCTATTGTGGGATTAATTGACAGACACCTTTGTCCATGGCTCTGATTGACCACAGAGAACCACATAGATTCACTGCAGTCACATATATCATTTTATGTTTATAATTTACAAAAGAAAAAGGAAAGGAAAATATATGAAGATTGGGGAAAATATTTGCAGTAAATAAAAAATATGAAAGTGTGATATTTAGAATCTACAAAAAACTGATGGACATTAACAGGTCATTTCTGTGAAGAAAATATAAACTGTTAATAACTAAAGAATGGAAGTTTAGATTCCCTAATAGACAACTTCAAATCAAAACAACTAAAATTCTATATTAGTATGGCTACAGGCAAATTAGTAATTCCAATACATTATAAACTTTAAACATGCAAACATTTAGCCTATATACTGATACAAATATTTTGGAGAATTTTGGAGAATGGAAATGAGTGGCAAGAGTCAAAAGTATGATAATGCCATATGATTCAAAAATTTCATTGCTAGGACTTTAACCTAAAAAATAATATAAAAAAAACTTATATGTACAAAAATGGTCATTTGTTGTATTTATTTGTAATAATAAAAAGGAGACAATCTAATGTGCAGTGATCAAAGAATACTCAATAAAATATGGTATACAATTGTAACAGAATATTATAACACAGTAAAAAAAATAAATATAAATACCAGGATATATGGAAAGATATGGAAAGAAAGACATAAAGTTATACAAAAAAAATCAGCAAAACCAAAACTGAGTACAGTATTTTTTAAAAATAGAAAACAAAAGCTAAAGGAAGCAGGATTTCAAAGGACTTAGAGACACAGAGCAAGTACATTTCTTGATTAGTGTTTTCTGGCAATTTGGGGGATTTGACTTTGGTAAGTGCTAAGAATCTTAAAATTATATTCTTTATTTTGTATGATTTGGGGGTCTTTTTTGAAAGTTGTTTATAATAAACTGCATGTTTATGAGTCTTCTACTCTACCCTATACTTACTTTTAGCCGGACTATATAGGAAATCATGGGGGAAAGCTTGGGAAATGAATTCTATTTCAATCCACTTCAAAAAGCATTTATTGAATGCTTCCTCTATGCCAGACAACAAGCCAGGTGCTAGAAATAGACAAATATAAAACAGTCCTTACTCTCAAGAAGCATTCCACTGGGAGAAAAAAAAAACACAAAACTATGGGACTACACAGACCTTAGAATCCATCTCTTTAACCTCTCATTTTACAATTAAGGAAACTGATTCCCAAAGAAGTTATTTCTAACTATATACAAATTATAAAAGGAATAAATTCCAAGTAATGGAGGAGAGAGAGAACTAAAAACTGGGGTAATAAGAAAAGTCCTCTTCTAGGAAGAATAACCTGAATTGTGTTTTGAAAGAAACCAGAGGTTCTACAGAATGGAGGTGAACAAGAAATGAATTCCAGGCAAAGATATGGGGAACAGAGTAGTGTTTTATGGGAACAATCAAATAAGAGAGCTTGGCTTTAAAAAAAATGGGAGAGGGTTAATATGAGAAATAGAAAAAGAGGTTGGAGACAGATTTTAAAGGATTTTAAATTCCAAACAGAGGAATTTTTATTTTACCCTAAAGATAATATAAAGCTACAAAAACTTGTTGAACAAAGGAAGTGACACTGTCAGATCTATATTTAAGGAATATCAATATTAGAGCTGAGTGAAGGATGGATTAGAGAGGAAAGATACTAGAGGAAGGGAAGCTAACTAGAAAACTATTGCAATAGTCTTGGTAAAAAGTGACAAAAGCCTAAAAGATTCATGTGAGTAGACAGAAGAGGATAGATGTTATAAAGAAAGGATGGACAGAACTAGGCAATTAGATATGGTGGGTGGTAGAGGAGAAATGACAATGAATGAAGAGTTGAGGATCTCCCGTGGTTGCAAATCAGAAAATGTAATTGCAAAAGTCATCAGAAACAAGACAGGAGAATAGATAAGGTTTTGGAGGAAGGAGGAAAATAATGAAAGAATTTTTTAGTGAAAGAGAAAAAGATGCACAAAGAGAACACAAATGTTTACTAGGAAAACACTAGACAACTTAGAGGATAAACTGAACCTTAATCAGGAAGACCTGAGTTCAAATCCTGCTTCAGACACCTACTAGCTATGTGACCCCAGGCAAGTCACTTAACCCCTATTGCCTCAAAGATGAGGAAAGGAGGAAACAGAGCTAGGAGATTTAGTACAATGGCTTCAAGATCAAAATAAGACATCAGAGTGATGTAACAGCCAAAAAAATAGTTAACATGATCTTCAACTTAGGTTTAATCATCTTTTAGCATGGCATCCATGGGGAGAGAAGTGAAAGTCTAGAAATGAAAGTATAACCACAGTATTGTATTCAGTTCTTAGAATTTGTTTTTTAAGAGAAATATTGACAGATTGAATGTTCTCCAAGGATGATGCTTAGAAAAAAGAATGGGGGAAGAGGAGGAAGATGATAACTAATGTCAGATATTTGACAAACCACACCACTAGAAAGAAGCAAGACTTGTTCAAATTGGCCCCACAGGGCAGAACTAGAAGAAATTGAATCCTTCAAAGAATTAGATTGTGGCTCAATATTTAAAAACTTTCTAAAATTTAGAACAATTTCAAAAGTGAAATGGGTTCCCTTTAAAGATAAGAAATTCTCTATCACTTGAGATTTTCAAACTGAGGCTGGATGTACACTCAGGGATGTAGCAGAAGACATTCCTGTTCAGGAAGAAATTGGATTAGAATTCTATGATTCTAGAAAGATAGATATGGAGATATTAACATTCAACAAACATTCCATGAAATAAAGCTTTTAGACCTGAAGAAATGGTATCCCAGACTACTGTAGGTAAAAACTTGTGGCCTTACAGACAGATTGTCATTGTTTTTTAAATCACGTGGTATAATGAGAGAAACAGATTAGGGGTTAGAAAACCTGGTTCTGAGTCTCTGCTTTGTAACAACTATGTGATTATGGGTAAAATATCTGAGCCTCAGTTTTTCTATGTGTAGAACACAGAGAGTAATAGTTAACACTTTTTTACTCCACAGAGTTATTTTGGAAAGAGAACTTTGCAAATTTCATAATCCTATACAGGATATTCCAAAAGTGTTAGTGTGGTTTTAAGCTTTACTAGCTTTAGTAATATACACACATATGTGTATACATACATACATATATATATATATATATATATATATATATATATATACACACACACACATAAATATATATGGAAAGAGAAGGAGAGAGAGACAGAGATAAGAAAAAGAGACAGCAAAATAGAGACAAAGAGACAGAGAGAAACAGAGAGAGAAAAAGAGAACATTGAAAACAGGTAAATGCTGCCCTTGATTTTCAAAAAAGGATGCATTCTAGATAGGCAGACCAATAAATATTAATCTAGAGAAAATGTTTAGATTATTAACAAGTTGTTTATGAGCAGTTGGAAAAGAAAATGGTTGTTTGATAATGTTATACCAGAGACATAGAACTACCAGGATGGCATAATGTACATATTGTCAAAAATGGTTACTGCATTAAATATTTTTGCTTAATTGTCTTCCTTTGACACAGAAGAGTGTTTGCTCTGGAGACAGTTGAAATGACTAGGCTATAAGGACAATCAATAAAACATATTTTTCAAAAAAAAAAGTCACAACAAACTAAACCCATTTGCCTTTTTTAGGGGTTAGGTTCATAGAGCTAGAAAATTATGCAAATTGTGTACCTTGATTTTCAGAAAGCAACAAGGCATAGTATAAACAAAAGAAACAGGAAGAACAGGGTTCAAATTCTATCTCTGAGAAATATTTTGGGCTCCTGAATAAATCATTTAACTCTAAACTCTAAAACTACCTTTCAGGAGAGTAGCTCATCTACTTTGGAAGGGAGAATTTCCAATGACAATAATGTTAGTAGTCCAGGCAAAAACAACAAAAAAAAAATGAATTGACAAAATTTCTTATTATAAAAGGTGGTTGGTAGGCTACATGATGCTTATTAAGTGAATTTACAGTAAAATGAACAATTATACTACCCCAAAAAATATTAATAACATGTATTAATCTAGAGAAAAGTCTTTAGTGAAATGCCTTATGCTTAATAAATATTCCCTACTGTATTCATGACTTTGTCCTATCAATATTGCAGATGATACAAAACAGAGAAAGAGACACAGAAACATAAACAGATAGTCACAGAGACACAAAGAGATGGCTATTATCCAACATAATAGAATCAAAAAAATTTTGATAGGGAAGAACACTAGGAAAAAAACACATGAAATTAAGCAGTAAAGTCTTCTATGTGGATTTCAAAAATCAATTACACAATTATGAGAGAAGCTTTATATAACAGCAATTTGTGAAAACTATTTGGGGCTTTTCATTAACTACAATTTCAGTACAAAGCAATAACTTGATAGGGTCACTGATAAAAAAAAATAATAAAATGCTTGTACTGCCTGGAGGACAGGGATATGGCCCCCAAACTGGCTTTATCAGCCTACTCCATACCTGCATATTTGCACAAAGGAGTCTAGGAACAAAATTTTTAAAGTCTTCCTCTGAGATGATTTGAAAATTACTAGACTGAAACTAGGATGTTTTTCTAATCTGACCAAAGAGACTAAAATGGAACTAATTAAAAATTCACTGCTATAAGTAAAATCATAGAATCTCTTACTAAGGGATTTTAGTCATTGTTGCCAATGAAATTCACCAAAACTAACAATGGGGACTCACTCCAAGGCTCAGAGCGAGAGGCTTCTAGAAAAAAGGAAATAGACTGTGAGAAGCTATCCACTATTGCTCTGTGGAGAGATCAGTGGCTTCTGCGTATTAAAAATCTAGTATGTTGCCCTTCAGAGGAAACTTCCTTCACTCACTGATCCCAGGACAAGTTCTTTTATATGTCAGTGTGCTATGGCAGCTTCTTGAATATTTAAATTGCAAAACTTTAGTTATCTTTTCATTGGTTGAGGCAATTTCTTTTTTTTATTATTCTTAACTTTAATATATTTTCCTTTTTAAATTATGGTAACTTTTATTATCAAAATACATGCAAAGATAATTTTCAACATTCACTCTTGCAAAATCTTGTGTTCCAAATTTTTCTCCCTCCCTTCCTTCTATTCCCCTCCCCTAGACAACAAGCAGTACAATTTATGTTAGCCACATGCAATTCTTCTAAACATGTTTCTACATTTATCATTTCTGCACAAGAAAAATCAGATCAAAGTGGGAAAAACGAGAAAGAAAAGAAAAGCAGGCACACAACAATAAAAAAGGTGAAAATACTATATTGTGATCCATATTAAGTCCCCATAGTCCTTTCTCTGAATATGGATGACTTTCTCCATCACAAGTCTATTGGAACTGGACTGACTCACCTCATTATTGCAAAGAGTCATGTCCATCACAGTTGACCATCACATAATCTTGTTGTTGCTGTGTACAATGTTCTCTTGATTCTACTCACTTCACTTATCTATTCTTGTAAGACTCTCCAATATTCCTAAAATCACCTCTGATCATTTATTAATAGAATAATAATATTCCATAACATCCATATACCATAACTTTTTCAGCTATTTCCCAACCAATGGGCATCCACTTAGTTTCCACTTCATTGCCACTACAAAAAGGGCTACTATAAACATTTTTTTACATATCAGTCCTTTTCTTGGGGCAATTTCTTCATTGGGAATGCCTTACACCAAAAAAATCACAAAGTGAGGAATGAAGGAAGGAAGGAAGAAAAGAAAGAAGGAAGAAAGAAAAAGAAAAAATGGAAAAGAAAAAGAAAGAGAGTGAAAAAGGAAGGAAGAGAGAAAGAAAGAGAGAAAAAAAAGAAAGAAAGAATATATACTTAGCCAAAATCACACTCTAGGAGCAATCATAGGGACACCTGGAGAGAGTAAAGGAACAAGAGACATATCAGTTGGGGTGGGAGGTGCAATAATTTAATATAATAATTTAATCTACTGCCTTTCTCATCTTGATGCAGGAAAACAGGAAATCTGTGAGCTTATTTCACCAATTGACTGCTCATACAGAACTCCATTCTCTGAAGAATTCCCTTCCTGCATTCAATCAAAAAATATTCATTAAGTGCTTATTATGTACTCAGCAATATACTGACAACTAAAAATTCAAAAAAGGGGAGAAAAGAGTTCCTACGTTCAAGACGCATATATTCTAATGGGGAAAATAACATGTAAAGACTCCAAAATGGGATCTTGAAGAACTTGAAGAAGAAGAGTTGGACACAACTGAAAAACAACTGAAAGATATAATGAATTCTATTTTAGACATGTTGAATTTGAGATTTCTAGAAGACATCTAATCCAGCATATTTGTCAAGCAATGGGAGATATGTGACTGTGGCTCAAAAGAGACTTGTCCTGGATATATAGATACAAGGCTTATCTGCAGAGAAATATCTGAAAAGTTACCTGATGGACCAGGAGATCATTATATACTTCAACAACAATACTATATGATGATCAATTCTGAAGGACATGGCCCTCTTCAATAATGAGATGAACCAAATCAGTTCCATTTGTTCAATAATGAATAGAACCAGCTACACCCAACAAAAGAACTCTGGGAAATGAATGTGAACCACTACATAGCATTTCCAATCCCTCTATTTTTGTCTATTTGCATTTTTGATTTCCTTCTCAGGTTAATTTTACATGATTTCAAAGTCCGATTCTTCTTATGCAGCAAAATAACTATATGGATATGTATACCTATATTGTATTTAACATATACTTTAACATATTTAATATGTATGGGTCTGCCTGATATCTAGGGGAAGAGGTGGGAGGAAGGAGGGGATAATTTGGAACAGAAGGTTTTGCAAGGATCAATGCTGAAAAATTACCCGTGCATATATCTTGTAAATAAAAAGTTATGATAAAAAAAGTGCTTTAAAAGGGGGGAGGAGGGAAAGTTACCTGATGTCATTAAGTGAAATAAACAGTATAGAGTAAAAAAGAAGAGGACTCAGGACAGAATTCTGGGGGTTATCCACAGTTAAGGGTAGTGACACAGATAAAGAAATCAGCAAAGTGGACTGAGGAGGAACGGTCAGATAAAGAGAATCTGGAAAAAGAAGTGTCATGAAACCCTGGTTAAAAGAGAATATTCAAGAGAAGAAGGTGGTCAATATATCATATACTGCACAGAGATCAAAAAGAATCAGAACTGAGAAAAGATGATTGGATTTAACAATGAATCGCTGGAAAGTTTAGAAAGGACAGTTTCGGTTGAATAAGGTCAGAAGCCAGAATGCAGAAGGTTTAGAAGAAAGAGAAACAGAAGCACCTAGTGAAGGCAGCATTCTGAAGTTCATTCACTAGAGGAGAGATAGAGGATAGTAGCTAACAGGGAATATAAAGTCCAGGAGAGTTTTTTAAAAATGAAGAAGGCAGAGGTATGGGAAAGGAGCTAGGAGGGAGGAGAGATAATAGAGACCCCATTTCTATAATAGAGAATGGGAATGATAATGTAGGGAATTACTACAGATGTTAGGAGTGGATGGTATCAAGATTGTATGTAAATCTTCTATCCAAGATTGGATAGAAGAAGGACCACCTCTTCTAGAGTGAAGGAGGAGATGAAAGGAAAAATATTTGAATAGTGTTCAGTGAGAAGGGGAAAATAGGGAACTTTTGGTAAAAGGTTTCATTTTTCCCCAATAAAGCATAAGTCAAACTCCTCAGCTGAATGCATAGAGAGAGAATATGCCATAGTATATATAAAGGCTTGAGGAGAGATAATTTTGGAATAGCCACTATGGTGAGATAGCATATTGGCAAATGAGGAATAAATGTATGTCTTGTTTCAGCAAGGACCCAATCAGGATTAAGTAACAAATTTATAGTGGGCACAATTTCAAGATTTCCTCTACTTCCAGTCTTTTTACCATATGAACAAGAGCGGTAAATGTGAATGGAAATAATCTAGGGTTAGAGTTTAATATGATGGGGAAAGGAGGAAATGGGTTGTATGGTACAGAATAGTATAAAGTTAAGTTGTTTTGTCAAAGGGTTGCCATAGGAAAGGGAAATTAATATAATCAATCAGTTCACTATCTAAGACCTCTCTCCCCCAATTGCTTTTTTGTAAATTTGTGTCTCTTTTCAGAAAAGGTCACCAGGCACTAGTACAAAGATCTGCCCTGTCCTTATGTTCCCGTAATTTGAGAAGAAAATAATCTGATGGATAGAAGCCCTAATAGATCATGTTTAATTAACAAACAGATTTGAGTTGATCAGATTTCTTGGGCTGAAGATTGCTAATGAGGATTGGACCAGTGGCCCAAAACAATCATGTGGGGGAATGTAATGGCAAGCAAAAATACCTTCCTAGATGATTCAAATTCATTTCTCAGCCAATAATTGCTTTTGGGAAGAAAGGTAAAGGGGTAGGAGGAGGATGTTGGGAATAAGGCAATACAAGAATTACCAATGATGAAAAAAAGGAATATAAGCTAGACCTAACAAAGCACTATGAAAAATAATGGATTTAAAAATCCATCTCAGTCTTGATTGTTCTGAATAGACCATGGCACTAAGCCGCATAATGGATCATAGTTTTTCTCCCCATTCCCCAGTAGTCATACTGCTTTTGAACTTTTTTTGGAACTTTATCTCATGCCCTCTCATCAGGTACCTTCCCTCCACCTGACTTTTTAGTTTTGGGTGTATGTGTCATTTTTCTCCATTAGATTATAAACTCCCTGAAGCCAGGGACCATCTTTGTTTTAATTTGTATTTGTACGTCCAGTATTATGCACAGAGCCTGGCACATAGTAAGTACTTAAGAAATGTTTATTGACTGGTTGTATAAAGCATTGGCCTGGAATCAGGAAGACTCAGTTCAAATCCAACCAGTCACTTAGTAGGTATCAATGATGATCGATGACAATTTCTCTGGCTGTCACCCAAGATTGGAATGCTCTCTCCCCAACTCTAACTATTGACCTCTTTGGCTCAGCTAAAACACCATCTTTTACAAGAAGCTTTTCCTGACTCCTCTTAATTCCAGGGCTTTTTCTCTCTTCATTATTTCCTATTTATAGTTGTTTGCATGTGGTGACCTCATTTAGTTATAAACTCGTTGAGGGCAGGGACAGTCTTTTGCCTCTTTTTGTATCACCAGCACTTAGCATCATGCCTGGAACATAGCAGGCATTTAATAAATTTTTATTAATTGATTCACTATGATCCTGGTTAATTGCTTTAAGTTCTAATTGTCTTTATTAGTATGTAGTGTGTGCTGGGGGAAAGTTCTTTACAAATATAATCTCATTTACTCCTCACAACCTGTAAAGAATTTTTTCCCAGAACACAGTAGGTGCTAATAAATGCCTATTCCTTTTCCTCTTCCCTTTTCCCACAGGAAAGATAAAAATGTGGAGAACATATAGAAATCGTTAGCCCACAGATAGACAGCAAGGAAAAGCCAAAGGGATTCTGGTATACTGTGGCAAATACTGTAATTAGCAGAACACAAAGTATTAAACCAACAAACTGACATGGATACCAATTAGTAATTGATGAAGCTTGAATTCTAGGGTATGAACAATTGTGATTTTATGGGTATGAATACTCTATATGTTAACCCCAAGAAAAACTCCTCTATGACTTAGCAAATCATCTTCAAGAGTCACAAGGGATAAAAATTCATTACCTTGTTGCCATCTTGATAATGGGTTAAGTAAGATAACTAGGACAACTTAGCTAAGCTGTTCCTCACATGAAAGACATATGGGTCATCAATGGGCTTATCCCCAATGCTTACAGTAAAGATTAGGGACAGGACATTACAATGGAATATACACTGAATTTGGAATCAAAAGACCTGGGTTCCAACTCTGACTGTATTATTGTAACTCTTATGATCTAGACAATGTCACTTAACTTATTTGGGCCTCAGTTTGCCCAGAAAGACTAAATACAGCTCTATAAGAGGAAAAAGAACCTGTAGGGAAATAGAGAATTTCCAAGCATTCCTAATGAAAAGACCAGAGCCACAGGGAAACTTTGAAATTCAAATGCAAGAGTGAAGAGAAAGAAAAAAAAAATGTAAATAGAAATGAACAGTATAATGTAAATATGAATGAATGAACATTGAATAAATCATTTACATTCAAATATGAGGAGATAATGTTCCCTCTGAATCCTAACATCATTATGAGTTATAGAGGGGCCTCAATTAAATAAGGCCTGGAGGTGGTTCTATTATGTCTTGGTGATCCTAAAAATGGACGGATGGAGGAAAATACCATTCCCTGGAAGGGAATGAAAAATTAAGGAAAATGATCTCACTCAATCAGGGTGTGTAAGTAGACCTCAATAAAAAGAAAATAGGATAGGGAGAAGCAGCTGACATTTGAAGTCCACTCATCTAACTAGGTGAAACAACATAGCATTCTCACTCTTTCTGTTGTTTGCTTGCATTTTGTTCTTTCTCAGTTTTTTTCCCTTCCTTCTTGATCCAATTTTTCTTGTACAGAAAGATAACTGTATAAATATGTATACAATATATTGGATTTAACATATATTTTAACATATTTAACATGTATTGGACTATCTGCCATCTAGGGGAAGGGGTAAAGGGAAGGAGGGGATAATTTAGGAAAAAAAGACTTTGCAAAGGTCAATGTTGGAAAATTACTCATGCATATGTTTTGTAAATAAAAAGCTTTAATTAAAAAAAAAGAATTTCATTCCAAAAAAAAAAAGAAAACTAGATGAAAGAATATATACAATGAGATAATTGTAAAGCACTTAGCATAGTTCTAAGCACATAGTAAGCTTTAGATAAATGCCAGTTATCATCATCATCATTATTGTTATTATACACGATTGATTGCAGAAATAACATTTAATTCAACAAAGAAAAGAAGAAAAAAGAGGAAGAAACAGGAAGGCTAATTAGAGGAAAGGTAGATTAATGGAAGGTGTAGTCCTAAGCAAACAAACACTAAGGATATATAAAAATATGTATAACTCTTTTTGAGATGCCAAAAATGAGGATCTGAGGGGATACCAACAGGTTGGAGAATAAGTTATGGCATGTAAATGTGATAGATTTCAAAAGTGCTAAACTCTTATCAGTATAATAACTCAGCATAATTCCAGGAGGCTGATGATGTAACATGATATATATCTTGTAATAAAGGCCTCATGAGTTAAATAATTTGGGATTGATGGGATTTTTTGGCCATGGTCAAGAGTAGAAAGTTGTTCTAATCGATGATAAATGATTGTAGTGAGTTTTGTGAGAAGTAGGAGTTGGAAAGTAAGAAGGCAATTTGGCTAATTAAGCAAATAAATTAAAACTGTAAAATAGATAAAAGTGCATCTGGGACATTTCTGTCACAAAAAGGCCTGTGACACAAGGGTTATACTTATAATAAACTAAAATCTAAATATATAGATCTAGATATATGTGTGTATAAAGTGCTTTGTAACTGGAAGGCACATTTAAATTGTTCTTTTGTTTGTTTGTTTTAATGAGTATTATTTCTCCTCTTCATCCCCATCCTCCTCTGACCTAGACAGATATTTAAAGACAATTCTTCAGTCCTGTGTTTCCTTCCCCAGGCTAAACATCCCCCTGTTCAATTTAATTCCACAAATACTCTAATAAAGCTAGTCCTCTGGTAAATCCAGTTTGATATTAAAACAAAATGAAACACTTTAAGATCTGACAGATAACAAAAAGAGATTTACTTAGCCATAGCAAGGGAAAGATTTCAACAAGGATATTCAACTAGGACATTGTTAAGCACAGCTGCCCTCCCTCTGTGTTGTCACAGGGAATCTGTGGATCAAGAATCAGGAAGGAGATAAGGCTCCTCATGGTTTTTGTGCACAGATGACCAGGAAGATATATCAATAGCCAAGCCGTTAGTCCCCTGAGTCAATTAAATCTGCAAGATGTTTAAATGGAAGGAGATCCTGATAAATATTCGTCCTACCACAATAAACATTTATTAAACAGTTATAATGTGCAAGACATTGGAGATGCAAAGATGAAAAATTACATAGTCTTAAGATGAAAGCTTATAGTCTCTTAGGGGAAATGAAACCTATTCGTAGATAATAGAAGATAAGGTAGAATGTGAGAAAGGTGCAAGAAATCCTGACAAAATTCTCCAGGAAAATTTGAAGATGGAGAGAATTCTTTCTACTGCAGGGATTCTGGCAGACTACACAGGCGATATGGCATTCAAGTCTTGAAGGAAAAGAAAGATTTTAACAGGTGGGGATGAAAAGGGAATGTATAACAGCCCGCATCAACGCACAAAGGCAAGAGACAGCACGTCGAGTTCAGGGAACACTTAGAGGTCCAATTTGGCTGGAACATAAAGTGCATGAAGAGTAGTGTTAAAAAAAAAAAAAAAAGGCTGCAATGGTTGATTGGAATATGATGTGGAGGACTAGATTAAAATTTTTATCTTTGTAAGAAACAAAGAACTACAGAAGATTTTAAGAAAGGGGAAAGGGCACTTATGAATTAGAAAGGCAGTCATTTGGAAGGGATGAAATTGGAAACAAGATGACTTTGGGTGGATGGGAGGCAAAGTGTGTACAGAAAAGAGTATAGTTATAAGCAGGGATATGCGATAGTTAATTGTTAAATTTTGAGTGTGATTAGTTACACCTTGGAAATCAGTAAATGCTATAAATTGGGCATTGGATGGCTATCTGGATATGGGGAGGGGTGAGCAAGAAAGTAGAGTCCTAGAGATGACTTGTAAGTTTCAAGCCTGGAACACTGGTGAGATGTTAGTGACATCAATTGAAATAGGAAACATGGACAATAGAAAGGTTTTGTAGGATAGATGAGTGAGAAACTCCTTCATATTGATCTTTATATGTTAAGAATTCCCACATGTTCACCATCTGCATTGCCCTTGGCTTATATTACAGTTCATCAATGGAGCTCCTAAAATTAATTATCTCATATCAAAAGTGATGTTGCCTTAAGAGAAAGGAATTGAAAATATGCAGAGGAGAGAGGAGACAGAGAGACTACATGGAGTGATCCTGAGCAAGTCACTTAACCCCTGTTGCTTTGGAGGGAAAAACAAAAAAAGCTGAAGAATAAAAATTCATCCATGTTAAGTGGCACTGTTCTCTGGTAGATAAAAATATTCTGGACATTGGAAAGATGTCCTCCTTAGTAGAAAAGAGACAATTCCTCTGGATCTATCAAAGCCTGAAATATTCCACAAGATTATCTAATTCCCTTTACTCAATAAAAATGTGTTCTGAAAAAAGTGTTAATTCAGTTTCCTGTACCTAGATATGAAAGAGTAGTTTCCCTCTACTGTAAACAAAGAATTTAATTCTCCTGAAAGGTATATTTTTTTACAACTTTAAGAACTGGCATTCTAATTCACAAATCAAGGGCAGCTATGTGACACAGTAAATAGAGAGCAGGTAACACAAGAGAATCTAAATTCAAACCTGGTCTCAGAATTCAAATCTGGTCTCAGATACTTACTAGCTATGTGACCTTGCTTAAGTCACAACCCCAATTGTCTTCAAAAAGAAAAGAAAAAAAGCCAATTTACAAATTAGTTTCTTGTGAATTTGATGATCATGAATTAGTCTTCTGTAACCTGATCTCTGAGTGAACTGGGAAAAGAAATAGTTTCTGAACCTGAAAAAGTAAGGAGCAAACTCTAGACCTGTAGTGATCCCAATAAAATTCAGACATCCTGGGATGTTTAACCTAAAATAGCATCTGCTTGAGTTCTCTATAAATCATCTTAACCATAGCATTATCTACCTGAAAAAAGATTGCAGTAGTGCTATACTCAATGCCAATCGAATCTGAGGTATTGTGTTCATTCTGGGGTTCTGTGTTTGAAAAGGGACATCAAAAAATTCCAAAAATAGCATCAGGTCTTAGGTCAGAAGACCTGATTTTATATTCTAACTCTTAAGTTTACTACTACTATGAATTGGGCAGTTATTTACTTGCCTGCCTCAGTTTCCTTACCTGTAAAATCAGAGTGTTGGATTAAATAGAATCTGAGGTCCTTTTTAGCACTCTAATTATGAAAATTCCATATCCATTTCAACAAATCTTTACCAAGAACATTCAGTGTACTTTGCAGGATTCTGAGGACACATAAAGAGGGCCCCAAAGAAGCCACAACTTCTGGCTTTCATGAGCTTACAATTTTACAGGGATTTTTAAATTCTTTATATGATGACTAGAAAAGCCTATAGACCCCTTCTCAGAATAATAGTTGTTGCTCTATTCATAATTGAAAGAAATGCCCAATTTCAATTAGGGATTAGTGAAAATTAAAACACGATGCTTTTGACAAATATGAAAATATATTTAGGAGAAATGCACATATTTAACCTATATTGGATTGCTTGCTGTCTAGGGGAAGGGGAGATGAAAGAGAGGAAGAAAAAAAAAGGAAGAAAAAAAAGAGGTTTTGTAGAGGTGAGTAATGGAAACTACCTTTGCCTATATTTATAAAAATAAAACTAAAAAAAAAACCTTATCTAATTCAAGTTGATGATCTCCCTGAAGTCTAGTAGGGAGGAAGGGTTTTGTGTACCACAGGCTAAGAACTTCAATCTAGGAGAAAATATAAAACAAAGACACAAATAACTACATGGTTAAGATTATAAAAGAGGTCAGATAGCATTCACATCACTTAATGAGAAATTTCAGAAGGGTGGGTCTATTTTAAGGATTAGAGAGGAAGAGGGGAAGATATTCAAGGAAGCTTCATGGAAAAAA
Source organism: Antechinus flavipes (assembly GCF_016432865.1). NCBI lineage: Eukaryota > Metazoa > Chordata > Mammalia > Dasyuromorphia > Dasyuridae > Antechinus > Antechinus flavipes. The sequence continues at coordinate 319,777,261 of NC_067400.1, read as the reverse complement.
TGCTACCAGAGCTGGATCTTAAAGGAATTTTTAAATTTCAACAGATAGAGATGGGAAGACATAGGAGATATTCTAGGCACAGAGCACAACATATGAAAAGAATTATAAATGAAAGAACAGTAAAAAAAAAAAATTGAGGAGTGAGTAATACATTTTGACTGTAGGATAGAAGATGTAAAGGGAAGTTTTATGAAATGAACCTTAAAAAATTGGTAGGAGCCAGCTTGTGAAGAGTCATGCTGAAGGGAGGTAAACTGCATAGTAGGTAGAGCATATAACTTGAAGTCAGGAAGACCTGAATTCAAATTCAGTCTTAGATACTTAATACTTATAACCACAGACAAGTTATTTAACCTCTCTTAGTCTCAGTTTCCTCATCTGTAAAAAGGAAGATAATAATAGCACTTGTCTTACAAGGGTGTTGTGAAGATCAAATGAGATAAGATATATATAAAGCATTTTGCAAGCCTTCAAATACTTTATAAATGCCAGCTATTATTATTTTGGGTTTTATTTGGCATTCATTCATTCAATAAACATTTGTTAAGTGACTATTATGTGCTAAACATGTGCTAAGTGCTAAGGGTGCAAAAAGAGACAAAAGACAGTCCCTGCACTCAAGAAGCTTACAACCTAATGATGAAGACAATATGCACATATATACTACATGTGTATGTGTGTATGTGTACAAAACATGTAAGATATATAAATGGTAACTTAATCTACTGTGCTATCTACCTGAATTTAAATGTCTATGTGAATGTATGTGTATAAGTATATTGTCTCCACCATTAGACTGGTGTCTGTAAGGTTAATGGAAAATAATTAAAAGAAGGAATTAAGAGGGATTAGGAAAAGCTTCCTGTAGATAATGGGATATTAGCTGAGATATAAAGGAAGCCAAAAAGACCAGTAGTCAAGAGTGGAGGAAGGAAAGCATTCCAGACATGAGGGACAACCAGAGAAAATGCCTACAACCAAGAAATGGAGTGATTTTCTGAAGGAATAAGCAGAAAATCACTATTACTGGATCAAAAGAAGACTGGAAGGTAGACAAAGGAAGTTTGAAAGACTTTGAATATCAATCAGAGCATTTCAGAGCATTTGGTAATTGCTCCTGAAGGCAATAGGAAGCCACTAGACTATATTGAGTAGTCGGCTGATATGGTCAGACCTGTGTTTTAGAAAAAATCATTTTAGTGACTGAATGGAGAATGGATTAGAGTGGGGATGGGGAAGAGATGTGAGGTGGGCAAGCCCACCAGCAGGCCATTGCAATAGTCAAAACACGAGGTGATCAGGGCTTACACTTTGGTAACAGAATCAGAGGAGAAAAGAGGCCATATTCCAGAGATGCAATCAATGTTAAATTAATAGATGTTGGCAACATCTTGGATATGGAGGGTAAGAGATAATAAAGAATAGAGGATGAATCCTAGGTTGTGGACCCAAGGGATTGGGAAGATGATGTTGCCCACCACAAAAATAGGAAAGGTGGAAAGGATTTAGGGGTAAAGTAATGAGTTCTGTTTTGGAGAGGGTGGATTTAAGAGATCCACTGAACATCCACTTTAAGATGTCTGAAAGACAGTTGTAGATGCAAGAATAAAGGTCAAGAGAGAGTTTGGGAATCATGAGCATAGAGACAATAATTAAATCCATGGGACCTGATGAGTAAGGTATAGTATGGTATAGTATAGAAGGACATCAAAAAGATAATCCAGTATAAAACTCTGAGGGATACCTACAACTTGAGGGTGTAATCTAGTGGAGAATCCAGAAAAGGACAGAGAGGAGGAGTAATCAAACAGGTAGAAAGAGAACCAGGAAAGGGTAATGTCCTAAAACCTAATGGGAAGAGAGCATCGAGTAAGATAGAAGCTACAGAGAAGTCAAGAACAATAAGAATAAAGAAAAGACCATTGGATTTGGCAACTAAGATATCATTAATAGCTTTAGAGAAAGCAATTTCAAAAGCAGATCAAATCAGAAGCAATACTAAGAAGAAGTCAAGAAGAGAGTGAGAGGAGACAAAGTGAAGGCTCCTACTGTAGATGGCCTTCTTAAGAAGTTTACCTACATAGGGCAAAAGAGAAATGTGGCAAAAGTTAGCAAGGATGGAGGGATCAAGCAAGGATATTTTTAAGGATAAGGAAGATGTGAGCATGTTTGCAATTAGTGGGAAGGAACACACAGGAAGGAGAAGATTGAAAATAAGTAAAAGGGTGGGGATGACAAAAAAGCCAATCTATTAGAGAAGATGAGTTGGAATAGGATTACTTACACAAACAAAGGAGATATCATGGTCAGGAATAAGGATACGTCATCATATAAAAAATGGTTGGAAGTAGTAGTAAGCATTTGAGTGTAGGAGATGAAGAAGAAGAGGGAAGCTGAAGCTCATAGTGAATAGTTTTAATTTTTTCTGCAAAATATGAGGCAAGGCTCTCAAATGAGAATGGTCAGAGAGGATACCATAAAGGTTTGAGGAAGGATGAAAAGTTTGAAAGAAGTGAGATGGTGAGTTGCTAAAGAAGGAACTGCCTAGAAGTGAAAGTCTAGTTGAGGTTTTGTAGTGTACCCAATCAGAACACTTGCATGATTTTTTTCTACTTTTGTTTAACAGCACATGTATAAGTATGAAGACAATGAATGGTGGGATGGATCAAGGTTGAAGCTTGTCTGGGTATAATTAAGTTCTATGATATGGGAGGAAAGGGATTTAAGATAGGAGGACAGTTGAATTAAATTGACTCACCATGGAGTCAAGATGGAAAGAAGAGAGTAACAAGTGAAGGAGAAAGAAGTGAGGGATCAAGGAATTTTAAATCATGATAAGGATGAAAATTAAGTTATATAAGAGAAGGCAAGAAAGCCAATAGTCTATTGTCAGAAAGGAATTTCAGAATTCTTAAATCTGGAAGTGGTACATTTGTGAGTGATAGCAAGATTGATGATATGATCATCTTTGTGTGTGGTTTAAGTGGGATGAAGTACTTCATAGAAGGTGAATAGATTGAGGAACTAAGGAGAATCAATATATATTAAAGTGTCCTACCATGAGGACAGGAGTCGAGGAAGAGATAAAAATTATAAGCCAGGTATCAAAATCATTGAAGGAAGAAAAAAAGTGACCTGGAGATTTATACATGATAACTATCAGGATTTTGATTGGCTGGTGGATATGAATAGCGTGAACCTCAAAAGAAGAGAGGTTACTGTGCAAAGAAGGGGGAGAATCTGAAAGTGTCAATATGGAACAAGAAATGTTCCAACTCCCCTGACTCGATCAGTGAACCAAAGAGAATGATGAAGATTCAGTCAGTCCTGGAAAAGGTAGTCAGGGAGGCTGTGATAAGAGAGGAAAGTCATTTTTCAGTAAGAGCTAGTAGATGGAAGGAGTGGAAGAGGAACAGATTTAAGAAGAAGGGAAGTTTTTTGTCTATGAAACAGGCACTGAGGAGTCACAAAAGGTTTTCAAAAAAGGAACTTGGGGAGGCCAGTTATAATTATTCTATTGTACTAATATGTAATATATTAATAATTAAAATTATTATAATCATCCAGGTGAGAAAAAATTAGGTCCTAGGCAAAGCATCTTATCTACCTTTATAGAGTGGAAGGGCAATAGGATTATGGAGCTATTCTGGGAGCTGAGTTCCTATACCATTTCATCAGTTTCTCTAGTAGCAGCTTTGAAAAGGGGCAAATGTGACTAAAATGGATCACTGCTATATTTTCATGTGCAGTCTAACAATTTAACTCCCAAATTTAAGTTATATTCTTTTTTGACTCGATTTTTGTGACTTAGCATCTCTGCTCCATCCCCAGTGCCATATCAATGTGTCATTTTTATCTCACTCTTCCAGGCTCTTTTTTGGCTGACTAAAATTATCATTTCTAGACTGACACTGGATATTTCTTTTTAATCTGCCCAGGAGTCCACCTTGCCCTCCTATTCCTCCTCTGTTTGTGCTTCACTCTATCCTTCCTTCTTCCTACCACTTTGATCTCTTCCACCTCCTTTCCCCTCCTTTTCTTAAGGTAAGCTGGCTTCTGAGTTCTTCCCTCTGTGAAAGCTGAATGTCTTTCTCCTCTTACTTGAGATGAAAAAGCCTAGATACCTAAAATGTCAACTTTCATCCTGTTTCCTATTTCTAGCACTTTTCCTATTTATAACTCTGCCTCCCTCAGAGCAGATTGACACAGCATTCTGCTCTATTCCCAGAATAAATATGATTCCAGAATGAGGATCTGGGAGGAAAGGCTGGGTCCTAAGGATTCTTTTCCATCACAGACATTTTTCACAAGGATTTTTCTACTGGCATTTGAGAAGAGCCATTGCTGGTAGCTGAACTCTCTGCTGCCCTAGACTTTTAATGCTATATCTTTTTTTTTCTGCCACTGTACTTCCCTTTCTGATTAAATCTGGACCAAACTTGGATTAAAGTTGATTTGCTTTCCCTGAGCACAAAGGATAAATGATATGGTAGCTGATCAAGACATAAACTGTGTATTGATTTTAGGGAACTAGCTGGAACTAAATATCTACAAAGAAGTATTTACCAAGAAATAATTGAAAGTTAGCTAAGCCTTTTAAAAAATCTCCATCAAAAACTAATTGTAGATTTTACCTTGAATATGATATACCTAAACTAAGAAAAAAAGGAAAACGACAAGATTGGATTCAAACACCAGCTCCATCACTGTCTCCAAGAATTTTAGAAATCTCACTGAAATTCAGTTTTCTTTTCTGTAAGATGGAATTGGTATAGATGATCTCTAATGTTCCTTCCTAATCTAAAACAAAGATTTGTACTACTGAAAAAGGTCATGTGACTTTGGAGGAACTCTGATTTAGTCACATATTGATTGCCAATTGGTTCAGTCATTACAACTATTTCTTGTTTCTGTGAGAACAAAATTATTCAGCTGATACTATGGGATGAGGAAGAAATTTCTTAGAGAAAGGTTTGCAATTAGATGTTGAAGCAACTAAGAGAAACCATGGAGCCTTCTATCTGAAGATTTATGTGCCTCTGAGACGAGTAAGGCTTATTTCTTCCTGGAAAGTAATGAACTTTCAGCTCTCCTCTTTTGATTCTATGAACTCAGCCTTGGTTATCCTATAACACCTGTTCACTGCCCTCTTGCATTTACTTATGTATGCCCTTACTTGTGGTTATGAAAACAATAAAAGAAGATTCCTTCAGAAAGAATCCATGTCCAGTATACATTCTCTGCAGAATCATGTAACTACTTAATTGTTACTTCTCATGATTGCCTTGTATTTTATTTCTGCTTCAAGTTGAAAGACTGGATTTTCTTCTGAAGAATAGATGGAAAATTCACTGCCCATCTCAAAACTAAACAGATTTTTTCCCAAAAAAAACAGTGGAAAAGATTATCCATTCATGAATAATACGTATTTAAACCCCTGCACCCCAGCTACTATCTCCAAGATATCCCTCAATCTCCTCTCAAATACTGTCTAAAATTTTACCATTAAATGCATTGCTTCTCTCAATTTTGAAAAGCCAATAGTCCTTAGAGTACTATTAAAGTAACAGTGAATGTCATTTATGACTTTGTGTGACATGAAATAGTATGTCAGATTTCTTCTAGTTATTCTAAGGAAAGCTGAGATGGGGCATTGATGTAATGGGATATTTAATGAAAGAGGAAGAAGAATGATTTGCATAGCACAAAGTATTTGAAGGCTAGTGTAGACAGAGTTTTATAAGAGAAATCCCAAGTAATGGGATTTGTGAAGAGTTTACATGTCAGTAAAACAGTTGCCAAGTACTATCCAGTCATAGAGAAGAGAAAAATGTTTATCTCTAAAACAAATGAAAGAAATCATGGGAAATAAATTTGACGGACTTTTTATGCAAAGATTAAAAAAAGTGTATACTACAAAAAACTATTTATGTATGATAAATTTTTTAACATTTAGAATCTATAAGGAACTGATGAGAAAATTTCCTCAGTAGAGAACTGGTTTTTAAAAATTAAGAGATCATTCTAAAGAAATAAAAATAGTTGATAATTATTTAAAAGGTATTCTCATAGCCTTTGAGCTTTCTAATAGCCAAAGAAATGGGAATTAAAACAATTTCAAGATGTTAGCCCTTTGTGCTTATCAAGTTGTAAAAGATAGTTAAAAATAAAAGAGAAAATTTAATGAAGGGAAGGTTCTAGGGAAACAGGAACCTTATCACATAATTATAGTTATCATGTTTTTTGACTCAGTGATCTTACTTTTGGGACCATATTCTAAGTGTTGGAAAAAAGAGGAAAGGAACTATCTTTTAAAATATATTCATAGCTACAATTTATTTCATATTAACTCACTTAAGCTTCGTCAACTCCCCATTATCCAGACCAACCTTGGGCAGTTATTGAAGTGGTTTATGCTACAAAATGTGCTGTCTCCTCCATCCCCTACTAGTCTTCTCCACTCTGACCTATTACAAAGAATAATGTTAATACCAACCTTTGACAGGGAAGAAACTGGAGCCAATAACACTTAACCAGGTATTCAGGAAAGTTGAAAAAGAGATTTCATTTTCAAAAGCAAGCACAAACAACATAGAAGGAAAATAAAATGACCTTTTTTTCTCCTTAAGGATTTCTTTTCTCATTTCAGGTTAAGATTTCAGTGACCATAACCATAGTTCCTACTTTCTACACTATCAGTATAGTAAATATTTTAGTCTTACTTAGTCTTACCCAGAACAAAGCCAGCTATATCTACTGTTCAAGATTCTAGAAATTATATGTCTTTTATCTAAGCCTAGCAGTTTAAGATGATTTGGGTATGGTTCCCCCACTGGTTATTAGCAATGACTTAGTACCCTTTTGTAGATATAGCAAGAATAGAAGCTGATACCTCAGCAAGACATTCTCCCCTATACTATCTGTCTCAGGAGAGAGTGAGCTCAGACTTAACAAAGTTACTCCATAGCAATTTTTCCACCAAGTTTATATACAACTGTAATATCTGCTGAATGAATCCCTATCTTAACTACTGAAGAGTTAGATCTCAAAGGTCATTCCTTGATTCTGGGAACCTCAAAGTTGGACTTAAAGGCTATAAACCCTAACATGAACTTTACTTCCAAATCAACTGGTGACCAGCTTTCCTGATCTTTCAAAACTCTTAAAACTGTAGCTTCCAATATTCATCATCTTAAACAAAAGAACAATTTTTAATACAAAGAACCATATTCATGGGCCACATATTAGCCTTAGATAGGGAAGGGCTCAGGCTTCTCCCTTGACACCATTCTCTCTTTTCTTACCAGAACTTTGCCATGGAAGAGGAAATCAAATCAAGAAAAGAAATTCTGATGACCTTTTGAATTTAACCTCAAATTCTATTAGACTTCTCTTTATTACATGATTAACTGACAGGAACCAAACATCTACATATACAAAGTTCATGTGGGGAATTACAACAGCAGGACACTCTGTGAAGACTCATAAAGTCTCGCATTAATGACCAATGCCCCATTACAGTAATAATACATTTTAACAGTGTACAATTCGTAAAAACTTTTGATTGTATTTAAGAGTTTTTTTAAGATCTCTAACAAAGATACTTTTAATATTTCATCACTGCAAAAAATATATTATACATTTGTTAGGCTGTGGTGCTTTACTATTATTTGTAGAGAGCAGAGTAGATCAAAAAGAACATTTTCTTCCCACCAATAGCCACTATCATAACCCAATGAAGAGCTCTGAATAATTTCCTACTGTGCAGTTACCATCATGACACTTCATAACTATAATAGGGTGCCTATAACCCTATCATTACACAGGACATAACCAAAAATAAAGAGAAAAGTTCTTGGAAGATCTGAAAAAGTGACAAAATCCAATCTTTGTTCCTAGGATAGGCCTTCAGATCCTCCCAATTCCTATTTAGCCCCATTCCAAAAAGTTTAATTATCTAGAGTCTCACCATACAGCAATTTCCAAAGAGGCAAGTGGGGAAACGAGATGAATTATTAGATATGGGCATATTGACAAAAATCAAATAGCAAGGAAAAAAAAAGAAAAACTATCCATTCAATAAATATTTATTAAGAACCTTTTCTTTTCCCACTAAGTATTCTGGATGAGTTTCTATCTTCAGAGAATTTATAATCTAAAGTTGGCATAAGGACTCTTGAAAGCATAGGAGACTACAGTCATTTAGCATGAGGGAAAACTAATCTATATATCTCAATAGCATTTCAGATCACCACTATGTCATGCACATGATACAAGTCAACAAGCCAACAAACATTTATTAAATGCCCATTATGTGACAGGTATAAAAAGAAAGGCAAAAAATAATCTCAAGATGCTCATATTTTCTGGGTCATCATCAGTCATTTTGACTTTTATCTTGCTCTGAACTCCAATGACTTTGGAGGAGAGAGTGAGGCTGCTGACTATGTCTACCTTTCTTGAATTAAATTCATTCACAGGTCAAGATATTACCCTCTTGATGTTCTTAGAGATCAAGGATGAATAAAAGCATATTCTATCTAATAGGGGAAGTAACATGTAAACAACTAATTACAAACAAGGGGGTTCATAATACTCTTCAAGTATCTGAAGATCTGTCATGTTAAAGAGTGCCTTGGGGGCAGCACTAGAAGCAGTGATTTCATCCATTTTTATAGGTTTCAGAGAGGCAGATTTCAGCTTGATATAAACTTCTTTAATCATGACTACACAAAAGTAAGATAAAGATCAAGTCAGAATTGGATGACTAGTTGTTGAGGATGATAATCAAATAGGAGTTAGACTAGACGATTTCCCTTCCAAATCTAAGAATGTGTGACACAGTTACTGGACTTGTGGATAAGAGGAATGTCCTAGACAATAAGCCTGACTTTGGTAAAGTCTTTCATGATATCGTTATGGACAAGATGGATAAATGTGTTCTAGATTAGGATAAAGCAGTTAGTGACTACAGAACTAGTTATTTGCCTTATTTCTTAAAGATGTTGGAAAACACTTTCTTTTCTTTCTTTGAAGGGGTGAAATCCAGGGTTTCCTATAATGTCAACTCTGCCCCACTCATACTACTCTACCATCCCAACCCTGCCCTCTGAAATTAGTTTTGCTGAATTTTTTCTCTTATTTCTTTTTTGTTAATTCTTTGTTGTAAGGACTAGTTCTCTGGGAGAGAGAAAAAGATTTATAGGGGAATCTATAAGATATAAAAACAAAAAATACTAATAAAAATCTAATTTTTTTTAATTGACTGGTCGAACCAACTACACCCAAAGAAAGAACGTTGGGAAATGAAGACCACAAGATAGCATTTGCACTCTTTCTGTGGTTGTTTGCTTGCATTTTTGTTTTTCTTTCCAGATTATTTTTACCTTCTTTCTATATCCGATTTCTCTTGTGCAGCAAGATAACTGTATAAATATGTATAGATATATTGTATTTAACATATACTTTAAGATGTTTAACATGTATGGGACTGCCTGCCATCTAAGGGAGGGGAGTAGAGGGAAGGAGGGGAAAAGTTGGAACAGAAGCTTTTGCAAGGGTCAATGTTGAAAAATTACCCATTAATATGCTTTGTCAATAAAAAGCTATAATAATAAGAAGAAATTGACTGGTCAGACCCAAAGAGGTCTCTGATGAAGAGTGACAAGGATCTGTGCTTATTCTTAATCTGTTCCATGTTTTTATCAATGGCTTAGATGAAGATATAAATAACATATTTATTATATGTGATTTTGTGAATTCTCTGAAGATAGAAACTCATCCAGAATACTTAGTGGGAAAAGAAAAGGTTCTTAATAAATATTTATTGAATGGATAGTTTTTCTTTTTTTTTCCTTGCTATTTGATTTTTGTCAATATGCCCATATCTAATAATTCATCTCGTTTCCCCACTTGCCTCTTTGGAAATTGCTGTATGGTGAGACTCTAGATAATTAAACTTTTTGGAATGGGGCTAAATAGGAATTGGGAGGATCTGAAGGGCTATCCTAGGAACAAAGATTGGATTTTGTCACTTTTTCAGATCTTCCAAGAACTTGGAAATCTCACGCAAACTTTTTTAACTGGACGTGTACTTAAAATATAGGGAAGACATGACTAAGCAATAATGTATGTGGAAAAGATATGGAAGTTCAATAACAGCCATTAGTGTTATGTGGCAGGCAAAAAAAGGAAAAAGTTACTGTGATCTTTTTCTGAATGAAGACATAGTGTTCAGAATAAGGAAGCTGAAAATACCACTGTTCTCTGCTCTGGTCAGTTCTCATCTATTTTGTTCAGGTCAAGGTGCCACATTTTAGTAAATGCATCAACAAACTAAAGTACTTTTAGAATAGAACAACCAAAGAGAGAAGGAACTAGAAATCATGCCATCCAAAGATAAAAAAGAAACTGAAGATGTTAGCTAAGAGTAGAGAGGACATAAGGGTGAGGTACAGAAAGAAACTGTTCTGGATGCTAAGAATACAAAAACAAAAATGAAAAAATAAATCCCTCCCTCAGGGAACTTATATTTGCTGAATGAAGATATGTAAATACAGGATATTGGGGAAGAATAAATATTAATGATTTGGAATTTGGAAGTCAGGGATCAGGAAGGACTTTCCAAAGGTTAAGATACCTAAGAGGGGTCCTGAAGGAAAATAACAATTCTGAGAGTTGTGTATGAGGAAGAAGCATATTTCAGACATGAGACAGCTTGGGCAAAAGCAGAGACAGGAAAAGGAATGCTAAGTTTGGGAAATAGAAAATTTTTTAATGTGACTGAGATGTAGAATTCATAAGGATTAATAAAAAATATAGAAAAGTAGGTTTGCAGCTACATGGCGTTAGAGGCTTTAAGTGGTTAGGAGTTTTAATTTTATCACCAAAACAAGAGGAAATAACTGAGGATTTTTGAGAGTAATATGGTCAGACCTAAACCTTATGAAAACTACTTTGTTTGGCAAATAGTTTAGGCAGGAGAAGGAATAGGAAGAGAGACCAGTGAGGAGACCATTTAGGCATCTACTCCAATAATTCATATAACAGGTGATATACGCCTCTCACCATATAGGGGTAGAAAAGAGACAGATGTGAAAGATGTGGAGATGGAATTTGAGATATTTAAATGAATGGGGGAATGGAACATGGGGGAAAAGATTTAAATGACTACAAAATTTTTCACTTAGATGATTTGAAGGATAATGGTACTTACAAAAGAGGTCTGAAAATTTGGGAGATAGAGCAGGTTTAAAAAAGAGAAAGAAGATGAGTTCCATTTTGACATGTCTGAGTTGTTGAAGAGGTGGCAATGCTAGAGTGTTTTTCCAATGAGAAATCTGGACCAGATATCTAGGTTTGAAACTTTTATGTACATATAGAAATAATTGAATCTATGAAAACAGATGAGATTCTCTGGGGAGAATATATAAAGTGCCTAAGAATAAAGGTTTAGGAGCAAAAAAAAGAGATGGATAGAGATCAAGAAAAATAGCTTGAATTAGGATTTTCAAAAAGTAAGAAAAGAATCAGGAGAGATCAAAGTCAAGTCAAAGGAAAAAGGAGCATATATGCAGGAAGCTAGTAAGACATGATGCAGGACAATGACTTTTTAAAACGGCTATTGGATTTAACAGTAAAGAAATTAGTAGAGAACTCAAAAAGAACAATTTCAATATGGTGGAAAAGTTGAAAAACAGGTTGCAGAGAATACAGAAGTAGATTAGTGGTGAAGATGTAAAGATGATGAGTAAAGGCAACTCTCTCTCTAGAAGCTCAGCAGTGAAAGAGAGGAAAGACATAAATTATGTCACAGTTACATAATGACTTTAAAACCAGGGATAATCTGATACTGTTTTGAGGCAGCAGAGGAGAGGACATTAGATAGGATATGATTAAAGACAGAGATAAAGAAACAAAGAGGTAGACCGATAGAAAGACAGAGAGACAGTAAGACAGAGACAGGGAAACAGCTAAATCCCCTTGGAAATTAACTCATTGTCAAGTAATGTAACATCTTACTTTGGGCTCTTTGCTAGATTCCCTTAGGACTTTAGCCCACTCAATTGGCATTACAATGATAATAAATCTTTGCCCCTTAACTTGGAAAAAAAATTTAGCAAGAGAAACACAGATTTAGAAACAGACACAGAGAGACAGAACGACAGAGACAGAGACAGAAACAAGAAGAGATAGAGAAATCGAGACACATAGAGATAGAGACAGAAACAGAGAGAGAGGAAGAGACATAGAAAGAGAAACAGAGAATGTCAGACAGAGAGACAGAAATAGTATAGAGGAGATAAGAGGAAATGGAGCAAATAAAAATGTAAAAGTATTGAGATGGAGATTAATTAAGAAGCTAGGAAAAATGGTCTAGATTCCTCAGCTAAGAAGGAGATCTGTTGAGAGAAAGGGATTGAGGCTGGCTTCAAAACCTTTAGAGAAGAGAAATTTGGAGATAGCCACTACCAATAGTATGACAGTCAATCAGGGAAAAATAAAAGGGTTGCTGTACAACAGTGAGAACTTCACTGACATTAAATAAAATGAATCTCTAGTAGGCCCCAGCCAGCATGAGTTTATGATTTCTTTCACTAGTATTCAACAGTTCAGAAGGAGGAACTAAAAGACAGATAGACAGTGGCCTGTTCTGTTGTACAAGTGCAGGATTAGGAACAAGGGGAGCAAATATGAAATTCAGTTCTACAAATGAAGACTGTTGAAGAAAAAAAGTGAGCCCAGGGGAAGGGTAATGGACTAGAAGAACTGGAAATCACAGTTTTGAGGAAAATTAGCTCACAGGAAGAGATAGAAGAACAGGAACTATTATAATTTGAGTACTGCACTTCCAAGTTTCAGATCAGGGAACTGGCATAACTGGAGGCAGAAGTAGCAGCATTAATTCACATTTACATAGCTTCTTAAAGTGCTTAGTGTTTTGTATATGTTTATCATTTGATACAACAATCCAATAAAATAGGTGAAAGTATCATCCCCATTTTATAGAGGAGGATACTGAGACTCAAAAATAGTTAATGTGTCTAAGGCAGGATTCAAATGCAAATCTTCCTATCTCTTTTGCCACATTGCCTCTTTCTTCATTACCATGAGGGATAGAGAAATCTAGAGTCTCATAAGTAGCTGACATGGAGTAAAGATGAAGTTCATAGGACTCAAGGAGGCTGATTAATTTGGAGGCCACTATGGGGGGCCACTATGTGACTACTGAAGTCACATGCAAAATGTTAAGATGAAGAGAAAGACTCCAATACCTTGAGAAAAAAGGGATAGTAATATAGATATTCATATATATAAACACCAAGAATATGAATAAGATGCTACAGATGGTTGGAGCACAACTAAAAGGAAAAGAGCTTGTTGGCTAAAGATAGAAGGAGGACCTGGAAGTGGCAGTAGGAAACAAAGAGTATACCAATTATTATTCTTGGTCTATTGTGGTCGAGCGCCTAAAAAAAAGGAGCAACCAGAAATAGAGAAGGTAAGTAGGTACCACCTGGAAAAAAAAAACTTCTATATGCACAAGGAGCTATAATACAAGAGGGAGAAACCTAGTACGAGAAGGAATTTGTTAAGGATATCATTGAGGTTCTAATAGGCACAGTGGAAGGGGAGAGCAGACAAAAACTGAGACTGGGCAAGGGTAGTACTGAACTGGATGGAGACAAGGTATACCTTGGAAGAGAGCTTTTATACCTTGCTCCATAGTGCCTCAGAAATACCAGATTTAGGGAAGCAGGTTATGGAAGTTTGCTACTCAGAGGACAAAGTAAATACAAATTGATCAGGGTATTTCAACTGACTAGAATAGGGGAGGTCAATGGCAATGGTAGTCAGGAAGATCACATGGTTAAGAAGGCAACTAATCCTGAACTCTCAGCTGGGGAATCATGTTCCTCCCCATCACAATCCCCAAAGGGGAAGTGGGGTGAGGAGGGAGGGAAGGCAATGCTGATGCTGACCCCTGGTGGTTAAGGGTAAGACTTTGTTTTCTCTGATAGTTAAAGCAAATAAGATTTGTCTAATCTCTGGGGTCTCTTTGGTCCATGACATACAGTCCTCAAAACAGATAAAGCACAGCACAACATAGGCAACATATACTAAGTTCCAAGAATGGTAAAAATTGCTATTATGGATTAGAAGTTTAAAAGAGAGGGGCAGCATCATTTGGAGAATGGCTGAATAAATTGTGGTATATGAATGTTATGGAATATTATTGTTCTGTAAGAAATGACCAGCAGAATGATTTCAGAAAGGCCTGGAGAGACTTACCTGAACTGATGCTGAGTGAAATGAGCAAGACCAGGAGATCATTATATACTTCAGTTCTGATGGACTTGGCCATCCTCAGCAATGAGATGAACCAAATCAGTTCCATTTGTTCAACAATGAAGAGAATCAGCTACCCCCAGCGAAAGAACTATGGGAAATGAATATGAACCACAACATAGCATTTCCACCCCCTCTGTTTTTGTCCACTTGCATTTTTTATTTCCTTCTCAGGTTAATTTTACCTTATTTCAAAGTCCAATTTTTCTTGTGCAGCAAAATAACTGTATGGATATGTATACTTATATTGTATTTAACATATTTAACATGTATAGGTCTGCCTGCTATCTAGGGGAGGGGATGAGGGGAAGGAGGGGAAAAATTGAAAAAGAGGGTTTTGCAAGGGCCAATGCGGAAAAATTACCCATGCATATATCTTGTAAATAAAAAGCTATAATAAAAAGGGGGGAGGGGGAGGCAGCTAGGTAGTGCAGTGGATAGAGCACCAGCCCTGAAGTCAGGAGGACCTGAATTTAAATCTGATCTCAGACACTTAACACTTGATAGCTGTGTGATCCTGGGCAAGTCAATCACCTCAGCAAAAGAGAGAGAGAAAGGCGTGGGGGGTGGGGGGGTGAAGGGAGGGGAAGATGATCATTAATTGCTTGATCTGAGAATGTAACTTAAGTTTTGGACTTGAAGAGAAAGATTTAAACAAAGAGAGAGACGGAAGGCAGGCAGGCAGGGAGGGAGGGGGGGAAGAAGAAATCAGACCAAGAAAAAAGACTAGAAGCAAAAGCAGAATTAGAAATTTGAGTAATCTATTCAGGGAATAATAAATACGTTATGTTCAGATGTTTATGTAGGAGAGTAGCAGAAGATAAGATTGGGGAGATAGTTGTAAACACTCATGCGCAAGAGTTTGGACTTAATTGTGTATTTATGAAAAACCACTGATGCCTTTCTTTATATTCCCAGTTGTTAAATAACAATTGGTTACAATTGCTTTGTATATAATTTGTATTTATCTGTGTACATATTGTATCTCCTTCTCTCCCCTAATTCAGCAGAGAATAAATTCCTTGAGGACAGTTAATGCTTCATTTATCTCCTGCACCTAGAACAGTGCTTTGCGAGTAGGTGTTTAATAAATGCTTTGAACTGAATTATTGGAGTGGGGAGTGTAAGAGGCGAGAAATAGGCAGTGATAATCTGCCTAGTTATGTTTCCTAGTTTGGTAGATAGAATGGATTGGAATATTAAAATACAAATTCCTTGAAGGCAGAGTTCATCACTATTGTTTTCTATTTCCACAAGTTAGTACAGTGTCTGGTCCATAGTAAATATTTAATAAATGCTTGTCAATTAAGGAAAACTGTTACTCCTAATAGTTTAGGAAGAGAAAAGTGTGAAAGAAGTAAAAATAGAATTTTATAACTAATTAGGTAGAGGAAGAGAAAGAGAGAAAATGGTTGACTAAGATTTTAAGCCTGGGTAATCTAGGAGATTGATACCACTGACAGAAACAGGAAAATCTGGAACTGATTTAGGGGAAAACATAATTTTGGCTTTAGACATGTTCGGTTTGAAGAAATGACAGGACAAGAAGATGGGAAAAGACTGGTATTGTGGAGAGAGCACAAAATTTGTAGTCAAGAGAATCTCAATCCAAATTCTGACTCTGCTATTAATTATGTGACCTTTGGGATTGAGCAAATTATCCTTTGGGCTTCAATGTCCTCATTTGTATTACGCACAAATTGGACTAGGTAACTTCTAAGTTCCTTCTTTCTCTAAATCTATGATCTTATGAAGCCATGAGAAACTAAAACTGAAGCTCAGGAATTATATCTGGATGTAGGAATAAATCTGTAAACAAATGATCATTGAAGTAAAAAACTCTCGGCCAAAAAGTGTCAAGGGAGAAAAGAAGATTGACAAACAGAGAGCATCCCAATATTAGAAGTCAGGAAAAGACAATGGAAGGCACAGACTAAGGGTAAGAAGTAGTCCAAGAAAAAGGGAGAGTAAATTGTGAAGATTCTCAAGAGAAGAAGGATCTTGCTTGTAGTTAGCTCAGTCGATTCAGTTGTTTGTGACTCTGTGACCCCTTCTTGGGTTTTCTTAGCAAAAATACTGGAGTAGTTCGCCATTTCCTTCTCTAGCTCATTTTACAGATAAGGAAACAGAGGAAAACAAGGTTACATGATTTGCGCAGCTACACAAATAATGAGTATCTGAGGCTAGATTTTAATTTGTCTTACTGACTCCAGACCCAGAGCTCCATGAACTGCATCATTTAGCTACCTTTTCCTAGTTAAGATTTTTTGTTCAAATGATTAAATTTTTTAAAAGGCTGGAGCACTTGATGAGACAGGTAAAAAAAAAAATTGTTACTCAGAGGAAGGCAATTTGATGTAGTGGAATCAGTATTATATTTGGAGTCAGAGGATTTTTCTACGATGAGATCTCAAGTAAGGCACCTACTAAGTCTGTTACGTATAATAAAGGGAGGAAGAGGGTTCGGTGCTTCTAAAGTACTTTTAGCTTTAAATTTAAATGATCCTATGACATGACAAACCTCATTTTCTATAAATATGCTGCTAAACGAGGTATTTTATATACTGGAGAGAGAACCTGGTCACAATGACCATTTCAATACTATTTATCAAAATCATAAAGGTAATAAGCATTTCCAATAGCTGTTCAATGAATTCATGTGGATAAGCAAGTTGAGCACAGAGTAGGCTTTCAATAAATCCTTGTTCATTGAAGAGTGATCAAGAGAATCTCTCTCTAGCCCTCCCAAAAAACCTGATACTTCAAATAGTTGTCTAGTTTAGTCCAATTCTCAGACTCCTATCTAGAGACTGACTTAAATCTAGCTTAAATCCTTCCTACTACAAAAATCCAAAAAGATTAAAGTTGCGCATTAGAGAAGAATCTTAAAAATATAATTCTTAAATAAAATAGAAATGGATTTACACTAAATTCAAACGAAAGTATAAATGACTTGAAAACACGAATGTAAGCAGGGACATCTAGAAAGGAGGAAGGAGGGGGAAGGAAAAGTAGCCTGGGGAAGTCTTGCCTTCTTCCAGTTATATGCTGTCACCCTTTACCGCCCCCTTCCCACAACTCTAACCAAATTTACCCACCACCTCTAACATGCTCTAATATAAAAAGTGAGCTCCTTGAGAGCTGGATTTCCTATTCGTCTCGGATGTTTGGCGTGTAGGAAATACTTGATAAAGGGCCTGGGCTTTGCCGCGCTTGCCTCCATGCCATTTGCATGCTCAAGAGGTGTGCTGTAACTAGATGGTAAAATTTTTCCTCTACACCTCCAACTGGCAGCAGGACTTGATTTATTGTTGATTTGACCTTCTAGATTTGTGTTACCAATGCAGAATAAATGTAATAGTGTGTCAGGAGGACAGGTTTTTGTTTTTTTTTTAATCCCCAAAGAGACAGTGGTTAAGCATTTACCCCTGACTGTCGGCACAATAGTCCCTTTAACTGACCTGGGACAAGCTGGATTCTTAGCTACGCTGAATTCAGACCCGTAGAATCTTAAAAGGCAGTGGAGGGGCCTCAGAGGCCATCCAGGGCAGCATGTCCGTCCCTAACCACTAACTCCCTCCGCTCTAGATTCATTTCCCTTTCCTTGAAAATCATAGGCAGCTGTTAGGGCTTCCTTGGCCTCCTTCCCCTAAAGCCGGGAGTCTGCTTGCTGATCTCTGGCCTCAGTGACCCTCCCGGAAGAGTAATCCTGCTTGCCCAGATTCGTCCTGTATATTCGGGTGTATTTTGGTCCTTTCCAGCCTCAAACCTCAGGGACGGTTTCCACTCTTCTAAACCCTTTTCTTTAACTACTAGCCCAATGAACCCGCGAGTAGTTTCCAGTTTCCATTCCTGGGTCGCGAGTTCGAGAACATCCCCATTATATCTCTTCTCCCTGTTCCCCCTGAGCCCTGCCTGACAAGGGGGTGTTTGTGACGTTTTCTCCACAGGCCTCCACCCCTCCCCCACTGGTTGCTAAGACTGGCGAAGCCACGCGCTTGGTTGTCAAGCAAAGTAAGGGAGCAAACAAAGGGGACCCTCCCCGCCCCACCCCCATCTGCTCCGCCCTTCCCTCTAAGGTGCTGCTGCTCTCCTTCCGCCTTGGGTGCGAGGCGCCTGTCTCTCCCCTCCCCCACCCCGCCCGTGGCTTGGCGCCGGTGCCGCCAACAGCGAGACTGAGCCCGTCTGGGAGCGAGCCTCAGGTAGCAACCCGGGGAGGGATCGGGGTGGGTCTGGAAGCACCTTCCCCATCGGAGCGCTCACCCCCCCCTGGCCCAAGCTGCTGAAGGGGCTGCAAGATGGACTGGGTGGGCATGTGACCCCAGGAATGAGCTCTGGGAGAAGCTCCCCAATCCAAGGCGAATTGGTAGGGCAGAAAGTCCTACCATATAACCCAAGGGCATCCCGTTACTGTGATTTTTTTAATACGAATTTTCTATTGTTTTGACGTCTCCCGAGCTCCAGGCCCGAGTCTCCAACCACCTACAGGACATCTCCACCTGGATGTGACACCAGCACCTCAAATTCAACATAGCCCACCTTGTGGTTTCACCACTATCTTGTCATTCAGTGGGTTCCATGTTGGAAACTGGGTTACCATTGGCTCTTCTCTGTCTATCGTTTCTTATGTGGGATACTCCACTAGTGTTGTCAACTCTACTGGTTCAACTTCTTAGACAGATCCCCTCCTTTCCCTCTCTTGCCATTAACCCTACAGTATCTCATAACCACAGCAGCTGGGTGGATGGAGTGCTGGCCTTGAAGGCAGAAAGCCTCCTCTTCCTGAGTTCAGACCTAGCCTTAGACACTTGCTAGCTGAGTGACCCTGGGCAAGTCACATAACCCTGTCTGCCTCAGTTTATTCATCTGCAAAATGAGCTGGAGAAGGAGATGGCAAATTACTCCAATATCTTTGCCAAATGGGGTCCTGAAGAATCAAAA
This sequence comes from Antechinus flavipes, assembly GCF_016432865.1. NCBI lineage: Eukaryota > Metazoa > Chordata > Mammalia > Dasyuromorphia > Dasyuridae > Antechinus > Antechinus flavipes. Next base: position 319,757,971 of record NC_067400.1, on the reverse strand, counting down.
TACTGAACCACAACATTTCATATCCACCTCTGAACAATTGTAATGACCTCTTAATAGGTCTTCAGACTCCACTTTCTGGGTCCTCCAACCAAGCTCTCTTTTTTGGTTATCATATCACACTGGTGTAAATCATATTGACTTTGCAGTCCACTAAAAGCCTCAGGTTTTTCCAGACAAACTGCTGTCTAGCCCCACTTCCCCTAGTCTTGTACTCAAGAAGTTGATTTTTTTAACCACTATAAAACCTAATTTGTGTCTATTAAATATTTTATTAAATTCCAATCAGTTAAGATACAATTCTGGGGAGAATAGCTAATATAGATTGACTAACACCCAACATGACAGACATCCCAGTATCTTATCCGTTAAAGGTACTAAGATTCCTTCTCTGCCACTTAGTCTCAAATTAGAGCAACTTTTAAAAAAGTTACCAGAACATTGGAAGCTTACCTGACTTGTCCCCAGGGTTACGAAGCCAAGATGTCCCGGAGATGGGACTTGAATGCGTAGGTCTTCCTACGCTCTGGTCTAGTCTGGTCTGGCTCTCCCATTCCTTTTTCTCCAAAGATTGATAAAAATGTTAAAACAGCACCGAACCAAAGATAGATCCCTGGGAAACTCCAAGACTGAGTACAATGAATGGGATTTTTCATTTATTACTATGTAATTTCATCTTGTTAGAAGCAGCTCAGAATTCTACCCTGTCAGAAATCCTTCTGGATCCTGATTCTGCCATCCAGAGTGCTAGCTACACCACCTCATTCTGGTGAGGATAATTTGATAAGTTGGTAGCCTTTGTATTTACTTTGGTCTCTTTCGACAACTCCCCCATTTCTTCCATCAGAACTGTGTCTTTGTGTTTTCAGTTTTCCATTCTTTTTTTGGTTTTATTTTTTTCAAGTTTTCATTCTTGAAAAATTTCCATCCTTCCCAGGTAAACTTTTCCTGTAGATTTTTAGTTGATGGCATCCTACCTAATCTTTCTCTAAGCCATTCTTTCCCAATCTAGGTTGCATATCAGACTATAGCTGGCTGTCCTCTATCACCACTAAGGATAAAATGGAGCAGTCACTTCTACTTTACCTCACCTTTCCACTTCAGCAGCCAATTTCTCCTTATGATTAAAAATCATGTCAAGATTAGCAAATCACCCTCATCACTTGCTCTCCATCTTTTGAAGGCTGAAATTATTATTAAGGCAAGCCAAAAAATTGTTAGGCGCTTTGTTTCGGAGGTTCAGAAATTTGAAATCCCTACGTTAGCATAACTTCCCTGCCAGGTTTATCTTCTTCGCCCCCCCTTCCATATTTCTCATTTATTTACTTCCTCTTGTCTGGGTTCACTCGAGCAATCTCCCATGACAATATCTTTTGTTTCTCCCTCTGTTGACCTTAAACTAAAATTTCTCCCCCACTCTTCCCCTACTCTGGCTCCTAGATTTCCTCACAAGCATATCTTCTTAACACATAATGCCACTCCTCTGCCCCACTCCCACCCACAGGGTGCTTTGTCTTTTCTGTTATTTTTATGTTACACTCTTCCAGAGCAATAGGTCCCATCTTACTATCTATTAATAACTTTGAGACAAATTTACCTCTTTGTTTGTAACTGGTACTTTGTGCCTTTCTGTATAGATATCTAAGGCCATAGGTTTTATTGCTAATGACCTTATTGCATTTTGTGCCCAGTGCTTTACTGAACATCTTTCTACAAAGTACTCTCTACAGCACCTAGCTTGGCACAGATATAGATATATTCAATTTTCTTGCTTTTTCTTTACAGTTTATATCCATTTTATTAGATTTTTAAGAGTAAGCAAAGACATTTTCACCATTTGTATAGTCCACTATTCCATACGTTATTAATATTCTCCATTTCTGGCAAAGAACACATCATTTCTAGATTTTATCCATTCCAACTTCAGGTACCAAGTTCATTTCTCAAAACTGCCTCTTTCTTCTAAAGTCTTTGCCTTCTCTTGATACTACGTTTGCCTCCAATATCATCAGTTTCTTGCCAAAACCTTAGAAAGACTTCCTAGATTCTGTCTGTTGATATCCATATGAAACACTGGAAATATGGGTAGTGGTCATAACATTTTTAAAAATTGGGAAGGCTTTTCAGTAACATTCTATAGTTATATTTAGGGAAGATAGATTTCCTTATTGTTTGTCAGATAACTGAGAAATCATCTCACCAAGGAAGACTGTCTTGATTGATCCTGGTAAGGACCTTCCCTTTGAACTTTAGCATGTCTTTGTATAACTCCTCTCACTCATTTATCATGTAATACTTTGTATCTTTATGCTAATAGAGCTAATCTCCATCCTAAAGATACATGAAAGAAGGAACCATGTCTTAGGTTAACTTCCTATCTCTTCTAGGACTAGGAACTTAATAAGTATTTATTAGAATAAATCAAAGAATGAAAGAATCAAACTCTCCCTATAAATGTAGCAAGTATAATAAACTCCATATTACTTTTTCACCATAGTCAACATTTATTGTCAATGTAGCTTCCTCATTTCCTCCACACTATTATGTCACTATCTTCCCTACCCTAAGGTTCTCAGTAAAACTTCATTTATATCAACCAGAGCCAAAGATAATTTTTTAAAAAGGCAAATCAGTTAAATGGTGGGTAGATATAAAATCATTCCAGAGTCAAATTTATTCGAACAAAGGTTTAAAGCGCACCTACTATGAGCAAGACACTGATTAGGAATTTAAAGATGATTATATTCCAGGAAAAGGAACTTTATTTTATGTATGCAGTTGGATGCAATTGAAGTTTTTTAAACTGAGGGAGTGATATGACCAGAGATATTCGTTGGAAAGTTTAACCTCTCAATATCATACAGAGTATACTGTGAAGTTAGGGAAAGGCTGGAGACAGAGATACTTGTAAGAATATAACAGTGAACCATCAGAAACAGAACTAGGGTTTTAATTAGGATCATGGCAGTGGAAATAGAAGTGGGGACAGATGAAAGATATTACAGAGTTAAAGGCAGTGGGACTTAACAACTGATTGTACTGTGGGAGGAGAATAAAGGAAAATGAAAAAAAGGTAACTGAAGTTTGGAGAAAGTGGAAAATGGGTTCAGTTTTGGATATTTTAAGTTTGAGGTGTCAGTGAGACATCCAAGTGGTGATAAATAGCAAAAAAGTTGAAGATGGTGGGTACTGAATCTCAGAAAAAAGTATAGAGGTTGAAAAATAATAATTTTGGAAATCATCTGAATAGTAATAAGAATAGATGGTATCAATTATGGCAAAAATGTGAAAAGATCAGCCAAGGATAATACTTCCTTAGGTTCCTATATTTAAAGGATGGCAGAAGAGAGAGGAGCCAATCATGGAGCCAGAGAATAATCAATCATTCAAAACAATAGTTTGGAAATTACTGTTCTGAATCATCCATTTCTCTAATCCCTTTCTTTAGCCTGGACTGTTTAAGGCTAGACCATTCACTCTCCTTTTGCACCCAAGAAATTTTTACATGATTGCATCTTGAATCTGAGTCGCAGTGTTTCTGGCAGCGTTCATGCATGCACAGAGTAAAGTGTGCATATTGCATGTTCAGAACCACGGTTGCTTCAAACATGGTACTGAGCAAGTGCTGCCAGAAAACCTCAGATTCATTGTGTTTAGAAATCTTTTACTGTTGCCAAATTTTTCGCAATCCCCATATTCATTTATACAACCCCATGTGGGGTCATGACCCATAATTTAAGAAGCTTTGGGCCAGACAAACTATACATCAACACATATCCAACATAGCTATTTTGCTGTCTTTCAGATATGAGGCTGCAGCTAACATTAAATATTCTCTAAACGTTGGCTGTGACTCAGTTCCTTAGGCCTAAATACATAGACACATCACTTATGTGTTTCTCCCAGAACTATAATTGGAACTTGGCCCCATGGTGCTGAAATCTAGAGGATGCGGCCTGTACTGGAAATTTTTAGGTAGTTAGCAACAACGGAACTTAGCATTCATTTATCAGGAATAGGCCAATTGACCTGTGATTTAATTTATTTGGAAGGTCAGTTTAATAATACATAATACAACTCATCCTGTGTGATACTCTTGTCCAAATCCTCCTGAAAGAATGGGGACAGGGAGCCTACCCAAATGGATCGTCTTCATTTTATCAGGAAAGACTCTAGTTGTCCATTAGTCATCACTTACCCTTCACATATGATCAGCCTAGCTTTTGTTCCTATTAGACAATTCCTTAATGCTATCTTTTACTCCTGATCCCATGTTTAATCCTTTTTTTGGTCATACAATCCATAAAATACATTAACAATAACAATTAGGTAAACTAGGAATCTACCAAACTACATAGATCTTTTCTCTTTTCTCCTCATTAAATTCCTCCTTCCCACCCCACAGTCTCCAACCGCACCAGCAACAACACCAACCTGCCTGGTCTTGCCCCAGCTGGATTCTATCCTGGTATATGCTTCCCAGGCAGAGAGACCTGGGCTTCTAGAGTTTCTGTTTATAGGAGCTAGGACTCTGCAATTTCTGTCTCCCCACCTACCATATCTCTCTTAGGCAAGCTTGCCCAAAACACCAGATGAGTTAATTGCTGATCTCTGGTATCTCCAACATCAATTTGCAAAACCTGGCGTTTTCTGTGGCACAATATTTTTACTCACACAGAGAGAGCCTCTCACCTAGGGTAAAGAAGAGTGTAAATGGAGGTCTGTTTTGTGTTTAGAACAACATACCTGTGAATCTCAGTAAATATCAGATTGCAGTGAGAAGGGACAGCGATTTAACAGACATTTGTTGATTTTGAACAACACTAATAAGCACTGTAATAAATGACTAGGGAAGGACTAGGAATCTGGAGAATTTTAAACTTGAAAAAGAACCTCCCCTGACTCCTTTTAGCTGTCTGAACTGAATGAAGGTCATCTTGCCCAGAAATAAGAAAGCTCAACTAATCTAAGGTTGTCTGTACTATGGAAATGAAACTATAAGCAACTTGAAATTATGTGGAAGAAAAAAGGAAGGTGGGAAGGCCACCTCTATACTTAGATTTACTGTGAAGGGATAGAAGGTAATAAGAATTGTAATTTTTCAACTTTGTTTTTTTTTCCTATTGCCCCTGAAATAAACTACTAAAATGTCATCCCTTTTACTTAATATCAATATATAAACCAAACCAAACCAATCCAATGTAGTCCAACAAGATCCTACTACACGCTAGAGAATGTGTTAGAAGTTGGGGAAACAAAGCTAGAACCAAATCAATCCATAAAGGAGTGAAAGGGGGAGAGGAAGAAATTTAAAAAGATAAGTATATACATGATAATTAAGGTACATTGTTTTATTTAGAATGGATCAGCTCATTTGAGGCAAACTCCTTTCTCTAAGTATATTAACTCTTTATTTGATTTTGAACAATTATGTATTTCTCTGAATTTGAATACATAGAACATTCCATTCCATTGATATAACAGCATTCCAAAGTACCAGTGGGCACCTTTTGCAAATAAGACATAATAACATTTGTAGAATGTTATGTATGTTACATCAGGGCACGAATACATACTTATGTATTTTTTTAAAAAGAACACTGAACTCAGTTTTCTTATGTTTTAAAGATAAAGAGGTGGTAAAGAAAGGTATTATAACTAGATCTTTTCCTCTTTTGTTACCCCTGTAAAATTAAAAAGCTATCTCAATGCTATACCAAAAATAGATGCCTAATTAATGCTTTCTAATGACAATGATGATCTCAATAATGCTGAAGTGATAAGATTAAAGCAGAAATAAAATAGAAAAAGAGATGTGCTTTTTAAGGGAAGTACTAGATAATATGTGTGCCCATCTAAAACTGAAGTGCTACCACTTGGCACTCGAAGAGATTAAGGTACTTTGTTAACTACTTGCTCTATAACCAGTCCTGCAATTTGAACTGGGAGCAATCCTGGGAGCCAGGCTTCTAAGAAGAGATTAAATTCATTTTCTACACATTCTTTGGCTCATTAAGCACCAATACCCTGGAGCCCCAGAGCAAATTTACTTATAGTTTGGGTTAAGCTCACATCTAGAGTTTTCCCAAAGAGGAGAGAAGTAAAAAGGTATAAACTCAAGTATACACTATATCAGATATAAGAAAAGTAATTTATTTACACACAAATAAAAAAAGAAAGAAAAGAAAGGCTAGACATAAAAGACCCATAGAGAGTATTAACAAAATAACCTGAAATATATTCAATAACTTCTTATAATTACTGTTAAGATCTGCTAGAAAGCTGACACTTAAATATCATGAGAACATAAACCAGTTTACAGGACAACTAATTAGGCATTTACATTTCATTTCAGTTCTGCATTGTCTAAACAACTCCAAGATAGTAAAATGGTCAGGCTGAGGTTGATTCTCTTGTCAAAGGCTGACATTATCTAGAATATTGGGGTAACTTGTGGGTTCTCCTTGTTACCATTGAGCTCCATTCATTAGGACTCAGCACTTCCATATGTCTTGAATTCATAAGGCTCTAAGTTTAGGTGAACATGGTTGATTCTGAAAGATATTAATTCACCTAAAATTAGGGAAGAAAACAGAAGAGACATCACTAAGTTTTTAGAGCCCCATGGAGACTGGGGCTCCTATTTTGGAAACAGGGCAAACCATCTTTTTCTCCTACCCCCTCTCAGGAATCAGCTTGCAATAGTCTTCATAGGTAGAAAGGAAGAGAGTAGCTAATCTCTTCTATACATTGATAAGTCATCAGCTCTTCAGACTCATAGACAATAAGGAGACTCTGGAAGTGAAAGCTAGCATCTGAATCTCACATGGCTAGAAATCACACATGGCTCGATTCTCACAGGATTGTCAATTAAAAGCTTGTTCCATGGCATAACACATATGGACCAATGAAATCTTACTATATTCAGATACAAATAGTACAAAATGATATATGTGAATAAGAACAATGTCCTAATTCAATCCATAGGCCTGGAAAGGTCTTCATTTCTAATTAGTGGGATTAAGGAACACTTTATGGAAGCTGTGATGTTTGAATTTAGTCTTGAAGGTTAAGTGAGATTTTAACAGATGTAGGTGGTTGAAAAATGAAAAATCTGGAGGAATGTGGAAGCAAAGGTATAGGAATGGAAAAACCCATTATATTCAAGAGAAAGTAAATTGTCTAAGTTGGTTGGTACATAGAGAATGTGAAAGATAATTGTGAGATGAAGCAAGCTGAAGCCAAATTGTAAAGAGTTTCAAATTGCAGAATAAGTTATTTGATAAATATTGGGAAATCATTGAAGGGTTTGTTAAAAATAAAAGAGATAACCAAAGCTTTGCACTAAGGAAGATAAAATCAGGCAGGAAAAGTCAGTCAACTTTAATTAGAAAGACAGTGCCAGCCTTCTGTGTTCATGTCCCTCCTTTGATACACATGTTGGCTTTGTACACACCCTATATGTCATTAACCACTAGGTGTTCTAGACAACTAAGGCTATAAATTGCAGGAAAGGTATTAATCTGTATTGGAAGGTTCATTGGAACCAATGAAATCACAGATTCAGTCAAAAAAAAAATCAGACAGAAGTGCATTGAATGGTTTAGAAGGGTTAAGAGGCTGGAGGTGGAACAATAGCTTTGGAAACTGCTGAAAATGTATACTGACAAATCTATATGCCCTATAGTTTACAAAACATCAATGCTGTGTTTTTTATAAATAACTGATTCAGTTTTGTCACTGAAGTCATCCTTACAGAGCTTTGGCAGTGCTTCTCACAGCTCCAAAGCTTATTGAAAACCCACATCCAAATAGATGTACTTTCACTAAAGTCTCATCATCTCTTTTAACAAGATTTGAAGCTGTCAGACACGTTGGTGTCCTGAGGAAAAAGTATATACTCCATAACTGGTCAATTGATTTTCCTTTACAAGGAAATCTGCTATCTATCAGCCATTAGGCCCTAATCGGAAATAGGAATTTTAATTTTGTTTTTCCTTCAGAAATATGATCCTCCTGATTTTTATAGTATTTTAGGCAAAACCTCAGAGAAAACTTGGCTTTTTCCCCTGAACTATGTAAACTAGAATATTTTGTCACCTGGTGTGAATTTGGACAATCCTGGCCCAATGCTCTCTCCATCATACCCAAGGATCACTGGGAAAATGATCTCTTTAAATACGAGATTTGTAACATTGCCAACAATTTGAACCTGAATTCTGTAGCGAAATAATTTATTCTTTTCATCACATTTTCATATACATTTATTTTATCCTTATGTAATTCTAAATAATAGGTAGAGGAGTATTACCCACATTTTTAGATGAAGAAATTATAAGATTGACATTCAGTGATTTGCCCAAAGTTCCCTAGATATTAAGGACAAAAGAGGATGCAAGATCCTAGTCAAATGTATTTCTCCATACAATGTATGTGATATATAATGGCTGCCCCATTTTATGTAGTTTTTACATCTCCTCTAGTCTCCACTCAAGACTTAATATGATGATTCACCAATGCTAGTAGTAGCAGTAATTCTGGTCTCTAAAAGGCAATGTCACAGGAGTACAAGCTCACGCTGGTACTATTCAGATGAAAAGAAAAATAATCAAATATGGTCCTGTTGACAGACTCCTCTCTGCTTAGTGTTTCAGGGTCTGCCACTGTAGAAACTGAGACACAGATAATATAACTTGTTCAAAGTAACAGGTTAGTGTCTCCACTGGGATATAAACCCAGGTCCTTTTGATTTAGAGTCCAGTGCCATTAAATGCTCTTAGATGTTAGTATTTTCTTTCCCACATCAAATTATATTGTTATTTATCTGCTTAAGTGTTGTATTACTGCCCCATCCCTTAAATAAGTGCCTTGAGGGCAAAAAATGATTTTCATTTTGTCATTATCCCTGTAACTTCTAATACCTGCAAATACATAGTCGAAACAATACATTCTTATTGAATTAAATTGAAATATCCACTGATAGAGAGCAACAGGCCATAAATCTGAGAGCTAGAGCCACATATATATTTGTGTGTGTATGTATGTATGTATATATATTCACATCCTTATACACACATATATACCTCTATATATAGAGAGAGAGAGGTAGAGGTAGAGGTCTATTCCAAATTGAACATTCTCTCATTCTACAATCCTGTACTACATTGTATGGAACAAGGCATGAAGTAATTTGGAAAGACTTCATGCAAGACATGGTGTTTGAACTCAACTTCCTCCTTTATTTTGTGAAGAAGAATTACTCTTCTTTTCTCTAAAGCCTTGAGTTGATGGCATGGAAGACAGTAATAGAAACAAAGGCAAAGTTTCTAAATAGATATGCATGTGGTAGGGTAATGAAAAAGGAAGATTACTGTTGCCTAGACTCCCAACTCTGCAGTCATTGAGGGGGCAAGATGTTTAGAGATCTAACAAATATGGCCTTAATATGTACTATTGGATTTAGTTCTTTTAATTGAATTGCACTAGGCTAGATGCTTCAGAGTTTAGGTCATTATAATCCTAGAATAGTATAATTCTTTGACTGGGGGAGGGGAGAAAGAAGATTATTGCAGTGATGCAGAAAGATGAAGAGGGTCTAGACCAATTAATGAATGTAGAAATAGAGTGAAAGAGACTATTGGTAGAGCTATGCTATTTCAAAGGAAAAGTTGATGGAATTCTGTGACTAGCTAAATATGAATAATGAAGGAAGGATAGGCTTGAGTAAAAGATGATTTCAAGGTTTATAACTGAATTATAGAAAACAATGGTGTGCTAATTTGAGATGAGGCTAAACCAGAAGGGTAAGATAATGAAGTCAATGTCATTTTGAGATATTTAAATGGAGGCATAGGACACACAAATGGAATATAAGATTTGAAGAGTTTTAAAAGAGTTGATAGTTGAAAATATATAATGGATGAGCCCTTTGAGGAAAAGAAGATGTAGGAGGGGAAAAGTGAACAAGTACTGAACCTTAAGGAAAGCTCAGAGTTATAGAGGGAGGAGGAAGAGTAAACAGCAACAGAATCTAGAATCACCATGAAAGAGCAGTTTGAGAAGTAAAAGGGAAAAGGCACGAATGTAGACTCATCGAAGCCAAGAGAATTTCATGGAGCATGGTTAACACTAAATGAATCAGAGAAGTCAAGGGGAAAGAGAGCTGAATAAAGGCCACTTGATTTAAATTACTCTTGTGTGATCTTTTAAAGTAAAGTTCCAATAGGGTGGTAGGGACGGAAGCCAGATTGCAAAAGGAATTGGTAAAAGGAGAGTATTAAGCAGGCAGGAGTGGAAGGGATTTCTGTAAGAGAGCAAGATGGATCATGCAGGAGCTAGAAAGAAGTTTGGATCAAGAGCACCAATTATATTTAATGGAAATGGCAATATCTCCTCTAAAATAAGAGGGAAGGATGGGACAAATGTAGTAAAATGGGGACAAAAGTAAATGTAGCAATACATGCCATGCAGTTCTGATCCCAGTGAAAGAAGAAGTGTCAACAACTGAGAATAAGATTAAGGAAAGGGATAGAATCAATGCTTTAGAAATAATCAGAAACAGACATTGTAAAGATTCCACTAACAAATTATGTATCTGGGAGGCAATGGGGTTAAGTGACTTGCCCAGAGTTTTCAGCCCATAAGTATCTAAGCTCAAATTTGAACCCAGGCCCTCCTGACTCTAGGGTCAGTGCTCTATCCAACGGCAAATATAAAAGGATTGCTAGGCAATTGGCATGGGTCTCTTTGAAGTGTTTCAAAATATCTAGTAGGGGAAATTCTAAACAGTTTTGTAGTGCAGGAGAAGAAAATAAAAACAGTGGGAAAGAGCCACAACTGGAGAATGGCATGGAAGCCAAGTGTTTATAAACAAGCAAACAGAAACACACTATTTAGGGAAAAAAAAATAAATAATGGGAAAAAATTTTAATTAACACAATTTAGCACCTTTCATACTAATATTTATCAAATAAAGGTTTAGAGTAACCCCTTTTTTCTGCTTGAAAAAGATTCTTAAGTACTTAATTTTTTCTTAATTTTAAAAGCAAAAAAACCCTTTCCAGGGAACTGCATAGCTTTATAACTTCACCATATTTCAGAGACCTTTTCAGGCTTTATAAATGATAAAGTGTTATATAAATCTAAATTAGTGTTATTTCTTGTGCAAGCCAGCAGCAAAAACTAGTCCATCAAGTGAGACTTATGTGAACTAATCAAAAGACATCGGTTAGTTTGCCTTTTCTAAGGCTTCCTCTTCTCTAAGAGTTCCTTCTAGGCTTAGACTTCTTTTCTTATCAAACTCAGTTCTTGTTTCCTCCAGAATGAGGAAAATTACTTAGCACCAGGATGCCACTATGTATTCTGTTGCAAACTCCATGGTTGCTCCTTTTTTTCCCAATCAAAATAAGTTTTCAGCTGCTTTTTCTAGCTTGCTTCAAGCCTTCCTCTTCCCTTCTGATCAATACTTTCACTGTGTCTAATGTGAACTGAAATTTGAATTTAATTATTCCCTTAGCAACCAGTACTTTAACAGCCTCCTTTCTGATACAGAGTGCTTTGGAGTTACATAATTTCAGTTTATAGCAGAAACTCTTTTCTCAAAGGGCCAGTTTCCAGAACAAGCTTTTAAAAAACATCATTTAAACAGAATTTAACAAGGCTTTTTTGGGTGGACTTCTTTTTTAAAACAGTGATAAAGTGTTTTCACCACAGGGAGACAAAGCCCTTATGTGAAACTTTAGTAAACAGAACAAGATGGAATCTAATTAAGGGCCAAAATCTGTGGTACAAAATAGGTGTTATAAGATGTCAGAAAAAGAAGGGATGAGTTGTGTGAGGTTTTCATGAATGCAGTAGTTCCTTAAAGAAAGATTAGAAATTATAGAGGTGCAAAGGAATGGGGAAGACATTCTTGGAAGGAGGAACAGCAATATGAACAAAAGCAAGGAAAGAAAGGGAAATGGAACAAAATATAATATGTTCAGTGGGCTGACTACATAAGAAAAGAGGGTATATCTTGCCTACCAAATAAGAAATTAATTCGGATAGGTCATATTAGGAAGGGTCTTGAAAGTCAAGTAGAAGAGTTTTGAATTGATATTTAATTAACCTTTCCTGAACATAATAGCAAAAAGAACCACTAGCGGTTTTTGAATAGAACAAGGACATGATAGAAACAGTTTTAGGAGAATTAATCTGATCCATGTATAAGTTAGGATGCTAAATTTAAAAGAAAATGAGGGGAGATAGAGAAACCAACTGGGGAGTGAAGTGGGAGTCAGAAAGCAGTATACCAAGTAGAAATTCAGATTTGAAGTCATGAGGACCAAGGAACCTATACAAAGGAGATATGAATGTAACTTGAAAGAAAGGGAGCAGTCTCATCAGTTTTGAAGAAGGAATATGAAAGATTTTGTGATGGATTTGTTAGAAGAAAACAAACATTTAAAAGATTTAAAGTATGTTTGGAAGAAGTATATCTTTAACCTTTACTGAATTACTGTTATCTAGGAGAAGAGGAAAAGGGGTGTAGGAAGACAAAAAAAAAATTGGAATGCAAGGTTTTGCAAGGGTGAATGTTGGAAACTATCTTTGCATGTATCTTGAAAAAGAAAAAGTTACTATTATAAAATTTTTTTAAAAAATTTTTAAGTGACTGAGAAGCAATTGCAATTGACAGAAATGAGAAATTTAAGATGGAAAATTCATTTGTGGAGTTGCACATCCAAATATAAATAAAGCACTGAAATTTAGATTAAAATTCAACTAATTATTGCAAGGGATCTTAGAGGTCATTTGGTACAATTCTCTCGTTTTACAGGTAAGCAAACTGAAAGGAAGCCAGAGAAGTGAAGTCACACCAGTAGAGCCCAGATTCTAACGCAGGTCCTCTGACTACTAATCTATTGTTCTCTCCATAATGCTGTATTAGCTCCCCAGTTATCTTGGAGGTTCTAAGATAATGGGACTAGAGCCAGAGTAAGAGTCAGGATTGGGGATGAGGGTGGGATGGGAAAGCACTGTACATAGGGATCAGGAAGTCTAGGTTCTGGGATTGACTCTACGGCTAACTTGCTAAGTGATCTTAGTAAAGTCACTTACTACTCAGAGTCTCAGTTTAAGCAATGTGAAACAAAGAAGCTAGATAAGAGAAGATCTCTTAATTATTATTGAGGTCTTTACATTATCCTTTGTTCATATGCCTTCTTTCTTGCACTACTTTATGAAATGTATGACCCCAGGCCTATTTGGACATGCCTCAGAAGTGTGCACTATAGAACACCCTTACAAGGGGCTGATCATTTACATGAGTTTCTATGAGACTTTAGAATAGAAAGAAATTAAATGATTATGCAAAATAACTGCAATACTTATACCACCCCCAAACAAGATACTTGCAGCCAATGTGAGAAGCGACAAGGAACTTCTGTTTGCTGGTTAACTAGAAATGAAGTTGCCACCATAAAAAATTAATAATCAATTAGTAGAGCACTATTGGAAACATCTTCTGTGTGCTAAATTTGTATGTTAATTGAAAGTTTTCTTTGTTGGAATTTATCCCCGAACTCAGCACAAACTATTGCTGTTTTTTTCCTGTCAAATGCTATATTTTCTCTGTGCTCCCAGAGCCTAGTACAGGTATAGTCACTTGGTTAATGTGGGTTAAATAAATGAGACTTTCCAGTGTCTGTGGGCAACTTCTCCTAAACTCAGAAAAAGTGTTTTTTTAGAAAGTACTAATCACCTTTCTAGCCATACCAAATGGATTTTAAAAGTTGATTCAATATATTCCATTGATCATTTGTTTGTTTCTCTCTAATAGGTCAAGTAATCATGCCTCAAACAGACAAGCAAATATGCATCCCCCCGGAGCTTCCAGAATTGCTGAAGCAGTTTACCAAAGCTGCCATCCGGACCCAGCCTTCGGATCTAATCCAATGGGCTGCCGAGTAGGTTTCTTTTTCTCCAAGACACCCTATCCTATCAGTCATCCATTATATCAGGTTCTAAAACTGGAGGTGGTAGAAAACTTCTGCAAAGGTGGGATGGGCTTCAGGAAATCCCTGGATTTAGGGAGTTGAGCTCCATTCATTACCAGTCTTTGTGGCTTTTGTCTTTGTACCTTTAAAAATGATAGAAGGCAGTTATCAAGTTGGGTAGAGTGTGGGGCACCCTCTGAAGCCAGATGGGCATGTCTCCTAGTTGCCAGGCTATGAAGCACAGCACAAAGTCTCAACCTACTACTGGCGTTCCCAAGGAAGGGTTCAAGTTACTTCAAGTTTCTGTCTGTTCTTGAAGAGGAAAGGGGGGGAATAACTGGAGGATAGAAATGACTCTTCAGTTTCATAGCAGTCAGTGTTAAGAATCCTTCATTTTAAAAGGCATTTCTTTTCTTCCTGTTTTTTTTTTTTGGGGGGGGGTTGCTGAGGCAATTAGGGTTAAGTAACTTGCCCAGGATCACACAGCTAGGAAGTGTTAAGTGTCTGAGGCTGGATCTAAACTCAGGTCCTCCTGACTTCAGAGTTGGTGCTCTATCCATTGTGCCATCTAGCTGCTCCAAAGCTTTCATTTTCACCATGAACTCAATGGAGTTTTTTTTTTTTTTTTTTTGCTTTGTTCAGCAATATTTAGCAGCCATACACCTGGAAAGAGTAGTTGGGAAGAATGTATTCATCACTCTGAGTATCAGTGGGAAATAAGAAAATTGATTGTGGGAGAAGCAAAGAATAGTCCAGTATATATTTCTCTTACCTATTCTCTTTACTTCAGCCACAATTCATACTTATGTCTATCATTAAGAAGGGGGTAAGAGAGGAGAAATATTTTTGTTTTTCTTTGGGTTTTTTTGTTATTATTCATTTTGATATTTCTTTTTCATGATTTGTCATGATGGGTTATAGATAATCTATAAATCCTATGATTCTATGAACACATACTTCTCTTCAAGGAGAGATAGCAGACCAAATAACTTCTCATACACAATAGCTATTGTGGAAATAACTTCATAAATCAACTATGAAATAATTGCTTCTTGGGATGAAGTGTGAGGCTGAGTCTCATAATAAGTGTTTTGTCTATATTAGGAGGATTTTATTTATTGGAATATTTTGATTTGGTTTGGTGCCTAATGAGGATGATTTTATTGTGTTTCATTGTTGGGAGAGAAGTATGAGAGAAAATTATGGAAAGAAAGGTCCAGAGGCTATAGATGTATCTTTGTAAGGGATCTAGAGGGACTAACAGGTGCTGTGGGAATTGGATAGGTAAGTGGAGGTTGACTCTAGGTCTAGGCATGGGTGATATGCTTGGAGTAGGAGGAGCTGGATAGTGCTATTAGAAAAATGGTTTTGTAAAGGTATCTGTGAGATAGAGGGTATTTAATACAGGCATTACAGAATCTTTGGACTATTTCCCCCAAAGTGCTTCAAGTTTCCTGGATTGGCATCAGCTTTTACAAATAATACAGAAATTAGCCAGTATTATTTCCTCAAGAGGCTTGATTTTGTCAGTAAGAAATATTGTCATTTCCCCAACCTAAACGATATATTACATTGAGGCTGGAACAAATTTTTCTGGCATAATCAGATAATATTTGTTATGTACTGGGTAGCTTTAAATTCTATTTTATTTTGCCTATGATGCTATTCTATAATAAAATAAATTGCATTTCTTCTATTGTCCTTGACATTTACAGCAGAAATGGTTCCTCTGTTGTAGCCAGGTTTATTTGGTACTATATCATATATTTTAGCTCCTTGAGATTTCCCTGGAAATCAATGTGCAGTTTAAATATGACAAAAGAGAATGGAAATTTATTAACATGTAAAAAGCAATTAATTTTGACTCATATAGCTAGGTTATTTAGAAGATATGGAAACATAAAATAATTGCAAAAACATTTACATTTACATTATTCCCAATGTACTTATACCACACACACAGGTGGAGGAAGGGGGACTTTCCTAAATGGAGCAATGTCCCTAGATGTCCTCAGGAAATATCCTTGCCCCCTGTATCAATCTTGTTTCAATGCTAATAAAAGTGTCTTCATTCTGGGACTTTATTCTGTCCTTACTTGGTCCTCAAGAGGAGTAGTTTGTCTTTTCCTCTGTAGTATACTTATCACAGAGAGGCAAAGGTAATAAAAATAAAATAGAAGAGCAGAAGTTTTGAACCACTGATTAACCAATAAGAAAACTTTCGTCAGGGAAAATTCCCTTCTAAATAACAAAAATAAGTTCTAAGGAAAGTCTGTAGGGATGGCTGAAATCACATCCATATGAACCAGTGAGTTCTAAACAAACTGGATCTGTCCCTCAGCCCAGAGAATCGGCCAATCTTTGAATATATTAAAGGAAAGGGGAGGGTTGGGGGGTGTAAAGCCTTTCCCCCTTTTTCTTCAACAAGTTTCCAAAGTAACTATTGGTTGCTGAAATAAAGAACATTTGTCTTTTTTTTCTTTTTTCACTTTAGCTATTTTGGGGCCATGTCCCGTGGAGAGATTCCTCCAGTGAGAGAGCGATCTGAGCGAATCCCACTGTCTAATTGGGCTGAACTCACACCTGAACTCCTAAAGATCCTGCATTCTCGGGTAAGAGGTCCCTGATGAAGTAGGCAGGAAAATATATAGACTGTTTAAAAGCTATGTGGGGCCAAACAGCCGGACCAATTAATCACAATTCTAAAATACGTGACGATGAACTATGACTAAATCTTGCTTTGAGAAATGATAATGTTAAAAACAGAAATAATGGCATAGCAGGACTAAGGTCCTGCTTCAAGCTATTGGTGCTCATGAACAAGGTGAATGCAGACTGGGCACTTTTCTATGATGTAAATCATTAAGTTAGTTTGCCCAAAATCTAATGCAATTAAAATTTCCTTCCTCCATATGCTCCCTTCTCCTTACTTCCCATCCTCCAACATAAATAAATAAATAGATAGATAAAATTTAAAAAGGTACAAAATATATCCATCTTACTCCCTGGGTCTCTGAGTGTACACATTGTAAAGATAAACTTCTGAGGAAATCTAGGAAGCAAATTGGGAGGGCATGGTGAAAATCAATTGAGTGAAGACAATGGAGCAAAAACCTAAGAAATATTTGTCATTAGAATGTTCTACAAACCACCTGGGCAGAAAAAAGAAATAAATGAGTTTGGGAAACAGATCATAAGCTTGGCACTGAGAAATGATATAATAGTTTAGAAGGGGAGTGTTTTCTAATTATCTAGATATCATCTGAGGCTCTTTCTTCCCCAAAGTAAAGTAGCTAATAATTTCTTGATTTGCCATAATAATCATTTCACTGTTCAAAGGTAGAGGAACAAATGAAGGAAAATCATATTCCAAATCCTAGTTTCACCAAGGAGCAACTGATGGGGGAAAATAATACTTCATCTTAAAATTCTCTTGATAGAGAAGAAAGCTAGGTATAGTCTGACAGGAATCCTAGTTTAAAGAGAAATTTCAAAAAGTTCAGAGCAGAAACTAAAACTCGAAAGGGGAGGAAGTCAGCTCAGGAAAATGATTATATCCTTATCAAATATGCAAATGACACAAAACTAGAAGGAATAGCTAACCAACTGGATGTGAGGAAGGATTTGAAAAAATCTCAACAGGCTAGAATACAGCGCTAAATCTAAAAATGATGAGATTTAATGAGGATAAAATCTTATACCCTAAGTTCAGAAAATCTACTCCACAAGTAAAAGATGTGGGAGATCATAGCCAGACAGCAGTCCTTACAAAAAGAGATCTGGGCATTTTAGCAAATAATAATCTCTGTATGTATCTACAAAGTGATAAGGTAGATAAGAAAAGTTTATAAGATCTCTGGCTGACTAAGGGAGGTAATGTTTGTCTCTAAGGCCTCAATAATGATAATCTTGCTTTACTTTGTCATGGGCAGCCCTCATCTGAAGTAGCATGTTGAGTCCTGGATACCATATTTTAGAAAAGACATTGATAAAGACATTTGGGCATTAAATATCCATAGGATGAAATAAAGTCAAAAAGCATTTCTTTGAGTCTTACTATGTGCCAGACACTTAAAATTTAAAAAAAACAAAAACAAAAACAAAAACTCTCCCAGACCTTAAGGAGCTTATAATCTATAGCAGAGAAAATATGCAAACATCTATATACAAACAAGATAATTGTAGAGGGAAGGCACTAGCATTAAGGGGAGCTAGGTGTAAGGCTTCTTGTAGAAGAAGGGCTTTGCACTAGACTTAAAGAAGTTAGGGAAACCAGAAAGTGAAAATGAGGAGGGGAAAAATTCTAGGCTTGGAGGATACTAGGTAAAAATGCAAAGAGTGATGAGATGAAATTTCTTATCAGAGGAACAGAGAGGAGACTAGTCAATGGATCGAAAATAACATTAAAGGGCGTGAAATGAAAAGGAATAAAAGTAGGAAAAAGCTGTTATGAAGGGTTTTAAAAGCCAAATAGGATTTTATATTTGATCCCAGAAATAGCAGATAGTCACTAGAGCAGTGGTTCTCAAAGTATGGTGCAGTGAATCCTGGAGGAGGGTCTCTGAAATCCTTTCAGCGGGTCTATAAATTCAAAATTAGTTTTTTTCTAATATGATAAATATCTATTATGTAACCCATATAAAGAAAAACTCTTTGGACAGATTCTCAATAGTTGTTAATACCGTAAATATACTGAGAAAAAGAGTTTGAGAACCACTGCACTAGAGTTTTGGAAAATCACTTTGATAGTTGAGGAAAGAAGACAAACTCAAGTAGGGAAAGAGTTGAGGCAGGAAAGCCAACCAGCAGACTTTGCAGTAATCCAGTATCAGAGTGGTAGGAGTGTTAGAGGAGAGAAGGGAGCATATATTATACAAGAGATGTTGTGAAGACATTTGTTTAACAATCTGTTAGTAGATTGGATATGGAAGATGATGAGAAGGATGACTGTGACTCAAAGATAAGGATATGGATAAGGAGAATGGCTAGTGCCCTGAATAGTAACTGAAGCTCAAAAGAGGGGAGGGTTTGGGGAGAAAGAGAATGAGCATTGTTTTGGATGTTTAGGATGTCTTTGGGACACTGAATTTGAGCTATCTAATAGATAGATGGAGATGCGAAACCGGAAATAGGAAGAGCAGTTAAGGCTAGAGAAACAGATAATAGCAGAATTCATGGAGGTCAATAAAATCACCAAGCAAAACACCATAAAGGAAAAGAGAAGAGGGCTTTGGACAGAACCTTAGGGGGGACATCTACAGTTAGTGTGTATGACCTGGATGAAGATCTAGCAAAGGAAACTAAATTGGTTTTCTTCATTTTTGAAGAGGACCAAAATGACATCACTATGTTGGGGTCAAGGTACAGTGTGTCCAACTGTAGTTGTTCAGATCAATATAAGCTTAGAAGGCTCTGCTACAGACTGGGTACAAATAGTCCATATGTTCATTTGGCATTGAGCACAATGAATCTATCAGAGGAAATTGAATAGGGATCAGACAGGAAAAGAATCAGGAAAGAATGGTGTCATAAGAACCTAGATGGAAGAGAAATATACCATCTCAAGGAGTTTTATCTACAAATGGGAGGAGAGAAATGAAATGATAGCTAGCAGTGCTACACAGATCAAGGGAAAGGTTTTTTGATAAAGAAGACATAGGTTTATTTGTAGGCATCAGGGAAAGAGCCAGTATTCGGGAGAAATTAAAGATTAATAAAAGGGGTGGGAATGATCAACTGCAATGGATAAAATGAAATTAAACCATTTGTATATAACAGAAGAGTTTGCCTTGCCAAGAAGAAGGGCCACATCTTTGAGGGATAAGAGGGTAAAAGAGGAGATGGTGGGATATACAAAGATTCAGACTACCATCCCTGCATTTCCAAATTAACCAAAGTTAGGAAAACAGTTGGGGAGATGGCACAGATTCCCAGACCAATGGATCTTAGACTTGGGAACCTGCCTCATTCTCTGTATGTGGTGATGTTTTCCACAGGTGGCCGGAAGGCTGATCATACATGCCGATGAACTGGCCCAGATGTGGAAGGTGCTGAGTCTCCCAACAGATCTATTTAACAGTGTGATGAATGTAGGTCGCTTCACTGAAGAGATTGAATGGCTCAAGTTTTTAGCTCTGGCTTGCAGTTCTCTTGGAGTTGTAAGTTACCTTTAGCTTTTTATTTTTTGTGGGGAAGGGCGAAGGGATTTCTCTGGGTATTGCCAAGAAGGTGTGGAGAAGTAGGGAAGGGAGAGGAGAGAAAAGGAAGCCAAAAGAGACTTAATAGTCTCTGTAATGTTTATACTGTCAGTTCTCCATTTTCCAACCAGGACCTGCTGCTGAAATCTGATTTATCTAGGTTCTCTGACTTCTATTTCTAACTTGTTTCTGTGCTCAGCAACCAGAAAGAGAGGAGAGGCCATCATTATGGAAATTTAAAGTGGTCAACCAAGATTCAACATGTCCGTTAAATGGTACCTTAAACCCAAGCATAGGTCCAGTGGGATATACATATGTGACACACAAAGTTGGACTTAGAGTCCGGAAGACCTGGATTCAAATCTTGCTTTGGATATTTAATAGCTGTGTAACCTATGCAAATCACAATCACTCTGTGCCTCAATTTATTCAGGTGAAATGTAGGAATTTATTTTGATGACCTCTGTAGTCCTTTCCAACTCTAAATCCATGAATTATCATGTTCCCATGCCATGGAATGAATGGATTTTTTTTTAAGTATTTGAGTGTTTACCCTGTTCTAGGCTTCTCAATGCCTCTGGTGCCACATTATCTCAACAATCCATCATTTATCAGTAATATTATAGGAATAAAAATGGTGGGTCCAGTGGCATAATTAGTTTATAAAATCATCCTATGCTTGCAACAGGTTCTTGTAACAGATATCAGATTGCCAAGAGGTTCTTTGGGAGGGTGTAATAGACCATTAAGCACACCAGTGGGGAGAAGAGGTAGTAAAAATAATTTCAGTGTAGTTCCAAGTGGAAAATACCCTGAAAAAGCAAATTTATTTGCTATTGAAGGAATCAGTCATAAGCTCCTTGTTTCAAGATGTCTAATTGAACTTTCTGTAACTCAAAATAATAATATTAACTGTGGCAAATATTATCCTTTCCATATTCACTCTTTCATTCAAAGATAAGTTGCATTTCTTGTCCCATCCCCAAAGAGAAAATTTTTTTATTATTTTTTAATTTTCTCAGACCTTCAGGATTTGAAAGCTATCTCCCAGGAAGTATAGACGTCTTATGTTTTCCATTATATGTTACCCCATTCTTATCTTTTCCTTGCCTGGTATATCCTTTCCACCCCCTTTTTTTCTTTTCTCCTTTTAAGATCATAAAAACATAATAAAAATCACTCCAAGATCCTCTATCTTATTTAATTCCCTCTATAACCCCTGCTTATATCATGGTTCTTTGGTTCTTGGAGGATGCCTGTATCATTCCCCTACCCCTATTATAATGAAAACATTTTATCCTTTTTATTTTTCCAAATGCAAACTTGAATATCTTTTTATGTTATTCGTGGCTCCTATGTTTGTATTTCAAAATTTCTATGCAGCTCTAATCATTTCATGAAAAGTGTGTCTCTTCCACCCTTTACCTTACCCCTACCAACATCCCTCACCCCTTATGTAAAACTATTTTGTTTTGCTGAATAAGTTAAGTTATTCTTGGTTGTAAGCCTCTATCTTTTCCTTTGGGAATAGTGTTTCATGTTCATCACTCCTTTTGTTAGCAGCTGGTAACTTTTGTATGATCCTGACTAAAACTTTTTCTTTCTAGCAGCTTACAATAAATTGGGTTTTTGATTTTTGGTTATGACATTCCTAGGAGTTTTCATTTTGAGGTTTTGTTCAAGAGGCAGTTAAGTATGATATAGTTGGATGTTGGACTTTTAAGTCAGAAGAACTTGATTTTAATTAAGAATTCACTTATTAGCTGTATAACTTAGTCTCTGCCTATTTCCTTATTTGTAAAATGGAGATAATAATAGAACTTGCCTCTCAGAGTTGTCATCCTGATCTTGCCATTGGATCCAAATGGTTCTGAAGAAGAGCATTGAGATTGGTGATTTTGCACAACCCTGCTTCACTTAAATCCATCTCACTTAAAAATCATGACATCCTTTCTTGATGTCATGGTTCTCTTCAAGAACGAAGGATAAACAACAATCTGTGAGTAGCAGTAATAGTTCCAGTTGGGCAATGAAGCTTCTTGCTTTCTCTCTTCTTCCCATCCTCCTTCTAGTCCTCCCTCCTTCTTATCATATAGGGAATCATACTCTTACCTACAGATGTTCTGCCCAAAGGAATTTAAATTTTGTTTACAGAAACATCACAAGATATTTTGGGGTTGTCAGCTAGATTTCTTTCTTAAGGACTATGCCTTAAACCTAACTCACTCTGGCCCTCTTTGACTGGCTAACAAAAGATCCCAAGCCAAGCCTCACTCATTGTTAGGGTTTCAATGATTCAGGGTGAATGTGAATAGCAATTGTTTCTGTTTTGTTCAGAAACTGAGGGTCCTCCTCTCCCAGATTAATTTTTTTATTTTGTTTTGTTTTTGACTAGATAAAAAGAGCCATTTTTTGCTTCATTTCATAGTCTTAATCACTGGTCATTGCTTCAGACAAACTGAGACCTTTTAAAGATCATAGCTTTAAAAGACCAAGATCTCCCACTGCATCTGGCACCATTGCCAGTGGTTTCTAACTAACCTATTTCTTGCCACTGGACTTAAATGACTGAAGGAGAGAGTGAGGCTGGTGACTTTGCACACTCTCACCTCACTTAAACTCTACTCACTTGCCAAATCATGATATCATTTGGCTTCAGACTAGCTCTTTACCTTTTGTTTGTTTGTTCAGTTATTCTTCCTCAACTCCAAACTAGTCTGTTAAATTTTCTTTAAGAAAAAATGTTTAATTCTTATATGACAACCTTTCATTCAAACTGCTGGCAAAATCATTCATTTTCTATTTGGCTTTCTTTCCTCCCCCAGTCACACAAGTTGGCACAGCATCTCATAGGCTAGCATTTAAATTTAAAGCCTATATTTATTAATTAATAAATAAGTAATGAAGAAACAACTGGTTTCTATATGTTTTCACCTAAATTACTACATAGTATGCCTAATAGAATAGGTTGCATCCTAGTTTTCAACATTATTTATATGTGTTATCCCTGTAGAAATAACCCTTCCCCTTCAGTTTTGTCATAGCCAAGTTTCTTTTACAATATGTTGATACAGTGCTATTACAAAATAATATTTATAAAGCACTTGACATCGATGCTTGGCTCAGAGTAGGCACTTAAATGCTTATTCTCTTCCCCTGTATCTCTTCACAGTATCTTCCTTTGAGCTAAACTAAAATAGAAAGAAATAAGAATGCATTGTAATGAAAAGTCAAGGAAAGGTTCATCCTAGCCCTTCCCTTGGGTAAAAAGGATGCTATGATTTAGTGATTGTTGTCCTTCATTCTCATAGAGGACCATTACTGTTAAAATCAAGATACAGTGTGTATGATTGTGGCTGATCAGACCAATAGAGCTCAGAACCTGAGCACAGGTTAGACACAGGTTAGACACAAAGTCCATAGAAATATTTGGGGTGAATTTTCTAAATCTGAGCATTTTTGTATTTCTTTTCAGCTACTTTGATTCTGCTTTACTCATGGAGCACACACAGTACCTTCTCTGCTAAGGGCACCGTGCTGTGCCATTGTCTCCCATATGTAGCACAACCAATTCTTAAATTCTTGACTGTTTGAAGTGTCCTTATTTTGCTTTTTCTGACCCACCACATGAGTACTTGACACCATGATAGATCAGTGAATTCTGTATCAATGTAGATATCCTATCAGGGTAGGTGGCAAGCCCGTGATTGCCTTCTTATTCTCTTGATTCCTGTCAACATCATAAATTCTACAGTTCTGCCCAATGTGTTGGAATTCATCTTCTGAACCTTAAAATTTCGTCTATACCAGTGAACACTCTATAACAATCTGCTAGTCTTCTCTTACACTATATGACATAACCACTTTTTCTAGTCACACATTGCCTTGTGTGTATTGTCTTTTATACCACCACTTGTATAAAAATCACTCATTGATAATGTGCTGCAGCCTAATTAAAACAAGCACGACTCTTCATTTTCCTTTAGATCACCCCCAACTTCAAGACTTCTGAAATTTGCATAATTAGCTCTGTAGCATAATCAAAAGATTACTGTGTTGGGTTTTTTTTTTAAGTACTTTTTGTGTGAGGGACAACCTTGGGATCAATGAAAACACCATGTGACTTTCCTGATGCTATCTAACCAGCTCTTTCCCTCTCCTATTCAATTTTGATACCAACTCACTGTAATGCTTGTCCAAGCCTGAAGTACTAATGTACTAATGGACTATTTCATTGGGCTGCCTCTTCAACTACATGTGATTGAATCTTGGTAATAAAAGATGAATCACTTTTTTTATATATAACTGGCACACTAATGATATATAATCTAGTGACATCACCTAATAAAAAAACTAATACAAATACAAAATATTTGAAAATTTTATTTTGATATAACTGATTTTCTTTGTGATCCCCTATACATCCTACAGGTTTCACCAAACTGTCAAAGGATCCATGATACAAAAAAAGTTAAGAAATTCCATTCAGCATTGTATATAGTAATAGCAATACTGTGTGATGATTAACTCTGAAAGACTTAGCTCTTCTCAGAAACCCAGTGATCTAAGACAACTCCAAAATACTCATGATGGAAAATGTTATCCAAATCCAGAGAAAGAACTACAATCTGATTACAGATTGAAACATATTATTTTCATTTTTTTTGTTTTTGTTTTGCCCTTTTGTTATGATTTTTCTTTAACAAACATTGACTAACTGTGAAAATGTTTAATATAATTGCATATTGCCACTTTGGGGAGAGGGGAAGAGAGAAAAAGTGGAAATTGAAATCTTAAAAGAAAATGTCAAAAACTAATTGGAAAAAATAAAATACCATTAAGTGGGAGGAAAAAGAAATTATGTTTAAAAATGTTATATAGTCCTGTCTACCATTTGATAGGTGGTGCTATTTGTTATCACCTTTCTCATGCCTTAAGTTGGCCTCAAAGATCTAACCGTCTATTTTTATTTTCTTTTTTAATAGACCATAGCCAAAACCCTCAAGATTGTATGTGAAGTTTTATCATCTGAACATGATGGCGGACCTCCCCGAATCCCTTTTAGCACTTTTCAGTTTCTTTACACATATATTGCTGAAGTAGATGGGGAGATTTCAGCGTCCCACGTCAGTAGAATGCTGAACTACATTGAACAGGAAGTGTAAGTAAATTTTCTTTAGCTAAGTAAGGGAAAAATGTAGCAGAACTTTGATTCATAATAGAATACAGTATATTACAGAGTTGCTATAAAAATAGGGGATATTATGGAGAATTAAAGAAATAGGAAGAAAAGGATATGGCTAAGGAAAAAAGAATGTGGGGGGGAATAAAAGGTTTAGAGGATTAAAAATAAGACTTAAGAGAGGAATCATGTTGAAATGATTAATATATTTCTTGATAAAATGAATTAACTAAAATATATATTTTTGGCCCAAACAGAATTGGTCCCGATGGTTTAATCAAGGTGAATGACTTTACCCAAAATCCCAGGGTACGGCTGGAATAAAAATGCATTCCAGCAATTTTAAAGGAAGGAAGATACAGAGATAATTGTGCTTCAGAATGACTGCACCCCATACAACATCCAATGTCAATTTTCTTGTACAACTGGTACACTAATAAACAATTAGGCAAACATACTAGCTACAAATGTGTGCATGTTTGGGTATGTATAAGAACTGTTCTCAGAATGCTAAGATTGATGTGAGACTAGTGTTCTCTCCTTACTTTGATCAAGTCTATTAAGAGATAATGAGGCCAGGAATGGAAAAATACCATGAGGCAAGGTAAGAATGTCAGATTTCAAAGGGGGAATCTTTATTTAACAGTTAATGATATGTTGATTTTCACTAAGTTGTATCAGCATGACAAAAAGGACAAGTGTTTGCTTTCCACATTCTTACAGAATTTTTAGCTTATCTTATTACTTCTCCACTACCTATAATGTTGACAATTGTATTAACTAGTACATCTTGTAGAAAAGCTGGAGAATGTAGACTAAGATGATAACATAATTGGATGGATCCAGAACTGGCTGAATGTCATCTTGGCAGGAGGTCCACAGTAGCATCCCACAGAGGACCCTATATTTTGGCCCTTTATTATTTAACATTTTTATCCTAATGATTTGAAAAATTGCAAGGATGGCATATTTATCAAATCTATTGATGACAAAATTGAAATAGCTAGGAAATTGGATAACAGGGTCCAAATCTTTTGAGTCTAGAATACTGGTGTGAAATTTAATAGGGATAGATAGATGTCTAGTTTTACTTATGGTCACAAAACATCACCTTCCCAAGGCAGGAAGCTATTTTTAGACAGTAGTTTATATGAAAAAAAAAAAAAATTGAGGGTTTTCAGTGGCCTGAAAAGTCAACAAATGTAATATGAGAGTGTCCAAAAAAAGCGAATGGGATTTTTAAGTTGCACTTAAGGGGATTAGACCAACACTTCCTACTATGTGTCAAGATCTCCAAATGGATAATATGACCTAGAAATAGTGTTATATCAGAGACAAATTAGAGGAACAAGAAATTACCTTGCAGATCTATGAATTGGGGAAGAGTTTCCAACCAAAGAAGAGATTTATAAGGGTCAAAGATAAAAACAAACAATTTGATTATATAAAACTAAATAGGTTTGACTTTAATAAAGAATAGATCCAATGCAGTTTAGAAAGGAAACAGCTGCAGGAAGTCCTTGCAACAAATGTGTTTGATAAGGGGGTCTTATTTCTAAGATATTAAAAGGAATTGATTCAATGTATAAGAATTTGAGACATTTCCTCCCATAGAGATCAACAAATAAGAACTGGCAATTTTCTAAAAAATCCAAGTTATCTATAGCTATATTTTAAAATGCTTCAACTCATTAATAACTGAAAATAAAAATTAAGGTAATTATGATGGATGTCCTCCTACTCATAGATCGATATTACTAGCAAAACAGGAAAATGACCAGCACTGCAGCAGCTATGGTAAAACAAGCTTCTTCATAAACTGCTTGGGTGACTGTTAAGTGATACTACAATTTGGAAAGCAATTTGGAACAAAGCCCCAAAAGTTATATTCTTTGAATCAGTGAAATTATATTTAGGCCTATACTTTCAAAAAGATCAAAGAAAAAGGAAAAATGCCTATGCATACAAAAATACTTGTGGAAGTTCTTTTTGAAATAGCAAAGAATGGGAAACTCATGGAAAAGCTGAACAAAATAGGATACAGTAACTAATGTATTATACTATTGTGCTTATAAGAACTGATGAAAGAGTTTTAGAGAAAAGTAGAAATCTTTACTTTTAATTCATTACATTGAGTTAAGTGGATAGGTCTTGGAAAACAAATTGTATTACAGCATCAACACTGTAGAAAAAACAATTTTGAAAAGAATTGTGGACTCCCCACGATGACCCAACAGAATTCTAGGGGACTACTGTAGGTGCAACATGCTACAAACTTCTTGACAGACAGGTTGTAGCCCAGTAGGCAGAATGAGATACACCGATACACCGTTCTGGATATGGTCAACAGGGAAATTTGTTTTGCTGAACTATATTTGTTTCTAGAAGGCGGGAATGGTGGAAGAAGAGAAAAGGAATGAGACATGGGGGAGGGGAGGAATTGCTTGAAGATGGAAAAAAATTTTTTTCAAAGTTTAGAGGTGGATGTATATAAACTTTTGGGAATCATCTGAATAGAGAGAATAGCAGCATTCACGGGAGCTTGGGGTATAGAGACATTGCAGAGGTATTATAGCTTCTTAAGAGTCTAGGACTGAAAGCATAAGAAGAGGACATAGATAATGAACTTGATGGACATGGAAGCCAGAGGGTCATGGTCAGCAGTATTAAGAAAAATGAGTATTTAAATTGCCTTTATTTCATTCTTTACAATTCATTCAAGTACTAAATGTGAGACTGGGCAAATCAATCTCTCTAAATCTGAATTACCTCATCTGTGAAGTGGAGTTAATACTCGCTTACAATAAAAGCTAGCATTTAAAAAATGCTTTAGTTTGCAAAACTTTATAAACCTTTGATCCTCATAGCGACTCTCCAGTAGGTGAGATCATTCCTTCCCCACCTATTTCACAGAGAAAGAAACTGAGGGTAGAGCAAGATTAAGTGATTTCCCAAAGTCCCAAAGCTAATAGGGTCTGAGAAAAAATTTGAACTCAGGTCTTAGTGACTCCAAATCCAGGATAGGTATCCACCGTTGTCCAGTAAGTCACGGTAAGAGTCAGTGAAGACGGAATTGTAGTGAAAAGAGAAGTCTCTTAAGGCAGAAAAACCTAGGTTCAAGTCCTGTGGATAGAATGAGTACAGAAGATAGGACTAGAAAGTTCAAGAGAAGACTGGTCCGTCATTAATACCGATGACTAACAGTACATAGCACTTTGCCAAGTTTTGCAAAACGCTTTATGTCATAGTATTTGATAATAGGCGTAAAGGGTCAGGTCAGTAAGATGATTTCCTGAAAAGGAAAGTTAATAAAAAAATAAATAAAAGCTGTGAGCCTGGAAAGGGATCTTAAAATGATTTCACGGAGTGTAGCACCCTCTCATTTTGCAAAATAAAGGAAACTCAGGCCCCAGAGAGGAAAGAATCATAGATGCTGGGTTTGAAAACAAGTCCCTGGTCGCGTTCTCCTTTGGTCTACGAGAAATTTCTCCTTTCGGTCACCACGAGACCACTTAACCCCCTCCGGCTCAGAGAAAACCTTTCCCGAAAGCTAAGGATTACACGCCTACCTCGGCTCCTAGCGGAAGTAACTTCTGAGGCACAGGCTAATTGAACGTGACCCCACTTCCACGCCTGCGCAGAAGCAGCGGGACGGGGGACTTAAGATCCGATTGGTCGATTGGAGAAAGTCGAAGCGCTGCATTCGGCGGGAACCAAACAGGAAACGGAAGCCCAAGGAACGGAGGAAGGCGGCCCGAGAGGGTTACGGTTCCTATGGCGGTTAACTCGGTCAACCGCCTGGCTTCTGGCAGGAGGCTCGATGGACGCCTTAAGGTCCGAGAGATGGTGAGGTCCGGGCCTCGGTCATCGCAGGTGAGGAGTTGGAAGAACACAGTCGGGATATGTAATCTTACCAAGTTCTAGTTGTCTTGAGGGTAGGGATCCGAACCTTAAACTGGGAGTCTGGAGACCTGTGTACCAGCTTGGACCCACCGTGTGACCGGGGCAGTGACCATGAGGAGGGAACGTTATGCTTAGTGGTTTGCAGAGATAATGACGATGTCCGTAGCATCTCTGTGTGAGCGCTTCTTCCCCCGACCCTTACGGTCGTGCAAAGGCTTGGGGAGCTGCTGAAGTTGAAAAACTCACCGCCTAGGGCTTTCTCCCTCAAATTTCGCCCTTTTGATCCATCATCTTCCTCTCCCCAACTTGTTTATTAATTTAAAAAATTTTAAGACATTCATTTAAAAAATATTTTGAGTTCCAAAATCTCTTTTGTCCAGCCCTTCCCCGGATATTTTGGGAAAGCAAGTATTAGGAGGTCAGTTATACATGTCTCATTTATTTTCAATCTCTACTGGCCGCTTTTCTTCTTAAAATATGCTCATTTCTCCCTCATCCTCAAAAAACCTCACTTCATCTATTCATGTTACAGTCCTGTATTCTGTTGTCCTTTGTCCGTAAATATCTTTTAAAGAATGTGGTATAGGGTGGGGATGTGCGTGTATATGCATATATATATATATATATACACACTTTGTATATTCATATATATGTATATATATATTCACATCCTAATATACACAGATAAGTGAATTTAACTATTAAAATAGCCCTGCTGATAGGTCCCTCCCCAAACAAGTCCATCCTTTACTCATCTACCAAAGTGATCTTCCTAAAGTGCAGATCTCTCTGTCTTTTTCTTTCTTTCTCTCCTCTTACTGTTTCTCTATTTCTCCCTCTAGTAGATCTATTAAAATAGCCCTACTGATGGGTTTCTCCCCACTCAAATCCATCTTTAACTCATTCATCAGTGTTCTTCCTTAAAGTTGCAACTTTGGTTTTCTCTCTGTTTCTCTCATTCCTTTATCTCTTGTCTCTGCTTCTATTTCTCTCTTCCTTTTTCCCTCTCTCTTTTTCTAACTCTTCCTCTCCCTCTAGTGGTTTCCTATGACCTCAGTCATTCTCCAGCGTATGGTTCAATCATCATTCAACTAAAACTCTTCACTTTTAATTGGCACATGTTGTAGCCTCTTCTTGATCTTTATCCTCCATTACTCTCTCCTAGCTCTCTTCTTCTCCCTGGCTATTTCTCAGCCTCCTTTGTGAATCTTATCTAGGTTACACTAGCTAACTTGTTCCTCAGAGCTCAGAGAAAATCCTGCTGATTTTCAAATCCATCTTTTGCAGCCCTAACCTCTCTGTGTCTTACAGTTTCATATCTCATATGTATATGGGACATCTCAAGCTCGTGACTTCTTAAGCTCAACATATCCAAAATTGAACTATCTTCTTCCCAAAACCTCTTCCCTCTTCTAAACTTCTTTATTACTGTTGAGGATACCATTAACCTCTCAGAAACATCCCCAAGTACTTAGACTTAATTTTGTGTATTCCTCACTCTACTCCACCCACTCCCACTCCCAAAGCAAATCTGTTGCCCAGGCCTGTTGATCTTAACTTTGTAACATCTCGGGAATATGGAAATCTCCTTTTTTGATGTTCCTAAATCACCTCACATGTGAACTGGGAAATACCCTGCTGGTTAGTCTCCTTTCTCCAAGTCTCTTCTCAGTGTAGTTAATCTTATGCTCATCTGCTAAAATGACCTCCCTGAAGCAGAAATCTAATCATGGTCACACACAAGCACATTCAAACTTTAGTGATTCCCTATCACTTCAGAATCAGATGTAAAAACCTTGGTCATCCAAAATTCTGCATCATCTTTTCCTCTCACCCACTTTTCTTCAAACCACTATTACCTTCTATTCTGCAGTCCAATGACATTAGCCTCCTTGTTCTTCCTAGCACAGGACTACTCTGGATATTATCACTGTCTGTCTCTGCTCTCTCCCCTAATCTCTACCTCCTGGCTTCCCTAGCTTTCTTCAAGTCCCTGGTAAAATTTCTATCTTCTACAATACTGTTTACCAATTCTTCTTTATCCTAGTGCCTTCCCTTTGTTGATTTTTTTCTAATGTATTCTGTATACCCAGCACTTAGCACAGTGCCTGGCACAAAGGAAGCTTAAATGCTTGTTGATTTAACTTGTTCCTTGATTGTATGGGTTAAGGATAAAGAAAAAAGGCAGTCATTATGAAACACACTCATCTAAGGAGTATGGATCTTAAAAAGAGAGAGAAAACTTATGATGGGCCAAGTATTAGGAATACAGAGAAAGGCATGGGATAGTCCCAAAAGCAATTATATACAAACAAGTTATTTATAGGATGTATTCTTGGAAGTAAGACTAAAATTGAAGGGAGATGAGAAAGGCTTCAAGAACAAGATTTTAACAGATATGAAGGATATTGGGGAAGCTCAGAGACAATGACAAGGAGGAAGAACATTTTAAACATTGGGTACAGTCAGTGAAAATGCAGCGTTGAAAGATAACAGGTGTTTTATTCCATCTCTCAATTCCAGGCATTTTTTCTGGAACCTCATTTAACCTCTGGAACCTCAGTCCTCATCTATAAATTTTCTGTTACATTAAACACAGTCATCTACTGCTTGAAACTTTCTTCTTTTTCAGGACTCTTCCTATGAAGTTGATTTTTTTTTTTTAAATGGTTCTTCTTTCTCTTCTCAGCCATGATGACTCTTCCTCAATTATGGGTGAATTCTCAACTTCGCAAATTTTAAACTTACCTTAGTCTTAGAGAGTATTCATCTTTCCATTCCTAAGTTATAAATGACTTCAACAATCATCAATTTGTTGATGTCTACATCTCCAGCTCTGATTTCTCCTTTGCGTCTAATTCCTATGATTTCAACTGCTTACAGAATGTCTCCAATTGCCTAGCCATGTCTTATATTGTCATCAGTCAAACTCAGTTTAAGTTTATTAAGTTCTAACTTTAGTACGTTTCTTCCTATTAAAAATTGTTATCTTTACCAGAGCACTCATTTCTGTCAATGGTGCCACCATTCTCCTGACCTTCTAATCTTATAGCTGAGTTATTGTTGTTTTCTTCCTCTTCTTTTCCAACTCCCACAAGTCTTTTACTATGTTGTATTATTTTCTAGAGTTTGTTTCTTTTTTTTCATTTTCATAAGCCACTAGCTTTATCATATACATTTTTAATGATCTCTGCCTCTAGTCCTTCTTCACTCTAGTCCATTCCATTTAATATTACCAGATTAAATCTCTTAAAATTACATTTTTATCACATTTTTCCCAGACCAAGAACCTACAATGACTCTCTCTTGTATCAAATGCAAACTACTCAGCCTGGCCTCAACTCAACTCAAACTCTTCTTTTATGAAGAGTTTCCAAAATAACTTCACCCTATAGTTGTCTTTCATTTATATTTAATTTCCTTATCAGTTATCCCCATATCGTCTTCAAATAAACACTATTTCAATCCATTAAATTTTTTTAATTTAAAAAAATTTTTAATTTTGAAATTTAATCTCTTCTGATTGATGAGATCCATCAGTAATACCTTGTTTAAAAATAAACAAAACCCAAACTTATATCTAAGTGACTGCTGACTCATTTGCAGCAATCATGTTAAGAAGCGCTCTTTTTCCATCAAAATGACTACCACTTCATAAATAAACTATGTCCAAAACTATTAAATTTAACATACCATTTGATTCAGTGATAGCACTAATATGACTATATCCCACAAAAAAAAAAAAAAGGAAAAGGACCCATAAATATAAAAATGCTTATAGCAGATCATTTTATGGTATCCAAAAACTAGAAACTGAAGTAGTTCATATAAGTTGGATAAAGTACTATTGTATTACAAAAAGTATTGGAGGGCATGGTTTCAGAAAAACATGAGAAGACATGAGTAATACAAAGTTAGCTGAGCCAAAAATAATAATCTTGTAAAGATAGTTAACTTTGAAAGACCCGGGAATGCTAATCAGCATCATACAGTGATCAACCACAATTCCAAATGATTCATGGTGAAATTGGCCATCTTTCTGATAAAAAGGTGATGAACCTAGTGTAGATTGAGATATTTTGAACAGGTCTAATGTGAGAAATTGGTTTGATTGACTATACTTGTATGTACGAGAATTTTCCTTTTTTCTCATAAGTGGAAAGAGATAGGGAGAAAAAGTAGATTTTCATTTGGAAAATTATTTAATCTATGATCAGAATAAATGTCACAGTAGCAATGAAATAACTATCAAGCATTTTTGGAACTTTGCCTTTTGAAATTATCTTTAGAACCTCGACTCATTCTAAATGGAGGTAAATCTGTACCCTTTCTCAATGTATTTTGGAAAGATCTGAAAGTCACTGTAAAATACTTGTAATGAATGGGATCATAGTGTCTTGTCTTTGACTTGAAGAGACCTTTGGGTTGAACTTCGTTATTTTTCTAACGAGAATACTGGCACCTAGAAAGATTAATTGATTTATACAGGGACACAGAGCTAGTAAGTATCTGAGATTGGATTTAATATTATGTCTCTTGATGCTAAATCCAATGCCCTATTTACAACTTGGGGAACTGTATAATAAAAGATAAAGAACTATGGGATTTGTAGCCAGAAAACTTTGGTTTAGCTGCTTTAACTCTGCTTCTCGCTGCCAGAGTGATCTCAGGCTAGCCATATAAGCTTTCTATCTACAGATTTTTCATCTGTAAAATGAAAGAGTTTAATCAAGTGAGTTTTAAGGTCCCTTTTATCTTTAAATCTATGACCCAGATAATTAACTGAATAATCTGAGTAATGACAAATCTTGGTTTTAAAAATGAATTATGAGTACAAAATAAGTCTGATTTTCTTTTGCTATACACACATATACAATAATTGGCCTTAAAGATATTCCTAAAATGTTTTGAATGATGGTAGAATCATTGGAATGAATGAATAATCTCATAGAGTACTTTCAATGAACAACACTTTCTTGAATGTATAAATTCTGTTGTGTACGACGCTTGCCTCATTGTTGTATAGTTAAGACAATAATAGTAGGTTGTTTCGGCTAAGTTGTCAGATATTCCAGAGTAATTTCTACTTTTTATTTTCTACAATGTATCTTAACAAAGTATTGGGTACATAGCTTTAAAAAAACTTTTTTAATTTAAAAAATATTTAATGTATTGAAATAGTTGTATATTTGAAGAAGATATGGGGAATTTGTTGTTGAATCTATTCAGGAAATTGGGTGTTTGGATCTATGCTTTAATAAGATACTATTCACAGTAGTGGTATATAGTTCATAGTAAAGTGATTTGGAACACTCCTTAATTTGAACTAGACTCAACAACCAAAATAACACACAGCCTTCAAAGATGGTAATATTAGTTTTGGATTTTTTTTTGGTAAGGATAATAATAGATACTTTCAAACATTGTGCTCAGTATGCCTAGTAAAAATGTTTGGTAAAGATCCTACCTAATATGCAATATGTCTATTTGGTATGTCCATCTATATCCAGGGGCATAACTTCTTTGCTGTTCTTTGAACAAGATACTCATGTCTTGCCTCTGGGCATTTTCACTGGTTCCTTTCATGCTTGGAATGCTCTCCTTCCTCCTATCTGCCTCTTGACTTCTCTAGCTTTCTTCATGTGTGAGCTAAAATCCCATAGGAAATCTTTCCCAAACCCCCTTAATTCAAGTATATTTCTTCTGTTGATCATTTCCAATTTATCCTTCATATAGCTTATATAAGAAACTGTTTGAAAGTATGGGCTGTCTTTTGTTTTTTTTTATATCCCACAGTGGTGGGATAGCACAGTGCTAAATGTGGTCAGGGTTGGGGTGATAAGGATTTACATAGTGCCTATTGTGTGGTAGGCGCTATGCTAACTGCTTTGCAAATATTATCACATTTGAGTCTCACGCTAACCTAGAAGATAGGCACTATTATTATCCCCATTTTACAGATAAGGGAAATGAGGCTTTGCAAGGGTCAGTGTTGGAAAAAATTACCCATGCATATGCTTTGCAAATCAAAAAATCAATCAATCAAATAGATAAAGTGCCTTGTCAGACACTTGTCAGACTTGTCAGAGTCAGACAGCTCCTGAGTCTGAGACTGAATTTGAATTGGTCTTCCTGACTCCAGGTATAATGCTCCATTCACTGTTTCACCTAGCTAAGCAGTTGGTTTCTATTGACTGACACCTCTTGGTTTGAAGTATTGGTGTCAGTAACCAAAAAAAAAATGTTCTAGTACTTATCTACTGAAATTCTACTGTGATACTTTATCAAAGCATAGAGGTGACTGGATTCTCAAATGGAGAATAGACTCTTATCCCTTCCAAGCTAGAAAGAAGCCTGATGATAAACTGTATGTCTCTCATTCCAGGACTAAGTTACCTTTAAAAGGTAACCTCAAAATGTTGGATTTTTTGACATAGAAACTCTTCAAGTCAATCTACTAATTTGTAAAGGGGTCACAGTTTACATAAATGGAAGAAGAACTTGCACTAAAATGAAGACATCTTCAGCGCCTGTTTTTTTTTTTTTTTCCCAATTATGTGAGACAGCATGGATTGGTAGAGGATTACAGTACATCCCAGATTGGATACTTGTGTTTAAAAATTTTCTTATGAAGAACAAGTTTTGGTTTTAATCATTTATTACATAAGGAATATTTAATATAATACTTTGATTTTTGTCAGAGTATTTTGGGTTTTGTATGTACATGAAAACTATAAACTTTTAAGTTGAATTTAATTCATTTAAGAATAATTAGTAATGCTGCTAATGTACTATAATATAAATATTTGGACAATCACTTTAATATTCAGCAGGTATCAGCAGGAAGTCAGACTGGATCAAGTAAATTAACAACTGGAAAGAAAGGGTAAGAAATTATATAATTTAAGGAATTGGGGGTTTTCAGCAGGCTACCTAGTCTTTGACCAAAACTAATAATGAAATTCCTTCAAACATACTGATGGCTTTCCATTCATTAAAAAAACTCTGCTCAGTTTGGGTCCATTATACTTCCTTATTTATGTTTCATTGTTTCACAAGCTTTACCAGTAGGACTTTATAAAATATCTCATCTCGAAACTCATTACTATATTGTAAATATGTTTCTTCATATTCACTCCTAAAAAAAAGAAACATAGCAATTACTTATTATCATTTTTCAAAACCACTAACAGATTTGACTACTGTTACTAAGTTCTACTTTGGCCTTCTTTCCATACTATAGAAGCAGATTACCTTAGTCCTTTTTTTCAGAGTCTCTAATTGGAACTATTCTGAACTGACTCTTTTGAGTTTTCTTTTATCTTATTTCAGTTGAGGTTCAGAAATAATGTTTTTCTACCTCTCTTTTTAATTAATTGATTGATTGATTTTTCTGATTTGCAAAGCATATGCATGGGTAATTTTTCCAACACTGACCCTTGCAAAGCCTTTTGTTCCAAGTTTTCCCCACCCCGTCCCCTAGCTGGCAGGTAGTCCAATACATGTTAAATATGTTGAAATACATATTGAATCCAATATATGTATACAAATACAATTATCTTGCTGCACAAGAAAAGTCAGATCAAGAAGGAAGGAAAAGAAAAACTGAGAAAGAAAACACAATGCAAGCAAATAACAGAGAGTGAGAATGCTATGTTTGTTCCACACTCAGTTCCCACAGGCCTCTCTCTGGGTGTATATGGCTTTCTTAATCACTACATAAGTGGAACTGGTTTGAATCCTCTCATTGTTGAAGAGAGTCATGTCCATCAGAATTGATCGTTGTATAATTTTGTTGTTACTTTGTATAATGATCTCCTGGTTCTGATCACTTCACTTAGCATCATTTCATGTAGGCCTCTCCAAGCCTCTCTGAAATCATCCTGCTGATCGTTTCTTACAGAACAATAGTATTCCATAACATTCATATACCATAATTTATTCAGCCATTCTCCAGTTGATGGGCATCCACTCAGTTTCCAGTTTCTTACTACCACGAAGAGGGCTACCACAAATATTTTTGCACCTTTTCCTTCTTTAAGATCTCATTGGGATATAAGCCCGTAGAAACACTACTGAGTCAAAGGGTATGCACAGTTTGGTAACATTTTGAGCATAGTTCCAAATTGCTCTCCAGAATAGTTGGATCCATTCACAGTTCCACCAACAATATATTAGTTTCCCAGTTTTCCCACATCCCTTCCAATAATTGTCATTATCTTTTCCTGTCATCTTAGCCAATCTGATAGGTGTCTAGTGGTATCTCAGACTTGTCTTAATTTGCATTTCTCTGATCAATAGTGATTTGGAGCACATTTTCATGTAACTAGAAATAGTTTCAATTTCTTCATCTGAAAATTGTCTGTTCATATCCTTTGACCATTTATCAATTGAAGAATGGCTTGAACTGCTATAAATTTGAATCAGTTCTCTATATATTTTAGAAATGAGGCCTTTATCAGTTCCTTTGGATATAAAAACGTTTTCCCAGTTTATTGCTTCCCTTCTAATCTTGTCTACATTAGTTTTGTTGATACAAAAAATTTTTAACTTAATATAATCAAAATTATCTATTTTGTGATTAGGTAATGATCTCTAGTTCTTCTTTGGTCACACATTCCTTCCTCCTCCACAAATCTGAGAAGTAAACTATCCGGTGTTCTTCCAATTTGTTTATAATATCATTCTTTATGTCTAGATCATGAACACATGTCGACCTTATCTTGTTATATGGTATTAGGTGTGGGTCTCTGCCTACTTTCTGCCATAGTAGGGAAATAATGTCTGTTAATAAATTTTATAAAATGTTGTGAATTTCTTCTCAAGTAAAACATTTTATCCATATTTCTGCAGACATTAAAAGGCTTTTACTTGCATCTTTTCAAATTCCTGTCTCTTTCAGAGGACAATCTCAAACGCTCTCAAATTGTAATAAGCAATTTACATTAAACAAATTTAATGTTTCAGCCAAAACAGCACATGCAATCATCAAAGGCAGTAATATTACTTACAAATTTACAAGGATAGTAACAAATCTCTATGAACCTATGCTCAGTATGCCTAGCAAAGATTTTTATTAAGGTTCCAATGTAATATGGAATATATCAAGTTTCTGTATACCCATTTGTATCCATGGACATCAACCTCTATGCTGTTCCATGCACAAGACATTTCTTCATTTCTTGACAGAACATTTTCACTGGCTTTCCCTGTGTCTGGAATGCTCTTCTTTATTTCCGCCTGTTGGCTTCTCTCACTATCTTCAAATAGGAGCTTAAATGCCATTGGAAGGAAATCCCCTTAAATTTTTTTATTTTTAAAGATTTAAAATCTTTAAATAGATTTCTAAAGATGACTAAGATAGCAAATTTATTTTATTATATAATTAAATGAAGCATCATTTGTTCTTTAATTTTGATATTTAGGGTTTTTTAAATGTATATTTAAATTGATTTTTTAAAGCCAACATAATGCTTTTGTTTTCCAGGATCCATATGAGAAAAATAGCCCGTGCTGATATAGATTCTGGTTACTCCCTGCACTCTACTGATTCTGATGAACAGGTAAGAATAAAAAATATATATCAATATTTCATCACTGGGGAAGCTAGATGGCACAGTGGATAGAGCATGGTTCCTGAAGTCAGGAGGACCTGAATTCAAATTCAGCCTCAGACACTTAACACTTTCCTAGACAAGTCACTTAACCCCAATTGCCTAAGCAAAAAAAAAAAAAAAAATTCATCATTGTAGACACAAAAGTTCATTTAATCTGACCATTTGTAAGTCTTAATAAATGGAAATACTTACACATAATATTTATATACTGACAACTAAGAAACATCATTTTTCCTCTTTATTTCTTGTCATTATCTTGCTTCCTTTCCTCCTCCCTTATCTTGTTTCTTAATTACCATATATGTCCCAAGAAGAATGAGTGTTCATAAAAGTTAGTCACTGTGTACACAGCTTTTGCTGAACCTCACAATTAGAAATCAGTATAGACCAAATCTTAATGGTGTTGATTGTGCCCAGACCTTAGGTCAGTACAACCACTTTATTCAAGACAAAATTGTTATTCAATCATTTTTCAGTCATGTCTGACTTTTTTACCTCATTTGGGATTTTCTTGGTAGAAATACTGGAGTGGTGTGGTATTTTCTTCTCCAGCTCATTTTACTGATGTCAGGAAACTGAGGTTTCCTCAGGAATAATGACTAGTAATTGTTTTAAGGCCAGATTTGAATTCAAGAAGAAAAGGTCTCCCTGACTCGAAGCCCAATGCTTTATCCACTGTGCTGCTTAGACACAGGAAACATTCTTAAGGAAGCAGAATACATATCTTTGGAGCACCTTCCCAGACTATGCATAATTCCAAAAACTACCACAACACACACAGAAGGGAGAATGACCATATATGTATATAGTCCAGGCCTCAGCAACTGTTGTACCTCATAGATTGCAGTCTCCTTTTCTGACTTGTCCTCTCTTTCCTTACCCTGGATTACATGGAAGCCACACAATTATACAGCTCACTCTCAAATATATCAAAATTGATGGCA
Organism: Antechinus flavipes; assembly: GCF_016432865.1. Taxonomy (NCBI): domain Eukaryota; kingdom Metazoa; phylum Chordata; class Mammalia; order Dasyuromorphia; family Dasyuridae; genus Antechinus; species Antechinus flavipes. The sequence continues at coordinate 319,718,152 of NC_067400.1, read as the reverse complement.
TTGCCTGACTTTTTTTTATTGCCTCTTTTTTAAAGCATATTCCTAGACTTCAATAAGACAGGGTAATAATAGTTTGGTTGAACATAGACACATCTGCTCTGCATTCTAGGTTTTTGTGACACTGTGGCTTTCTTGTTCTCCTGTCTGTCTGCCTGATTCTTTGCAGTCTTTTCTGGTTCTTCATCCATTTTATACCCACTGATTATTGCTATTCGCCAAGGCTCTGTCATGGGCCCTCTGTCTCACTTGATAGTTTTTATCAGTTCCCATGAATTTCGATTTCTATGCAAAGGATTCCTAGAGTCTAGCCCTAACCTTTCTCCTAAAGCATGCATCACCTCTAGACATCTAATTGGATATCCCAAGGGCAGCTCAAACTTGGCATATACAGAACAGAATTCATTATCTTTTCTTCCGCGGACTTTCTTATTACTGCCTAGTGCACAGTTTTAGTGTCATTCTCATTCTTACCTGCATATCCATTCGATTGCCAAAAATTATCATTTCTACCTCCATCTCTAGAATATATCCCTTCCTCTCCATTCACACAGCCACAACTTTAATTCATGCCCTCATCAACTTTCCCCTGCACTAATCCAATAACCTTCTAACTGGTCTCCTTGGAGAAGCCTGTCCCCACTCCAATCCATATTCCACTCAGCTATCAAAGTAACTTTTGTAAAATGTAGGTCTGAATGTATCACTCTCATATTCAGTGAGTGATCCATTTGGGATCAAATATAGAATCCTCTGGCATTTAAAATCTGCTCTCTTCTCCTTAATTAATGGTGCCTTCTTTTCTGAGATTACTTCTATCCGTTATGTGTGTGTTTGGTGGTGTGTTCATTCAATTATTCATTTATTCTATATGCCTTGTTATTTACATGTCCTCTTTCTCCCTTAAAATGTATACTTTAAGGCAGGGACTGTTTTTGCCTTTCTTTAAATTCCAGGCTACTTAACATATAAATAAGTTCTTAATAAATGCTTACTAACTGACTGCAGGTAGCTCCACTATCTTCTTCCTTGTGCTCACATCTTCTTAGTTTTATGTTTATTTTCTTTAACTAGGAACTTATTCTAAAAGATATTTTACTTACAGGTTGGAGCAGTGCCCCAGGGACTTGAACGTTGCGCATCTTTATTCCAGGATATTTTGCAAAATGAAGGTTAAAATTTGATTTTTATTAATGTCTTATTGATATGCATTTTTTTATTGTATAAATTGTGTATTTTAGTGACTTTTGGTTTAAATTAATCTTCAGAGACAACCTATGGGAATCCAGGAAAAGGATCTTCTAGGAAGCTTGGATCCAGACCTTGGGAATACAAAGGAAACAAACCAAAAAAGAAAGGACTTCCCAAAAATGTTCCTTCTTGTGTCCGTAAAGAAATTTGTAAGTACTTTTCTTTTTTTCTGATTTAAATATAAAGAATACACCTGAGGTTTCTGTTCATTAGCAGATATCTTTTTTGTTTGATGATATTGTTGTAATTCATTCTATAACTAGTTCTCAAAGTTGGAGAGCTTATTCCTCGTTGGAGGGAAGGAGGGGAAAAGTTGGAACAGAAGTGTTTGCAAGGTCAGTGTTGAAAAATTACCCATGTATATGTTTTGTCGATAAAAAGCTATAATAATAATTTTTTTAAAGAATATTTTTCATTTGATGACATACGTCACTTTTCAAATTCAGCTAAGCAGTTTAGTTCACAATTTCAGGTTTCCCACAATCAGCTACCTGATAAGGGAATTATTTGCTTGATTCTAAATGAATGCCTAATCAAATAATATTTCTCTATTTACCCAAAAGACCTTAATTTTCTTCAGGTGATATATTACCTTAATATTATAGGAGTTCTATATGCTCACAGACTACATGAGACTTGAAATAAGATCTGATTCAACACCTCTCTTACTTTCTCTTGGTGACCCAAAGGGAGATGGAGGTTTAGGATGTTTCGTGTAGAAAGAAAAATTTTCAGTAGTTCCCTAGATCCCCTTTTTTGCAAAGTCAGAAAGAGCGTGCATAATTATGGAATTGTGGTCTACATTGCTGAAGAGAACTTCTTAAACACTGCATTGAATCAGTCATTAGTCTACATGTTATGTTTTCCCACTAAAATATCAACTCCATGAAGGTAGAGAGTTACTCTTATTATAATCTTCACTTTTACCAAGTGATAACAATATGATACACACATACATAGCTAATTTTGAAATGAATCCCATATGGATAGTTATTTAATTTCCCCTCTTTTAGAATTAATTACATTTTTGGGAATATTCTGTGTTTACCATTTTCTTTCGCTGTCTCTTTGTCTCTCCCTCTCTTTCTTTGAAGTAATCCAGGTTAAGTGATATGCTCAAAAGTTACACAGCTAATAAGTGTGTCAGATTTGAACTGACTTTAGGACTAGTGTTCTTTCCTCTGCACCACCTAAAGCGTTCCTCAACTATCTTTTTTTTTTTAAAATAACTTTTTATTGATAGAACCCATACCAGGGTAATTTTTTACAGCATTATCCCTTGCATTCACTTCTGTTCCGATTTTTCCCTTCCTCCCTCTACCCCCTCCCCCAGATGGCAAGCAGTCCTTTACATGTCCTCAACTATCTTCTTAAGAAATTATTTATTCTATATAATAAGCATGAGATTACATTTCCACTCTTTTCCTAGGCCCACCTTTATATTGAAATCGCCATTTATATTGATTGGAAAGATATCTTGGTAATTTAAATATTTATATTGACTCTTAGTATAGCAGAAAATTATGGTATGTCTCTCAATTAGGGAATGCTTGAACATATTAAGGTGTATTTCCATTGCAATGATATACTTTAATTTGCTCAGCCTTTCCCCAATTGATAAAAAAAGTTTTGGTACTTTCCTACCATGATGATCCATCAGAATAGACTTTGGAGAAGAATACCGAACTCAGAGAAATCAGTCTTGCCATTTATTCATTTGAAAAATATTTTATCATTATGCAGCCCTTTACTTCCAGCTTCTGGGAGATGAGAAAATAGAAAAAAACAATCCCTTTTTTTATTTACAAGGAGAACTTGTTGGGCAGACAAGACATACATGAGAAAACGTCTTACTTTGCATTGCTGTTAAGCTGCCAAATGAGCTATAAATAGTAATACTCTTTTTACCAAAATTTACCAAAAAATAATTTTAAACTGTATTGGTGATTATGGATGGCTTCATGAGAGAAAATGCGTTTGAGGTAGACTTTGAAAGTATTAGCAGTATTTGATTAGGTAGGAAGGGGCATTCTATTGTAGGAGTTTAAGCATAAGCCAGAGTTGGAGGTAGGAATGAACCAAGCATATTTGTGATTATTAAACCAAACTAGGGAGTAAACCATCCTGACAAAAGTACATTTGGGGAATTTGGAGACAATGATAGATATGGAAAGATAAATTGAGATCAGATTGTGGGGGATTTGGGGTTCCAAGTTAAAGAATTTCAGTGATTCATTTTATAGTTTATATTCATTTTTCCTGTCTATTTTTCAACTATGCCATTTCTTTTCTGTATATTGTCCTCGTTGCCCTCCCATCAGAATCAGGACTTTGTCCTTGGGACCCTGGGTGAAAGATCTTGCACTTGATTTTGCCCCAAAGCACACCACTTCCTGGTTTCTTCCAAACTACTGGGCAGGCAAGTAGTTTCCTTCCTTTTCTGGGCAAAGGAAAAGAGTGGAAATGATCTATTTGTTATTTTCCCCCTGAGGACTTAAATTTCTCTAAGATAATACGATGCCTGACACATACTAAGAGTTTATTACACTTTTTTCATTTATTCACTCCTACTTCAGTCCAAGAAAGCTATTTTTCTTTAAGTTACAAAGAATCTAATTAATATTGGTGGAAATCTCACAGCATTACTTTTAAGAACCGTGTGTGTGTGTGCACGCGCACGCACGCACAAATTTTTGGGGCTATTCTATATTTCTCTTTTCAGGAAAAAATGGGAACTAGGAAGGATTTTAGTGAAACCATAAAAAAAATAATTTTTAAGTATGGTAAGACCCCAGGATATATCAGTAGGAAATTGTAGAATTTCTTTCCTTGGAGATTTTAAAGAGTAGGTGTAAGTCAGTTAAATAAAGGGATTGGGAAAGACAATTATTAATTTATTTTTATGAATAGTATTTTATTTCTCCAAATAGATATGAATATAGTTTTCAACACTGACCTTTGCAAAACTTTGTATTCCAAGTTTTTTTCCTTCCCCCACCTTTCTCTCCCCAAGAGAACAAGCAGTCTGATATAGGTGAAACATGTGTACAGTTCTTCTAAAGATATTTCCATATTCGTCACGTTATGCAAGAAAAATCAGACCAAAAGAGGAAAAAAAATGAAAAATACTATGCTTTGATCCATATTCAATCTCCATAGTTCTCTTTCTGAATTCAAATGGCATTTCCCATCCCCAAGTCTATTGGAATTGCTTTGAATCACTTTACTGTTGAGAAGAGTCAAGTCTATCACAGTTGATCATTACATAATCTTGTTACTGTGTACTCTGTTGTTTTAGTTCTGCTCAGTTAGCATCAGTTCATGTAAGGCTTTCCAAGCTTTTCTTAAATTAACCTGTTGATCATTTCTCATAGGACATTAATATTACATTACATTCATATACCATAACTTATTCAACTATTTCCCAACTGGTAGGTATCCATTCAATTTCCAGTTTCTTGCCATTACAAGGCTGCTACATTTTTGTACATGTGGATCCTTTTCTCTTTTTTATGATCTCTTTGGGATACAGATCCAATAGAGATCCTGTATGTACAGTTTTATAGCCCTTTGGGCATAGAGAATGGACAATTAAAAATATATATTCTATGGGATATTTAATTTTTATTTTATTTAAACATTACTTTTTAAAATTTTGAGTTCCAAATTCCAGCCCCTCCCCAACTCATTGAGAGACAAGTAATACAATACCCATTTTCATGTGAAGTTATGTAAAACTTTTTCTAAGTTAGCTATGTTAATAAAAGGGATGTTGTAAGAAAAATAAAGTGAAAAACAATATGCTTCAGTCTGCTCTCTAAAATTCATTGGTTTCCTCTGGGGGTGGATAGCATTTTTCCATTAGAAATCCTTTGGATTTGTTGTGGATTATTGTCTTGATCAGAATTGCTAAGTCTTTTACAGTTGATTATTGTTAAAATGTTGCTGTTACTGTAGACAATGTTTTCTTGGTTTTACTCAATTCACTTTATATTGGTATTCATGTAAAACTTGATTTTTCTGAAACCATCTCTTTCATCATTTCTTACAGCACAATAGTATTTCATCACAATCATAGACCACAGTTTGTTCAGCCAAAATTATACCTGTCTTTCCACATCCCCTCCAACATTTGCAACAGATGATTATTAGAGCTCTCATCTAACCTTAGAATCATATGGTATGAAAATCTGGAATAATCTTTGTTTCCTTCTCCATTAGTGTCTTCAGGTCAAAAGAAGCATCCAGCTAATATAGCTTCTCCTGAAAATGAAAAAGACCCTTCAAGCACAAAACAGATTCAACCAAATCAAGTACCTTTCAACTTTGACTTTTCCACGATGTACAAATCCTTCTGTGAGCACGTGCAGACACAGATGTCTCTGATCAATGCCCAAAGTTCTCAAAGTGTTTCTGACTCTGGTTAGTATGAATGACATATATTTTAAAGTGTGAGTAAGAACTATAATTAAAACTGTCTTCTTATTCTAAAAACAGTATAAGGTTTTCTTTCCTTTCTTTTTGTCTTTTAAAATGTCAAGGTCCTCCAGTCTTTAATTATGGCATACCCACCTCCACACCAGTTCTTTCTCCTCATCCAACCCAGCCTTCTGATGTTCAATCTGTAAGTACAATTCATTGTACCATAAACTTCAATTGTTAATAGAGCTCATTTGCTCTACAAGGAAAATTAAATTGGATTTCATGAACCTTGTGTCTTAATGTTAAGTTCTTCATACCTTCAAACTATGAAAGGTGTTTGTAGATTTCATGGAGTTTTATAATATTTATACAATATGTAAAGAGCCAAACAAATCTAAATCATAAAAATTTCTTATACTATAGAAAAGTCCAGCTTGTACTTTATCCATGTGTACATATGCTTTTGTAGATAATCAATCACTTTATGTAAAGTGGACTGCTCCACAGTCTTCTATATAAAGAGATTTTTATGTAATGTGAATTTGCCTATGGATGTGGCAAGGGAGAGAGAGATAGGAAGGCTGCCTGCCTGAGGTAGGAGGGGGTCCAGCATACGTTTAGTACTTGTGGGAACTGGGACAGAGAAGCAAGAGCAGGAAAAGGAATACAGTAGGACCAGGGACAGCTACATGAGGCATAGCGGGAACCCAGAACAACAAAAGAAGGGGGTCAGTTAAGGACATAGAAGGAAGAGATCAGGTGACAGACTGGGGCTGAGAACAGATACTCAGTACCCTAGCTCAGACAGTTGGAAGACAGACAGGCCAAAATGGATGGGTGGAGTAGGGCACAGGTCTCCTCAAATTACTGGAGGTCTCAAACCAAGGGCCTGATCCAGTGGCAGTATTCTATTTTATCTTGGAATGGGTTTTTTTTTTTTAGGGTATCTTTGTTTTTAGGGTCCTTTGGTGTTGAGCCTGAGGGCAGGAGAAGAGAGGAAGAATAGTACTGTGTAGTAAAACTAACATAGGATTTTTTGGAATGCAAATTTTTTATTTCTTTATATAAAGTTATTTTATGTAATGCACTTTTACCTAAGAAAAAAACTGTATAAGCACCTCTGAGAAATATAGCTTTTAATAATTCTGATTTTAATTAATCTCAATGACTACATTGCAGGTGATTGTAAATTGCTTTTAAATTTTTAAACCTCACATATCTTTTTTTCCCCATTTAGGAGACTCAGGCTCCCCAACAAAGTGGAGCAGTGTCTCTAACTTCTACTAATGCTCCAGGTCAAACCATCATCACTAATCTTCAGCACACATCTTGTCTGCCCACTTCTGGGGAAAACAACCCAGCTACTCCAGTTGTTCAGCCTTTAGTCCATAATAATGGAATTCTAGCAGCACAAGGAATATCTGAGCAGTTGGGCAAAGAAATCAATCTATTAAAATGTATCCAGGCTTCCCTGGATCTGTTACATCCTCAGGGAGTAAAAGCACATGAGAAACACCAAAACTCTGACCCAATAGAGCAGTCTACGATCTTGGCCACTGAAGAAGAATTCTCCTCAGTACCTATTTGGGAATCTTTAAGTGATGACGAAATAGCAGCTATGCAAGCCCCAAATTCTGCCAAGTGTTTACCAAAGGCAAAAAGTGCAAGTCCAGAAGAATTATCCCCCAGAATGAGAACACTCAAGTATTTATTGGGAGAACTCAAGGCACTGGTTGCAGAGCAAGGCAGGTGCATCCTTTCTTTTAGAACTTTATTATTCACTGTACTGTACAACATGATACAAAACTAAATGCCTATTTCAGATTGTTGTTAGCATCAGTAATTATTTAAAGTTAGAATATTTAACTCTGAGCAAGATAATATTGGTAGAAATGTGCCATCAAGACAAGATTCTATACAATATCATAAAGACTTTAGTTTTTAAAGAAATTAAACCTTAATATTTGCCTTCATTTCAAATGTTTTAGGACCACATAACATTCAGAATTCCGTGATTCAGCAACAAATGCTTGTTAAGTACCTGTCAGTATTGAATTCCAGGGATGTGTGAACTTTACATTACTCAGTCCAAATAAATGAATCATGTTGGTGACCAATTCTCATACTTTTTCAGTTCATAGATACCATGGGTGATAAATAAATCAGTTGGATAAAAAGGGCAACAGAATTAATGGGAATAATAGTGCTACTTTTGATCATATACCAAGAAGGTGATAAGTCAGAATTTTAAAGGTATAAAGGGCCTTTGAGATCATGTAGAGTAAGCTGTTAATTCATATCAGAAACAAAAGTTGTCATTGTGACATAATTATGACTTGTAGATGAGACTAGTGTAGAGAATCACTAATATAAAGGTAACTATATTTAATCTGACTTATTCAATATAATCATTTATCAAAGGTATAAATGTAAAAAGTTTAGCATAAATTTCCTACTAGACCTTTTTTTTTTTTTCAGGAAATTTTATTGAAAGACTGAAAAAAAGATTGCAAAATAAAAACCCTTGTAAAAATAGGCCCTATTCAATGAACTACCTACCAGAGTTGTTATATCTAAGGTGATTACTAAAGTCAAAATGTATTGAGTGTCATTTCCTTCCTTTTACACTGCTTAATACTTTATAAAAGTTCTAATGGGAGAACGCTCCCATTATATGTAGCGGGGGGAGGCAAGAGGGATGGTAGTTATGGGTAATTAACCCCTGAATAATTGAGTTCTCCTTATATATACCACCAATGTGTATTGTTTGTGAAACATCCCTTTTTAGGGATCAGATATGTATCATATTGCTTTTACTGCTTTACTTCTTTTATAGGGGATTCTGAAATTCAGAGGTTGATTAGAGAAGTGGGAGAGTGCATATCCCTGCTTCCAGAAGTAGCCGAAAATACTAAAATGGAGGGTGAAATAGCTTTAGCTATGCAAACCCTAAGAAGTGAAAATACTCATTTACGCAGGTTAGTGGGTTTCTTTAATTCAGCAAACATTTATTAAATGTTTAACACTAGAGTTGGGAAGGAGGCAGGGAGATTCAAATATGAACACAACATAATTTCTGCCTCAAAGTTCTTAGTACCTAGTAGGGGGGGATAAAATATACACAAGTGATTCTTACCTGTAGTGATTACATGATAAAAAATAAAATATGAATATTCAGATAAAGAAGAAATTCCTTTTGTGGGCATCTGGGAAAGCTCATATTTGAACAGAACTTTGAAAGATAGGTAGAATTTAAACCAAGTGGTAAAGGGGCATTCCAGGGAGAATAATAAGTCTTTTATGATCATACCTCATTTTTTTTTAAATCATTTTTCAAAAAAAAATATTTCTCATCACCTATCTTTCCCTTTAGACTTGGCTCCATATTTTTTTTTTGGCTGCTTCTAAAAATTTAAACAACAAAAACATGTTCAAAAGCCAAATATTTATAATTAATGATGATATTCATCATATAAGTCCTGAGGCTTCTAACTCTGGGATATTCACTGGCTGTCTCCATAACTGGACTTCCCTCTTTTCCACTTTTCCCCTCTTCCCACTCCTGGCTTCCTTTGTGTCTCAGCTAACCCACCTCTGCATAGAGCCTTTCTTAATCCTCCATCTTAGTGCTTCGCTTCTGAGAGTATCTCCATCTTGTCTAGAACATGTTTGTACAGAGTTGCTTGCATGTTGTCTTCCACATTAAACTGAGCTCCTTGAGGGCAAGGATTGGCCTTTGTCTATCTTTTTAATCCCAGTGCTTGGCTCTGGGCCTGGTACTTGATAATTTCATGTTGATTTATTGACTTTACAAGAGAACTGTGGAGTAAGGAAAGAAAACCTAGTCTTCAGATCTACTTCTGCCACCAAAATCTAAAATTCTGGTTGTTAAATATGTGATTTTACTTCTGCAGAGTTCAATTTTCCATCTTTAAAATATAGTTGCATTGTATGTCTCTGAGGTTCTCTTTTATTTTTAGCACTGTATTTGATGAGCTCAGATAATTTCTGGTCCATATTTAAAGTTGACATGAGTAATTAATATGGGTAATTTCCATATGGATAATGGAATATTTGAAGTAATAAAGGACCTGCTTTTTCATCCCCCCAGCCCCCCAAGTTTTTATTTTTTGCAGTTTATGGAAGAGGATAAGTTTGTGAAGTAAAACAAATTACATGTGCTGTTTTGTTACCAATATAATTGACCTGCATCCAGGTTTTTCTGAGCCGTGTAATGGAAAAGAAAACTTTTTTCTGTGTTCATTAGACTTGGGAATTGCATTTAGAATAGGCCAGTTTAAAAACAAAAAGAAAACCTAAGTGTTGAAATTTTTTATTTTTTAACAACAGTTTTTTATGTAAATCCATCTAAAATGGACTGTCTTCCTTTCTTAACTAAATTATACTGAATAGAAGTAACCCTTGTATATGAAATTTCGGACTCTCATTATGAACAGTAGCGATTTCTGCTTTATAGATAAAGCTATAGATATAAAATGGCAGAGCCATACTTGAGATGCTAGAATAAGCATTGATTGTAAGGTGGATATCACTAATTATAATTGTTTTATTCATGAAAGCAGACCTGCAAAAAACTCTCCTTAAAAATAATTCACTAGAAATTTGAGATAAAGCTTATACTAGAAATTTTGTAAACTATTTTTTCTTAACATTTTATGAGAGCAAATCCTCTCATATTGAGTAAAGTAATAAAAATTAGTTTCAAAGGAGCACAAATTCAACCTAGAGAGAGAGAGAGTAGTGTGTGTGTGTGTGTGTGTGTGTGTGTGTTTTCCTGTCATCTTCAAGGACCAGCTAAGTTCCAAGATATTCATCAACAAAAGGCCTGACACCCAAGAATCTTTATAACCCATCTTCTATAACCCTTTAGTTATATCAGTTTAGCCAAAATGCTGTTATTTGAAATGGCTGCCTTTTGGCCAATAACTTCAAAACAGTCTATCATCAGTCTGTTAACAGTTAGATTGTGTTATAACACAAGTTCATCTATACATTGGTGATTTGAAATTTAGAATGTATTTTCTCATGGACATGGATATAATTGAAGTTTAGGTTTCCAGGCCAACCTACAGAGACCCATATTGTAATTGAAATTTTATTAATTTAGGCCCTTAGCCCTTTTGTACTAGGTGGAATGGCCTATAGTGTAAGCCGAGTGATTTTATTTTAGAAACATTACATAGGCTTTAGTGGCAGTGCTTATTCTGTAGTTGGGGAACTGGGCTGAGGATGTCATGAAAGCCACTGTCTTTCCTATTACCAGGCAAGCCTTTGCTTTAACTTAGCTTTAAATAGCCTGAATGTAGATGAAAGCTCTTATTTCCTTAAACTAGTAACTAATAAAGTTAGATAACTTAATATGCAAGGGAATTAAGGAGAAAAAAGTGTGAAAGAAAATAAGGTAACAAAGTTTGAAAAACTAATTTCAAGTAGTTGTGGGGAGAATGTTTTATTTAGTGTTCTCTGATCTTTCTCCTGGTTTGTTTGCATTTCACTGGTAGCTGATCCTTCAGGCTTAAGGAACTCCCCAGTAGGACTGGAAAAAATCTAAGGGACAGATGGCTCAGGGTTCAGCTGATAATATTATCCCTCCATTCCTGGGGTCTGTGGGATCAGAGGTAGTGTGCTGGAGAGCACCTCAGAGGCCATCATGTTCAATTCCCTCATTTTAGAGGTGAGGAAAAGTCATCTGTGATTCTTAACTCCCACACATTCTTAACTGTGCCTCTTGTTTTTAAAAATTGGAAGGGACCTCTTTCTTGTTGTTCAGTCTTTTTCGGTTGTGTCCAACTCATCTCATTTGGGGGTACTAAGGTTGTTGGCCATTTCCTTCTTCATCTCTTTTTACAGATAAGAAGAACTGAGGCAAATAAGGTTAAGTGATTTGCCCAGGATTACCCAGGTAAGAAGTGTCTAAAACTAGATTTGAACTTAAGAAGATGAGTCTTCCTGACTCCAAGCCCTCTGCTTGCTCTACTATATTACCCAGCTGCCAAGGGAGGAATCTTATAGGCCAGCTAAATGAATCCTTTTGTAGCTGACAAAATTGAGATCTAATTTTACCTAGTTATATGACACATAACTAGTAACTTTTTGAGGCCATTAGTACTCATTGCCTTCTTGAATGCGTGCTGAGCCTTCTTTCCCCTACTCCTACATCTGCTATTTTTCTAGCCTCCTCTAATTGCCCTGCTCTTTCAAGTATCAATCAGATTTGCACAATTACTTTTTATCGATGATTTAACCTAGAACCAATGCAAACCATTCAAAATATATTTAAAAATATATAATCATAATATTGGGATATATTGAATATATCAGAATATTGGGAGGCTATTACTTATAAAAATTTTTAAGGGTTTGTTTTTTTTTGCTCCACATTTGGGTTGTTTCCATTATTTTTCATATAGTAGAGTGTTATGTTATACTTAACTACATTAGTCTGTGGATAAAATTTCATATTCTTCAAGAAATAGCAAAAGAGCAGTGATAAGGTAACCAAACAGGCCTGCTGGCCTATATCCCTGTGTCTGTGTTCCCTGCTACACAAAGGGAGTGTTTGGGATTTTTCAGTTGTGTTTTTTTTTTTAAGAGAGTAATAGAATTTCTCAAATATGAGAATCATTTTGGATGTGTTTAATTCATTAACAAACCAATTCTTTTACTTATATAATTAAGTTGTCAGAGAGTAAGTAATTCTGAAACATTCCTAGAGAAGTGTAAAGCACAACATTTTCTTTTAAGTGACATTGCTATATGAACAAAGTATATCTGTATTAAAAGACTGAACTGTCATTAAGCATAAGGCCAGCAACTGTCCTTTTTAAAGAAGAAACAATAGTAAAATATCTGGGTCATTTTTCCCTCTCCTTTTTCCTTCCGTGTTACATATCTGGATTCTAAATTATTTGTGATATAAGAAGGGAAGCAGTTAGTCCCCTGAAGGATGGGGGGGAGGAGATGGTGATGGTGGTTATAGACTGATCTGCTCTTGGACATAGAAGAATGGTGGAACTTTGAAGAGTATAAAATAGTTATGAATAAAAAAAAGAAAAGAAAGCTAACAGTGAGGAAAAGATGAGGAAAGAAACAAAGATGGAAGCGAAGGAATGAAAAAGGGATAATGAAGGAAAAAGGACAGGAATGATAGAAGGAAAAAGAGAAGAGTGAAAATAGAAAAGAAGCTATACATTCATAGAAGACTTGACCGATGTGCTTAGGCAACCAGATAGCCCAGTGGATAGTGCAGTGGATCTGGAATTTAAAAAGACCCAAGTTCAAAATCTACCTTATACATTTACAGCCTGTGTGACCCTGGAGCAAGTCTATTAACTTCTGTCTGCCTCTGTTTCCTCACCTGTAAAATGGGAGCATCTAGTATCACAGTGGACAGACTGCTAGACCTGGAATTGGAGAGACTAATCTTTCTGGGATCAACTCTAGCCTCAGATACTTCTTAATAGTCTGACCCTGGGCAAATCATTTAATCCTGATATCTTGCCTGTAAAAGGAAGTGGCAAGCCACACTAAACAACAAAAGTGGGGGGTAATATCTTCCTTTTCTCCAGGTTATGGTGAAAATAAAATGAGGTGTTTGTGAAGAATTTCGCAAACCTCAAAAGCACTAAAAAAAAAAAAAAAAAAAGTTAAGCCATTAATAGCAATTATCATTAAGACTGGTTAACAGTAAGTTATTTATGTGTTTATATCATATCCTTTAGTTTGAACTTTTAAGACAACTCCCTTTTTAAATATAATTTCTTCATCACAGTTCTCTTGATGTCCTCTCCATATGGAAGTGACCCTATGTTATTAAAAGGCTACGTTAAGCATCTACAATGTGCCAAGCACTGTGCTAAAAAGTATTGGAAAATACAAAAAGATACAGTCCCTGCCCTCAAGGAATTTTAAAGTCTTAATGGGAGAGAGAACATACAAACATATAAATAGAAGAAGTTAGAATAAATAAGAAATAATAAAAAGGGGAAGGCACTGGAATTAAGAGGGGTTTAGGGAAAGCTTTCTTTAGGAGGTGAGACTTTCATTGGGATTTAAAGGAAGTTAGGGAAGGTAGGTAATCAGTAAAGAAAGAAAAGTATCAGGCATTGGGGATAGCCAGGGAAAATACCCAGAGCCAAAAGATAAAGAATAGTCTCAGAAGGTCAGTATGCTTGGATCAAAGAGAACATTTTGGATTGTGAAGTGTGAGAAGATTAGGAAGAGGCGGGGGACTAGGTTATGAGACTTTGTTAAATCAAGCATTTTGTATTTGATCCTTGAGGCAATGGGGGAATATTGGAGTTGATTGAATAGGAATGTCATGAATCAAGCCTGTGCTTTAGGAAAATCACTTTAGTGATTAAATTGAGCATGGGTTGAAGTGGGGAGGGATTTGAGGCAGGTAGCTCCACCAGCAGGTTATTGGAATAATCCAGGAATGAAGTAATGAGGGTCCATACCACAGTAATGGCAATGTAAGAAGAGAGTATGGAGCAAATTCAGAAATCATTAACAACAGATTAATTATAGGGGGTCAGAGATAGTGGGGAATTCAGGAAGGCTCCTTGAGAGCTCCTAAAGTTTACAAGACAACAACAAGATGGTGTTGTCTTCTAGAACCCAGCTTCTTAGACTGGTTTGTGACCATGTGGGGTCTCGTAACTTAATTAACAGTAAATGTTTGATTTGCATGCATATTTAGTGTAATTTGAACCATTTTTGTGACCCAAGGTTACATAAAAATTTCTTAGATAAAAATGGGGGGTACTAATGAAAAAAGTTTAAGAAGCCATGTTTTAGAATAATAGGGACGGAGAGGTAGGAAGATGGGGATGATTTCGGGGAAAGATTCTGTTCTGTTTTGGACATAGTGGATTTAAGAAATCTATTGAATATCCACTTTCGGATGTCGAAAAGGCAGTGAGAGAGCTGTATGGGGCAGACTGGATAAAATTGAGAAATATTCAGCAGAGAGATGGCAATTAAATCCATGGGACCTGAGGAGATCACCAAGGGAAGTGGTATAGAGGAAGAAGAGAAGACCCAAGACACAACTCTTTGGGATATCTATAATTAGAGCTTGGGACCTGGAAGAGAAGACCTCAAATGAGTCTGAAGAGATGTGATCAGATTAGTAGGAAGAAAATCAAGGGAGTCCTGTCCCAAAAACCTGAACTTAGTATCCAGAAGAGATCAACAGGGTCTTAGGCTGCAGAGAGTTTAAAGAAAATGAAGATTGAAGAAAAGGTCATTCATTAGATTTGCAATTATGGAGAGAGCAGTTTTGGTAGAGTGTTAAAATCTGAAACCAGATTGAAAGGGGTTAAGATGAAAGTGAGAGAAAATGTAGGCACTATCCCATTCTTTGGTAATTGATTGGTATGGCACCAAATAAGCCTCAAATTTTTTTCTGTATAATATGACAAAAGGTTTTCAAGGGAAGAAGAGCCATAGGAGATTTAAGGAGAGATTGAATTTTGGAAGAGCCTCTGTAGAATTTGATAGTGAGTTGATAATGAGGAATACAGTTGACTGCCCATTAGTGAGAACCCAATCTGATCGGTTGCATGAATTTTTCCATCTTCATCATCAGTGTGGAAATGAAGATTCCAATGTTGGGAATAATCCAAAATTGGGTTTTGGATGGGCATTATTAGTGTTAGGAAAAGAAGCCCAGGAATTTAGGAAATGACGGTGTAGAGTTTAATTGAACTCCAAGGAGTCAAGATGAGAAGGTTCCAGTGGCTAGTATATAGAGAGGTGATTGGGGAGATAATAAGGCTTAAGGAATTAGAAGTCAGATGTTGATGAAGACTAAGGTTTTGTAATGAACTCTGGGAGAAGTGAAAAGTCAATAGATTATGTTTTGGTAAGGGGATTTTGGGTGTAGAGGTATGTGACCATCTTTGTGTGTAACTGAAATGAGGTGAGTAGGTGGAGGAGCTGAAACCAGAAAGGATTCTTTGTGATACATTGAGGGGTGGGATAGGTCTATTATAATCCTGTCATTGGGGGCTTGGTCTAGCAAAACTAAGAAGTGTTGAGGATTGTCTACTAGATGCTTTGTGTATTTGACCATATCATCTCATTGAAAGAGTTTCTAAGACAATCCAGCTTTGTGATTTGTAGAAGGAATATCCATAAGAATGAAATCACCAGATCTTTATTTAAAGTAATTAATGATTAATAAATGTTAATTCCATTCTGTTTTCATGAAGCTTTTTTGACAGCACAATTTGACATTTATTTTTCTGTGACCTTTGACTCAATTGATAACTGGGAATGAGGGGGAGTGGAAATTGGCTTATCCAAATTACAGATTCCATAGAATCACAAAATTGGTAGGAATCTTAAATATAATGCTGCTCAACCTACCTCACCTCGCTTAAGAATAATACCAGTAATAAAAAGCTTGGCATAGAGAGAAAGCAATGAGATGTTGGGAGAAGGTTTCTTATAAGCATCTATTAAACATAAAAAAAGAAAAATAAAGGAAATTTACCTATAAAATGATCATAAATATCACAATAGTCAGATGACATTTTTTTAATAGTTATATTGCTTTAAAAAGGCTATTTAAAAAAAAAAACAACTAATGTTCAATTGAACATTCTAGAGTAACAAAAATATATTTTGGAGTATAATGGGGAATCCTACAATTCTCCCAAGATGAAAGGAATATTAAAAGAAATTCTATTTTATCCTTGAGGGGGTTGCCTATACATAGAGGAAAAAGGAATGGGGCCTGAATGTTATTTCACAGTTTGAAGGATTGTGTTCCAAATAGGTCTTATTCTGCAGATATAGAAAAACACAAAATATGTCCTTTTCTCTTCCCCTCTTGTACTCTCTAACTTGGTGATCTCATCAGATTCCATGGATTCATTGTCATCTCTGTTCATATATTCTTCGATCTCTTTGAAGCCCTAGCCTTTGACATCCAGGCCTGCATCACCCACTGCTTTTCAATATCTCAAATATCAATACTGTTTCAACATCTCAAAGTGAATATTCCAGCATTTCAAAGTCAGCATGTTCAAAACAATTCATTATCTTTCTCCTGAAATCATCCTCTTTTCCAAATTTCTTCTATTGCTGTTGAGTATATAGTACCATCCTCTTATCACCCAAACTCCCAGTCTCAGTGTTATCTTTGCTACTTCACACTCACTTAACATTCTGTTGTGAAGTTTTGTCATTTCTCCCTTCACAACATCTCTTATATATCCCCTTATTCTCATGGCTACCACCTCAGGTTCTTTTCACCTTTTGTCTGGGGTATTGTAGTTGCTTCCTAATTGGTCTTCTTTCTGGTTTCTCTCATCTCAGCTGCCAAAGAGAGTTTTTTCCTAAAGTGTGGGTCTGACCATGGTATATCTCCTACTCTGTAACCTCAATGGCTTTCAGCATTGATAGAGTACTGACTAGGTGCCTGCCCCTGTTTGGCATTAAGGTTTTTCCAATATGAACAAATAATGTTCAGATGAAGAAATTAAAACCATCTATAGTCATATGAAAAAATGATCTTTATCAGTAGTGATTGGATGCAATAAACAACTCTGAGGTATTGCCTCTCATACCTATCAGATTAGCCAAGATGACAGAAAAAGATGATAAAGGTTGAAGTGGATGTGGGAAAATTGGAACATTAATGCTGTATTGATGGAGTTGTGAAATGATCTAACCATTCTGGAGAGCAATTTGGAATTATGCCCAAAGGGCTATCAAATTGTGCATACCCTTTGATTCAACAGTATCACTACTGTGTATCCCAAAGAGATCATTAAAAAAAAAGAGAAAAAAGGACCCACATGTGCAAAAATGTTTGTGGTATCCCTTTTTGTGGTGGCAAAGAATTGGAAAATAAGTGGATGTCCATCAACTGGGGAATGGCTAAATAAGTTATGACATATGAAAGCAATAGAATGTTATCATTCTATGGAAAATGGTGAACAGGCTGATTTTAATAAGGAAAGATTTACATGAACTGATGCTGATTGAAGCAAACAGAATCAGGAAGACATTGTACACAACAATTAGATTGTGTGATGTTCAACTGTGATTTACTTGACTCTTCTCAACAATTTAGTGATCCAAGGCAATTTCAATAAACTTTAAATGGAAAATGCCATCCTCATCCAGAGAGAAAACTATGGAGACTGAATGTAGATCGTAGTATACTATTTTCACCTTTTTTTCCCCCTCTTTTTTTTCATTGTGGTTTTTCCCTTTTGTTCTGATTTTTTTCTCCCAACATGACTCTTAAGGAAATATGTAAAAAATAAATGTACATGTATAATCTAAAAACTATACATATACATATATAATATATATATGTTATTGTGCTATATAAAATATATATATAATATAATATATATGGATTTTAAATTCTTCCTAGCATGCCCCTTTTTTATATTTTTTTCTTTTCTGTGCTAGTACAACTGCACATGTTTGGTTCTTTACATGTGACTCTCCATCTCCCATCTCTTACCTTTGCAGTCACTGCCTCCCATGTTTGGGAAGTTCTTCCTTCTTATCTTGCCTTCTTATTGCCTCCTTGTTTTCCTCCTTTCAAGCTTCAGCCCAAACATCATCCTTCTGCAGGTCCTGGAATTCTGAGATTCCTTTCTATTCACTGTATACATATATATGTACATCTTAAATGTGTCTCTATATTTACATATGTTTTTGTCTGGTAGAATAGAAGCTCTCTGAGCATAGGAACTATTTTGGCTTTTTGTATCATTATTTAGCATAGTAACAGGTTACCTGAAAGGAGCTTAGTAACAATTTTTTGACTGACTTAGAAGCTAACTCAGATGGACCTGAGTTGATATGTACGATATCTTTTTTGATAAATTCATCAGAGATAGACATTCTGTTAAGCAGCTGTTTTTTATTCATGTTTTTGTTTTGTTTTGTTTTTCCATTATTTCACTTAGGCGATTGAAAGCTATAAGCCAGAGACTCAGAGAACAAGAAAAAATGATGAAGTCATCCGATTCCCTGGATTACAACTTTGAATGTAGGTAGTGTGACATTAAAAAAAAAAAAAATGTATCCAATAATGTATGTCCATCTTTGGATCTTGTAGATAATTAAAAGAATGATACCATGATGAGGAAAAAAATGTGGTAAGTTGGGAGATTGCTTCTTTAGTAGCTCTTCTTGGTGCCTTTAATATGTTTAATTTTAGGGGAAAAATACAAAATAACAAATATAATTTTATAATTATATTCCAAAAATTCAATTGTACATTGAGTACAACACATCCCTTACTCAACAAAAAATTATAGTAAATAAAGCTATGTAAATGTAGAATTTATTAGTGCAATCAGGTGGAATACTGAATAGAATGTCAAACTTGGAATTAGGAAAATCTGAATTCAAATCTTGCTTCACAGATTTAACCAACTGTGTAACTCTGAGCAAGTCACTTAACTAACTACTCTATACTACATCTATAAAATGGGTATAGTAATAGCCCCACAGAGTTGTACAGCTCAAATAAGATAATTCACGTAAAGCATTTTGAAAACATTTTAAGTGCTATATAAATGCTAACTATTACTTCTATTTAAAACAAGAAAACATGTAATTAATGCTAGGAAGATTATCTTTCAAAAGTCATCTGTAGAACTCACTTATACTATCTTACAAATAGATTAAATGAGAATAAACAGTTTTATAAAGTACTTAATGTGCATCAGGTACTGTGCTAAGTACTAGAAATACAAATACAAGGAATGAAAAAATCCCTACTCAAAAGGAGTTTGGGTTCTAATAAAGGAAACAACAATTACATTTTATGCAGAGTGAATATAAAATATACAGTAAGACAAATAAAAATTAGCTGAATACAAAATAGTTTGGAAGAGAGGAAGGAGGAGGATTACACAACAGGGACAGAGGATATTAAGAAAGGCTTTGTGTAAAAGGTGATACCTGAGTTGTATCTTAAAAAGGATTCTGTGAGGTGAAAGTAAGAAGGAGATACATTTTAGCCTTGGGGAATAAACAGTTGAAAGACATAAAAATATTGTTCAAAGGCAACTTTGAAAGACTTCAGAATTCTGATGACTATGATTCCAAAGGACTCACGATAAAGAATGCTTTCCATCTCTTGACACTTTGAAAAGGTGATGAACTGAGGGTACAGAATGAGATATATTGTTTTGAACATGGCCATTGAGAAAAAGTTCTGATTTTCCCTCATGAGAGGGAGAGAAGATGATTTTTTTTTTCCATTGAAAAAAGATTTTGTTTTTAAAAAAAAGAAAAATAGATTGGGGCCAGATTTAAAAGTTAAATAGAGAAGTTTCTTTTTTTTCTCAGAGGCAGTAGGAAGCCACTGAAGTTGATTAAAAGATCTACATTTAAGGAAAATCAATTGGGCAGCACTGCAAAGAATAAATTGAAGAAAGGAGAAAGTTGAAAATAGAGAGATCAATTAAGGAGACTTTCATCTAGGCAAGGGACTGAACTAAGATGTAGTTATGAGAACAAATAAGTGATAACATTGAAGAGAACATTTATCTAAATCAGGGATGAGGAACATCTGGCCCACAGGTCATATAAAGCCTATGAAATCATTTGCTAAGGCAATTTGCAGGCGATGATGAGCTTTGAAAGCTAGGTACAACAATCTTCCACTGCTTGAGTATCATAAGTTGAAAATTTTGTTTGGCTTGCAAATGATGTTATAGATATCCAAAAGACCCTTAGCTGAAAAAAGATTGCCCACTCTAAGAAGCATGCCATTCTATTTCTTTTGTCTTTTTCCTTTTTTTTTTTTTTTGTTTGTTTGTTTATTGAAAGTTTTAGTTTTGATTTGTTTTTTTAAAGAAAGTTTTTTGAAACAAAAAAGTAAATCCCATTTCTTGTATTTCCTTCTCTTTCTTCAATGAAGAAAGGAAATCTGATTGACAAACACTTACTCTTATTTATGAATAATAATTATTTAAGTTTTACAATTATCTAAGTCTCACATCAAAGTTATGGGTCCCCTTCTCTTGGGGCTAGATCTGTAACACTAGATATCAGATGGTAAAATGCCCTTCAGACCAAGGGGCCTGAAAACATGTTCTCAAAAGTTGTTGAGGCCTAATAACTCAAAATTTCCATTTAGGGAAATTCCTTTTAGAAATAATAAGTATTTCATTGGATCCCCATATGTAGAATCTCATGGGCCTGTGCAAACAAAAGAAACATATACAAAAGTTTTATGTTTGAGCCATAAATATTAAAACAGTCCAAAAATCTGAATATCTGCTATTTACAGTGATTGAGAATTTCACATTCTGATTTTTATATTGGAATCTAGAGGACCTGAATTCAAATATGGCCTCAGATACTACTTAACTAGCCATGTGATCTTGGGCAAATCCCTTGATTGCCTTTCAAAAAATGAAAAGCCAAACTCTTAAATTTAATTTATCAGGTTAAATATTACATGTAACTTTAAACACAAGATATTTTAGAAATAGTTCCTATTTCTAAGAACTTGCTTAGCAGGCTTTTAATGGTGTAATAGATAAACTGGAATTGAGATTAGAAAACCTGAGTTTCAGTCCTGACTCTGACACACACTTGCTCTGTGACCATTGACCTTACTTCATCTCTCAGTGCCCAAAGTAGTTCTGTTAAGACTATTAAGTTACAAACAGGTTGCTGATCTGAACACAGTTGGGGAGGAGAATGTTCATTACTAGCAGTTCATTATTAGCATCACACCAGTGAACTCAGAGAACTAACTGAACAAAACATTTTTTCATTGCCTACAGTTATTTAGCTGGCCCTAATAACCATTTCTGTTCTTTCATTTTTTTAATAGTAAACACAAATTCCTTTATTTTATCTAGCAATGATTAAATTCTTATTGTGTCTGATTTAGAGCTCCAGAATATAATAAGGAAAAATGTGTTGTTTTTTCCCCCATTAATAGTATTTTTTTCCCAATTACATGGAAAGATAATTTTCACCATTCATTTTTGTAAGATTTTGAGTTCCAAATTTTTTCTTCCTCCCCAAAAAAACTTAAATAAAAAAAAGTCTGATACAAGCTACACATGTGCATTCATTTTAAATATATTTTCATATTTAGTTATGTTATGAAAGAAAAATCAGTACAAAAAAGGGAAAATGAGGAAGAAAAGGTAAAAATCGTATGCTTTTTGATGTTCATTCAATCTCCTTAATTCTTTTTTTGGATGTGGATGGCATTTTCCATTCTGTTGGAATTGTCTTAGATCACCGCATTGCTAAGAAGAGCTAACTTTATTAAAGGTGATCATCTCACAATGTTGTTCTTACTATGTACAATATGGTTCTGCTCGCTTCACTCAACATCAGTTCATGTAAGTCTTTCCAAGCTATTTTGAAATTAACCTGCTCATCATCTAAAACAATTATATTCCATTACTTTCATGTACCGCATTTTGTTCACCCATTCCCCAATTTATGGGTATCCACTGAATTTCCACTACAAAAAGAACTGCTACAAACATTTTTGCATATGTGGACCCTTTTCTCTCCTTTATGATTTCCTTGGGAATACAGGCCCAGTAATGGCATTACTAGGTCAAAGGGTATTCACAGTTTTATAGTTCTCTGGTTATGTATAATTATAGTTCCAAATTGCTCTCTAGAATACTTGTCTGAACTCTGATCTTGATGCACACTCTTCTACCTTTGCATTTGTGCTCACTATTCCCTTTGTTTCAAGGCTTAACCTTCAAGACCTAACTCTAATATCACCTCAATGAACCAATTAATAACTTTGCTTTTTCTGGAAGTGACACTTCCCCCTTCATAAATTCTTCCTGCCTATTTGAGTTTTCCTATATATTTATCACATTCTTGTTTGAATTACAATTTTTTGCATATATGTCTTTTTACTAGATCATAAATTCTTATATGTCTTTTACTAGATTATAAATTCTTTAAGGACAGAATCTCACACACACACACAGTATCTTTCTATCAAGAACCTTACTAGTTTGTAGAGGTCTAGTTAGTATAAAAAGTTTTGGAAAAGGCTGTTATTTATTTTTTCATGTAGTCAGTAAAGCCTGAATCTCAGGTTTTGAAAGAAGAGAATTGACTTCAGTTTATAGGTAATGCAATCCCAGTATTCTAATAGTAATAATCATCCATGTATGTCTTGGATATATTGATGAGGTGTAAATATTTCATATGATTCTCCTCCGTCCTAAAAAACACCTGAAAAACATCCTCCAAAAGAAAAAAAAACAATCCAGAAAATATAGTGGATGTTGGGTGACAACTAAACATTATATAATTATATATTTGTTTTATATACATACATACACATATTATACACATGGTATGTAGTTGAAAAGGAATATTATCATATCTTGAGAAACAACAGATTTTTAACATCAGAGAACTATTGGACTGCTACAATAAAGTAAATGAAAAAAGCTAAACAGAAACTAGGCATTGACCCACACTCAATACCCTATACCAAGATAAAGTCAAAATGTTTTCATGATTTAAACATAAAGAATGATATTATAAGCAAGTTAGAAGAACAAAGAATATTCTACCTCTCAGATCTGTGTAGAAGGAAGGAATTTGTGGCCAAAAAAGAGCTAGAGTACATTATGGAATACAAAATAGATAATTTTGATCATATTAAGTTAAAAAGTTTTTATACAAACAAAACCAGTGCAAGGAGACAAAATTAGAAGGGAAACAATAAACTGGGGGAAAAATTTTACCTTCAAGGGTTCTGACAAAGGCCTCATTTCTAGAATATAGAGAGAATTGACTCAAATTTATAAGAATTCAAATCATTCTCCAATTAATAAATGATCAAAGAATATGAATGGACAATTTTAAGATGAAATTAAAACCATTTTTAATCAAAAAATGCTCTAAATCATTGTTTGGAGAAATGAAAATTAAGACAACAGTGAGATACCACTATACATCTCTCAGTAAGATGACAGGAAAAGATAATGAATGTTAGAGGGAATGGGGGGGAAACTGGAATACTAATTCATTATTGGTATTGTGAACTGATCCAACAATTCTGGAGAGCAATTTGGAACTATGCTCAAAGGGCTATCAAAATGTGCATAGCACATTTGACCCAGCAGCGTCTCCACTGGGTCTGTGTCCCAAAAAGATCATAAAAAAGGGAAAAGCACCCACATGTGCAAAATTGATTGTGGCAGCCCTTTTTGTAGTAGCAAGAACTGGAAGCTGAGTGGATTCCCATCAGTTGGAGAATTGCTGAATAAGTTATGGTATATGAATGTTTTGGAATATTATTGTTCTATAAGAAATGATCAGCAAGTGATTTCAGAGAAACTTGGAGAGACTTACAGGAACTGATGCTAAGTGAAGTGAGTGGAACCAAGAGAACATTGTCCACAGTGACATTTAGACTATGCCATGATTAATTCTGATGGACAAGGCTTTTTTCAACAGCAAGGGGATTCAGCCCAGTTCCAATGATCTTGTGATGAAGAGATTCATCTTCATCCAGAGAGAGGACTATGAAGACTGAATGGTGGATCACAACATAGTATTGTCACTTCTTTTTGTTATTGTTTACTTTGTATTTTCTCTCCTTTTTTTCCTTTTTGATCTGATTTTTCTTGTTCAGCATGATAATTGTTTTGAAAATAGACAGCTTTAATTTAAAAAAAAAATAAAAGAAATCAACAACTAAAAACAAAAAAGCCAAACAGTGAGTTTCTTATAATAACCAATTTTGAGAAGAGATAGAAAAATCTATTTTCAAACACTGATACTTTTTGATCCAGGGATCCCACTACTAGACTTTATTCCAGAATGTTCAAAGACAGAAAAGAAACATGTACAAAATACTTAAGGCAACGGTTTTTGTTATATCAAAGAACAGGAAACAAAATGGATAACCATCTGTTGGAGAACAGCTGAACAATGTAGTATATGAATATAATAGGATACATAATCTGTGAAGACATAAGTAGATACGTAATATATTATTTTCTGTTGTATACAGAAATGTTTGTCATTCATTGAGGTTTGTCATGTTTATAATAAAGGTGAATGTTGAAAATTATCTTCATATGTTTTGAAAATAAACAGCTTTAATTAAAAAAAAAAGAAAACAAAAAGGAATCAACAACCTTGTTTTGTTTGTTGAGGTTTGTCATGTTTATAATAAAGAAAATTTTTAAAGAAAGTCACTTCTTTTTTGGTGAAGGGATGGAGGAGTACAGTGACCTTTGCTGTCATACTGTTATTAATTGCTTTTACTTAATTGTTTTTCTTTGTTACAAGAGAAGCCTCAATGGAATATGGGAATATATGTAGAAAGGCTGTGGAGTTAAAACAAGTCTTCAATATACTTTTTTTCAGTATTCCTTTTTTTTGGGGGGAAAGGGGCAAAGAATCCTTTTTTTAAATTAGCTTTTTTTGCAATAATGATCGGAAACAAAGCAGATACCTAGTGATTGAAGAATAGCTAAACAAATTGTGGTACAAGAATATAGCAAAATATTTTTTATGTGATAAGAAAAAGTAAACCATACCAGGAAAATAGCCACAAACAACCATAATAATGTTAGACCTCGATGGTATTAGTTTACAGAGTTGTTAGGTTTATTTTTGTTTTAATCTTTGTTATGAGGAAAAATGAACAAGTTGGTGTGTGAGAGTAATGTTTTCAGAACTAACTGAATTTGATATCAAAAAAAAAGTTATCAAATGGAAGAATAAGGACATAGGAGTTTTCCTTTAACCAAAAATAGCCTCCCCCTTCAATTTATTACTTTTTAGTTAAGAAAATAAAACATCACTTTTTAAATGTATTAAATATTCACTGGTAATAGAAAAAACACCTGATTTTTTTTCTGATGTTTTTCATTATATGTGGAATTTACAGAGTATAAAGTTAGCAGGATGAAAATTTTACATTTTACTTATTTTTTCTTTTGAATCTCTGCCTGTATGTATGTGTAACTTCAAGCTTTAGAAGCAAATTTTGATCTCTTTATCTTAACAGTAATTTCTACACAGTCACTCAATATGTCCCTGCAAACCCAATTGAAGGAATCATTGAGGAATCAGAAGTTACTGAAGAGCAAGAATGACAAACTCTTAAAGGTGGTTGAAAACCAGAGAGAAGAGTATAAGAAGTATGTCAAGCTGTTTCAAGAGAAAGATAAAAAACTATTTGAAAATAAAAAGCACTTTGAGATGGAGATTGCAAAGATTAAAATTGGTGTGTATTTGAACTGTAGTTAATGATCATATTTCTGTTAAAATAAAAACTAAAATGCTTTTACATTTTAGAATTGGAGGAAGCCTTGGCCAATGTGAAGACCTACCAGTTTAAGCTAGAAACATCTAGGAAAGAAAATAAAATCTTGGATGTAACATTAAACCAGCGTGAAGCTGAAATCACCCGTCTAAAAGAACTAACCAGGTAATCTTCACTCCCATTATAATAACATAGTAGTTGTCATGTCTGTTTAATTATCTTATCAAAAGTTAAGAGTTAAAAGAATCTCGAAGCCTGACACTTTGATACCTACAGCATATCTTAAAACTGTCCCCAGCATCTTTCTGTCATTCAATTCAGTGGGTTTTATTTTCTTCTCCTTCTACTGCTTATAGACTATCCAAAGTTACTGCTTCTGATATTATTTGCTTTGTACTTTTTTATGTATTGTCATCAAGAAAAGGAGTGAGATTTCCTTGATCTGTTGTTGAGGAATCCTTACTATAAGGAATACTTACTCTGCCTGTTCATTCCTGAGAAATTTCCTTTCCTATAATGATAACTAGTAAAAGTCTTTAATGACAGCCTTGTTTTTAATTCCTACTTAATGACTTTTCTTTTCACTAGAACTACCATGACAATCTCATCCATGACATGGGGTGACACATCCTCTCTTTTCTCACTCCATCCCCAGCTGTAGTCAACTTTTAGAACTTTAAGATATCTCAATTGGGAGAATATTTTTCTTGGGTTTTTAAAAATACTTCTTCAAAAGGAGATTCCAGAGCTTGTCTTATTAACCTTCCCCAGTATTTAATAATCTTTTGTTCTTTGCTTTTCAAGACATCTACAGCATGGTTCCTAGGTAACGTTAATTTGATTAAAATGAACTTTTTAATGACTAGGAGACTTGCAGATTTGCTTAGGCACAAGTACCCATAGGATTTGGCATATTTCCACAAATAATTACCAATTATACTATGCACACAGTTTTTAACATTTTGGGGGGTCAGAGAGGTTTTCTTGTTTTTGAGTCTAGATTTAGGCATACTAGGTTTAAACTCATGCTAATCCCAAAGGTGTCAATGACTTCATGGTGTCATTTTTGGTAACAGCCTTTGAGTCTACAAATAGTTTTGTTTTTTTTAAAGTTTGTTTCCTGAAACTGGCCCCTGGTTTTTAAAAACAGTGGTGGTCAGGATTGATTTGGGTTTTTTGGGTTTGTTTTTGTTTTACTTAGAAACTAAGAGGCACTGAAAATAAACAAAACAACCTCAAATAAATGTCCAAGCACCCCCCCCCCTTCAGTTTCTTGGCCCTTATCCACCCCTGTGGTCAGAACTGTCCTAACCTATAGATAATAACTCCAAATGTTTTTTGTGAATATCCTTCACCTTTTTGTCTGAAACTAATAGGTGAGTATTGACAAATGTCACAAGCTTTAAATTATTTCATTCACTCTTAATGCTGCATAAACTTTTAAATGATTGCAGTTATCATGATCACTCTTTTTAAATTTTAATTTAATTTGTGGCTTATCCACAAATTATCCCAAAATGAGTAAGAAATGGGCATCAATAAGAGAAAGTATATGAACTGTACCTGGTGGTCCATAGTTACATTGTAATAATAACTTCTAATAAGTAGTCTGGAAGAAAAATATCAATTGGCTTATTAAGGAAATAGCTTTTCTCCCCCTAGACTACCACCATTTTGTTGTTTTAAACTTAAAAATTTATGACTTTTTACATAATATTTTGAAAAAATAGGAATAATATCTTCATTGGAATTAAAGACTTTTTAAATAGACTTTTTGACTTAATTTTAGCGTAATTATTAATACTTTGCACATTAGGAGCTTTACTATCCATTAAGTTACATATCCACAAATTATTTTTGATGATAGGGTTGTGCCCTGCTCTTTTCCTTAAACTTAAGTTTGTAAAATTATAATTTCCTGGTGCTTGATGACTAGTAGGAAATATATTATATAATATTAATATAACATAAAATGTTTTGAGTAAACATAGTGACAGTAGAAAACCCCCAACCTTGTGTGGAAGATTCTTTAAAGATATGCTTTCAATTTATTTACATTATTTTATTAACCATTTGAGGTTAGGAGAGCAAAAAAGTTGCTCTTACTACTTAAAAATTAATCAGAAATAAAGAAAAAAATTTATAAAATTATAATGTAAACCAAGTGGAAATTTAAATAAGATTGATTTACAAAATACTTTTCTAAGAATCTGTTTCTTAAAACCAGATTCATCTTCATATAAGCCCTAAAAGTTAGGATGTTCTAATAATAATCACTAGAGAGTAATATATTTTGTATATATATTTCTAATGGAAGGAAATAACTTTCTGTTTGAGATGCCATGAAAAAACAGTAGCATCTTAGAAATGAAAACCACCTTTGGATCTTCTAGCTCAATCCCTGCCTAAATTATGCCTCCTACTTCCTGTATTTTAGCCTAGTTTGCAATTACAATCTAGGCCAAATTTGGACCTGAGTTCAAATCCCATTTTGTGCTTCTGTTTCCTCATCTATAAAAGGAGAAAATTGAACTGTGTATGATGTCTGAGTCCTTCCAGCTCTAAATAGATAGATATATATTTCAATGAATTTACATTTTACAAGAGATTATTTTGGTGAATCTCTTCTTACATGAAAATATTACAATTGAAGTTGTATTGTCATAAAGTCATTTGCTTTCTCCTGCAAGATTGAAAACATTCTAGAAAATCACTGCTTTCCTTAATATTTTTTAAGCTCTGCAGGTAAGTTGAAGTATCTGGGCCAAATTATTCCATGTGGTCCAGATTAAACCTAAACCATCTGTGACATTTTAATCAAAGTGGAAGTGAGCTATTATTGGAGGAAAAATATACATTGACTAGGAAAAATAACTTCATATACCACATTTCTTCCAACAGAACTTTGCAGAACAATATGGCACAACTCCTCACAGACCTCAGTATGGACCATGTTCTCTATAAGCCTGAGAAAATATTTACCAGATCCCTTCTAGACATTCATGAAAAACATCTACAGCGTAAACAGTCTCTACCTCAGTTTTCCATGGGTTACCTTAAAAAGTTAGAAAACGACCAAATTTTCACTCGCTCAGAGTCACCATTTTTAAAAGAAGATCGAAATGGGGGAGTGCCAGATGTGTCCTATGAAAATTTCCTAAATCCTGACTGTAAACACAAATCCCCAGGTTCACCTAATGAATTAGACCTTGAGACTTCTCCTTATCATTCAAAGATACTTTCAGAAGTAGAGAGTGAGACAGACACATTAATAGATGATGAATCCAGACTAAATGATGAGACAATTTACCTCCCATTTGCTATAAGCTCTTCTAAAAAGAAATCTACCCCTGAAAGAAAAAGTCCGTTGCCACAGAATAATGTCTCTAAATTATCTGGCAACAATGGAATTCCTGGTTCTGAAAAACAAAATGAGCTTCTTAAGCCAACTTCTTTATTTGTGTCCTCAGAAGATGCAAAGGCTAATTTTGAAAAGTTCCCAAATACATCTTCTCTGAAGAGGGAAACAGAAGTTGCATCTGAAAAGATAAGGGCAGTTAATGTGGAAGATGAGCAACTCCTAATGAAAATAAAGGAGGTAATCAGTAAGATCCCTAATGACTTTATGGACAAGTCTTCAGTTCATCGTCATACTTTGGCATGTCAAACTGCCACTTCTATGATGAAAAACAATACTCTCTGTGACTACAGCTTTTTAAATTCTGATCTGATGTCAAGAATGTCTGACTGGAGTGTGTCTTCCCTCTCTTCATTCACTTCACGTGATGAACAGGATTTCAGAAATGATCTTGCAGCATTGGATGCCAACATAACTAGGCTACAAAAAACTTTACAGACTGGCCTGCTGAAGAAATGAATCTAAAACAAAACTGAGTGTGTCTATTCTTCATTCGTTACAGAATATTTTGATACTTTGTGCTCTGTTTTTGGAGTGGCTTATAATGAGTGTTTTATGTTAGTTTAAATTATGGGTGATTTAACTTATTAGTGGAATAAACTAAATTTATTATTGCATTAAATTGACACTATGAAATTTGTGAAATCTATCATCTTGAAGAATTAAAATTTTAGGGAACAAGTATCCTAATTTGGAGAGATTTGTAAATTGTGTTCAGCATTTAATTATTAAATGATTAAATTCAAATATTCCCATATGATTTGGGTAAAGTTAGTGCTATCAGAAAAATGAGAACTGAAGAATTTCCACTGGACTTGGTAAATGTCATTGTGACTATTAAGAATATATTTTCAGTCATAGTGTTAAGCTTTTGAGGAAATGGTATTAAGTCTGTAAGTTTGGCAGGGGAATGGAAATAAGATTGTCCTCATGGGGAAATAGGTAATGATTCTTCCATCCTTCAGATGTTAAACACCATATGTGTAAAATTACTTGCCTTCTTAAAATACGTGTAACAGGTTGAACTACCTCTCTTAAATGTTCCAGGGGTTAATGTCTCACATTTGATTGTTCCTGCATTATTCCCTAGAATCTTGTCTGAGAGCTCCAAAGTCAATACCAAAAGAGGAGATAGACTGCCTGGATCTATGTCACTAATGAAGAATGAATAGACAAGGTGCCAGCCACCTTACTGACTTATCACAGCGTGAGAAAGTAGCTTAAAGGGAAAAGCTCAGCTGACTAGGATTTAAGTAATATGATATGAAATTGAAATTGGGCCACAGGTTACTAAAGGAAACAAGGGTTGTGGAAGGAAAGAAAAAGTCTGCCCAAAGGGCAAATTGAGGAGGAAAGTAAAATCCTAGGAATGATGGTCAAAAGCTTTATTTCATGTTCTTTCATTCATGGCTATCAAGTTGTATGAGCTCCTTTTTGTTCAGTCTAATCAAGAGTTACTTGTTCTGTAACATAAGAGAGAAGGCAGAATATTGAGTAAAAGAGGCACAGTAACACAAAAGACAGCTGAAAACCAGATAGGGTAGGTTATTAGCAGAGGAGAGGGGATTGCATGTAAACTTCCTGAGGAAGGTCACAGTTATCACTGAGTAGTTAGGTGAAGGAATATTCTAAAATGAAATATATGTGGCTATCAAGAATGGAAAAGGGAAGCATAGGTAGGCAGGAAAAGAGAAGCCAAAAGTGATGGAGCAAGAGAAGAAAAATAAACCTTAGATATAATTAAAGAAGTTAATCTTTTGAGAGTTCCTGTCTCCTGTGCACCATCACCATTCCCTGTGCCATCTCTATATGTACGTACTTCTATAATCTTGCTCCATACCAAACTTTTTACTAAGATGTCATTTGGATAAGATCTGATTCCATATAAAGAATTTATATGTTACATGGCATCAAGGTTTTCAAAACCTTTTACACTATCTTATTTGATTACGTTTTAATAGAACAACCCCTTAATCCAAAATCATGAATGATTACATTTCAGATATCATGAATACATTGAAGGATGGACCTTTGCATTCCTTAAATTATGTCACATAGGAATCCCAGCACATAAAGATATATGTAAGGTTAGTCTGGAAAAAGCTGGGAGAAAGGAAAAGAGAACATGAGTTTTATGGAATATGAATTTAACCTATTTTTCATAAGCTTGGCCCATTAAGTATAATGGAATTTGAGGTTCTCTTGATTTAAATTGGTTGTTCATAGACAGCATTATGGTTTTTTGACTCCATCCTATACAACTAACAGGGCTGGTTGCTTTTAGTCAGGATATGAGGTCTGAACTCCCCCTGCTGGCTAGACTTCAGTACTTTGCAATCTATGCACCAAATGGGATATTGAATAATCCACATAAAAATAACATTTTTTATGGATTGATTATCCAGTTTGTAGATTAATTAGGTCTCTGAGTCTTCATCTAGAGTTTTTATATATTCGATCCCTTCTCATTTCCACTAATATAGACCCCTCTATCACCAGCTGTTATAATATTGGAATAGTGTCCTAATGGATCTTCTATACTGCTCTATATCCCATATCCCTGGAGGACTTGACTCACTTAATTTCAGAACTCCTGCCCTGGGACTGAGTTACCTTGATTGGTGAGAGTACAAACATCAGCTATGTCAGTTATATTTGGTTGTCTCAGATCGTGCTATACATTCCATCCAGCTATCCCTAACTTGCCATTTACTGTCTCCTTGTTAGCATTCCTTTTTCCCTTCTTGATCTAGGTGCAATAAATCAAAGCAATTCTATCTCTCTACAACTCCCTTCTGCTCACCATTCTCCTAAAAAGTAAATTCCTTGGAGAGGCTGTCTTGTTCACCTCTATTTGCTTGCATTTATATCTTTGTTGCTTAGCCTAGTATCTTGAAAATAAGTGCTTAGTAAATGCTCTATGTCCTCTGTCTCTCTGTCTTTATTTTTCTTTCTTCTGCTAGGCTGAGTTGCTTACCATAACAGATACTGTGCTTTTCCATTTGATAGTTCAGTTGTGAGACATCCTCACAACAATGTGCCTATAAAGCTTGGATGCTGGCTATAACAGTCTAAATTTCAGGTTTGACTTTTAGGTTCAGGATGGCATTTCCCAACAGATGGGTCCTGACATTGGTGTGGACGATATGACAGTACTGGCCTGGGAGCTTCAGACAAAAGTGGACTTCTTCCCTACTCAGATGAGAAAGACAGAGAGCAATCAGAACAGAAGCTGAAACTAAGCAGAACTGTGGGAAAGAATTTAGCCTGGACTCTCAGGCTCCCAAGCAAGTTTCAGAAAGGGCATCCTTTTTGTTAATCACAAAAGAAGAACCTCTTAGTTCTTTGAACAGCATACAGTATAAATAATTTGAGCAGTAATACAGTATAAAACCTTCTAAAGTATTAAAGCTTCAAAATGCACTAAGACTTTTGAGTAACCCTGCATAAACCTATGAAGAGAGGTATTGAGTTTTTTTAAGGCAACTAGCAATTTTGAACAATTTGAGGGTTTGCTATTTAAAGGGAAAGAGATTTTGGAAGTAAATTATGAAAAAGGAAGATACTATGTTCAACAAAATATTTATAGTAGCACTTTTTGTAGCAGCCAAGAGCTAGAAACAGAGCAGATGCCCAACAATTGGGAAATGACTTAACAAGTTATGGTATATTGTGATATATAACATTACTGCATTGTGTAAAAAAAAAAAAGTGTTCCTAAGGAACATGGGTAAACTTATAAATTGATGCAAAGCAAAATAGATATAACCAATATACACAATGTTTAAAAACAGTAACCATAAAGGACTACAATAACAAAACAATTGAATTGTGAAACTATTGGGACCAAGTTAATGTCCCAAAGAACAGATATGAAAAATGCATCCCTTTTTCTTTGCAGAGGAAAGGAAAATGAATATGAACTCTAATATATCAATCTTGGCTGATGTGTTTGGTTAATTTTAATTTTTTTTTCTTTTTTTATATATTGTACACGGGATTCATTGTGAAATATGTAACATAAAAAATGAGTATCAGGTTTTTTGTGTGTGTTTCTGACAGGTGGGGAAAGAAGTCTCAGGTAGTTACCATCTTGTCCTTAATTTTAAAATCTAAGAGTTTTACAACAAATTCTAAAATCTCATGTAAATTTCATTTATATATAATATGATCTTCCCTGCAATTTGTGATTTTTTTGGTGTGAGCACTTAATCCACTGATGTAGATTGCAACCCTTCCATGAAGATCCTTTAGATCTTCAAGAGTCACTTTGACAGATGATGGAATGAAGTTGCAAAAGACTTGTAGGGAGACGAATTGCAATAGTTTGTTGCAATAATCTAGGCAAGAGTTTAAATTGTGGTGGTTGCATCATAAAGACTACCTCTTTTATGAGTTACATATAATTTATATTTTTCAAGTTTATCTGTGTAAATTACAAATTCATTTTGCAAATTTCCCCACAGAGAAACAGAATTATGGAGGATAAATGTACGGGGTAATACATAAACATTTGTTTAACCCATAACTAAACTGAAATATTATAAATTGGCCCATAAAAACAATAGACAACAATGTTGTTGCGATGATAATTAAATAACAAGAAAATAGTATTGAATGAATTTTTAATCTAGGATTTTTTTTAAAAAAAAAAAGAAAAATTGGGTCCAAAATGAAGTGTCTTGAATCATTTGAGAATCAAAAAGTTTTAGGTTATGCAGATATAATCATATTAAGCATATTTTTACATTATGTTATGTTAAGAAAAAAGAATCAGAATAAAAGGTGAAAACTAGAAGAAAGAAAAACTAAAGTGAAAATAGTGTGCTTCATTTTTTGTTCTTTGTATGGTTGTGAATAGCATAACTAGAAGAAAGAAAAACTAAAGTGAAAATAGTGTGCTTCATTTTTTGTTCTTTGTATGGTTGTGAATAACATTTTCTGTCATGATTCTTTCAGAATTATATTGCTGAGAAGAGCCAAGTCTATCATAGCTGATCATTACAGAATCTTGTTACTGTGTATAATGTTCTCCTGGTTCTCTTCACTTCACTCAGCAACAGTTCATATGAGTCTTGCCAAGCTTTTCTGAAGTCAGCCTGTTCATCATTTCTTATAGAACAACAAAATTCCTTCATATTCATATAACATAACTTATTTAGCCATCCCCCAAATGATGGACATCCTCTTAGTTTCCATTTCTTTGCCACCACAGAAAGATTTGCTACACACACATTTATACATGTGAGTCCTTTCCCCTTTTTTATGATCTCTGGGATACAAATCCAATAGTGACACTGTTAGATCAAAGCATATGCACAGTTTTAAAGTCCTTTGGAAATAGTTCAAAATTGCTCTCCAGAATGGTTGGATCACTCCACAATTCTACCAGCAATGCATTAGTGTCCAAGTTTTCCCACACCCCCTCTAATATTTTCTTTTTCCGTTATATTAGCTAATTTGATAGTTGTGAGGTGTGATACTTCAATATTTTAGTTTTGCATTTCCCAATCAGTAATTTAGAGCACTTTTCATATGATTAGAAATGGCTTTAATTTCTTCATCTGAAAACTGTTCATATCCTTTGACCATTTGTTAATTAGGAAATGACTTGTACTCTTACAAATTTGACTCTGTTTTCTATATATTTGAGAAATGAAGCTTTTATCAGAAACATTGGCAATAACAATTGTTTCTCATCTCTAATCTTGGTTGCATTGGTTTTACTTGTGCAAAAAATTTTTTTTAATTTTATGTAATCAAAATCCCTTTTGCATTTCACAATGTTCTTTATTTCTGTCATAAATCTTTCATTTCTCCAAAGATCTGATAAACTTTCCCTTGTTCTCCCTAATTGGCTTATGGTATCATCCTTTATGTCTACTTCATGTATCCTTTTTAAACTTAGTATAGTGTTGTGAGATGTTGGTCTGTGCCTAGTTTCTGACATATTTTCTAATTTTCCCATTAGTTTTTGTCAGTGAGTTCTTATCCCAAAAGCTGAAATCTTTGGATTTATCAAACAGTAGATTACTATAGTCATTTATTGCTGTGTCTTGTATACCTAACCTATTTCACTGATCTACCACTCTTTCTTAGCCAATATCCAAATGGTTTTGATGATTGCTGTTTTATAAACATAATTTTAGGTCTGGTGCCACTTTCCTTTGCATTTTTTCTTCATTAATTCCCTTGCTATTCTTGATTTGTTCTTCAGATGAATTTTGTTAAAAATGTTTCTACGGGCAGTAAGTGGTGCAGTGGATAGAGCACCAGCCCAGAAGTTAGAAGGACCTGAGTTCAAATGTAGCCTCAGACACTTAACACTTCCTAGCTGTGTGACCTGGACAAATCATTTAACCCCAATTGCCACAGCAAAAAAAAAAAAATTTCCATGTCTGTCACATAATTTTTTAATAGTTTGGTATAGCACTGAATGAAAATTTAGGTAAAATCATTTTTCTTATATAAGCTTTACTCATGAGCAATTGATATTTTTCCAATTGTTTAGATCTGTTAAGATTTTATTTCCTCTTCTGTTAATGTGGGCAACTTATATTTTTGTAAATATTCATCTATTTCATTTAGATTGTCAGGTTTTTTGGACATGCAGTTGAGGAAAATAGCTTCAAATTATTGCTTTAATTTCCTCTTTATTTGGTGATAAATTCACTTTTTTCATTTTTGATAGTGGTAATTTGTTTTTTATAAAACCAGCTCTTAGTTTTATTAGTTCAATAGTTTTCTCACTTTCAATTTTATTAATCTTTGATTTTCAGGATTTCTAATTTGTTTAGTTAGGGATTTTTTTATTTTGTTCTTTTTCTAACTTTTTTAGTTGCATGCCCAATTCATTGATTTACTCTTTCTCTATTTTATTCACGTAAGCATTTAGAAAGAGAAAAGTTCCCCTGAAAACTGCTTTGGCTACATCTTATAAGTTTTGGTATATTACATCATTATTTCTATGATTTCTTGTTTGATCCATTCATTTTTTTTTAGTATTAGATTATTCAATTTCCAATTTTTAGTATCAGCTTTTCATGATCCTTTATTATATGTAATTTTATTGCATCATGATATGAAAAGGATGCATTTAATATTATTGTATTTCTGCATTTGATTGTGAGGTTTTATGCCCTAATTCATGATCAGTTTTGGTGTAGATGCCATGTACTCCTGAGAAAAGGGCATATTTCTATCCCCATTCAATTTTCTTAAAGAGTTGTTATAGAACAATACTATATGATGATCAATTCTGATGGATATGGCCCTCTTCAACAATGAGATGAACCAGTTCCAATAGAGCAGTAATGAACTGAACCAGCTATACCCAGGGAAAGTACTCTGGGAGATGACTATGAACCACTACATAGAATTTCCAATCCCTCTTATTTTTGTCCGTCTGCATTTTTTATTTCCTTCACAGGCTAATTGTACATTATTTCAAAGTCCGACTCTCTTTGTACAGCAAAATAACTGTTTGGACATGTATACATATATTGTCTTTAACGTATTTAACATGTATTGGTCAACCTGCCATCTGGGGGAAGGGATAGGGGAAAGAAAGGAAAAAGTTGGGACAAAAGGATTTGCAACTGTCAATGCTGAAAAATTACCTATGCATATTTCTTGTAAATTAAAGGCTATAATTTTTTTTAAAAAGAGTTATGTTATATCTAACTTTTCTAAAATTCTATTTACGTTGTTAACTTCTGAAGTTATCTAGTTCTGAGGGGAAGGTTGAGGTCCCCCCACTAGTAGACATTCGCTGTCTATTTTCTCCTGTTATTACTTTACTACTCACTAACTTCTCTAAGAATTTTAATGTTATGCCACTTCATGCATATATGTTTAGTGTTATTATTTCATTATCTATGGCACCTCTTAGCAAGATGTAGTTACCTTCTTTATCTGTTTTAATTAGACCTATTTGCTTTTGCTTTGTTTGAAATCAGGATTACTATTTCTGCTTTTTTTACTTCAGCTGAAGTATAATATATATATTTCCCTCTGTATGTATCTCTTTGTTTCAGATGCATTTCTTGTAAGAACATATTGTAGAATTCTAGTTTTTAATCCACTCTACTATCTTCCATTTTATGGGAGAGTTCATCCCATTTATGTTCAAGTTATGATTGCTTACTGTGAATTTCCAGCCATCCTATTTTTCCCATCTATACTTTGCTCTCTCTTTTCACCCTGTCTCTCTTCACCATTGTTTTACTTCTGATTTCTACCTCCCGCAATCTGCCCTTCCTTTTATCAACTTCCTCCTTTTTTTTTTCCTTTCCTTTCCTGCTCTCCCTTCTTGTAGTGTTCCTGCAGGTCTTTGGGGCAGGCTTCTTTTCAGCAGAGTAATCACCATGAGAATAGCCAGGGATAAAGTCCAAATTCTTTATTATCTCCTTCACAGTCTAGTTTCCTTGCCTGGGGGGTCACAGACCAGCTTTGTTAAAGTCCTCTGGAATGTGTCTTGGTTTCTGTGGGGGAAGTAGGAAGACCACCAGCACATTTTCTGTCTTGAAGTCTTTCTCAGTCCAAGAGCTTGGGCCACCACCACAAAGGAGGGAGATGGAATGAATGTCTCTGGCTGAGTTTGTCCCAGTTTATATGTTCTATTACAGTTAAATCCATTCATCATACTGAGTATAAGCCAATCATTATATCACTAGGGAATCATTATTTGTTGTAAGATTAATTCAATCATACTGAACTAGAGAATTATTAATTACCATACTAAAGTAGATAACCATTGTCTTATCAATTCCACTGAATTAGCACCTTGTAAGAATCTTTGTTCCAAGTACAGAGTTCTGGCCCATTACACCTATCTACCCCCACCTTCCTTTCTTTTCCCCTTTCCTCTCCTGCTTCCATAGAGGGTAAGATAAATTTCTATACCCAAATGAGTGTCTTAATGCTCTCTCCAAGAAAAAATAACTAAATATAAATTCTATTTTTTTAAGGAGTTGTTTTTAGTTAATTTTTATGCTTCCTTTTCCAAGCTGTTTTTTTTTCCCATAATTCTCCCATATAACTCTCATTTCTTTGCCCAGTTTTTCTTCTGCCTCACATGATTTTTAAAATATTTTGTAAGTTTTTCTAAGAGGACTTTCTGGGCTTGAGAGTAATTCTTATTTTCCTTTGAGGCTTCACATGTAGACATTTTGACAGTGCTGTTCTTTTCTGAGTTTGTATTTTTTTGATCTTCCCTGTTGCCATAGTAGCTTTCCATGATTAGGATACTTTTTATTTTTTTCCTCATTTTTTTAAAGTTGATCTCTGCTCATGGTATAGAGAGTATACTGAGCCACGTGGCACAGTGGACAAACCACTAACATCTGAGGCCCTAGGTTGGGAAAACAATCAGCAACCAGACCCCTAGTCTCCCAAAACAAGAAGTTGGCTCAGTATAGTCATGGTGGTTCTGCTGGAGTTTGATGGCTGGCAATTTGCCTTCTGTACTGGCTTTTGCACCTCACAGCTGGCATACTATTCTCAGCCTCCTGAGCAATGACTGAGAAGCCTTGATTATTGATCTGTGCTATGGCCAGGAGCATGTCTGTATTGGGCTGCTATACTCTTTTACCCAAATGAGAAAGCCCTTTCCTAATGTCCTAATTCAGAGGTCCTCAAACTACGGCCCTCGAGCCAGATGCGGCAGCTGAGGATGATTGTCCCTCTCACCCAGGGCTATGAAGTTTCTTTATTTAAAGGCCCACAAAACAAAGTTTTTGTTTTTAGTATAGTCCGACCCTCCAACAGTCAGGTACAGTGAACTAGCCCCCTATTTTAAAAGTTTGAGAACCCCTATCTTAAGCTGAAAAATTGTTCCACTGTCTTTTTGTAGGTTCTGTTGCTCCAGAATCCATTTTAGAGGCTTATTTTAATATTGCTTCTCAGCAAAACCTGGGGGGTTTTCTGGTACTTTTATGCAATCTTGATTTCACTTTGATTCAAATAATTTGATGATTTCTAAATCATTAATAATGAGAGATAATAATAGAGGTTATGATCTGTAACTTACAATAATAACCATAACACAAATGGGATGAACTCATCCATAAAATGAAGAAAGATAGTAAAATGATACTTGAAAGAACTATTCTCCAATTAATAAATGATCCAAGGATAAGAACAGACAATTTTCAGATGAAGAAATTGAAACCATTTCTAGTCATATGAAAAGGTGCTCTAAATCACTATTGATCAGAGAAATGCATATTAAGACAACTCCGAGGTATCGCTGTACACCTTTCAGACTGGCTAAGTGACAGGAAAAGACAGACAAATGTTGAAGGGGATGTAGGAAAACTGGGACACTGATACATTGTTAGTGGAATTGTGAACTGATCAACCATTCTGGAGAGCAATTTGGAGCAATATCCAAAGGTCTATCAAACTATGCAGACACTTTGATCCAGCAGTGTTTCTACTGGACCTATATCCCAAAGAGATCTTAAAGGAGGGAAAAAGGGGCCCACATGTGCAAAAATGTTTGTGGCAGCCCTTTTTGTAATGGCAAGAAACTGGAAACTGAATGGATGCCCATTAATTGGAGAATGGCTGAATAGGTTATGGTATATGAATATTATGAAGTATTGTTCTATAATAAACTATCAGCAGGTTGATTTCAGAGAGGCCTGGAGAGACTTGCATGAACTGATGGTAAGTGAAATGAGCAGAATCAGGAGATCATTGTACATGGCAAGAAGATTATAAGATGATCAATTCTGATGTACGTGGCTCTTTCCAACAATGAAATGATTCAGATCAATTCCAATGATTTTGTGATAAAGAGAGCCATCTATACCCAGAGAGAATTCTATGGGAACTGAGTGTGGACCACAACATAGCATTCTCACTCTGTTGTTTGCTTGCATTTTGTTTTCTTTTTTTTTTTCTTCTTGAGCTGATTTTTCTTATGCAGCAAGATAACTGTATAAATATGTACACATATATTTGATTTAACATATATTTTAACATATTAAAACACGTATTGGATTACCTGCCATCTAGAGGAGGGGATGGGAAAGAAGGGAAAATTTACAACACAAGGTTTTGCAAGGGTCAATGTTTGAAAAATTATCCATGCATGTGTTTTGTAAATAAAAAGCTTTAATTTAAAAAGAAAAGAAAAGAAACTATCAGCAGGATGATTTCAGAAAGGCTTGGAGAGACTTACATGAACTAATTCAAAGTGAAGTGAGTAGAACCAGAAACATAATATTTTGTTTTTGTTGTTGTTTGCTTGTATTTTGTTTTCTTTCTCATTTTTTCCTTTTTGATCTGATTTTTGCATAGCATGATAATTATGAAAGTAGTATAGAATTGCATATGTTTAACATAGATGGGGGGAGTGGACAGAAGAAAGGAAAAAAATTTTGTTTTTTTGCAGGAGTGAATGTTGAATATATCAATGCATGTATTTTGAAAATAAGCTTTAATAATAAAACAATAAACTTTTAAAACAGGACTTGAAAGAATGTGTTATTTATAAGAAATATATTTGAAACAAATATTCATTCAGAATTGAAATGTAGGTGTAGAACAGGATTTATTATGCTTTCAGTTAGGCAAAAAAAAAGCGGGGGAGAGAAGTGAGGAGACAGCTAGATGGCAAAGTAGATAAAGTGCCAGTCTAGAATCAGGAAAACCTGATTCAAATCTGCTCTGACATTTACTAGTGTATAATCCTCATTAAGTTACTTAGCCCCATTTGCCTCAGTTTCCTCATCTATAAAACGATCTGGAGAAGGAAATGGTAAACCATTCCAGGATCTTAGCCAAGAAAACCCTGAATGATACCACAAAGAATCAGGCACAAAATGCAAATTAAAATAGCTCTGAGGTGCCTCCTCACATTTATCAGAAAAGAATTTAAAAATCAAATGAGAAACATTGAAGAAAAAATAAAAATAAAAATCAAAAGACCAAGATTATGAAAATAAAGTTAACCAATTAGAAAATGAGATACAGAGTCTCAAAGGCAAAAATAACTTTGAAAATTAAAATTGGGCAAAGGAAAACCAGTGAAGCTATAAGAGACCAAGAAATAACAAAACATTATAAAAAATGAAAAAATAAAACAGAATGTAAAACAAGAAAAATGACATCTGGAGAATAGATCAAGAGAAAATATAAATAAAAAAATTATTCCCTAGTGATATAATGATTGGCTTATACTCAGTATGATGAATGGATTTAACTGTAATAGAGCATATAAACTGGGACAAACTCAGCCAGAGATATTCATTCATTCCATCTCCCATCTTTATGATGGCTGGAGGCTAGAGCACAAGCTCTCAGACTCAAACATTCATTAAGGAGGTGATCACACCTTTCCTGACTTCTCAGAAAAAGGAGTGAAAACACCAAAAATGGAGGTGATTACGCCCTCCCTGATATCTCAGGAAGGGAGATGAAAACACCAAAGGGAAATGGGTAGTCAAATCAGATTAGCAGGTTTCTGAAGGGTTTTACTTGAAGCAGGTATATGTAAATCCATCAACATGGGAGGTATTGCAATATAACAATATGATGAATCAACATGAGGAATTATATATATCCATAAGTTCTAAAAATAGTCTAAAACCAATGTATTGTCCATTACTTCATGTGTCAGGGAATTCAATGATTCCTGCAAGTTTTGAAGGCCTGCAACAGTCTCATCATGTGTCAGGGAATCCAATGATTCCTCCAGATTTTGAAGTTCTGTAACAATCTCATTATCAGCCATGCTCTTTTTTTTTTTTTTAAATAACTTTTTATTGATAGAACCCATACCAGGGTAATTTTTTTTACAGCATTATCCCTTGCATTCACTTCTGTTCCGATTTTTCTCCTCCCTCCCTCCACCCCCTCCCCTAAATGGCAAGCAGTCCTTTGCATGTTGAATAGGTTACAGTATATCCTAGATACAATATATGTGTGCAGAACTGAACAGTTTTCTTGTTGCACAGGGAGAATTGAATTCAGAAGGTAGAAATAACCCGGGAAGAAAAACAAAAATGCAAGCAGTTTATATTCATTTCCCAGTGTTCTTTCTTTGGGTGTAGCTGCTTCTGTCCATCTTTGATCTGAATTAACTCTCTTTATCAAAGAGATCCACTTCCATCAGAATATATCCTCAAACAGTATTGTTGTTGAGGTATATAATGATCTCCTGGTTCTGCTCGTTTCACTTAGCATCAGTTCATGTAAGTCTCGCCAGTCCTCTCTGTATTCATCCTGCTGGTCATTCCTTACAGAACAATAATATTCCATAACATTCATATACCACAATTTACTCAACCATTCTCCAATTGATGGGCATCCTTTCATTTTCCAGCTTCTAGCCACTACAAACAGGTCAGCCATGCTCTTTCAATGTCAGTTGTTTCTTTGGTCTTCTCCTTTGTTTTGAGGTTTTTTTCTCTTTTTCTGTCTCTCTCTCAAGGTACTCACTGGCACTCATCTGATTCCTTCTCCATCTGTAGAAATATAAGCAAACCCTTTCTTCCAAGCAGTTAACTTATCTAGTCCCTTCCATTCACCGCTTTCTGGATCTCTTTAGGACCTCACCTGGCAATTACAGTGGAGCTGCTCGCACTGGACATTGCCCTTCTGTAGGGTTAAAAAAAGCCTGTCTTCTTCCCAATCATAATCCCTTTCTCCCATCGGATTACTTTTTGGCTGATTGATCATGACAGAGTACTGAACTAAAGACTCTCTGGGTGTAACCTCAGATGCCATCATGCCCTACTTGTTTTTTTGCCTGGGGTCCTGGAGTTGGGCCTGGAGCTTTTTTTTTTTTTTTTTAATCTCTCATTCACCCTGGGTCAGTCTACATTCTGAGGCCCAGTGGAAGCCTTGATTGCATTTTGGACATGAAGTTTTGGGTCTTGTTCTCTCACCCTGTCTTCTCTATGCCAACATGGAACTTTCAGATACTCTACTTTATCACATTGAAAGCATCGACAAGTCTCTCTGGAAGTCCCTTGCCAAGAGGAACCCTGTCTTCTCATGTTTTGCATCATAGCCTGGGTATAAAAGGTATTTGTGCCCACTGTGGCACAGCATCTTATGATCTCCTCTAAAGGAGCAGCCCAGTATAATTCTTCTACAAATCTCATTAGCATTTTCCCTAGCAAGTTGTTTTATCATTATTCCTGTTGCTGCATTTCCACCAAGAGTTCGTATGACAGCTATCTGCAGACATCCCACAAAATCAGCAAAGGGTTCATTTGGACCTTGTTCTATTTTTATGAAGGCTTTCCCTCTATCTTGTTTTCTTGGGAGGGTGCCCCATGCTTTGATAGCAGCAGCAGCAATTTGCTCATATGCTATCAAAGGGTAATTAATCTGTGCTATAGCATCTGCATACTGAT
Source organism: Antechinus flavipes (assembly GCF_016432865.1). Classification (NCBI taxonomy): domain Eukaryota; kingdom Metazoa; phylum Chordata; class Mammalia; order Dasyuromorphia; family Dasyuridae; genus Antechinus; species Antechinus flavipes. The sequence continues at coordinate 319,674,393 of NC_067400.1, read as the reverse complement.
CTTTACCTGCTAGTTGATCAAAGGTGACTGGTACATTAACTCCAGTCTGCCTATTTCATTGGTCTTGTATTCTACATAGTTCACTATACTCCGAAAGCCACAACAAGTTTTGTCCAGGTTTTAACAAAGTTTCCTTCTTGTCTATTTTTGTACTCACCCTATTTCTGGGTCACAGATGTAGGTCCTTAGCCCCATGTTGGGAGCCAAAATGTAGTGTTCTGGTTAGTTTTCTGAAGATCTCTAGACCAACCTTTGTTTCAGCAGAGTAATCACCATTAGAATAGCCAAGTTTTAAAGTCCAAATTCTTTATTATCTCTTTCAAAGTCTTATCTCCTTGCCTGGGGCCCAGGCTAGCTTTCTGGAGGTCCTCCAGAATGTGTCTTGGTTTCTGCGGGGAAAGCAGGAAGACTACTAGGACAGTCTCTGTTTTGAAGTCTGTCTCAGTTCAAGAGCTTGTGCTTCAGCCTCCAGTCCTTTGTCTTCCCCCAGTCTCTTCCAGTCCTCTTCCAAGTCTTGGTTTCAGTGGAGAAGCAAAGGAGGAGAGACCACGATGGTGTGAGATAGAATGAATGTCTCTCCTTGGCTCCAAGACCTTGAGCTCCTGTCTCCAATCCTCTGTCTTCTCTGAGTCTGACCCTGGCTGAGTTTGTCCAAGCTTATATGCTCTATTATAATTAGATCATTTACAGTATACTGAGTATAAACCAATCATTATATCACTAGGGAACCATTATTTGTTGTAAGATTAATTCAGTCATACTGAACTAGAGAACTATTAATCACCATGCTAAACTAGATAACCATTGTCTTATCAATTCCACTCAATTAACACCTTGTTGTAAGAATCCTTGCCTAAGTATATTTCTCCAGAGTTCTGGCCCTTTACAGGAAATAAATACCATATGTTTAAGGTTGACATCAATAATATAACAGCTCAAAAGAAAGACTGGGGCAGAATTAAGGTAAAAATAGTAATTATGTAATACAAATGATGTACAGAAGAAGAATAGAGACAGAGGCTTTAGATTTGACAGACCTAAAACATTGCTTTCTTTCATCTTCAGAATTTCCTCCATGAGGTCATGGTGTTCTGATTGGAAAATGGCTCACCTATTCCACTACTTCAGCCAGATATCAGTCATGCTTCATCTTACTCCCTCTTATCCTAGCTATCTTTTCACCATCTTTCTTGCCACCAAATATATCCTACTTCTTTTAGTTCTAGAACCATGATCTAAGCAACTTGATCTTTGCTGCAGGAAGGGATATTGTCCTTTTATTCCTCTATATCCCTATTCTTTCTTCCTGCTCTTTTCTGGCACCATTCCCCTCTGTGTGTTGTTTTCACTTATTATAATATAATATAATTTAATATTATATAATATATAAATGTATAAATATATTTATATAAAATCATGAAATCAATTCCTTGAGGTCATATGCTCAGCATATAATAACTACCTAATGTTTTTTTTTTATTTATTCCTTTGTTCATGACCATTCTCAAATACCCAAAGATAGCTACCATCGTTCTCTCTTTTCCAAACTAAACATCCTCAATTCCTCCAACTGGTTCTCATATGAAATGAAATTAAGGCCCTTCACCAAACTGGTTGTCCTCTTCTATACACTTTTTACTTTATCAAAATCCTTCTTAAACTGTGGCATTACAATTGAGCACAATATTACAGATGAGGCCTGGAGGGGTAATTCTCAAGTAAAATAAAACCACAGATATGACAACTAGAGGATGAGAATGTACTTTTCATTCTTGTTCTGGGGATGGGTAACTTTAGGGAGACATGGGATAAATGACTTGTGCAGCAGGACTTTTGGACCCCATTCCCTTAATCTTGTTTTTCAAGCCCATTGAATAGTCAGGGACCTGACAAGCCAAAGGACATCTGCCCCTCATTGTAGGCAAGGGGAAAACTCATCCAGTCTAATCTCTAGAAAGAGTAGAGTATACTGGACAAAATTTCTATGCAGACAAAATTGCCTCTAATATCCTACTGCCTCCATTTCTATGTCTTATTTCTACACACTTATATCCTATTAATCTAATCCTAAAGCATCTGCTGCCCTTACGATATCTTCTAGTTGTTCAAATCCTCTCACTACCCTATCTTTTCGCTCTGTTCTAAAATGAGCTTTTAATATTAATGAAAGAACTTAAATATCATTATATGTTATCTCTATATTATGGACATAATTCAATTTGTATTCTTTCCTCAGTTTTTACTTAAGGGTTGCATCCTTATTGCCTACGTATTTATTATTCCCTATCCTTAATAAAAACTTCTTACTTGATCCATCATTCCCTGTTAACTATCATCCTATATCTCCCCTTCCTTTGTGACTAAATTCATTGAAAAAGTTTTCCTCCATTTCCTCTCTCAGTTATTTTTCAATTCTTTGCTGTTTGGCTTCTCACCCCATGACTCTACTGAGACTGACCTCTCCAAAATTATCAATGATCTATTACTTGCCAAATTTACTGACTTTTCCACTTTTTAAAAATTAATTTCCTGATTCCTTTAGTGAAGTTTTCTTGGCAACAATTCTGCAGTGGTTTACCATTTCTTTCTCCAACTCATTTTACATATGAAGAAACTGAGGCAAACAGAGTTAAGTGGCTTGCCTACTAGGGTCACACAGATAGTGAGTGTCTGAGGGTAGATTTGAACTCAGGTCTTCCTGATTTTCTGCTGCACTTTATTTACTCACTGTGCTATCTAGCTGTCTTAAAATCTGTATAATAAAAGGCAGGTCAATTCTTCCCAGAATCTCTGTTTCCTCATCTGTAAAATGAAAGAGTGACACTCCAAGGTCCCTTTCAGTTCTGTATCTATGATTCTTTTTTCTTTACTGAATATTCAAGAGGATGGGGAGATGCACAAATATAGTACACACTCAGCCCTTTCCTGATGGCACCCCAGGGACATAACCAAGACTAGAAGTTGACTTTTCTTGTCTTAAGTTGCTTTTTTCTCCTCAGCTGACCCTAGAAGTACTGTTTGACTAGTAACCTAATAGTAATTAGAATCATTTACGTGAGCTGCTAACTATTTGTGCATTATCACCAAGAGCACAAGAACTATTAAGCTTCTCATTAAATGTCGGATTGAGTCTTGTAAATTTCATTTGATTAAAACACTAAATTGTTCACATATGCTCAGTCTTCATAATTGGTTGCTCACATACCACAGCCATCTGCTCACAGCTCAGAGAAGTCAGAAGCAACTGATTAAGAAAGGGAGACACATCAGGCTCCTATCAAGAAATGATAACTACAGCCATATAGCTATTTAGTTCACAAAGTGTTTTGCATATATTATCTAATTACAGTAGCACACCAACTCTACAAGGCAGATAAGACAAGTTGTGAGGATTCCTATTTTGCCGATGAGATAGCTGAACCTCAGAAAGGTCCAGACCTCAAATCCTGCCTCGGAGTTCTAATGGATAGAGCACAGGCCCCTGAGGCAGGAGGCCCTGAGTTCAAATTCTACTTCAGATACTAGCTATGTGACCCCAAGCAAGTTAACCTTTGTTTGCTTCAGTTTCCTCATCTGTAAAATAAGTTGGAGAAGAAAATGGTAAAACCTAAGTGAAGAGTCCAAGTAATTTAACCAAAATACTGGCCTTGTAAGTCAGCTGTGAGGTAAAACTCCTTCCTAGGACCCATCAGGAAGAAGGCACTACTCCCCACCATCAACGCCCAAAGCCGATATTCTTTTTAAACTACTCTTGTACTTTTGCCAAGAAAACTCCCAAACGGGGTGATGGCTAAGACAACTAAACAACATCCACATGCTCTGCCAGAAAGACAAGCAGAATAAGAAAAGTAAGATTGACCTTTGGGAAATTAAACTCCTTCATCCACACAGATGCAATAGTTTACGCTGCTCTACTTGTGATGAATGAAGCAAAGACAGTGAGAAGTAAGAAGTTATTTCACAACAGAGGTATAAGACCAGCACTCTGTTGAGGTGGATACAATCCTATAAACAGGAATTTCTAATTAGTGAACAAACACCTAAGTTATATTTGTAAGCCTGCCCCAAGGCCACTGACACAGGACTCTCTCCTCTCTAGGTAGAGATGAAGGCCCTGCCCTGCCTCAGGGGGTGGGGTGGAGGCAAGCCAAAGTCTTCTGGGAGTGCAGGATCTCAGCTTTGAGGTAAAAGACCATTTTTGACTAATGAAAAAGATTCTGAGAAGAAGCCAAGATGAGAGGAGCTGGCAGTCACCACTGTGTCCCTATTCCCCTCTTACTACACTACTGACTTCAGGAAGTATCCACTTGGGTGAAATTTAGGACTTTCTTGATTGAACTGAGTTATCTCACTCCCAATAGCAGAGTTCTTTCACTCTGTATTATCTGGTGTATACTCTCTCTGATTCCAGTTTTGCTGTGGTTTAGATAAAGGAGTTTCTTTTCTATTTGTATTCATTATGGATCTAGTATTGGGTGGGGAATGTAGAATTTGGGGTCTCCTTCCCCCCAAAATGACAAATAAAAATTGGGTATAGACTGATCTTATATCCTAGAATAGGTTGATAATATTTAAGGGAGCATATAGATCTACTTCTACTCTGATAATTCCCTCCCTTTGGACAGCCAGAATGGAGGCCTTTGGGCCCAACTCCTGCTTTCCAACTTGGTAGGAATGAAAGTCTCCCTTGAAAAAAGTGGAGCAAATAATTGTACACTATCAAAGTCCGATTCTTTTTGTATAGCAAAATAACTGTGTGGATATGTATACTTGTATTTAATTTATACTTTAACATATTTAACATGTATTGGTCAACCTGCCATTGGGGGGAGGGGATGGGGAAAGGAGGGGAAAACTTGGAACAAAAGGTTTGGCAATTGTCAATGCTGTAAAATTACCCATGCATATAACTTGTAAATAAAAAGCTATTATAATAAAAAAAAGAAAAAAGAAAAAGTGGAGCAGATAAGGGTCTATTCTGCCTCCCCAAGCCACACAAACAACACCACTTATGGAAACTCTCACTACATAGGGCTCCCACTCATATCCTTATATAATCATTGAGATATGGTCAATATTTTCATTGGATTAGGGTCAGGAGAATTTAGAGTCAAATCCAGCCTAAGAGGCTTACCAGCTGTGTTACCCTGAACAAATGACTAGTCATCTAAGTCTCTATTTTCTTATTGATAAAATAATGGCATTCCAGAAGACAGATGATGAAGCCTGCTACCCACCCACTCCTGTCAAAGAATCTAAAGACATTAAGTTATTTTTTTTTTGTCTTCATAAGCATCCATTGAAATGAGCACTCCGATATATACAGATGATTAAAAAAAAAGAAAAACAAAACTTTTGTAACCAATATCCATAGACAAGCAAAACAAATTTCTATACTGGTTATCTGTTTCATTCTGTTTTGTTTTTCTTTTTTATTAATGGGAGGGAATTTTGAAAGTAACCCAAAAAAGAAAAAAAAGGGACATCAAAGCATTTTTTAATGTACAGAAAAGGGAGGCCAACAGGAATAATGGACAAAAAGAAAGCTTTGAATTCTGCATATTGAAATATGACGTGTTTATATATATGTTTACACATATACATGATTATATATACACTCACTATACTTTGAAATTTACATTTAATTGCTATATACTTTAAAAAGAAAAGCAAGTTGTTCATGAGATTCATAGTTTCATAGTTTCTTTTTGCCTGTTCTGTGTATAGAGTGCTGATTTTATTTGATGTTTATGAAGATTAAAAAAAATAGAAAAAATAAATAATTTAATGGTCTTTAAGCTCCATTCTAACTCTAAAACTCTGGGTCCTTCCTTGGATAGGGATGGGAGACTGGTACTGGGGACATTATTCCACTCAGGTGAGTGGAGTGAAACAAATAAAAACATGCACAACTAATAATAAATCAATAAATAATTGATGTGTATTACCTCAAAGTTTATAAAGTGTTTTTTTTTAACAGTCTTATTTGATTTTTACAAGAACCCTGTAAGATAGGTACCACAGCTTTATTGTCCCCATATTACAGATGAGCAAACTGAGGTTAGGAATGTTAGTAACTTGCTCCTGAACACTAAGCCTCTACTTCCGATAATTTGCTTACCTCTTCTATGCAGTATAATGGAGAAAGGAGTCTGCAAAAATCATGAGCTAATTGATTTGAAATTAAAAGAATTCAAAGTATTTTTAGTCATTTAGTTGTTAATTCATCCAATGAGGCAGGTCAATATTAATCTTTGTGTCTATTTCTTCATCTGTAAAATGAAGCTGAAAAAAAAAATCTTCATTTAGGCTGAAAGTCAGCTGAAAAGCACAGGACACTGAAATCATCCTCCCTATTGCACAAAGTTGGTCTAAAACTTGGAACTGGCTCTCTTGGAGAACCAGTTAAAAAAGAGTATTCTTGATTTACAGAACTCTACTCCCTTGTTTTACTAAAAGACTGCATTTTACCCTGTGGAGAGCTTGGGACTTGGAGCAAATAGACTAGATGAGGTGGTTCTAAACATCGAGTCTGGCACTTAAAATCCTCAGCATCCCCATCAAAACACAGGCTGAGATGGACTAGTCTATAGCTATCCCAGGCTTGTTATTGTTGTTCAGTCGTTTTCACTCATGTCCTCCTCTTTGTGACCCCATATGGAATTTTCTTGGCAAAGATACTGGAGTGACTTGCCATTTCCTTCTCTAGCTCATTTTACAGAGAAAGAAACTGAGGCAAATAGAATTAAGTCATTTGCCCAGGGTCACACAGCTAGTAAATATTTGGGGCCAGATTTGAACTCAAAATGAGTCTTCCCAACTTAAGGTCCAGCACATTATCTATTATATGAGCTACTATATCTTCTCCCTTCTGTGTTCTGTTTCTTCCACTTCCTACTCCTCCTGCCTATCGGTCACAGGCAGGTTCCTACCATCTCTCTCCTGACCCTTGAGTACCCATTTAGGGAAGGAAATTCATCAATCTTAGGTCAGTTGGTCTCTTTACTTGTGTTTATTGTTCTTTGAGCCCTGGATTGTTTTGTTATTCTCCAAGGAAGCAAATTGAATTTGGAACTTGGAAAGGTTGAATTGAGGTCTGCCTAACTTGGAAAAAATGGAAATTTGTACAGACTAATTAAAGCCATCTAAGGAGCTTTAAATTCATGAGATCAATAAATCAAAAAGCATTTAAGGACTGAGTTGGGAACAATAACCACAATGACTACCATGATATAAATGAAAAGCAATATTAAAAGACAGAAGATTAAACATATTAAATTCTGATTAACTGCATTGGTCAACCTTGTTCCCTACAATCAAAGACTGAAGCACACTTCTCATAGGAAAAAGGTAGAAGACTGAGTGTTGCTTACTATCTTAGATATGGTCATTTTTTCAGATGGTTTTATTTAATTTCAGATAGTTTTCTTTATTATAATGGAACATTCTTTGATGGGAAAGGGTATATTAGAAACAAAACAAATACAAAGGCATCAAAAAACTTTTTTTTTTATTGAAGGGTCAGTATTCACTGGACAAAAGGATGATCATTGGTCTAAATTTATCTAGTCCAATTTTCTCTTTTTACAGATGAAGAAATTAAGGGAGAGTAAGTGCTTGGCCTAAGATCACATAAATATTGAGCATCAGAAATGGGATTTGAAGCCTGGTGTTTTAACTCTGGGTAAATCCAATTGACTATTCTGAGATGAGGATAAGGAGTGGAAGGAATGTACTTAGTCCCAGCAGACGTTTCCTGAGCACTGCTTTCTCTGACTGGGAGGCCTTGTTGCTGCTTTATCATGGTCTCAAAAGAAAAGATTTACCCGAGAATCATGTTTCATGTCAGAGTTTTTAAGATAATGAAATTAGCTTGGGGGCAAGGGGGATAAAAGGGGAAAAAAGAATAAAGTAAATAAGGAGGGCAGCAGAGAGGTCCCACAAATTCTTCCTCTGACATAGTAGAGGCTATATTATAATCCCTCTTGGATATTGTTAGCTGGATGATAGCTCTGGTGGACTTTTATTCTATTGGTTTTATCACTTTCTTATAGCAACTTATATAGATAAACTAAAAGACTGTGATATCCTCAATCATTGCTTTCCTGTTTGACCAATGGGGAAATTCACACAATTTCCTACTTAATTTTCCAGGACCTATGGCCAGGAGCTCATCTAACCTTAACTAAACCCTTACTGCTCCATAGGTAGCGAGGTGGTACAGGAAACAGAACACCAGGCCAGGAGTCAGGAAGTCTGATCTCAGACACTTATTGGCTATGTGACACTGGGCAAGTCATTTGACCTTATTTGCCTCAGTTTTCTCATCTCTAAAAGGAAATGGAGAAGGAAATGGCAAACCAGTATCTCTGCCAAGAAAACCCCAAATGGCATCACAAAGAGTCAGATGTAACTTCTGTAGCTCATTTTATTATTTATTTTAATTTTATTAAAGCTTTTTCTTTACAAACATATGCATGGGTAATTTTTCAACATTGACCCTTACAAAACTTTCTGTTCCAAATTTTCCCCTCTTTCCCCCCACCCCTTCCCTTAGATGACAGGTAGTCCAATACATGTTAAATATGTTAAAGTATATGTTAAATCCAATATATATATATACATATTTATACAGTTATCATGCTGCACAAGAAAAATAAGATCAAAAAGGAAAAAAAAAAAACCTAAGGGAAAAAAATACAAACAATAACAGAAAGAGTGAAAATGCTATGTTGTGTTCCACTCTCAGTTCCCACAGTTCTCTCTCTGGGTGTAGATGGCTCTCTTCATCATTGCACAAGTGGAACTGGTTTGAATCATCCCATTGTTGAAGAGAGCCATGTCCATCAGAGTTGATCCTCATATAGTCTTGTTGCCATGTAAAATGATCTCCTGGTTCTGCTCATTTCACTTAGCATCAGTTCAAGTAAGTCTCTCCAGGCCCCTCTGTATTCATCCTGTTGGCCATTTCTTATAGAATAATAATATTCATTCTCCAATTTTCTTTCAAAAGCACTCTCAATGTTGCTCCTCCCCCCTCCAATAGCATCCCTTTTCTCTACTCCATGAGATACTACCTATTTGTTCTTATCTCAGAGGAAGAAGCCTCCCTTCTCCTAGTCAGTGCTACTGTATCTGAGCCTCTGATCACCCACTCCTCCTGGATACTCCCTCCCGTTAGCTTTGTACAATTAAATGATAGAGTAGATAACAGCAATGAGTCTGGAGTCAGGAAAACCTGAGTTCAAATTCAACCTCAGATACTTACCAGCTATCTTACTCTAGGCAAGTTATTTAATCACTATTTGCCTCAGTTTCCTCAACTGTAAAATGGTATAGTAAGCACCTATCTCACAGAGTTGTCAGGATGAAATGACTTAATATTTGTTAAAGTGCATTAACACAGTGTCTGGCACGGGGTAGTTACTATGTAAAATGCCTATCTCCTCTCTCTCTCAGATTTCTTCCTTCTCTTTACACTTCTCAAAGAAATATATACAAAGTGAACTATATACAGTATAAATTGGAAATAATTGATGAGGGGTAGGCCCTGATATTATGAGAATTTAGGGAAAGCTTCCTGTAGGCAACAATAAGAAGTGGCAGATCAAGAAAAGACAAAGCAGGAAGATCAGCCCAGTGTGTTGTAATGAACTCTGGTTAACTGCAGTGACCAATCTTGTTTCCTGAGGTCAGATAATGAAACATCCTTCCCACCTCTCAGGAGGGAGAGAGGTGACTTATAGGTATAGAAGTTCCCTACACTCTTTGATGGGGCCATTCCTTTCAGTGAGCAAAGGCTCTTGGTAGGACACTGGTTATTACAAGGAAGAACACTGTAATGCTAAAAACCCTGACTACTTACTCTTAGAATATTCATATTAGTTCTTAGTGATCTCGCTCTATATTTTTTTCCTTAAGTGCCTACCTGATTGATAATCTGCCCTAACATTTTCCCAGGAGTTGCAGGAACAACTTCTCAGAATTGTGCCTCCAGCGCTAGTTAATTCTAAAAGTTTAGGTAAGGAGAAAAGTTGTTCTTCACCACAAAAATTTGGAGGAGAGGAATGTCTATGATGGAGTATGGGAATTTTCCCAGATGATCGTTACCAGCTCCAGGGAGGATGGATAGAAAGAGGGCCTAATACTTAAATCCAGTAGCTGTAGTATTTCTCTTTTCTTCAGATCTCATATGCTGCTCAAAATCCTTTGGGACTCCTGGAATGTCTATTAAAAATTCCTGATATTCCAGGAATAATTCAAACATCACAATTTCCATTAACATGCCCCGCTTAGTGTCTTATGAAGTTCCTGGAACAGAGCTACTCTTTCCATTATTGCTTTCACTAAGTATCATAACATTTTGGGATTATTAGCAACAGTCTAATCGCATCTTATTTCATTTTATAGATGAATAAGCTGGCAAGTCATTTGACCTCTATGGGCAGCTCAATGAGGCAAAAATTAAAGTATAAGGCCTACAGTCAGCAAGACTTGAGCTCAAAAGTCCAGCCTCAGATACAAGCTCTATGACCCCAATTGGGCAAGTCACTTAACCCTGTTTATCTTCAGTTTTCTCATCTGTAAAATGAGCTGGAGGAAGAAATGGCAAACCACTCCAAGATCTTTGCCAAGAAAACCCCAAATGGGATCACAAAAGTTGGATACTACTGAACAATAACAACAATATTTATCCTCCCAAGAGTTCAGTTTCTTCTTTTGATTTCCAATCTGGTAGTATTCCTATCACTGCCTTCCTGATATCACCTAAATCTTAGTGTGACCATTCAAACATTTGAGGCCCAAACTCCTTCTGAGTCTGTCTTGTTACCATCCCTTCTCTACTAGCATTGTTCAGTAACTCATGCTCAGAGATGTTAAGTCACTTGCCAATACTCACACACCTTGGAAGCATAATGTCAACTAAGATTTCTCTAACTTCTAGTCCAGTACTCTTTCCACCATGCTGCAAGAGAACAACAATAATTATATCTAACTTTGCCACTTATTTCTAATGGCCTTTGATGGAAGGCACATAATGCTCCTAAAAATTTTCAGCTAACTTGTGACACAATTTTAGCAAGATAGAAGTTTCAGGATGAGCACAAGACCAATTTGTTCATCAATAGGTTTATAATTGTCTCTAGTCTAAAAACTATTCTAGGTTAAGACCATTAAAAAGAAAATGAAATTATGATGTCTTCTTCCTAAGAGACTCTAAAGCAGAGGTTCTCAACCTAAGGTCTATAGGCTTGCTTTTAAAAATATTTTGATAACTATTTTCTGGAATAAATTAGCTAAGAAAGATTTCTCCAGTCAGCACCTCCACTTCTTTCACTTGATTCTAAACTCAATAATCTGACTTCTAATCTCCTAATTCAATTTCTTTTTTTTTTTTATTAAAGCTTTTTATTTTTAAAACATATGCATGGACAGTTCTTCAGCATTAGTCTTTGCAAAACCTTGTGTTCCAATTTTCTCCCCTTTCCCATGCCCTCTCCTAGATGGCAAGTAGTCCAATACATGTTAAACATGGTAAAAATATATGTTAAATCCAATATATGCATACATATTTATACAATTATTGTGCCGCACAAGAAAAATCCAATCAAGCCTGTTAAAAGAAAAAAAGGAGAAGCAAAATAAAATGCAAGCAAACAACAATGAAAAGAGTGAAAATGCTATATTGTGATTCACATTCAGTTCCCACTGCCCTCTCTCTGGATGTAAATGGCCCTCTTCATCACTGAACAATTGGAACTTTTGAATCATCTCATTGTTGAAGAGAGCCACATCCATCAGAATTGATCATTATATAATCTTATTGTTGCTATGTATAATGATCTCCTGGTTCTGCGACTTTCACTTAGCATAAATTCATGTAAGCCTAGAGAGACTAACTGCCCTCTAAAATCATCCTGCTGGTTGTTTCTCACAGAACATTATTCCATAACATTCACATGCCATAATTTATTCAGTTCAATTCAATTCAATTCTAATTCAATTTCAATTGTCCCCTTCAGTAATCAGTGATCTCCCAAATGCCAAACGAATGGGTGCTTTTTTTTTTCAATACTCATCCCTCTTGACCTGTTATCTTTGTACTGTGACATTCTTATGCTCAATATTTTCTAGGTTTTGTAACAATACTTTCTACTGATTCTCCTGCTTGTTTGACTACTTTTGACTTCCTTTGCTGGATCTTCATCAAGGTCACTCTCAACATCACTTGATGTTCCCCAAAGAAATGTCTTTGGCTCTCTTTTCCTCTCCCTCTGTACTAACTTACTTTGTGATCACAATAGCTCCTGTGGATTCAATTAACATCTTTGTGTAGATGATTCTCATAACTATTTATCCAGTCCTAACTTCTTTCCTAATCTCCAATCACTGACTGTCTGTTGAATATCTTAAAATAGATATCTTATAGGCATCTCAAACTTGATATGTCTAAAATAGAGTTCTTTTCTTTCTACCTTAGGCTCTCCTTACCCTATTCTGAACTTTCCTAACACTGAGGGTATTACCTGATTCACACATCTGAGTGTCAATCCATAACCCCCCCCCTCACTCTCACACCCCACAAAGTCAATCTCTTGATGATTCCTTCTATTTATAATTCAAATTATCTCTTGTATTTCCCCCCTTTTTTTTCTAAGATGCTGCCTTCACCCTTTTGCTGATCCTTATCCCCTCATGACTATATATTATAGTACCCTGTTGGTCTCCTTGCCCAAGTTTCTTCCATTCCTTTCCATCTTCTACTTAACTGCTAAAATATAAGTCTGATCTTGTGCCCTCTTATTGAATTAACTCCAGAAACTTTATTATTGACAGGATCAAATATAAAATTTTCTGTTTGGCACATGAAATCCCTCACAACCTGGCCTCTTTCTAGAATTCATACATTTTATTCCTCCCTACATAAAATCCAGAAACAATGATTTTCTTTCTCGTCCTTATAAGAGATATTCCATCTCTTAATTCTTTGACACCTGATTGGAATGCTCTCTCTTCTAACCTTTATTTTCTGGATTCCCTGGTTTCCCCCCAGTCTCAACTCAAATCCTACCTTTCACAAAAAACCTTTCCTAGTCTCACCTGGCATTCCCCAAATACATCTAACTAATCACATTGCTAATTCTTTCCCTCTGAGTTTACAACTCATTTATTTATACTTGTATGTACATATTACATCTTGTATACATGCATGTATATACATAATCTGTATGCACAAAGTTGCTTATATATGTCTCCTCCATTAGAATGTGATCTCCTTGAGAGAAGGAACCAAATTTTTGCTTTGGTTTGAGTCTCCAATGTACTTGTCACATAGAAAGTGCTAAATAAATGCTTATTATTGTTGTTGCATTTCCACACAATTGGTTTCCTTGATATTCCTGTGTACTTTATTTTATTCATTTACTAACTCACTCCTCATTCTTATCTGCTTTCTTTATTTGCTGGGGTGTTTTTTTTTTTTGGCAGTGAGGGTTAAATGACCTGCCCAAGGTCTCACAGCTAGTAAATACCAAGTATCTGAGGCCAAATTTGAACTCAGGTCCTCCTGACTCCAGGACCAGTGCTCTACCCACTGTGTCACCTAGCTGTTGCTGGCTCTCCTCAATTCTCAGATAAAATTACCTTCTGCAAAAGCCTTTCCCAGCTCTTCCCTCCCAATTTAGCCTTTATATAAGTTATTTATACCTAGTTGTTTGCATGTTCTCTCACCCGTAAAACTATGAGCTCCTTGAGAACAAGGGCTGAGTTTTGGCCTTTCTCTTTGTAAGCTCAGCCCTTCATACAGTGCCTGGCGCAAGAAGGTACTCAAATGCTTGCTTACTATATTCTAAGAAAGAGTCCATAGGCTTCACCAGACTGCCAAAGGGAATCATAACACACATAAAAAGGTAAGAAATTGCCCAGCAGGAGAAGCTTATATGGTTCCCTCTTATAAACTCTGGGTTTCATAGTGTGGGATTTCATGTTCTTAGAGATGACATTTTTTTAAATTAACAATTATCATTGATAGAGACCTTAGAAACTATCAAGTCTACTCCTATACCCCTCATTTTATAGATATATAAGCTGAGGGCCAAAGAAATGACACACATTTTATATGAAGAAGAATCAGGATTTGAACCCCCATCTTTTGGATTTCCTTCAATTGCACAGTGCTACTTCCCCAATTGACCTCAGGAAAGAACTAAGAAGGACCTGAGGGACAGAGGAATCACAAACAATGCTAAAGAAAAAAACCTAGACTTGATTCAAAAATGGAGATTTGAGCATTTGTTCCAGTCCTTAACAAGGAATGCTTGAAGCTCCGGCAGCCGGGAATACCGGGCCAATGTACATATTTTTACACCATCAGACTCTCCCAGACTGCTCTAGATTTGGCTGTGAGCTCCAGTGCCAGAGCTGGAATGGAACTCAATAGTCAAATATTTTCATCGGTAGCAACTCCAACACAAGCAAAAGAGAGCTGCTTTGGAGAGTGGCAGTTTATTTGTGGTTTGGAGAAGGAGGAAGGGAGAAGGGGAGGAAGGGGTAAGGGAATTTAAAAAGCAAAGAATCAAGATTCTGTCTTCTCAGTGACAGAGAGAAAAGGTATCTGCTAGGTTTTCTTTCATATCACTTCACTGTCTGTCTTACCAAACTCCCTTATCAACCATATCAACAAATAAATAAATGTATTTAGGGGGAATGAGAGTAAAGAGAAAGTGGAGGGAAGGGAAAAGTGAGGCACTAAGAGCAAAACAAGAGACATCTGTAATAAGTTTGTTGATATTTTCCAGAGGGGTCATAGAGATTCTCACCCCATCCCTCCTCTTTTCATTCCTCTCCTCAATTCAGAAGTTCTCCATTTAAATAGCAGAGTTTGTCTCCTAAGGACAAGAGAGCCTCAGTAGTGTAATTCCTTTCTATGTCAACCTACACATAGGTATTGGTTTTTTTCAATTGTGTCCAAATCTTTGTGACCCGATGTGAGATCTTCTTGGCAAAGATGATGGAACGGTTTGCTATTTCCTTCTCCAGCCCATTTTACAATTGAGGAAACTGAGGCAGGCAGGGTGAAGTGACTTGTTCAGGATCAGAGGCCAGACTTGAACTAAGGAAGAGGGGTCCTTTGTCCTCCAGACCCAGTGCTCTGTGCACTATGGCACCACCTAGCCCCTTACATGCAAATAGTGAGAGGATTAACAGTAGATGCTATCATCTTGATGTGGTGGATGGAGTCAGGAGGACCTGGGTTCCTACCCAGTCTCTAACATATACTGGCTAGGAGGCCTAGAAATGGCACTTAGTGTCTCAGTGGGTCTGGACAATTCTCCACACTCCAAGATTCTAAATTGCAGAGAGAGGGCTGATCTCCATTGGGGGTTCCTAATAATAGGGAGAGGTTTGGTGATACTACTACGAAGGGGAGGGCGGCGGTTTGTGCCAGCCCACAAATCTGTCCAAAGCAGCTGATGGGTATCAAGTCCCCCCTGGTGCCAGGCATTAAGCCATGCTCTGAGAGCTATAGATAAGATAAGAAGGATCCCAAACCTTGAGGAGTTTGTAGTCTGTGGAGAAGTGACAACATAGACATGCGAGTCTAATATGCGGGCATCTTGTTCCAGGATGGCCCATTCTCCTTCAAATTAGCACCTGATTATCGTAATAGAGTTTAGCACTTGCCGAGACCACCTAATATGACACCACCCACTTGTGAGACCAATTCCAGGTGGTCTGGGATTGCACAAAACCCTTACAATATTTTCAGACACAAATTATTTAGACACCAAATGTGAGTGGTTTAATTTAGTTAAATTTAGTTAAAAGTACAAAACTAAATTGCAAGTTTGTTGCACTTTAGGGCCATGTCTTTATTTCTCTTGCACCCATGGAGCAGCTGAAAGAGTGTTGGGTATTTATTGATTAGTATAGGGTGGCATTTTTTTAATGCTTCATAAATAGAGACAGAGAAAAGCCTCAGTGAGTCACATCTCAGAATATGGGGAGAGATCCAAGTAATGCAGGAAAGATTCCTTTCACCTAGGCTTAGTCATCAATGCAACATCTGGTTAGGGAACATAGACAGGTGGAGCAGGTATTTAGTAGAGAGTATTTCAAACCCACTTTCTCTTTGGCTAATGACACATCCAAACGTGGTTCCCAGAACATTTTGGCAAGGATTCTGCAGTGGTGCATTTCTGCAAACAAAAGCATTATAGTCTACGGTGGGAGTGCTAGGGTTGAGGCAAAGGCTCCATAAGGGAACTCTGACTCAGGTTGGGTGAGGAGGAGTCCAAATTATTCTAGAGTACAGGTTTTCAGTATTGAAAAAATTAAACCACAAAACTTTTTTTTCTTTTCCTAATTGATACAGCTTTCCCACAAGAAGAAGGAAAAGTAACCTTCATGCAGAGGCTCACAGAAGGGAATCTGGGAATGTGAGCAGTTGGTAAAACATGATTTCAATTTCCTGACCTTAAATTTGTCTGGTAAGTGAGAGGGGAACAACTTCTGGGTGTTAGCTGGAGAATCAAATGACCTACAGAGCTGGCTGCTCACCTTTAAGTAGAGTACATAGAATTAGTAGAGTGATTTCTAACCTCTGTCCCCATCTCCTCTGTCTTTTACTACTATTTAACAGAATTTGAGAGTTGGGTAAGGTCTCAGTTTTCCAATCTCTAAAGTTATTAAGGTTGGACTAAATGATCTAGAATATCTCTTCCAGCTCTGAATCTATATTTCTATATTATGTCACTAGATAGGTCTCATGGAGTTTCAAATCAATTCAGTCTCTTCCCTTGAGAGAAAGAATGTCAAGTTACTCTTCCTTTGGCCAATGTATCCTCTGAAGGAACTCCCCATACTCCAAAATCCAGCTTTTCCAGTTTTAGCAGTCCTTTGCTGAGACAAAGTGATAGAATTCAGTTTTATATTTTTTATACTATTACTATGTGCAAGACATTTGGTAAGTTCCTGGGGTACAAAGATATAAATGGAAAGGTCCCTGTCCTCAAGAAGACTACGCTTCTAAGAAAGGGCCATAAATATACACCAAAGTAAATAAGCATATAGTTCAAAGTAAATTAGGAAAGAACATTAAAAAAGGGGAAGGGCAAGGATCAAAGAAGACTCATGGCAAAAGTGACTCCAGAAGCTTGCATCTTCATACGTTATGAGGATTCAGAGAAAATAGAAGACATAATGAATGCTTGACATAGGTCATAATAGCTTGTGCAAATGAATGGAGGTGAGAGATGAAATGCCAACTTTGAGGAATAGCTAGTAGACCACTTTGGCTAAAATGTAAAGTTCATGAAGAATAAAAAAAGAGGATCAAGTCTAGAACCCAAAAGAGAATCTACAGTTTTGTGATATAATGATCACTATGATGTTTTTCAGTCAGACAGACAATGAACATTTATTAAGAGTTTACTATGTGTCAGGCACATAAGACCTTAACTATCAGATTCAGGGTTCCAGCCCAAATCTATGAGTCTGAAGGTCACCGCAGTAAAACTGGGATAAACAAGAATTGGTCAGATTATCTACAATTTTTAGTAGGGGCAGCTAGGTGGCTCAGTGGATAGTGTACTCCCACACACCATGTAAGTCAGAAGTACCTAAGTTTAAAGCCAGCCTCAGACATTTGACACTTATTGGCTGTGTGGCCCTGGGAAAATCATTTAGCCCAACCTCTCCTTCCCTCCCCCCAAAAATAAAAATCCCACATATTAATGGATAATATTTAAAGAGTTATAGCACCAAGGAGAGTTCCCAGAGAACTTATTCTGAAGGGGGTCTCCAAGTTTCCCAGTTTCTATTCTTCATACAGAATTTATACCAAGGATTATTCCTGATACAGGCCTTCAACAAAAATATATTTAGCACCTACTATTTACAGAGGACAGGGCAAAGTATAACACAAACTTTCAACAAGACAGGATAAAGTTCTTTTTCCTAGTGCAAATCATCCTGTTTTTCCCTCTCTAACTCCACCCATGTCAATTTCTTCTTGAAATAGAAGCCAGAAGGACCCACACTTAACACCATATACCAAGATAAGATCAAAATGGGTCCATGATCTAGGCATAAAGAACGAGATTATAAATAAATTAGAGGAACATAGGATAGTTTATCTCTCAGACTTGTGGAGGAGAAAGAAATTTGTGACCAAAGATGAACTAGAGATCATTACTGATCACAAAATAGAAAATTTTGATTATATCAAATTAAAAAGCCTTTGTACAAACAGAACGAATGCAAACAAGATTAGTAGGGAAGCAACAAACTGGGAAAACATCTTTACAATTAAAGGTTCTGATAAAGGCCTCATTTCCAAAATATATAGAGAACTGAATCAAATTTCTAAAAAATCAAGCCATTCTCCAATTGATAAATGGTCAAAGGATATGAACAGACAATTTTCAGATGATGAAATTGAAACTATTACCACTCATATGAAAGAGTGTTCCAAATCATTATTGATCAGAGAAATGCAAATTAAGACAACTCTGAGATACTACTACACACCTGTCAGATTGGCTAAGATGACAGGAAAAAATAATGATGAATGTTGGAGTGGATGCGGGAAAGCGGGGACACTGATGCATTGTTGGTGGAGTTGTGAACGAATCCAGCCATTCTGGAGAGCAATCTGGAATTATGCCCAAAAAGTTATCAAACTGCGCATACCCTTTGATCCAGCAGTGTTTCTATTGGGCTTATATCCCAAAGAAATACTAAAGAAGGGAAAGGGACCTGTATGTGCCAAAATGTTTGTAGCAGCCTTGTTTGTAGTGGCTAGAAACTGGAAAATGAATGGATGCCCATCAATTGGAGAATGGCTGGGTAAATTGTGGTATATGAATGTTATGGAATATTATTGTTCTGTAAGAAATGACCAACAGGATGAATACAGAGAGGCTTGGAGAGACCTACATGGACTGATGCTAAGTGAGATGAGGAGAACCAGGAGATCATTATACACTTCGACAACAATATTGTATGAGGATGTATTCTGATGGAAGTGGATTTCTATGACAAAGAGACCTAACTGAGTTTTAATGGATAAATGATGGACAGAAACAGCTACACCCAAAGAAGGAACACTGGGAAACGAATGTGAACTATTTGCATTTTTGATTTTCTTCCCGAGTTATTTTTACCTTCTGAATCCAATTCTCCCTATGCAACAGGAGAACTGTTTGGTTCTGCAAATATGTATTATATCTAGGATATACTGCAATATATTTAACATATATAGGACTGCTTGCCATCTTGGGGGGGGGGTGGAGGGAGGGAGGGGAAAAATCGGAACAGAAACGAGTTCAAGGGATAATGTTGTAAAAAATTACCCTGGCATGGATTCTGTCAATACAAAGTTATTATTAAATAAAATAAAATTTAAAAAAAGAAAAGAAAAGAAATAGAAGCCAGGAAGAATTAAGAGGTCCATGTTTTTCAGATTGTTTTTGTTGTTGTTTTTAGAACATATTATGATTTCATTGGGAAAAGGAAATTCCAATGAAGAATCACACAAATCAGTATTTTTCAATTTCTAGTCTTAGGAAGGTTGGTCTCCAGACACTAAATAGTTAAATGATTTGTTCTGGGTCACACAATTAATATATGTTAGAGGTAAGGCTTAAGTCTTACTGACTCAAGAGATCAGATTTCCATTTACTACACAATATTGCCTCTAAGATATACCTTAAAAGACAAAAATTTGATTTTACAATTTTTTCTTCCACAGTATTTTCTTGTACTTCAATCACCTATATGGCAGGGAGATGGGAGGAGTGGACAGGACAGAAAGGGAACATTAACACCCAGTTCACATCTCTACTCCCATACAAAGTCCTATTGTATGGCTGAGGCTACTAGAATCTAATCTTCTTCCTGTATACAATGATAATCCAAATCCCACTTCAAAATATTGTATAGGAAACTGAAAGGCCAAAGTGACAGAGTAGAGAAATATTCAATTAAGCTCTCCCAAACTCCCCTCCAAGTAAATCTAAAACAATGCCTCAAATTGAATTCTCGAGTTACAAAACCAACCAAAACCAAGTGAAACAATTTTCCTACTCAAGACATCTTAGGGCATCTGTAAGAAAGGTCTGTCTCATGGGACAGTGAGAAAAGACTGGAGCACAGCACAGAGCTACAGCACTGGCCTCCCTGTAGGCCTAGCAGCAGGCCTTGAAGGTGGTTTCAATGGCAGGTATCAACAGCTTCAAAACCTTTTAGACCACAGATAGTGGGACAGTTGGAAACTTCTTTGAAAGAGATTGCAGAGGACCTTTTGCTGACACTGAATTCAAGGCCCTATTGCCCATACACAGTTATAGATCACATCCCAGAGCCAAAAGAAATATTAGTCGTTGCAGCTGCAGGGGATCAGGGGCTCTAGTTGGGTTCCAGGGTGGAGAGGAGTGCTTGTGATCTCATGAGGAGTAAGGGCCGTGGTCTCAATTCTAAGATAGAGGGGAACACTAACAATTGTGGCTTCAGAAGAGTAGAGGACCTGGTCATAGTCCCAGGCAGAAGAGCTAGCATCAGTGGATGCAGAGAAACAAGGTCCCTTCCTAGGTAAAGACCAAAGCACATAATGAGACAGCAGTGAACACATCTCTTCTTAGGTCATGCCCCAAAGCCCCAAAAACAATAGGATCTCATACACACACACACACACACACACACACACACACACACACACCTGGAACTAGCTCTGAAAACAGAAACAAGATAAGCTTGGGACAGTGTCCCTTCCACCCTAGGAGCAGAGCCCAACTTTAACATAAAAAAGTCCAGGAATAGACTGGAAAAAAATGAGCAAACAGCAAAAAAAAAAAAAAAAAAAAAAAAAAAAAAAAAAAAAAAATCCTGACCTTAGAAAGTTACTATGGATAGAGAAGATCAAGATACAAACTCAAGAAAGACAATGAAGTCAAAACAGCTACATGCCCAGTCTCGAGGAAAAAAAAAAAGTTAATTGGTTACAGACCCAAAAAAATTACTAGAAGAACTCAAAAAGGATTTTTTAAAAATCAAATAAGAGAGATAGAAGAAAAGTTGGGGAAAGAAATGAGAGATACATGAAAATTATGAAAAAAAAAAAAAAGAGTCAATAGCTTGGGACAAGAGATACAAAATTGCTGACAAAAATAACACCTTAAAAAAATTGGGCAATAACAAGACTATAGGATGATCAATTCTGCTAGACATGGCTCTATTCAACAATGAGATAATTAAAACCAATTCCAATTGTTCAGTGATGAAGAAAGCCATATATACCCAGAGAGAGAATCATGGAAACTGAGTGTGGAACACAACATAGCATTCCCACTCTTTTTGTTGTGGTTTGATTGCATTTTGTTTTCCTTCTCAGGTTCTTTTTTCTTTCTAGATCTGATTTTTCTTGTGCAGCAAGTTAACTGTATAAATATATATACATATATTGGATTTAACATGTATTTCAACATTTTTAACAAGTATTGGACTACCTGCCATCTAAGGGAGGGGGTAGGAGGGAAGGAAGGAAAAATTTGAAACAGAAAGTTTTGCAAGGGTCAATGTTGAAAAATTACCCATGCATGTGTTTTGTAAATAAAAAGCTGTAAATGAATAAATAAATAAAATGAGCTGGAAAAGGGGAAAAAAAGTCAAATAGTAGAAGAGGTACAAAAATCTATTGGCCAAATGGAAAAAGTGGTACAGAAATTCACTGGGGGAAAAAAAAAAGAACTTAAAAAGTAGAATTGGTTAAATGAAAAATGAAGTACAAAAACTAAATGAAAAAAAAATAATTCCTTAAAAATTAGAACTGGGCTACTGGAAGCCAATGACTTCATGAGACACCAAGAAACAATATTATAAAATAAATAAATAAACAGAAGAAAATGTGAAATATCTCATTGGAAAAGCCTGACTTAGAAAATAGATCAAGGAGAGATAATTTAAGAAGAGCCTAGATATCATATTTCAAAAAATTGTTAAGGAAAAATATCTCAATATATCCTAGAACCACAGGGTAAAAGGAAATTGAAAAAATTCACTGATCACCTCCTGACAGAGATACTAAAATGAAAACTCCCAGGAATATTATAGCCAAATTTCAAACCTCCCAAGTCAAGAAGAAAACTGATTAGAGGGGAGGGCAGATTAAGAGAGGTACTGGTCAGAAGAAGATAGATTTTTGAGGAGTGACAGAGTAAAAAATGAGAGAGAAAAAGAAGAAAGATAAATAGGGGGAAGATGAGAGAGAAATACATATTAATAATCATAATTGCAAATATGAATGGGGTGAATTCCTCCATACAATAGAAGCAGATAGTAGAATAGATTTAAAATCCATTTTTATGTTACTTATAAGAAACACACTTGAAACAAAGAGATACATGTAGAGTCAAAAATAAGGGTCTGGATTTTCAGCTGAAGTTTAAAAAATGCTAGTGTAACAATCATAATTTCAGACAAAGAGAAAGCAAAAATAGTCCTAATTAAAAGAGATAAGCAGGGAAATAAATTTTGCTAAAAATTACCATAAGCAATAAAATAATATCAGCACTAAACATATGCACCAAATGGCATAGCATCCAAATTCTTTTTTTTTCTTTTTGCTAAGGCAATTGGAGTTAAGTGACTTGCGTAGGGTCACATAGCTAGGAAGTTTCAAGTGTCTGAGGTCAGATTTGAACTCAGGTCCTCATGACTTCAGGGTTGGTATTTTATCCACTGCACCATCTAGCTGCTTCAGCATCCAACTTCTTTTTAAAAATATTATTATTATAGCTTTTTATTTACAAGATATATGCATGGGTAATTTTTCAGCATTGACAATTGCAAAACCCTTTATTCCAATTTTTCCCTTCCTTTTCCCTACCCTGTCCCTCAAATGGCAGATTGACCAATACATGTTAAACATGTTAAAGCATAAGTTAAATACAATATACAGCATCCAAATTCTTAAAGGACAAGTTAAATGAGTTACAGGAGAAAGTAGAAAATAAAACTATACTGGGGGAAGGCCCTCAATTTACCCTTCTCAGAACTAGATAAATCTTACCATAAAATAAACAAGAAAGATGTTAAGGAAATAAATAGAATTTTAAAGAAGTAAAATATAATAGACCATTGGATAAAATCAAATGAAAATAGAAAAGAGACTTATTTTTCTCTCAGCAGTATAGAGAACCTATTAAAAAAATTGAACATATATTAAGACATAAAAACCTTACCACCAAATGCAAAAAAAAAGACATTTTAAATGCATTTTTTCAGACCATGATGTAATAAAAATTATATTCAATAAAGGGTCATGGAGACAGGTTCAGATTAGATCAAAGAACAAATCATAGAAGCCATCAATAATTTCATTAAAGAGAATGACAACTTTAAAAAATAATTAGAAAAAGAGCAAATTAAAAATCCTCAGTTAAAAACCAAATTGGAAATCCTACAAATCAAAGGAGACATTAATAAAATTGAAAAAAAAAAACATTGAAACTCATAAATAAAACTAGAAGCTGGTTTTATGAAAGAAAAAAAATAAATAAACTATTGGTCAATTTGATGAAAACAAAACAAAACAAAACATTTTAAATACACTGATACTTTGGTATTATTAGCATCTATCTAATATGCTATCTAATACATTACTCTTCTAATCCATCCTCCCTTAGAATTCCTGGCTTTCTCCAAAGCTCAACTAATGAGCCACCTCCTAAACAAAGTCTTTCCTTGATTTTCTATTAGTGTAGCTGGAGAAGCATGTTTGTCTATTTCTATGGTCAAGAGCTATGATTCCCACTGAAGAAATTCCTTCTAACAATATGGATAAGTATCTTTCCTGCAAATCTAAGTAGTTGGTGGTAATTGCTGGTACTATAGGGTAAAACAATTTGCCAATGTTTGTGCAATCTGAGTGGATCAAATATAGGACTTGAATCTAAATCTGCACGATTCTCTATATCTACTATGCCATGCTGCCTCTACATGATGTTCTCTTCTTAAATAATCATGTAGATAGTTGTTTATATGCTTTGTTCTCCTATTAGAATCAAAACTCTTCAAAGGCAAGTCCTATTTTCTATTTTTATTCTTTGTACCCTCAGGACCTAGCCCAATAACTTATAGATATTAAATGATTAATACATTTTTTTTTTTGGATTGAATTGGTAACACTTCTCTAAGTACAACCTCTCCTAGGCTGAAGGCCACACAGTCTTTCCTGATTTAATACTCTAGACACTATGTGGTACTGAATTCTATCAAAGCAAGGATCTCCTCACAATGCCCTTAGAAAAGAAGTGGGGATGAAATCATTGGTTCCAATGGAGCCATTGGTAAAGAAGGTCAGCATCAGCTGCACAATTATATTGTTCTAAGAACGTATTGGTTAAGTGCTCAAACTTCCCTGGTAAGGATGTAGAGGAAGATTGCCATGTTCATCAGATATAAACTATACTAATTCACCCATTTAAAGAGAGTGGGGAAGAGGGGAGGAGTCTGCTCCACTAAAGAACTTGATGTCATATTCTGAACAACTTTTGCCCCCTTCCCAAAGGAACATTCTTCCCCAGATAGAAACTGAGAGGAAGTGAAAACTCCATAATGCAAAGACTATAAGAGACAACATCGTTTTGTGGCCTTTTCTTGTTACTTGTGGCTTGTTATATATATATACTCAGGGGAAAAGCTGGGTGTTGGTATAAGGGAAGAGGGAGAAGACCAATTAGTACCCAGGTCACAGCCCTAACCCTCTAAATACACTCTCTTCTCACAGTCCTTCTTAATTCAGAGCCAGGGTTCTTTTGCCCAAGTAGAGACTGATTCATCCACTCTCAAATTCACCTTCAATATTAAAAAAACCTACCCTCATACTGAAAACATTTCCCAAACACATTACCCTTCTGCTTTTCTAATCCAATTTCAATATGCTCTCTAATTCCTTGTACAAGCTATTACCTTTACTTATCCAAGACTAGATTTTCAACCACCCCCTTTCTGATTTCTAAATATCCCTGAGAGGGCCAGGAGATCATTATATACTTCAACAACAATACTATATGATGACCAATTCTGATGGACTTGGCCATCTTCAACAATGAGATGAACCAAATCAGTTCCAATGGAGCAGTAATGAACTGAACCAACTAT
This sequence comes from Antechinus flavipes, assembly GCF_016432865.1. Classification (NCBI taxonomy): domain Eukaryota; kingdom Metazoa; phylum Chordata; class Mammalia; order Dasyuromorphia; family Dasyuridae; genus Antechinus; species Antechinus flavipes. The sequence continues at coordinate 319,649,232 of NC_067400.1, read as the reverse complement.
ATCCAACAAAAGAACTCTGGGAGATGACTAAGAACCAGTACACTGAAATCCCAATCCCTATATTTTTGCCTGCCTGCATTTTGGATTTCCTTCACAGGCTAATTGTACAATATTTCAGAGTCCGATTCTTTTTGTACAGCAAAATAACAGTTTGGTCATGTATATTTACTGTATATCTAATTTATACTTTGATATATTTAACATCTACTGGTCTTCCTGCCATCTAGGGGAGGGGGTGGGGAGAAGGAGGGGAAAAACTGGAACAAAAGGTTTGGCAATTGTCAATAATGTAAAATTACCCATGCATCTAACTTGTAAATAAAAAGCTATTAAAAAAATAAATAAATATCCCTGAGGAATTTCGAGCACCTGTTTCTTTACAGCCTCCAGAATATATCTATTTCCTTCTGGCTTAGCCTTACAATATCCCCAACTTCTTAAAAAAAAGTCAATATTCTTTTCCTCATGGAGCTTATAGCCTGATAGAGAAATATGGGATATATACAAATAACTACAAGCAAGGTAATAATTAGCATTTACATTTCAAAATAAAAGGGTCTTTACTAATTAGTCTTGTTTCTCTAGAGATAAGATCTTCATCTTCAGAGGATTCAGAGATTCAGTTACCCAAGAACCTTTTTTAAATTGATTTTTAATTCAATTTCATTTTGTTTTCAGTTCCAAACTCTGCCTCTTCCCTTTCCCCCCACCAACTGAGGAGGCAAGAAAAATAAAGCCCATTAAAAATTGTATACGTGTGTATACATACATATACACATAATACAAATTTTCATGCAAAACAAAATTCCTGTGTCAGCTATGTCTAAAAGAAAGGAGGAAGGAAAGCTTCAATCTATAGTCTAAGCCCATCAATTTTCTATCTGACAATGACTAAGATGCTTTATCATCAGTCATTTAAAAATGTAGTTATTTATTGATCAGATTTTCAATTTTTTTCAGGGTTGATAATCATTAGAATATTGTTTTTATTGTTATGGGTTTTTTTTCCTTCTGATTGTGCTCATTTCACTTTGTATCAGTTCATACAAGTCTTCCCAGGTGTTTCTGAAACCATCCCTTCATGTCTTACAGAATAATAGATTCTGTCACCTATGTATACTATAACTTGTTCAGACATACTTAATTGATGTGCATCCCCTCAGTTTCTAATTCTTTGCTATCATAAAAAGATTTGCTACATATTGATCATTTTCCTCTTTCTTTAACCACTTTAGGATATAAGCCCAGTAATAGTATTGCTGGATCATGAGTATGCACTTTAATAGTTGTTTTTTTTTTTTTAAACATAGCTTTATTTTTTGCATGTTGTGGACTAGATCATAGCTTTACCAATAGTGGATTACAGAATCTATTTTTCTCATATTTCCTCTATGATTTGTCATTTTCCTTTCTTATTAACTTTAAACAATCTGATGGGGAGGAAGTGGTGCCTCAAATTGTTTTAATATGCATTTCTCTGATTACTAATGATATCTTCTATGTTCTTGTCTGAAACTAAAATCAAATTCTCCAAGAAGATTTGGGGGCATCCATATTCTATGCAAGCAATTTTGGGTCAGACCTCAGGGGGTATTCTGGTTTCTAAGACATTTTCAAATATAAGGCCCTTCAGTCACTTCTTCGGGAGAGCTCTCTTTCTGAAAGTTGGTTAATCTAGGTTCATCTTTCATTTTCAGATGAGAAAACTAATGTGGTCAAATGACTTGGCCAAGATCACACAGGTAGCACTTATCAATGCTAAATTCAAACCCATATTGTCTGACTTCAGAGTTAGGAATATTTCCACTGGACCATAAATCTAACTCTACTTCAGGGAAAGAGCCCACTCTATAATTAAATATTGTTTTTGTTGTTCAATAGATCACTTTAATAGTAAACCTCCTCCCTGTAGAGGAAGCTGGTGAGGCAATAAAGGTACTATTGGGCTTGGAATGAGGAAAACCTCATTTTAAATTGTGCTTCAGACATTTCCTTACTACCGTGTTTCCCCGATAATAAGACACTGTCTTATTAAATTTTTTAGACAGAAAAACACCAGAGGGCTTATTTTCAGGGGAGGGCTTATTTTAATGAACATTGACAGCAATTTTAATAAAAAGGTAAATGTGAACAAAAAAAAGTACCTTTATTCAATAATGATCATGTCATCTTCTTCAACAACATCGTCATAAGTGCCCATACCCTGAATTCCGTCCTGGATGTCTTGCACCTCTATTTCCTTCGGAAGAAGTAGCCCCAATCTGTCATGTCTAGCAATATAGCTCTCTTTAAAGGAACATGTCTTGTCCAGGTAACCTGCTCATAGTGCCTTGGTGACACAGCTGTCAGTAATTTTATTCCATGACTTCTTCACCCAAGTCACGACTTCTTGCAGACAGGGCTTCACAAAGTTTCCACGCTGATTTCTTTCCATTCTATTTTCAGTGTAGTCATTGACTTCCATGCGCAAATGGTCCTTGAATGGCTTGTTTATTGCAATATCAAGGGTCTGGAGATAGGCAGTCATTCCTGCAGGAATCATTACTTGATCTATTCTTCTCTCTGCAAGGAAGTTCTTCATTTCTTTAGCGCGGTGAGTGCTGGCTGAGTTCTTCTTTTACCCTCCATCATGCCCCCTGAGTTCTTCTTTTATCCTCCATCAGGCCCCTTTTATCCTCCATCATGCCCCCTCACTCCCGCTTACATACCGGGTTTTTATGTTGTCCTGCCTCAGCTCTCCTCCGCGGCACTGCTCTCAATGGTGCCAGCAAGCAAATCACTGGGGAAGAAGAGGATGGCGCACTCACTGCTGCAGCTCTGATTGGATGCAGCTTGGAGAGCGGCGTGCGTTTTACCCGGGGGGAGAGGGGAAGCGGAGACGGTGCATACAGAGGGTGCCGTAATGTAGCGTGTAGCGCAGGGGATCACCTTCACTACAGTAGCAATCTCAATAGGGCTTATTTTCAGGGGAGGGCTTATTTTAGAGGAATCTTGCATAGTAAGGGGAGGGCTTATTTTCGGGATAGGTCTTATTATCGGGGAAACACGGTATATGTCCCTGGGGAAGACATTCTTGGGAATCTTTGCATTCTTAGCTGTAAAATGGAGATAATAATAGCACATACCTCTAGGGTTATTGTAATGATTAAATGAGTTAATATTTTTTAAATGGAGTTAGTATAATGCCTACCACATAATATAATGCTATCTAAAGGCTTTATTCTTTTTCCTTCTCCCTCCCTACCCCAAAATTTCTAGTTGCTAGTTTATAGATAATTTATTAGAGCATTAAAACATTATGAGTTAAATATATATAAACAGTAAAACATTATGAAATAATTCAACCAGAAATAAAGGGAGAAAAGCTGTAATCATAAGCAATTTAATTGGAAACAAGGGAAAATGTGACCTCCTCACTATTCTGTCACTGATTGAGAGGCAAGAGAAGAAAACAGAAAGGAAAATATGGAAGAGAAGGAAAGTAATCAGAAAAGAGCCTACATCACAATCTTGGGACTCAGAAGTGTAGCAGAGAGACCAACAGATAAAACAAACAAAGTTTATGTTGTTTCCAAACAATATAACACACAACTTTTTCAGGAACACAGTTCCCCCTTAAACTTATATTCCACTACTAGCTTTCTTGACATTAAAGTTACAAATAAAAAAGATTTAAAAATATCAGCCTAGTGAGGAGACTTAAAATATTGGAGATCACTGTCCCTCTTCCCTCTCCCTTGAAGGCAGAATAACAACAACAACCAATTATAAAGATTTAGTTTGAACAAAAGGAAGAATTTTCCTGGCAGTTGTTACTCAATTGAATGGATGCTCAAAAGTTCTTTTGTCCAGATATTTCAGAGGACTTCCATCTTATTGGAGAAATTTAGGTCTGGCTTTACCTTGAATTTTCCCAGCATACTTTGTAGTCATTTTCCCACCCTAGTATGCTGGGAGAACTCAAGATAAAGCCAGCCCCAAATGAAAACTTTTCTACCAATAACAATTCAATTCAAATGAACAAATATTTATTGTTCATCTTGTTCAGAATGATGAGTCATCACCATTTAATAAAAAAGCCGGATATCTCTAGGAGCAATACGCAAGTTTATTCCAGAGAAGTGGGCATCCTTCCAGTTGGACAAGCATGGCAGCTTTTGGGACAAGTTTTATACTTTAAATACTCCCTAATGCAAATACCCCTCCTACCACTGACCCTCATCCTCATTGGCTGAGGGTCTTACATTCTAAAGGATGGAACTATCCAGGAAATTGAACTTGGGCCAATAAGTACATAGTTGCTCATATTTGATCAAGATAATGATGCAGATTGTGTCCCCTTTAATCTGTGGGGGAAGGGTTAGAAAGGCCCTGATATAAACTGTGTCCCTTTTGGGGGGAAAGATGCTTCTGACTCTCAAACCCTTTCTGGCCACCCTTTCCAGACAACTCCCAAGATAAGTAATCTCTTTCAATTGGAATTTTCGGCCTGGGGCACAGTCACTCAAACTGCTCCTCAGCTCCAGACCAAGACTAACCTTGTGATGATCTTTTTCTTCTTTAAAATATAATAAGATGATGGTTCTCTCTAGGAGAGAGCAGGTTTCTCGGAGAGGTTTTCTGGAGGCAGCCTTAGTATCAGTTCAGATGAATAATTACCTCAAACGCAGCCAGGTGATAAAATTTCAGATCTTTTATTGTCTCCAATGTAGCCTGGTTAGCTTACAGGCCTATCTCTCTGCTTGGTTCCAAGAGCTCCCTCCGAATGTCTCCAAATCCAAAGGTTTGTCCTTCAGCCCAACCAGCACAAAGGTGAATCTGTCTTGCCTCCGAGAGAGGGCTTCTAGCTCTCAATCTCCCAGAGTGCTCTGTGTCTGTCCCAGTGTGCATCTAATTCAGCTGAACTCTCTTCCGAAGTAACTAACTAACCCGAAGCTAAGAGCCTCTTTATATATGATTTCCCAAAGGCTAACTCCTCCTTCTGGAGGCACACCTAAGGAAGGTGTGAATTCACAAAGTTACAAAATTTATTTTGTGAATCTCCCATACTTGTGAACTGCAATGAGTACTGGTGTGAACACAAGCATTGTATCAATTAGTTCTACTTAGTACCTTGTTTCAGGTTCTGGCCCAAAACATCTCTTTGGAGGATTAGATCAATGATACTGACCATGCTAAATTAGATAATTATTGTCTCTATCAACTCTAATAACTTAACAGTTTGTAAAGATTCCAACATAACCCAACATGACCAAGGGTTTGTCAACCCATCTTTGCTAATTCCTAAGGCCTGCTGAGAAGTTGGTTCTTCTCATTGTAAACCTATTTTAGCTAAATGCCCTTCTGGACTTAGACCACTAATGAAGATATTTTCTTCTTAGTGTGAACCCATCTTTGCTAAATTCCCAATCGGGAGTTTGCCTGCTAAGTCTTAGCATGCTGTTTTCTTAGCATAAATAAACCCATTCTTGCCACAAACTTTGAGTCTGTATTTATTGGGGTTTAAGAATTCTTTCGCAAAACCTGCATCAGCCAAGGGGATGCCATTACTATTAACAGATCTCTTACCCTCCATTCTCGTACCTCATCAGTAAGAAATTGAACTTGACCAATAAGTACATAGTTGCCCCTATTTGAAATAGGGAGACGCTTATGTCATGGGAGGATAGCAGGAAGGGGACAAGGTATGCCCTTGACTCAATCTTCAAAGTCCTTTAGGCCTACTCAAACTCTGAAATAGATGAAGTCTTACTCGATTTTCACAAAGATCTCACCTCATCTCGTTTCATTGGGTCAATGCCCAAGGACCTTCAGGCCTACTCCAACTCTGGGGGGGGGGGGTAGTTAAACTTGATTTTCACAATTATTTGACTCCATCTTATTCAATCTACTATGTTCAGAGAAAAATATAAAAGTAAGGAAGTAACTCTTGAAAACCTAGAACCAAAAACACATAGATGAACATAGAGAGGTTTAAAATTAATTGTAAAAGATGCTGTCATTTCAAGCAATCCCTTTATGAAATATGAGAGTGTAGATCTTGGGTTTTCAAGTTCCTCTCACTTACACAGCATTTAGGTAACACACAGTCCTTTTCTTCCTGGAGATGAATTGGCCACATGTATATTGCTATTTATGTCACTGGACCTTCACAAGGATCCTTGGAGATAGTTAAGAAAATATCCAAAATTTAGAGATAAGTAACTAAGGCCAAAGGGGCAGCTACGTGGTGTAGTGGATTGAGCATTAGACTGGGAGCCAGGAAGATAACTCTTTCAGAGTTCAAATCTGAGTTCAGACACTAGCTGTACAACCTTGGACAAGTCATTTAAGTCTGTTTGCCTCATCTATAATATGAGGTAGAGTGTGAAATGCCAATGACAGACAGGGTCATTGCCTAGAGAGGCATAGTAGAGAAGGAAATGGCAAACCACTACAGTATCTTTGCCAATAAAACTCCCCACTGGGGTCATGAAGAAACAGACACACCTGAAACAACTGAACACAAGCAGCAGTTGCCCCAAAGTCCAAGTGAAGTCAAGGGACTTATTTGTCTAGCTGGTAAGTGGAAGAGCTGGCATTTGAACTTGTTCTCAAACCCATACTTCTTCTACTACATTCTGGCATATAATTCACAGAATAAACTATCCACCCATAAATAATCCTTGGGAGAGGAAATTAATAGATGTGTTTGTGTGTGTGTGTTATAGTTTTCAAGGATGATAGTCATATGGACAAATTAATCAAAGACCCCTGTGTGCTTCATTTACCATTTATTTATTTGGCCTATAATCCTTTGCTTTCATTATAATTACTTATGTTAGGGGATCCTTTGTGTATTAAGGACTATGTCTAAGTGAAGGGGCAGGTCAATTCTCTGAGAACCTCCACAACTGTGAATCATAAACCTGAAGGAGTTGCAAAGCAGCCTTTGTAGATGTTCCTTATGGATTGGGAATGAAATAAATTGAAGGCAGAGGGAAGAGGAGAGAGGTTAAAGAACACAACTGCCTCTCAGTCTCCTTGTATCATCATAATCTTCTCACATGAAGAGATCCATTCTACAGGACTGAGTTAGAACTCCAGCAACCATTGGCAGGTGGCTCCCGTATCACAACATATCAGTTCAGTACTTAAGGAATTCAAAAGTTCTGAATTTAGGAGTCAAGGAGAGCGGAGTTTAAATTCAGCCTCAGTAACTGTATGGCCCTAGGTGGGTCACCTAACCTTTTAGCCTCAGTTTTCTTAAGTCATATAATGGGAATTATAATAGCACCTATCTCACTAAGTTGCAGTAGGGAAAGAAATGCATAAGCTTAAGATTCCCTCCCTTCTTTACTGAAGCAGAAGATTATGGGTGTGGACATTGCACATAATGTCAGATACAATTGATATGTTAGTTTTGCTGAACTTTATTTTTCTCTTTTTGTTATTCTTTGTTACATTGATGACTTAGTGGTTAGGAAAGGGTGGTGCACACATTCAGAAATAAGAATGAGGTAAAATAAAAGATAAAAATAAAATTTTAAAAAAGAATATAATGTAAGTGTAGTTCCTATATGTGGCACAGAGAACCCAAGGATTGCATGGAGGAGTCACTTTGAGACTGGGGTTATATAAATTACAATTACACAAACTCATAGAACATAAAATAATTTGCAAAACAATAAAAAAACCTTAAATTCTATTCCTATTCACATTTCTATTCACAGAAATAATTTTTAAGATAATTTCTGTTTTAAAAATAGGCAGAAGTCTAATTTTGGAAAACTAAGGAATCCAAAATTCTATTTGATGAACAGAAGGGAGTCACTTAAGATTTTTGAGCAAGGAAGTAACCTTACTAGATCTATACATTAAATATATTTGAGCAATTTCTAGATGTGGGAGTGGGCTGTCGGGCTTTGAAGATAGGAAGAAAAAGTTTAAAAGGTGAAATAATTTGCCACTTTATAGTTTTCTGTTCCATTGACCTGTCATTGTTTTTCCTCTAGACATTGAAACTCTCCTATTTTGAGAATTAAAATTTTATCAGAAATCATTTTAAATATGTATTTTTCAAAAGCTTGCTAAATTCTTGAGCATAATTTTTTGTCTTGAGGTTGAATTTTCCCTCCCTAGAGGTTTACTTTTCCATTTTTAGAATCAAATAGAATTTGCTATACAAAATATGTATGCTTATGTTGGATTTAACATAGTTCTACTATGTTTGACATATAATGGATTACTTGCCATCTAGGGCAGGGCATGGGGAAAGGGGAGGGAAATTGAAACACAGGGTTTTGCAAGGGCTAATGTGGAAGAAAAGGTCCACGCATATGTTTTGAAAAAAATAAGAAGCTTTAATTTAAAAAAAGAATTTGCTATACATAAATTTGATTATAGAAAGCTTTTTTAGAAATAATGATAATAGCAATTCACATTTATATAGGGATAGGAAACTGTGTTCATGCATGTCAATTCCTTCTCTGCAGCTAGAATCTACAGAGATGAAGACACTTCCAAATTATGGTGCTGAAGAAGATTTTTTAAAATCTCTTAGACAGCAAAGAGATCAAATCAGTCAATACTTAGGGAAATTAATTCAAACTATTCACTGAAAGGTTAAGTACTAGAACTGAAGCTTAAATACATTGGCCACATAACGAAAAGATGGGACTCATTGAAAAAGACCTTGATGTTAGGAGAGACTGAAAGCAAAGGAAAAAGGGGGTAGTAGAGGATGAGATAATTAGAAAGTGGCATGGAAGCGATAAACATGAACTTGAGCAGGCTTCAGAAGATGGTGGAGGACAGAAGGGCCTGGTTCACTCTGGTCAGACACTACTGATTGAGCACTTCTGGCTTTCTGTTCATTTTATTACATTGCCTCTCATTTATTCTGTAAAAGTGAGGATACCTACAATTTCATGCAACAATAATCCTACTAAAGTATCTGCTTTTAAAGAATTGAGTTGAAGAAATAATTAGTTCTTAGATTAGAATAAATAGAAGCATAATGAATCAAACTACATGTTTTTCTCCTCTACCATAGATGTTTTATTTGCTAAGCCATTAACCCTATAACCAGTATATACAAAACTGCTGATTTGGGTGGATAGATTATTACTAAAAATTAGATTTTTACAGTGGGAATTGGTAGATCTGAAGAGGGAACAGATGTATTCTGAAATTAAAGGTGATATAAAAACAGAAAGGGAACCATAAAAATCATGTGACAATTTTTTAAACAAGAAAGGAATATAAATAAAAATGATTTTAAAAGGGGGCAACTAGGTGGCGCAGCCCTGAAGTCAGAATACTTAATGCTTCCTAGCTGTGTGACCCTGGGCAAATCACTTAACCTCAATTGCCTCAGCAAAAATAAATAAATAAATAAGCACTATAGGATATTTCCATTAAATCTGAAGGTATCAACAAGCTTTTTGGGAACATTCTGTAAATTAGCTAGGGAACCTAACCTCAAACCTCTCTTGGGCTAAAATTACCTCTAAAGGAATTCAGAGGTTTTTTTCAAAGTGAAAGTTATAAATCACTTTGAAGAAAACTAGATCTTATAATAAGGGCAGCTAGGTGGAGCGGTGGATAGAGTGCCAGATCTGGAGTCAGGAAGATTCATCTTCCTCAGTTCAAATGTGACCTTAGATGCTTAATAACTGTATGACTCTGTGTGTGACACTTAACCTGTTTACCTCAGTTTTCTCATCTGTAAAGCAAGAAAATGGCAAACCACTCCAGTGTCTTTGCCAAGATAACCCCAAATGGGGTCATGAAAAGTTGAACATTACTCAACAATAACAGCAAATATCTTATAAGTTATTATTAAAGATATATTAACAGTACTGCTGTCTATGCTTTATGTATGTGTGTGTGTGTGTGTGTGTGTGTTACACACATATTGTAATTTTATTTTAAATGCAGGGGCCAATGAGAAAGACCAAGAAGAGCTGTTACTATACTCATAAGTTAGATTATTTGCTGGTGCCCAAGTCATATCCTGGGAAACTGGAAAATTAGTGACATTTGTCCTTCTCTTTCTCTCCCTCTCTTCTCCTCCCCCTCCATTCTCTGCCTTCTCTTCCCTCCTGCTGCATGACAGAACAGCAATGATAGAGTGCTAAAGGGGATAGGGAGCAAGGAAAAGGAAGTGCAAAGGATGTACCAAGCAGATGGAGACCAGAGATAGTAGATTATACTGAAGCAGTAAAAATAGTCAGGCATCTTTATACTAAGGAGCATTGACTTTCTTCCATAGCTTTTTCTTCTACAATCCTGTGGGTGGCAATGGATAGGGTGGGAGATATTAAACCTTTATCATTTCAAGGGCCCCAAAGAGAGTGTACAGCTAAGTTTCTCTGAAGCTAAAATGATTCTGGTCTTCAAAGTACTTAGCACAGTGTCTTACATGTATGTAGTAGGCGTTTAATACATATTTGTGGAGGTGAATTGAAAGTCAGGAAGAGCGCTTGTTAAGGAACTGACATTTTTCAGCAATGAGCCTCTCACATCCTTTGCAAAGCAGTCCAGACACAATCTCCAATCCTAAGAAACTAAGTTAATTGTTCAGGGCTTTTGACCATTGCTGCTTTTGGTCACTCATGATAAAGATTTTTTTTTTTTTTGCCTTGCTGCTTTAAGGAAATATAATTGATTGGCAGGGTTTTTTTGAAAGTTTGTTGGGAAATTGCCAAAATCAAATATATCAATTATTAAAGGATATAATACAAATGCCCAAAGTGCTGATTTCTTTCCAGATTCCTGGGCATTTACCTTAAATTTCCTCTTTAAGGAACACACAGAAACAATCGTGTACTTTATTCTTGTATGGACAATAGTTTTGCATAAGTAATTTCTACAGAAATTCTATTCATCTAAAAATATGCATATCGTTCTCATTCATTCTGCAAAATATTACCTTCTTCTCAGACAACTGTCTGACCCTTTGATCACAGGATTGAGTCTTAGAGTATCTGCATACACTTGACACAGAATCCAATCTACAGACACTCCCTGAGTTCCATGGAAACTTAAGATGATACTTATTTGAGCTTACTGCAGTTTGTACTTCTCTTGAGAATTTATATTCTAATTTGTAATGATTTTTTTATTTTAAAATTTTTGTGTAATATAGTTTGTTTTGATGTACCACATTGTATCTTTTCTATTAAATAGCAGTTTCTTATGTCTTATCTAATTTTTCTTTCCTTTCTCTTCTAGCGCACTGCATTTTATATAGCAGATACTTAATAAATAGATGGGGAATGGAGAAGTAACTGGTGGTAGAGTGGATAGTGCACTGGGCCTGCAATCAGAAAGACCTGAGTTAAAACCAGCCTCATACAGTGCCTAATGTGTGTATGTGACTATATAACCTTGTGTCACCGGAAAGTGACACTTAACAAGTCACTTAACCTTTGGTTGCCTCACAAAAGGATCTACTGGATCTACTGGAGAAGGAAATGGCAAATCACTCCAATATCTTTGCCAAGAAAAACCAATGGATAGCCATAGTCAGAGACTGAACAACATCAACAATTTAATAAATGGATATTTAATAAAGATATTCTGATATTGACAGAAGAGATGCAGAGATAACAATTTATCTTTAAGTATAAATAATCAGGAAATGTACTTTTCTTCTTTTCTTAATTTCATCAGGTCAGCAATGTTTTCTTAAAACTGTTTATAACTCCTCAGCTGTTTAAAAAAAAATCCAACAGTAGTTGCAAAAATGAAATATGTCCTGAATCAGTACTTACATCAGTAGTAATACACACACACACAAAAGATGAGAACAAATGTCTGAGTCTCATTTTCCTCATCTGTAAAATGGAGATAATGTTTGTACTACGTAACTCAAAAAGTTGTTTTGAGGAAAATGCCTTGTAAACCATAAAATGCTATGAATGTGAAGTATTAGTATTATAAAAATGAGAACGAAAGAAAAAGTTTTTCTGTATAGCCAAGTCACAATGTAGTAATGAACATTAAATTCAACATCCTCATGGAAAAGAAAATATCAGAAACCCACCAAATAGTTTTTTTTCAATTTTTGAAAATAGCACTATGATTTTTTAAAATATATGTATTAAGAAAGACAATTACAAATGAATCTCACAGTAGATGCCCAATGACTTTTGAAATGCTTCTTAGGGGAAATAAAGTACAAATAAATGTAAAATATTGAGGTATCAAAATGTTAATCTTTTTAGGGGGGAGGGTTCACTCATACAGCTAAATAACAGAGTCAAAGAACCTATTTCTAGGAAAAAAGTGCCCAAAAATATCAAGATAATTCAAATGAGGAGAACAAGGAAGCCCACAAAAGACCGTAGGTCAGGTGCAAACTAGAAATTAGGCAAGTCCCAAAGAATTTCTTTTTCCAAAAAATAATGTATGTAGGAACTTGAAAGTATGTCCAAAATCAATAATAAGAGGGTCTTTAAATACATCTAAGGAAGTCTTCTAAAAGGACCATTACTAGATGATGGGATAAAGAATGAAAAAGAGATAACATGGACAGGAAAGTGGAATTGAGATTGATTCACTGAATCAAGAACAAGATGTAGGGTGGAAGTTGGGGAATACACTGCAGGTGAACAGATGTTAGCTTTTTTCTCCCTCAATTTCTCTTTTTGCTTCTTTCCTCAGGTCCTTTTCTTTCGTTTTTGATCCCTCTGCTCCTTTTCCCCATTGAATATCTTTCCCTTCTGATCCTTTTTCCCCTGAATCTCTCTCCTGTTTTTTTTTTTTTTAACCATAACTTTTTTTTTTCAGTAAGCTACAATGTGAAAGGTTATTTTTTTTTTGTTTTTACGAATAAAATGTTTGTTTCGCATATTAAAAATTGAGTTTGTGTTGGTTATTAAGTACCAACAAAAACTGCAGGAGAAAATCTGAGCTGTTCCTGTCAATTCAATTCAATGAATATTATCAAGCAACGATCAAAGAAAAAAAGTGGATAAAATGAATGTGTTCTATTGGTCTCAAAAACAATTTGTTCCTTAGTTGGGAGAGGTGTGTGTGTGTGTGTGTGTGTGTGTGTGTGTGTGTGTGTGTGTGTGTGTGTGTTACACTTTGTTTAAGTGAGAATACTTGATTTTCAGTCAAGATGCATTCCCAATTCTTCACTTAGTAGTAATATGGATAAGTTTACCTCTATGAACCTCATTTTTCCCATCCACAAAATGGGTTTGATAATAACTGCCTAATCATCTTTTCAGAATTGTTGTGAAAACAAGGATGGAAAGTGCTTTGCAAATCTTAAAACTATTAAGAAGTGGTCCTGCTCCGGAAAAAAGTTTCTCCTGGGATGGATAGTAATGGTCGGGTGGAGACTGGGAATCTGGGTATATCTCAGACACTTAAGGGTTGGAACTCTTTAGAGAAAGGAGCAAGGAGGGGATGCGAAAGAATGGCAAGGGCCAGGAAGAGTTTGTCCATTTGTCCATTCATAGAACGTCATGCAAATGACATGCAAATCAGCGCGTGCTCCTTTGGAGTCAGCAGTCCGGGCACTTTGTGTCTGAGGTTCGCAGCGCCTGCTTCCCTCCCTCCCTCCTTCCCTCTCTCCTTCCACCTTTCCCCGCCCTCCAGCCCTTTCCCGGGTCTTGTCTTCCTTCCCGGCTCCCAGCGCAGCCTGCTCCGTACATCGCCCAGTGGCTGAGGTTAGAGCGAGCCAAGGCAGAGAGCCGGGCGGGTGGGCGGGTAGCCGGGCAGTGCTGCTCCGTCCGCTGCGGTCCGGCCGGAGAGTGAGCGGAGCGCGGCTCGCAGCCGGCTTGCTCCCACTTCGCTGCTCCGGGGCGGGCTCCCTGCCACCGGGCTGCCTTCGCCGACTCCGTGAGTACCGCGCTTTTGTCCCCACTTGTCTTTGCTCCCTCTTAGCTCGTGGCACTTGGAGGGGCGGGGGAGGAGAAGGTCTGGGAGGTGGAGACGGCGCACTCCCCAGCTCGGCCACCGGTGCCTCACTTTTTGTCCAGTACTCCGTCCCTCCCTTCAGACATCCTCTCCTCCCGCCGCACACTTGCCACCCCCGTTCTCTTCTCGGCGATCTGTCACCCTCCTGTCCCCTCCGTCTGGGCGCCCCTTTTCTCCTCTCTCCAAGAGAAAAGGGTGGGGGTGTGTGCCCTGACTCACACGGAGGAGAACACCGATTGCATGGGGCGGGATGGAAGTGGGGGGATTGTGTGTCTAGAGTTAGGGTTGGATCTTAGATCTGATTAGGAGCGAGCTTCAATATGAAGAAGGACCCTTTGGACAAGAAGCTACCGTGAGGATCTCAGGGAGTGGAAGGAAAGAGATGGGAGTCTGTCTCCAGTGGCACCAGCCTGAGCCTCATTTCTCATCTCTTAATCTTCTCTGTGAAAGGGTGATGTCCATCCCCCTCCCTTTATCTCTACCACACCCATTATCTCTACCAACCTACACCACATATAACCGAACTCTATGGGTAAGTCCAAAATAGAGTCGGTCTCTTAACTTTCAGTACCACTTTAGCCTTTCAGCGGCGAAGTCGAGAATAGTGTGTTCCGGGCAAACTTTAAAAAGCTTGACTTTAGCCTTTCGCCCTCCTTTTTCCATAGTCTCCACATCGGGAGCCCCTAGCTGCCCATTCTGAATCTTGCTTTCCATTCCAGTGGCTCCTTCCTTCCTACACTTTCAGATACTTTTTTTTAAAGCATTGGAAACGTTTGAAAAACTAATCCCTATTGTTATCCAATAAAGATTTTATGAGTTTCCCCTTTCCAATAGTATTTTATTAAGGAATTTAGGAGACCAAAATGTCAAGGGAATGAATAGCTTAGGTTAGAATTCTCTAAGATGGCAGGATAGGCAGTAAGAAAATAATTTGGGTGTAGGAGTCTTTTGGCTATCCTTTATTCTATGCAGGTTGTCCTTGGCCTTGGGGATAGAATTGCAAATAGAAATGGTTGTTATTTTCTCACATATCCCAAAAAGCTGCCCTAAATGCTAGCTAGCATATTCCCATTCCTCAAAGCTTCTATGGCTTAGATCACTGAGCTGTACAATCTTGCTCTCCCTAGACCCTCCCCCTCCAAAATGTACAGAATGTGGAAGTTACCTGTCTTCTCCACACTTCCTGAGTCTTTCTCTGGAGTGGGGAGCTTCATTGCTTCATTATCATTGGTGCCCTAATTTCTTTCCACTGCTCCTTCCAGTAATCTTTACAATTGCCCCAAAAGTTATTAAGTTATCCTATTATATTCAAGACAACTCTCCAAAATTGTTATTGCCCTATAGTTGCTGATCTACACAGAAGAAGGAAGTTTCCTAATTGGCAATTCCCTACCTACACAAATAAAATCACAAGATTCCTTCCCAACTCCTGTCTATCAATCTGTGTGCTAGGCACTCTCTTTGGTCTGGTGACATGAGAAAAACACCGCCCTCAAGGAGTTTACAATCTATTAGGAGAGTTTTGACCTGTATACAAGTAATTATCTTGCAAAGTAAAAATGTGATAGGGGTAAAAAGAAAGGTTCGGAAAAAAGTCCTCTCAGAAAATTTGAGTGGGGAACAGGGAAGGATCCCAGATGAAGGATCAGGGAGGGGCAAATTCTATCAATGTTTTTCTGAAGGTACATTTAGGGTATGGGATGTGGAGAGGAACACTTAGGGTTGACAAGAGGAACTATTGCTTGAAAGGACCCAACAATGACAGAATCTGTAACTGCCAGTAAAATATCTTTGGGACTAGGATTGGAATAGGCCCTAAGGAGGTTGTAGGGATATTTTGGTTTTACTAAGAGGTGATGATGATGATGATAGCATTTATTTAATACTTCAAGGAAACTGAGGCAGACAAGTTAAATGACTTGCCCAGAGTCACATTGTCTGAAACAATAGTTGAATTCAGATCTTCCTGATTTCAGGCCCAATACTACCCACTACCAGTAAACTACAGTTTACAGTACACTACCAGTTTACTACAAGTAAATATCTTCAAAGCTCTCCTCTTTTTGCCCCTTGCATTTTTTTCCCACTCTCTCTTTACCTTTTATTCCTCCTTTTCTCCCTTTCTTTGTCTACCTTTTTTTTATTTTTCTGTCATGTTCTCCTTTACTTTTTTTTTCCATTTCTGTTTATCTTCCTCCTATTTTATCCATCCTCAGAGGACTTATACTCTGAATGGGGCTCTAATGAGTGAGCATGGATCCCATTGTCTTGCCTAGAATATCAGACTTCTGATTTTCATTATAATCCTATTCACCTCCCTCTCAACACCTGAAGATTGAGAAGTATGAAAAAGGGAGTGGATTGGAGAAAACTCTAAATATGAGCAATTGATAGTGGATAAGTGTTGAATTGGGGGGGGACCCTCAGGACCTTATATCAAGATTTAGCTCCATACCTTTCTATAACTTTAATGTGTTTTTTATTTACTAAGATGATCTCCCTAACTTCTCATTAACAGAGATTACTTTTTAGAATTGTTCCTTTTTCAGTAGCAATGAAAGATTTTTGCAGGCCCATCCACACTTTTCTCATTCTGTCATTGAAGTGATCCAATTAAAGATCATGGAAATCATGAGATAACAAGTAGAGATTGGTTCATTTATTGTATTTTGAGTCTCCTCACACATTTAATAAATGATAATTGATAAATATTGTTAATCACTTTCAGTTTTTTCCCCTCATTTTACAAATGAGGAAACAGATTAAGAAAGGTAAGGTTATAGAGATAGCAAATTGCAAAAAGAGAATCCAAAAACCAGGTTCTCTCATTCTAAATATAAGGCTATTTTTAATACTAATAATTAAAATTTACATGTGTTGTAAAGTTTGCAAAGTACTTCATGTAATTATCTCATTTGCTTTTCACAACAACCCTTTAAGGTAGGAACAATTATCCCTATTTTTCAAATAAAGCAACTGAAGCTGGAAGAATATAAAAGCAACTTGCCCAGATCAGACATAAATATATGAGGCCGGATTTGACTTAAGGATTCCTGATTTCACATCTAGCATTCAATCTACCATATCCTTTTAGTCTATCCTCTGCTATCAGTTATACCCCAGAATAGGTTTTCTTGGTGTGAAGCCAACAGGTTTATTCTCTGATTTTGACTTCATTAAGACCACACTTTACTGACTCCCTTCCTACTTACAATTGAGTACAGCTATTAGGAGCCAGAATCTCATTTCCAGAATTTAGGGTAGAAGGTAAGGTAGTTTTTAGTTAAGAGGAGAAACAAAGCAGCAACATATGATCTAAAGAAAAGTATGCATATTGTTATAATAGTAATAAAATTCCCAGGTGAGAGTCGACTAGGGAGTGAGAGATCAAGGAATAGAGAGGAAAGTTCTGAAAGTATATTGGCAGACTGGTGGCAGTTAATCTGAGAAGGCTTCCTGAAGGAAGTTGAATGATCAGGTATAACTGGGAGTAGGGAAGACACATTATTGGTATGCCAGAAGGATGTATTTGTGATACAACAAAAGCTCCCTGAGGTTAGACACTGTTTCAATAGTAATAATAATGCAACCTAACATTTATACAATACTCTGTTTTACACATAGTTTATTTTATCTTTACAACAACCTTATAAGGTAGATGGTCTTCTTTTGCAGATGAGGCTGAAAAGTTGTGAGTTGCTCAAGATCATAGAGCTTATTAGTGTCAGAGGCTGTATTTGAACTTCAGGTTTTTGTGACTCCAGGAACAAAGGTCTATTTGTTTCACTACCTAGCTGTCTTTTCATTTTTTTGACTTTGCTTTACCAGGGATTAGCACCATGCCTGATACATAACAGAAAATTAATATATGTTTTTTGAATGGTAGGCTAAAGTTTTCTTTTTTCTGCTCTTTAAAAAAAATCTATTTGATTTTATTTTTAGTTCCATATTCTCTCCTCTTTCCTACCCTGAAAGCAAGAAAAGTCAAGTCCATTATGAACATATATATTTAAGCTTAACAGATTCCCACATTGGCCCTATCTATATGTGTTTGGTATGTGTGTGTGTGTTTGAGTCTGTGTGTATGTATATGAATCTTCATTCTAAGTTCATTGCCTCACTATCTGGAGGGGAGTCACCCTATTGATCCTGAGTCCTCTTCTTGGTCCTTGTGTTGCTCAAAGTTCTTATTTAGACAAAGATTTTCAAAGAGATGACTATAGAAACATTCTTCTAATTATTCAACAAGTATTTATTAACAGCCATTATATTGCCAAACACTGAGATACAAAGACAAAAACAAAATCAATTCCTGCCCTCCAGGAACTTGCATTCGATAGGAGGGAACAACAGACATATAGATAAACATATATAATAAAAATGTGAGGTAATTTGTTAGGGGCTTCATGCTCATGAAAAGCTTCATGGAGGAGGTAGTGTTTAAAGTGATCTTTGAAGGCCATTGGGGAACCTGCTAAGGGAGGTAAGGAGGAGGAGGTACATTCCAGTCATATGGGGAAATATCTTTTGCAAAGGAATGGAGATAAAAGGTAGAGGATAAGGCCAGCAAGAAGACTAGTTTGGCTGGACTAAGAAGTTTCTTGGATAAGAGAGCAAATATAATAAAATCCTAGAAAGATATCTTGGAACCAGATTGTAAAGAGCTTTTGATGCCAAACAGGAGTTTGTATGTGATCCAGAAGTAATAAGGAGAAACTGGCATTGAGCCAGAGAATAACATAATCAGACCTGTGCTTTCGAACTATCACATTGTGAAGTAAGAAGAACAGGAGATCAATTGTATATAATAACAGCAATGTTGTAATGATGATCAACTGTGAAAGACTTGGCTCCTCTGATCAATACAACGATCCAACACAGTTCCGAAGGACTCATGATGAAAAAATGCTTTCCATCTCCAGAAAGAGAATTATGAACTCTTAAGGGCAGTCTGAAGTATCATTTTCTCACTTTTTTTTTTGGTCTTTTTTTTCCTTTTTACTATATTGCTAATATGGAAATATGTTTTGCATGATTTCACATGCATAATTGATATCATATTGCTTGCCTTCTCAGTGAGTTGAGAAAGAAGTGCGAGGGAAGGAGAGAATTTACAAGTCAAGATTTAAAAAGAAAAGAATGTTTAAAATAATAAACATAATTTATCTTTTTTTAAAAAAAAAGAAATATCACTTTGGTACCTGTGTGGAGGATGCATTGGAGTGGATCCAGATTTAAAGTGGGGACTCTAATTAGGAGTCTAGACTGGAACTGTGATGTAGGATGGAGGGCCTGGAAGGCAAATGAATAATCTGACAATTGTTCCATAAACACTCACAGGTGTTAGCAACCACAATTAGGTTTCAGACTCAAACCTGGTAAATATGAATCAGAATTATCTAGTAATTGTCTCTCTTAGATTTTGGGGATTGGATTCCTATTTTAACTTTCACTTTATTTGAATTCAATAGACATTTAATTAAGTTCCTACCAGGCATAAGGCTCTGGAAAGTAAAAGACCCAAAAAATCCCCAAAAAACAAAAACCCAAGATTCTTATATTATACTTTCTAGGAGACATATGGAAGGAAGAGGGGAAGATGATTTGCCACATTATTTCCGATAACACTTTTCACCAACAGAAATTCCCTATTCCTTAGCAGTGCAATAAACTTATTTCTAAAAATAATTTTCAAAAAGTTCTTTTTAATAAATATTAAATAAAATAACCATTTCCACATAGGAATATAAAAAGAATTTAGTATAGCCTTCTATCCTTTTAAATATATATGCTAAATTTAGTACATAACTTTCAAAGATTTCCTGCTCTTCTGTCTTTCTTTCTGGCCTTCTATTCTCTTTTATGCATTAAAACTGCTTCAGTAACCTTCTTTTTTTAATTTTTCTTTCCCTTTTCCCCCTTTGTTAGCTACTTTTTTTCCTAACTCCTTTCTTGTTCCCACTCCAAAAAATTGAAAAAAGGAAAAAAACCCCAGAATCCTTTTAGCAAATATGCATAGTCAAACAAACCAAGTTCCTATTTTGCATGTCTAAAATGATAAAAAGAATGGATGAAGAGAAACCTGGGAAGATTTGAATGAACAGATTAAAAGTGAAGTTAGAAGAATGAGAACAATTTATGTTATAACAATGAAATTCCGCAAAATTTTCCCTAGGAATTTCTGTTAAACAGTCAATCAAATATCCCTTTCTTGGCATCCTTTTTACCCCCATAGTCTCATACTGACAGGAAATAAAGAAGAACAGGATTCTCTCATTATCAGTAGGATTCAGTTTTGGGAAATGGTAGTTCCTACTTATTGGGATCCAGTTTTCCTGATTTCAAGTCCAAAGCTTTATCCTCTATATCCACGATGCCTCTCTCTGGTCTTTTTGAGCCACCATAAAAATTAAAGGTCAGAGCTCAAACAAGTTGTGCCTTTGGGTCTTTATCATCTTTTTCACTTTCCTCTGTCCAAAAAAAAAAAAAAAAAAAAAAAAAAAATCTATCTGCTGACCTTTTCTTTATTCTATAAATATACTCAGTTCTTTGCTGTCCTAGAAACAAACAAACTAAAAACATCTTTCAATCTCACTGTCCCTTCTATTATCCATTCTCTCTCTTCATTGCTGAATTTCTTAAAAGAGAAGTAGTGTGACTTCACAGCATCTGTTTCGTTCCCAGATACTTAGTCCAGAACCTCTTATAACTGTTTCTTCTATCCCTGTCACTCTAATGAAACTTTGTCTTCCAAGGCTTCATGATCTTATAATTTAGATACATTGGACTTTTGTTTCTCTTCTCAGTATTACATTTGATGCTGTGGCCCATTCCTCCTTAATACTTTTTTCTTCCTTGGATGTTACATGACACTGAATTAATCATTCTACTCCTAACCCACTCACTATTCTTTATTTATGTTTTACTGATTTCTCATCATACACTTTCATTTCTTAAATGAAAGGTCCTGTTCTCAGCCCTCTTCTCAGAAGACTTTTCTTTGGTGTTATCAACTGACTTAAATTTTTATATCTTTATGGATGACTTGGATCCCTGTATTTCCTTCCCTAATGCCTCAAATTTAACCATCACTGAACTGTTGTTCTTCCCCTCAAAAATCTGTCTATCCTCCTAAAATCCTAGTTACCCAAGGCTCTTAAACCTTGGGGTCAGCTTGATTCTTCCCCTTTCCTTCTTTGTATATATCTTAGCTTCCAATTCCAATCACTTCAAATCTACCATATTTCTTCCATCCAATACTTACTCTCTGGTTGGTTATTCTTCATTTTCAAAGAGGAGTAAAATGATATCACCTTGTTAGAGTTTAGTTAAAATGTGTCACACTATTTGTGTGTATCCCTATGAACATATGACTCTATAACTTTACACCTTATGAGTTTCTTCTGAGCTAGTTCAATTCTGCTTTGCTCATAGAGCACACAGCACTTTCTCTTATGAGAGCACTCCATGCTGGGCTGTCCTGTGCCAGTGTGTCTCATGTCACACAAATAATTCTAAAGTTCTTAAAAGAGACCTTGCTTTTTCTGACCACCTTGTGAGTGCTAGCCCTATATGAGTTCTTTATGTAAAATAATGTACATTTGGCATTTGAATGATGTAGCCAGTCCATAGGAGCTGTGCTCTCTACTTCTCTAAGCATTCTAATTTAATGTTGCTCTCACCTTCATGTATTCAGTGTCTCAGCCAAATTAACTATTCCATATTCTCCATTTTGTCCTCTCCTTTCCATCTTTTCACTTTCACTCACACTCTCCCCCTAAATCTATATCGAACTCTATCTTTACTTTTTAGATTTACTTCCTTCTTAGAAAACTTAACTCAGATGTCATCTCCTCCAGGAAGCCTATCCTTAGGCTTCCACTCATCTCCCCAAGCTTCTCTTTTTCTAAATCTTTTCTTAGGTCTTATCTCACTTTCTCTGATAAACCAGGTAGTTATGTACTTGTCTTCTGCCCCTCCCATTCCCTTTAGGTTTTAAGCCTGGAGCATAAAGTTTTCTTTTTTCTTTTTTTTTTTTAAGTGCCCTCTGTGTACTCTACTTCAGTAAAGTAGATTTTTCAATAAATATTTGTCAGATTAAATTGAAGGGATGTACTGTACTACATACACATTTCATTCTGGAAGTTTAGTGGGTGAATTCTCCACATTTTGTTATATTTAGATTTCTTCAGTTTGGTGAGGTTTGCTGTGGAAGAAAAGTCATTCTCTTTACAAATTGTACTAAAAGGAGGGAAGATAGAGTTTTCTTGTTTGTTACAGAACAATAGACTCCTGATAGTCCTTCTGAGTTCTAACCAGGGTTATGTTGGAACTGATTATTAAATTTCAGTATGAACATATACATCTCAGAAATCAGCAAACTCTACCAATTAGGGCTTGATTTATTTTAGTTATTTCATTTTAATTGTTGATCTATTGTTAATTGTTTAGACTTAAGAAAGTGGTGGAGAAAATCTTAAAAATACACATTAAACTTAGAAGGTTGTTCTGCTATATATTTTCCCCCAGGCAAGTCAGTTGTTAAACATGTTAAGCACCCCCTTAGGGGCTTCTAATTTTCTTGCACAGTTTAGTGCAGTTATGGTCAAGGTACAGTGGGATAAGATTCCTTTCCTATTTAAAATTATTTTAGGGAAGGAAAGAAGAGAAAGGAAAGAGGGTCTGAAGTATTGTATTTCCAGAAACCTATACCCTACAGAATTTTTTTTCTTTTCACTTCTTTCTCCGGATGATTTTTAGTGCCATTGTTTGATTTCTTTCTGGTCTAGGGCCTCAGGAGTGTTAAAAGTCTTGCCACGATCAGATGACAATGAATAACAGAGCCTTAATTAGAGGTCTATGCTTTCAGGGGTCCTCAAACTATGGCCCGCGGGCCAGATGCAGCAGTTCTTTCCCACATGAAAAGCCCCTCACCCAGGGCTATGAAGTTTCTTTATTTAAAGGTCCACAAAACAGTTTTTGTTTTGACTATAATCAGGCCCTCCAACAGTCTGAGGGACAGTGAACTGGCCCCCTATTTAAAAAATTTGAGGACCCCTGTAATGTCTATCCTCAGTTCTAGGTTCTCTCATGTGGGCAATAGTTCTTGTCTTTAAGTGCAGGTCTGATCATATCAATCCCCTCTCCTCCATTCAATAAACTGCAATGGCTTTCTTTCATCTCTTGGATAAAATATAATGTCTTTAAGCATTCAGAGACCTTCACAGCGTGCCCCTCTACTTTTTTCAGTCTTCTTACACCTTACCCTCTCTTTCCCAATATTCTTTGGTTCAGTGATACTGGATTCCTTTCTGTTCCTTGAACAAGACACTCCATATCTGAACTCTAGGCACTTTCACTGACGGTCCCCCATAACTTGGAATGCTTTCTCTTCTCATCTCCATCTCTTAAGCTTCCTTAAAATGTCTACTAAAATCTCATTTTCCACAGGAAGTTATGGTTTGATCTTCTTTAATTCTAGTGCCTTCCCTGTTAATTATTTCTAGTTTATCCTGTACATAGTATATTTCTACATAGTTATTTGCATATTGTCTCTCCCATTAGACTGGAGATCAGGGACTGTCTTTTGCCTTTCCTTTACATCTTGAGGGCTTAGCAGTGTGCCTACCACGACAGAGTCTGCAGTTAAGTGTTTATTGATTGAATAACTGACTGAATGATGTTAATCTCAGTAATTAAGCATGGCTTGATTAAGCATAATTTTGAATCTCTTGACCCGGATCCTCCTCTAAGACAATTGACTATGTTATATTTCCATGTCCTTTTCTGAAAAGTGAAGGAGTTAGACAACTTGTTTTTTAAAATCTTGTAATCCTTTGAAAAGCAGTTAGGTATAATGGAAGCCGTACTGGTTGAGGATAATAGAGGCTTGTGAATAATAACTGTATTGTAATAAATACTCATATTTATACAGTAATTTCAAATTTACAAAGAGATTCCCTCTTAACAACCTGTGAGGTAGAGGATACACACATTGTTATCCATCCCTAGTTACAGGTGAATTAGTTGGGCTCATGTAATTGAAGTTAAGGAATTTGACTGAAGACCAAAACTATGAAGTAGCTGGTAGAATTCAAATCCAGATCTTTTTATTTCTACTATGTCAAATTGCTTCTCAGGAACAACTTAAATCTATATGACTCTGTAAGGTTTGTTTAAATAAAAAAACGTATTATACACACAGACACATGTATGTTCCTATATGTGTATATGCACTGTTCATACATGTGTGCATGTTTGTATATA
Source organism: Antechinus flavipes (assembly GCF_016432865.1). Lineage (NCBI taxonomy): Eukaryota > Metazoa > Chordata > Mammalia > Dasyuromorphia > Dasyuridae > Antechinus > Antechinus flavipes. Next base: position 319,625,049 of record NC_067400.1, on the reverse strand, counting down.
TTGTATATATCTACAAATACATGCATACATGCTCACATACATATAAGTCAAGAGATTTGTGTACTCTGGGTTCAACCAGTTGATTTCTTTAGAATTTAGCATTCTAATTCACAGAATCAGGGGATTAGGTCAGATGATCTCTAAAGTCTATTCCAGCTTTAAAAAGCTATGATTCTTTAACTTATGAAATTTATGATTATGATTTCTCTAACCCTCTATCATTTCTAGTCCCAATTCTACCTGTGAGAAACTGAACCTTTCACATACTACTTTTTTTCCACCTTGGCCTGCAGGTAAGGAGGCAGAAGAAGGATTTAGATGGGTGACTAGATAGGAAAAGCTAGTTCTTAAAGCAAAGCAAAAGGAGGTGAGTGAGATAGGGGTAAAAGAAGAGCTCAAGAATGGCTGTTCTATTTTTTCCTTCAAAGGGAAGCTAAAGTATTGTCACCTGCATATTGGTGGGGATAAGAATGAGGAATTTCTGCAAAATGGTTGGTCCTGGTCCCATTTATTATACCTCTCCAGTCCTTTGATTCAGTTCTCTGATATAAAATTAGGTAACTTGCTATGCTATTTTCCCTAGTCATCTTATCTGTGCTTTAGATGATATAGACCTCCATTGTCCAAAAGGTTGTATGTATAGGGTATGGATTGGCCAGTGGGATTGTCCCCAACTCCAGTGCTCTTTCCCACATGAAAAGCATGGATTCAAAAGACCCGTTTTGTTACTTACTGGCTCTGGGATGCTGGTCAAAGAAGTACGTGGGCCTAAATTTCTACATCTATTAAATGGAAATAATAATATTTGTACTACCTATTTCACAAAGTTATTATGAGGTCCAATGAGGTACTTTAAGTACTATGTTAATGTGAATCATCATTCAGGAAGGAAATAAGAAAGAAGGTCAGTTGACTAAGATTCAGCAAGCACAATCTCACACCAAACTTTAGAACAAACAAAAGAATTTTACACAAAGTTAACTGACACAGCAACCACATTTGAGTCTATACTAGTTCCCACATACTTATGGTTGCTACCTCTCTGCTAAGAACCAGAAGGTCACCCACAATATATTAGTAGATTTTATTTGATGTCAATTATCTCTTTTACCACTGTGACCCTGAATAATGGACAGTAAGATCTTAAGACCTTAATTATTTTAACAAATGTTTATTAAATATATTTAAAATTGAACTTGGGAGAAGCTCTCTTACTTGACCCCAAGCAGGAACTCTATACCAATTATTAGATTATATTCTGCTGGGGATATAATATCTGCTGTATCAAGAGGGAGTGCATCCCACTCTGGTCTCAAGAATAGCACATTCTCTTTTTACAGAGCAGCCACATAATTTTGGCAGGAATGAACAATCATGGGTTACCCTTGCCAGTGGCTGAAAAAGTTGTAGAGGAATGTGGAGAGGACTTACTAGTCTATTGGAACCACTAGTATGTCACAAGATAGGACAAGACAGTGATTCAAATAAGATTAATGTGATAAAATGAAAGGAAATGTGGAATTTGACTTTAGCTTTGCAAATGAGGATTAAAGAACTGAAGCTTTGACTGGGTGGAAAGGACAGTATATCTCTGAAACTTTCCATGCCTCAGGCTTATTACCTGAGTTAAGTCTAACTTGACAGGAATATAGAGCCGACTTAGGATCCCTTTTCTTCCAAGATTTTTTTTTTTTTTTTTTTGGTGAGGCAATTAGGGGTAAGTGACTTGTTCAGGGTCACTGCAGCTAGTGAGTGTTAAGTGTCAGGGGCCAGATTTAACTCAGGTTCTACTGACTTCAAGACCAGTACTGTGCCATCTGGCTGCCCCGCACTGAAGAAATTTTTACATGACCCCACGTATATCGATAAATAAAATAGGTATGCAAATCAAATATTGATTGATCATAAATCATAATTTCTTGACCCCTACATTCAGATCATGGCCCATTTAAGCAGCTTTGGAATAAACCAATAGTGTCAAATTTAACCAGAAATGAGGTCACTAAACTACACATAAGGTTCCATATGGGCCTCATAATGACTAAGAAAACTACATGTGTTCTAATGTGTTTTCATTTTGTTTTGCTAAATATTTCTCAATTACATTTTAATTTGGTTCAGGCCACACAGAGAAGTGTTGTTGTCCATAAATGACCAGTAATTTGAGATCTCTGATCTAGAACCACAGTTCCCAAGGTATGGTGTCCAGAACCCTCACAGTTCCTAAGACCCTTTCAGAGATTCACAAAGCTAAAACTTTTTATAATAATACTAAGACTTTTTTGCCTCTCTTTTCCAACTATATAGTTGTGTGAGGTTGGCTTTTCTTCATTTACTTTAACCAAAACAATATCACAACAACAGATTCAGTACAGAAACAGGAATGAAAATCCACTTGTCTTCTATTAAGCTAAAGGTTAAAAGAATTTTGCAAAAACTAAATAAATAAATAAATAAATGAAACTGCCAGTTCTTACTAAATTTTTCTACTAGTTTTGGAAAAGTTATTTTTCATAAAAATTATTTATAATTTTATTTATTTATTTTATTGTAGTATAATAACTTGTAATTTATAATAGTATATAATGGGATATTGATTATTTTAATGAATTAGTAAATATTTTATAATGTATCAGTTTTAATTTCTAATATGGTAAATATTGATAGATATAATCCACATAAAAATTACTTTTGGGGAAGAGGGATCCTCAAAACATTTTAAGAATGCAAAAAGATCCTGAGACCAAAAAGTTTGAGAACTGCTAGTCTAAAGAGAGTTTCTGAATTTTTCATTAAACTTTGGATTCTATCTCCTAAACAATTTAACCTTGCTAAGTCTCCATTTCTTTCTCTATAAAATAAAGGGCTTGGACTAGATGATCTCCTTGATCCTGTGACCTTTAGGATCCTCCCATGTTCCAGGAATGTTTTTTTTTTTTTTTTTTATTTTAATAATATGTTATTTTCCCAATTACATCTAAGATGGATTTCAACGTTCATTTTTGTAAGATTTTGAGTTTTGATTTTTTTCTCCCTCTGTCTCCTACTTTCCCTCTCCTCAGACTAGTAATGTGCATAGTCATTTTAAACATATTTCCATATGAGTCATGTGTTCCAGGAATATATTTAAAGTTAACTTTGTTTTTCATGATCCATCACCATACTAACTGCATTAGCAAATATGGTAAGACAGATTAATACCTGAGATTCTTTCTTGAGGACTCCAGCTTTTGTCCCTACCTGAAGCAGTTAAAATGCATAGTCCCAGATCCCCGGGACCAGTATGTTTAGGATTGTTCTGATCACTTCTCTCAGTCCTCAGAAAATAATTCAGTTGCATTTTTGTCCTTTGAGGCATCCCCAGCCTTTATTATCTCCCTCATTCAAGAGTGCTGGGAACATAAAATATTGGTAAACTTATAGTAATTTGAGGGTTAAAAATGTATTGGTTTTGGGAGGAAGACTGGACTTGTGATTTTCTTGTTGCAAGGAGCTCTCAATTAGGAAATTTGACCAATGCTTATGAGCCACTGTTCTACTACCTTATGGTGATGGTGATGGTGATGGTGACAGTGACAGTGACGGTGACGGTAATGGTGATGGTGGAGAAGTAGTTGGAACTGGTAATCAGGAGTTTAAAAGCATGTCTTTGGGGCAGCTAGGTGGGCAGTGGATAGAGCACCAGCTCTGAAGTCAGGAGGACCTGAGTTCAAATCCAACCTCAGACACTTAACGCGTCCCAGCTGTGTGACCTTGGGCAAGTCACTTAGCCCCAGTTGCCTTAGGGGAAAAAAAAAGCATTGCCTGGGGGCCATTGACTAGTTAAGTAGGTTAATGTTAGTCAATCTTGATCCCCAATAAACATTAAGCACCTGCTATATGTTTCTATATCTATCTAGCTATCTAGCTATCTAGCTATCTATGTTCTGAGAATACAAAGAAAGACAAAAGATGTCCCTGCTCCAAAGAAGCTCACATCCTAATGGGGGAAAGCAACATTGCAAACAATCATTTACAAACAAGATACTTATGTACAAGATAAATTGAAGATAATTAGTTGAGGGAAGACCCCCGAATTACAAGGGATCTTGTAGAATGTGCATTTTAGCTAGAACTTGAAGGAAACTAGGAGATAAATAAGAAAGAAGAGAATTCTAGGTATTGGAGACAACCAGGGGAAATGTCTAGATTCGGGAAGATGGAGTGTCTTATGGTTAAGTAAATTCCCCAGTTAACAGCCAGCATGAGTAGTAGGTAGAACTTGATCTGGGTCATCCTGACTTATCCCTCTGGGCATGCTATCACCTCAAGGTCTCTCCCATCTCAACTTTACTCTACTCAACTATAAAGTAATCTTCCTAGAGATCTGGCCATGTTTCCCCTATTCAATGAATACAGCTTATACCTACCTCATCCTACTTACTCTTTTATCTAGGACAGTGACCTTCTTGCTGTTTATTGCATAAGACCTTTCAACTCTGATTTATGTTTTCACTGTCTGCCCCCATTCCTGAAATTCTCTCCTTCATCTCTGCCTCCTGGATTCCTTGACTGTCTTCAGGTCTCAGATCAGAACCTGTTTTTTTTCAAGAAGTCTTTCCTTCTCTCCCTTGGAGTGCCTTCTGAAATGATTTCCAACTTACTATCTTGTCTATATTTTGTTTTTAGTTATTTTTATGTTATATCTTCCATCAAATTGTAAGCTCCTTGAAAGCAAGGATTTCCTTTTGCCTTTCTTAGTATTCCTAGCACTTTGCACAGTGCCTGCCATGAAGCAGATGCTTAATAATGCTTATTGATTAATCTTATAAGAATGTATTGAAGATTATAATAGCTATCTTTTCCAGCACTTTCTAGTTTACAGAGGTATTTCCTTATAAGTCTTGAAGTAGATTATGTAAATAACGTCACTGAATTTACTTAGTAAAGTCCAGGTCAAGTTATTTGCCCTGGTTACAAGCTTAAAATGTTGCAAACATAACCTGAACTCAAATCTCCAGACTTGAAATCCATCTTTGTACTTGGCTATTTGCATTTGTGCTTATTTTGTTCACATACAGGTAGCCCTTTCATTCCTAAATTTATTTGAAGACTAGCTAAACCTGTCTACAACTTAATGTATCTTATGCCCCACTGTAATACAGGTTATTATAACACAGGCAAGATAACACAGGTATCTGTGGGTGGCTGACACATACATGACTGTCCTATGGGAACCAGTAATAGCTAAAAGTGGCAGGAGGTTAGCAGTAGTTCAGAGAATTCTCAAAGAATCTAAAAGCATAGTATTATTTACATTACTCTAAACCATGACATCTTAAACTTTTTCCACTAGTGACCCCTTTTTTAATTGAGAAATTTTTATGTGACTCCAGGTATAAAATAAGTCTGCAAATCAGACATTTATTCATAATAAATTTTGCAATTCCCATGTTCAGTTACAAAATCCTACATGGAGTCACAAACCATGGGCTTTAAATGCAATGTATATCTCCTTGCCTACCCTTACTCAGTTGCTAATTATACTATACTATATTATATTATATTATATACATATATACTATATACTGTATACAAGACAATTGTCTTGTAATATAGTTCTATAACTAGGTCCCCTTTGTAGGAGAGCTCTGTTTTATTCCCTTTATCTATTCATCATACCTTTTGAAGCATCTACTATGTGCTGAACATTGCGCTAAATCCTAAGGCAAGACAAAAAAAAAAAAAAAAATGACGTTTGGTCCCTGTTCTCCTGCAGTTTACAGTCTAGTAATCTGGTTAAACAGACACCCAGATGTACAAGCAACTATAGTAGTCAGAGCAGGGGTCCTCAAACTACACCCACGGGCCAGATGCAACAACTGAGGACGTTTATCCCCTTCACTGAGGGCTATGAAGTTTCTTTATTCAAAGGCCCATAAAACAAAGTTTTTGTTTTTACTGTAGTCTGACCCTCCAACAGTCTGAGGGACAGTGAACTGGCCCCCTATTTAAAAAATTTGAGGACCCCTGCATTAGAGAGAAGGAAGAACCGAGTATTGGGTGAAGCTGGAGGGAGAAGGTGTGTGTGGCAGGAGAATACGTGAGGAGAAGGGAGCAGGAAAGGCTTGGTGGGAAAAGTGCCATTAAAATCGGTCTTTAAAAGATGTTTGGGAATTCAACAGAGGAAAAGAAGAAGACACCTTGATCAGAAGGTTGCTTTTTATTGGTAGTTGGTACTATCTTTGTCTTTCCTATGTGTGTTTGAATCTGGGAGGGCTACATCACTTGGGGATTGTGTCCTATTAGAGAAATTCCTTTCATATCTCTCAACAATTCCCAGTGTGGAGCTCTATACCCCAGGCACAGTTAATCCTTGTGGTCTGATTGGTTGGGGGTTAGGGGGTGAAACATGTTTAATCTCCATGGAGATAATTAAGTAACATGGTGGTTATGGTTATGGCTATGGGTATGGCTATTGTCCTTCATTCTTTTTTTTTTTTCTTTTTTTTTTATTATAACTTTTTTATTGACAGAGCCCATGCTTGGGTAATTTTTTACAGCATTATCCCTTGCACTCACTTCTGTTCCGATTTTTCCCCTTCCTCCCTCCACCCCCTCCCGTAGATGGCAAGCAGTCCTATACATGTTAAATATGTCACAATATATCCTAGATACAATATATGTGTGCAGAACTGAACAGTTTTCCTGTTGCACAAGAAGAATTGGATTCAGAAGGTAAAAAATAACCTGGGAAGAAAAACAAAAATGCAAACAGTTTACATTCATTTCCCAGTGTTCTTTCTTTGGGTGTAGCTGCTTCTGTCCATCCTTGATCAATTAAAACTGAGTTAGATCTTTTTGTCGAAGAAATCCACTTCCATTAGAATACATCTTCATACAGTATTGTTGTTGAAGTGTATAATGATCTCCTGGTTCTGCTCATTTCACTTAGCCTCAGTTCATGTAAGTCTCGCCAGTCCTCTCTGTATTTATCCTGCTGGTCATTTTTACAGAACAATAATATTCCATAATGTTCATATACCACAATTTACCCAGCCATTCTCCAATTGATGGGCATCCATTCATTTTCCAGTTTCTTCCCACTACAAAAAGGGCTGCCACAAACATTTTTATTGTCCTTCATTCTTGAAGAAGACTGAGATGACATAATTATGTTAGAGTCAAATTAGAGAAGAAACAACTGGTTTGTCAGTGGGCATTCCTTCTTCCTGGGCACTATGGTGAAGACAAAATGAATCAAATCACTTTCTTCCAGGGGCTTGCAGACTAACTGGGGAGAGAAGAAATAGATACTGAAGTCTAAAGAACAATTCAAAGCCAAAGCAACAGTTAGTTCTAGATAGGGTGGTGGGTTCTACATAGATATTCTGGGGAGTACAGAGTTGGGAAAAGACTAATAAAGAACATCCCTCCAAAATGTCTTGATATTTATACTGTGGGAATAGGAACGTATCTTTCTTTTGTAGGAAGAGAAATGCAAAAGAAATTGCATTCTTTTCTGGAAAGGTTTTGAGATTTGTTTTTTGTTTTTTTTAATTATCTTAATAATTCAGTAAAGATTTATGGGGTAACTACCCATTGAAAAGCACCGTGTTGCACGTTTAAGCTATATCAGATTACTTGCTGTCTTGAGAAGAGGGAAGTGAGGGAGAAAAATTTGAAACACAGGATTTTGCAAAGATGAATGTTGAAAACTATCCTTGCATGTGTTTGGAAAAATAAAATACTGTTACCAAAGGAAAAAAAAAAAAAAGCAATGTGCCAACACTTGTGGGAGACACAAGCATAACAGATTCTGCCCTACAAAAGTTTAAATTTGGTCTTGGTTTGGTTTCTCTTTCTTTTTAAAAAAAATTACTTTTCGGATAATGAGGTAGTATTATGGATAGAGTCTTGGTCCTGGAGACAGGAGGATCTGAGTTCAAATTCAGCCTCGGATACTTACTATATGATTAGTAACTTAACCCCCAATTGCCTCAAAAAAATGTATATTTTAAAAATTTTATTGATAGCCTTTGTTTTTAATGGCTGCTTCTGATTTTCTGAACTTTGCCACCTTGATGCTCTCATCTTGGAACATCCTCTACTTCAGAACTTCTTCATCCTGGAACATCCCCCTGCCTTCCCTCACTCTCTACCTTTCCTCCGTTTGGTGAGGAGCTTCTGTTTTGGGGAGGTGCCCAGGTCAACTCTTCCATCTCTGCCTTGAGTTTTCTGGACTTTGACCCCATGCTGCTGTCCAAGGTAATTTCCCTTCTCCATCTGACTCTCCCTTTCACTTTTCTTTTGTATGTTGTCTTCCCCACTTCAGTTTCTTGAGGGCAGAGATTATCTTTTTGGCTTGTATTTGCATTCCCAGTGCTTAAAATCTGAATGGAATGTAGTTAATGCTTGACTTGTATGACATCACTTTCATATCCAAATAGATCCTTTCTCTCCTACCAAGAGGGCAACCCTAGTAACAAAAATTTTTTTTCCACATGTAAAGATAGTTTTCAACATTAATTTTTTCTAAATTTGTGTTCAAAATTTTTCTCCCTGCCTTTCTTCCCTTTCCCTTCTCTAAGACAGCAAGTAGTCTGATTAAGGTTAAACACATGCAATCCTTTTAAATTTATTTCCATATTTGTCATGCTGTGCAAGAAAAACCAGACCAAAAGCGGGGAAAAGCCATGAAAAAGGAAAAAAAACCAAAAATGCTTTGATCCACATTCAGTCTCGATAGTTTTCTGTTTGGATGTGATTGGCGTTTCCATCCCAAGTCTATTGGAATTACCTTGCATTATCGCATTGTTGAGAAGAGCCAAGTTCATCACAACTGATCATCATGTAATCATACTATTACTTTGTATGATGTTCTCCTGGTTCTGCTCATTTCATTTAGCATCAGTTCTTGTAGGTCTTTCCAGGCTTTTCTGAAATCAGCCTGCTTATCATTCCTTACAGAACAATAATATTCCATTACCTTATATACCATGACTTATAACCATTCCCCAACTGACTGGCATCCATTCAAGGTAACAAAGATCTTAAAGAGCAAAGGAAAACAGTTCAACAAAACCAAATCAAACATATCAGTTCACTTTACAGTATATGTCATAGTACCTAACCTCTATATTAAAAGGAGAAAGATGCATTTTCTCAACTCCTTTCCTAAAAAAAGCTTGATCATTATAAATACATAGGGTTCAGGAATTTTTTTTTCCTTTTTACATTTTTGAAGCTATTTTGTATAGTGTTTTCCTGCTTCTGTTTACTTTACTCTACAGACATTTATATGTCTTTCATGCCTCTCTGAAATTCACAGTTTTCTTAAATTCTTTTGATGTTAATTAGCTATCATTTTCCCAGAACTATTTAGGATGGTAGTAGAGAGAACTGGAGACTGTGATGGACTAGCAATAAGGGAGATTAGAAATTTTATGTACTGGAGAGTTTAGTCACCTAGGTTACCAATACCTGTTTGGATGGCAAGGATTATAAAGTTTTAGATTAGAACCTGCAATTATATGAGTTTTTTCATCTCCATCTATTTTGATCTGAGAGATGGTCAGTGAATAGGAATACAAGAAAAAATCAATTTAAGATCCTATATGGAAGAGATATTTAATGAGTTAAATCCTAGAGCAGAATGGAGGAGGATAAAAAAAAAAATCTGTGCCCTGGGTCACAAAGGAGGAGAAAATATAAATGGTCATCCTTAAAGATAGGGGGAAAAAATCAATTTAAGATGATTTAAATATCTATCATGTGTTCTGTAATTGACTAGGTGCCATAGAAAAAAAATGAGTCTGTGGTTTTTTTGTTTGTTTTTTTATTTTAAGTTATTTTTAAAGGTTTTTATCTATTGAACTCTTGTTTTTATATCACCTTTGTTTCTAAATATATCCCTTCTTTGTCCTATAACTAGAGCACCATCACATTTTTTTTTAAAAAAATGAAAAAAGGAGGAAAGAAGTAGTTCAGCAAAATATCAATAATGCTACTACCAGATCTGAAAATACCTTATGTCCTAAACCCATAGCCCCGACACATCTGCATTTAAGGGAAGGAGGTATTTTTCTCCACTCTTCCCCAGGACAAATATGTCCATCATAATTACACTGTATTCAGGATACTTTTTGTTGTCCTTTTCATTGAGGTTATTGTAATCATTGTACATATTGTTCTCCTAGATTCTGCATCAGTTCTTTTTTTAGGGGGGGTGGGGGGCAGTTAAGTGATTTTCCCAACGTCACTAGTACGTGCCAAGTGTCTGAGGTTAGACTTAAACTCAAGTCTTCCTGACTCTAAAGTTGGTGTTCTATCCACTGCACCACCTAATTTCCCTTTTGTCAATTCTTAAAAAGTCTGTGCAGGCTTTTCTAAATTCTTCCATTCTTCTGAGCACAGTATCCCATTATATTCATGCAACACAGTTTAGTCATTCTCTCAAATCAGTGAGTTTCTAGCATGTTTTTGCTTCCAAAAAAGTTCTGTTATGGAATTCATTTTGATGTTTCTGGGACTTCTTTATCTCTAACTATTTATATTTAACTATGCCTAGCAATGGTTTCTCTGGATAAGAGGTTATAAGTATCTTAGTCAGCTCCCCTCCCACCTAATAATATTTTATTTTTTCCAATTACATGTGAAGATGTTTTTCCACATCTATTTTTATAAAATTTTGATTTTCATTTTTTTCTTCCTTTGTCTCCTCTCCCCTCTCCCCAAGACAGCAAGTAATCTGATATAGGTTATATATGCACAATCATATTTAATATATTTCCCCATTAGTCATATTGTGAAAGAAGAATTAGAATAAACGGGAAAAATCATAAGAAAGAAAAAGCAATTAAAAAAAATGAAAATAGTATGCTTCAATCTGCATTAAGACTTCATAATTCTTTCTCTAGATGGGGATAACATTTTCCATCTGAGCCTTTTGGAATTGTTTTAGCTCGTTGTATTGCTAAGAAGTAAGTCTATCCAAGGTGATCATTGCACAATGTTGTTCTTATAAATGTTCTCCCGGTCTTGCTCACTTTGCTTTGCATCAGTTTATGTAAGTATTTCCAGGTTTTTCTGAAATCCATCTGCCCATCATTTCTTGTAGAACAATAGTATTCCATGATATTCATGTACCATAATTTGTTCAGCCATTCCCCAGTTGGTGGGCACCCACTCATTTATCATTTAAACAAATTTTTTTTTCATTTATCATATTTCTTGTTTGAATTACAATTATGTGCACATATGTCATGTCTTCTACTAGCCTTTGATCCACCAGTACCACTTCTATATCCCAAAGAGATCAGAAAAAAGGGAAAAGGATACTCATGTGCAAAAATTATTTAAGCAGATCTTTTTGTGGTGGTCAATTTATCTTTTTTTTCTAGTTCTTGATAGTTTTTGGAGGAAACAAGATTTATACACATGAAACAACAAAAGAACAACAATGTAGAATTTGATTATATTCAATTTTATATTAGGTATGATATAGTTGGTTAAGAAGGATGAAAAGAACTGGGATCTTGCCCCATAACTTAGCCCTTCTCTCTCCTTACTCCTAATGTCCAAGCTGTTTCCAAGCTACTTCTTCTCCCCTTCATCCATAGAGGTTAGGAACTCTGGGGTTTAGGCTATCTTCTCTTCCTGTCACCCCCACCTGAGACAGAACTGTCGCCTTTACCAAGTTTATTATTCTTGGTGCTATATACTCTTTTCTGGGAGTGTCCTGATAAATGTTTAGCAATTAGCACCCCATAAAAAATAAAAGTTTACATGACACATTTTTTGGGAGGGCTTAGTCTATTTTATTAATTTTCTCCATCATTTTCTTAAGCTTAGACAATAAAACAAGCTTTAATTTGTAGCATTTGTCAATTCCTGAGGTGTCAATATGTACATTAACAATTTAACAACCTAGAAGCTCTAGCATGCTCTTTCTTCTTCATCCCCTAATGAATTCATAAAATTATTGTTATGTTTTACATGACAATCTTTGATTTCTGCTCTACAGCATTTTCCATCTATTTCTTTACCCTTAATCCTTTCCTTCTCTCTTTTGATATGCTTATTTCTCCCTATCTTGGATAAATTCTTCCACTGACATAGTGGCTTTTAAGCTACTGTGTTAATATTCTCATTCAATTCCAAAATTCTTGAATATGTAGTCAGTATCTTTTGCCTCCATTTCTTCACTGCTGTTGCCTCTTTAAATTCCTACATCCTAAATATAAACAGTATTAAAACAACAGCTTTAGGGATTTTGACAAATCCAATGACCGTTCCATAGAATCATAAAGTTGAAGAGTGTTCTTAGAGAGGTACAAAAGATAAGCATTCCTCTCAGGACAGAATGTTTCTAAAAAGCATCTTTGGTAGATAAGTCATTTTCCTAGCCCTAAGGTGCTTTGACTTCTGTAACATTTGACACTTGACCTTTTCATTTGTGAAGTTCTCCTGGGTGATATTCGGATTTCCTCCTTTCACTGTAATTGCTCTTTCCCTGACTTTTTTACTTCTCTCTGCCTCAAACTCAGGATATTCTTGAAAATCAGTCCTTGATCCAATGGTCTTTTATATATATGTGCTTTAAAGAATTCATCAGTGTTCATGGGTTCAACCTTGTTGACAGTTTAAAATCGCCCTGGCCTATCTCACCTTGGTTTAGCTGTGATGTGAAACTCTTAATTATTGTGCAATCTATGTTCACCTAATAAGGCTCATATAGTACAGTTAGAAAAGACTTTAAGATCAAAAGATCTGGTTTTGAATTCTGGTTCTGCCATTTTGTTTTGGTGATCTTAGACTAATCAATCTGCTTCTCTAGGAGTTAATTTCTTCATCTGCTTAGGGAGCTCTTATAAATCCTTTCAATAAAGTATGGCTTCTTTTTTAAAATTTTATTATTATTATTATTATTATCTTAGATAATACATGTACTTTTTTTTACATATTACATATTTCCTTAAGTGTCATGTTAGAAGAGAAAAATCAGAACCAAAGGGGAAAACTAAAAGGAAAAAAAAAGCAGAAGGAAAAAAAAAGGTGAAACTAGTATGTTGTAATCTGCATTCAGTCTCCACTGTTCTCTCTCTGGACACAGATGACATTTTCCATCCAATGTTTATGGGAAAAGGCTTGGATCACTGAATTGCTGAGAAGAGCCAAGTCTCTCATAGTTGATCATCACACAATCCTTCTGTTGCTGTGTACAATGTTTTCCTGGTTCTGCTTGCTTTACTCAGCAACAATTTATGTAAATCCTTCCAGGCTTTTCTAAAATCAACCTGTTGATCATTTCTTATAGAACAATAATATTCCATCACTTTCATATACTATAATTTATTCAGTCATTACCCAATTGATGGGTGTTCATTCATTTTTCAATTATTTGACACTACAAAAAGAGCTGTTACAAACATTTTTGCACATGTGGGTCCTTTTCTCTCTTTCATGCTCTCTTTGGGATACAAACCCAGTAATAGCACTGTTGAATCAAAGAGTATGGGCAGTTTTATAACATTTTGGTCATAGCTCCAAATTGTTTTCTAGAATGGTTGGATCATTTCACAACTCTACCAAGTGTCCCACTTTTTCACCTCCCCTCCAACATTTATTATTATTTTTTTTCTGTCATCTTAGCCAATCTGATTTGTGTGAGATGGTATTTTATAGTTGTTTTACAAATTATGGCTTTTTAATCTGAGATTTGGGACAGATTTCAAAGGGTCCCTGAATGTGAATGGCAAAAAGAAAAAGCATCCTTTATTTTCATTAACCTCTAGCTGAAATCTAGTATTTCCTTCAACAATAAACGTTTATCAAGCCTTTTTATATATAAGGCACCATGCAAGTTCCAGGGATCCAAATAAATCGAAAACCCCTATTCTCTTTTTTTTTTTCTTTTTCTTTTTTTAAAATAACTTTTTATTGACAGAACCCATGCCTGGGTAATTTTTTACAGCATTATCTCTTGCACTCACTTCTGTTCCAGTTTTTCCCCTCCCTCCCTCCACCCCCTCCCCCAGATGGCAAGCTGTCCTTTACATGTTAAATAGGCTACAGTATATCCTAGATACAATATATGTGTGCAGAACCGAACAGTTCTCTTGTTGCACAGGGAGAATTGGATTCAGAAGGTATAAATAATCCGGGAAGAAAAACAAAAATGCAAGCAGTTTATATTCATTTCCCAGTGTTCTTTCTTTGGGTGTAGCTGCTTCTGTCCATCCTTGATCAATTGAAACGGAGTTAGCTCTCTTTATCGAAGAGATCCACTTCCATCAGAATACATCCTCATACAGTATCATTGTTGAAGTATATAATGATCTCCTGGTTCTGCTCATTTCACTCAGCATCAGTTCATGTAAGTCTCGCCAGTCCTCTCTGTATTCATCCTGTTGGTCATTTCTTACAGAACAATAATATTCCACAATATTCATATACCACAATTTACTCAACCATTCTCCAATTGATGGACATCCATTCATTTTCCAGCTTCTAGCCACTACAAACAGGGCTGCCACAAATATTTTGGCACATACAGGCCCCTTTCCCTTCTTTAGTATCTCTTTGGGGTATAAGCCCAATAGAAACACTGCTGGATCACAGGGTATGCACAGTTTGATAAGTTTTTGAGCATAGTTCCAAATTGCTCTCCAGAATGGCTGGATGTGTTCACAATTCCACCAACAATGTATCAGTGTCCCTGTTTTCCCACATCCCCTCCAACATTCCGCATTATCTTTCCCTGTCATTCTAGCCAATCTGATAGGTGTGAAAAGCCCCTATTCTCAAGGACCTTACCTTCTACTAGGGGGGAAGAGCAGCATTCTTCATGAAACTATCCAGTCAATATGGATTGCTGAATCCATTGTGATCAGTCTGCCACGCCTGCTTAATATCACCTGGCCATTTCTCGAGGATGCTTTGTATTCTAGTGAGGAAGAAGTGGAGGCAGCTGGGGGGCACGAGTAGAGTGCCAGTTCTGGAGTCAGGAAGACTTTAGCTCAAATGTGGCCTTAGACACTATGTGTGACCCTGCATAAGTAACTTAACCTGTTTGCCTCAGTTTGCTCATCTGTAAAATGAGCTGGGGAAGGAAAAGGCAAAAAACAAAACACCTTAGCATCTTTGCCAAAAAAATCCAAATAGGGTCATGAAGAGTTGGACACAATTGAAAATGACTGAACCAGGGAAGAAGTGAGCCCCCTGAGTCCAACCAAGGAAACTCAATTCTTTTTAAGGAAAAATTTGCCTAAGTTCCATGGGAGAAAAGTTAGGGTATTGTTCCTATTACACAAACTCCTGGAATATAAACTTTAAAGACACCCTTACATAATGTAAACTCATAAGGGAAAAGAATGATTTATTTTTGTCTGTATTATCTCATTTCAAGGACTAAATAAATCCCTTTAACCAACCTAGAACACTGGAAGAATGGAGTCTGTTTTGGGACCAGCTCCTCATGCTGTCACCCCTGGCCCAAGCTAACCTTTCATTTCAGAAACAATTTTGGAAACATGTAAATCAAGTTTGGACTGTATGTTGCTGCTTTCTAATTATTCTCTGGTCTCCCGGCTTGTGGTTGGGATGAGCTCCATGGCACTGGAGTTGATATTTCCAGAGCTCAGACCACAGGGCTGGTTTTATGAGAGGGAAATGAACCTCTTCTTGCACATCAGGTCGCTAATTATTTCTGCAAAGGGTCTTGTGTGCATTTGGGAATCAGGGAGGGTTAGTAAGGCCTAGAAGAAAATAATAAGGCACATTGCCTTTTCAACTTGAATTTAAGATCAGTCACTGGTTATTTGTAGTGTTTTTTAAACTTAGTTGTTCGGAAGACTTTGCCTTGACCAGCCACTGTATAAGGAGGGTGCTTCACTGCCTTGGGGAAGGAGGGAGAAATCTAAAGCTGTCCTATTAAAATTTCCCTAATTCTCTGTGTTTCATATTTAGGATTGGGAAGGAAGAAGGGAGCCAATCTAAAAATGTACATTTAAGGCAGGGAAATTCCAGCCCTAGAGCATAAAAATATTAGAGACCGGAGAAAAAAGGCATATTTGCTTCTAAGAGGAGTTTCCACATTTCTATTTCCTTAAGGAAGTTTCCAGGAGAAAAGATTACAAAGAAAGAAAAGGTGGGAAGGAAAGATTAAGGTTCCCCCATAAAAACGCAAAATGATCTAGACTGGACAATTACACTGGGTGGTAGGTTAAGCTCCACCCTGGAAGAGACTGATAGTGTCCCTCTGGTTTTTAGGAGCAATTATTTAGGACCTATGTAAAAGTCAAACTATATTTGTTTTTTTTTCCCATTTTCAATAACATTTTATTTTTCTACATACATGTAAAAATAGTTTCATTTTTGTAAGCTTTTGAATTTTGTTTTTTTTCCCATTTTCAATAGCATTTTATTTTTCCACATACATGTAAAAATAGTTTCATTTTTGTAAGCTTTTGAATTTCAAATTTTTTCTCCCTTCCTTCCCTTTTTCCCAGGATGGCAAGCAATCTCATATAGATTATATATGTACAATCATGTTAAACTAATTTCTTTTTTTCCTGTTTATTTTATTTTATTTTGTTTTGTTTTTTAATTGTTTTTAATTTTTCAAAACATATGCATGGATAATTCTATTGCATTAATCCTTGCAAAACCTTATGTTTCAATTTCCCCTCCTTCTCCCACCCTCTCCCCTAGATGGCAAGTAGTCCAATATTTGTTAAACATAGTAGAAGTATATGGAAACTAATTTCCATATTAGTCATGTTAAGAAAAAAAAAGAACAAAAGGGAAAAAACCCAACAAAGAAAAAGCAAAAAAAAAAAGGGGGGGGGCGGTGAAAGTAGTATTCTTCAAAATGCATTCAGTTTTCATAGTTCTCTTTCTGGATGTGGATGGCATTTTCCATCCCAAGTTTATTGAAATTGTCTTGGATAACTGTACTGTTGAAAAGAGCTAAGTCTTTCATAGGTGATTATCACATAACCTTCTATTTCTGTTCACTTCACTTTGTATAGTTCCTGTAAGTGTTTCCAGGCTTTTCTGAAATCCACCTACTCATCATTTCTTATAGAACAATAATATTCCATTGTATTCATGTAACTTATTCAGCCTCTGTCCAATTGATGATTTCTAATTCCTTGCCACCATAAAAAGAGCTGTTACAAACATTTTTGCATATGCGAATCCTTTTCCCTCTTTTGATTTCTTTGTTCTTTCTGTTACAGAACCATCAGTGACACTACTGGATCAAAGAGTATGCACAGTTTCATAGTCCTTTGGTCATAGTTCGAAATTGTTCTCCAGAATGGCCGGATTAATTCACAACTCCACTAACAATGTAGTACTGTCTCAGTTTTCTCACATCCCCTTCAACATTTATCTTTTTTTTTTTTTTGGCATATTAGCTAATCTGAGAGGTGTGAGGTGGTACTCCAGAGTTGTTTTAATTTGAATTTCTCTAATTAATAGTAATTAGAGCATTTTTCATATGACTATTGATAGCTTTAATTTCTTCATTTGAAAATTGTTTATATCCTGTGACCATTTATCACTGGGGGAATGATTTGTTTTCTTATAAAGTTGCCTCATTTCTCTACATATTGAGAAGTAAGGCCTTTATCACAAACATTGGCCCTCCCTTCTAATCTTAGCTGCATTGGTTTTGTTTGTGCAAAACCTTTCTAATTTAATGTAATCAAAATTATCCATTTTATATTTCAGAATGTTCTCTATTTCTGGTTTGGTTATAAATTCCTCTCTTCTTGGGGCAGCTAGGTGGCACAGTGGATAAAGAACCAGCCCTGAAGTCAGGAAGACCCGAGTTCACATCTGATCTCAGACTCTTAACACTTCCTGGCTGTGTGATCCTGGGCAAGTCACTTAACCTCAATTGCCTCAGCAAAACAAGTAAAATAAATTCCTCTCTTTTCTAAAGACTTATCAGATAAATTATCTGTTGCTCTCCTAATCACTCTTCATGTCTAAATCATGAACCCATTTCAACCTTATTTTGGCATAGATGTTGGTCTATGTCTAGTTTTTGCCATATAATTTTCCATGTTTCTCAGCAATTTTTGTCAAATAATATTTTTATCCCAGAAGCTGGAGTCTTTAGGTTTATCAAACATTAAATTGTAATGCTGGAGAAACTGAGCAAGATAGAGATTAGAGAGTATTTAATAATTTATTTAATGGAGAGATTTATTGGGACCAATGGATCCATGTTTCACCCCAGGGATGAATGAGACTATTGTCTCAAAGAATCCATCACGGGCTGTGGGATACAAGATTCTTTTATAGAGTGACAAGAATAATGACATAATGGGGGGGAGGTACCTGGATGGGGATGACCTAATGGGGAGTAGGCAGGTACTGGAGAGGCTCCTGATATTCTAATGATGTCTAAAATGGATAAAGACCTTTATCCTATCAAACATTAACAGGGAATAAGTGTAGCCTAAGGTCTAAGATATAAAATCTTTATCCTATCAAACATTAAGAGGGAATGGTTATAACCTGAGGCAGAGTAACTGAATAGGACAATTAGGGAAACTGGATCAGGACATTTAAAGAGAACTGTGGCACAACAATATCATTACAGTCCTTGACTATTGTGTCTTGTGAACCTAACCTATGCCACTGTTCCACCACTCTTATTTCTTAGCCAATACTAAATGGTTTTGAAGACTACTGCTTTATAATATTGTTTTAGGACTAGTATGGCTAGACTATCTTCCTTTTAATTTTTTCATTAATTCCCTTGATGTCCTTGACACAGCTGTGTCTATTCTCAAGGATTTCAACATTAAGTATAAGGTGGGGGTGGGGGAGAATTTGATTTGCTCAATAATGATGTTTGCCTCAATTTCCTCATCTATAAAATGAGCTGAAGAAGGAAATGGCAAACCACTATAGTGAATTTGCTAAGAAATCCTCAAAAAGGGTCACAAGGAGTTAAACATGACTTTAAATGATTAAATATGTTTTATTTTATGCATTTAAAATCATTGTTCTGAGAAAGAATCTAGGCTGCACTACATTGCCAAATGGGGAACATGCAGAGACTATGCTGGAGGCAGCCCCAGTTGGCTTAGGGAGAGTGAATTGTTAAATTTTAAGCCTGTGTATTTACATTTCAAATTAAACAAATTCCACAAATCAGAATTTAATTGATTATTTTATTGATTGTCTATACTTAAGAAAGTGACAGAGAATACTTACCTTTACAAATGGAGACTACAGATTAAATTTTAAAGTATGTTTTGCATATTTCTTTTCCCCTCACAAGGAACCAGTTGTTAAATATCTAGCAATATGCTTCTGGGTCTATGGCACAAAAAAGGATTAAGAACCACAGGGGAAGAGCATAGCTACATACACTGAAAGTATCATGAATACATCATGGTGCTTCTGGGGGCTCCTAGATATATGATAAACTCTTATTAATGACCAGATTTGAGTTTCTAATCTTACAGAAAACCCCTCCATTAATGATCTGGCACATATTCCTCAGTTTAAATCTCTCTTTGTAAGCATGTTGACTTCAATGGCTCCTAACAGAAATTCTGGTAATAATAAAGAGGCAGATCCCAGCTTCATTGCATCCAAACAGATCACAAATTATGGATAATCCAAATCCTAACACCCCACAATACTTTTGGGTTACTTGATTCAGAAAGATTAACACTCTAGTCTCCTCAGGCACAGGATATTGTGAATTCAATCCAGTTCAGAGCTGTACTAGTTACTGAAGATAAGAAGACAAAAATAAAATAATATGGCCTCTGACCTCAAGGAGATTACTCTTTATTGGGGCCGAGTAGGGAACCACTTGTAGAGAGGCAATTAGGAAAGGAGATTTGTAGGGAATGGCCTCAATTTTCTCTCTAAAGTATGAATTAAAGTCTTCTGTTGAAAGGGACAGGGAAGAGAATGATATAAATAGCTTGAAAAGAAAACAGTTTAGAATCACTCTCATGGGAATGTTATAAGAAGTCAATCTGGGGAGAGTAAAAGTGTAGCTATTCAGCATTGACGAGCCACTTCAAATAAAATAGCATGATTTTGTAGTGGATCCAGGTCAACAGTATGATTTCATCTGAAGACATTCAATGGCTCATGAATAACATCAGAGAAGACAGATGGTAAATTCTTCTTAAGTAAATGAATGAATGAATGAGTACAGTTTAGAAAACCATGGACAAAGCTAGAATGAGGAGACAAGGGATTCAAGAATAGAAAAAGGAAAGTCATGACCTCAGCTTTATAGCTTCAATTTCCTTAGCTATAAAATAAGGATAATAATAGTTATTATCTCTTTATTATGCTTGTCTCACAAGGTTTTTTCCCCCACTTAATAGTATTTTTTTCCAATTACATGTAAAGATAGTTTTCAATATTCATTTTATGTAAGACTTGAGTGCCAAATTTTTCTCCCTCCTTTCCTTCCCTCCCCATTCCCTGAGAAAGGAAGCAATTTGATATGCATGTACAACCATGTTAAATATATTTCCATATTAGTCATGTTGTGAATGGAGACTCAAAACAAAATGGAAAAACCATGAAAAACAAAAAAACAAAAACCATTTTTTAAAAGTGAAAATAGTATGCTTTGATCCACATTCAAACTCCATATTCTTTCTGTGGATAGTGAATCTCTTGGAATTGTCTAAGATCATTGAATTGCTGAGAAGAGCTAAGTCTAAGAAACAATGTTACTGTTGCCATGTACAAGTTCTTCTAGTTCTGCTCATTTCGCTTTCCTTTCGTTGATGAAATTCCTCCCAGGTTTTTCTGAAATCTATCTGTTAGATCATTCCTTATATATAGCACAATAGTATTCCCTTACATTCATATACTACAATTTGTTCAGCCATTCCTCAAATGAACAGCATCCATGAAATTTCCAGTTCCTTGACATCACAAAGATGCTATAAACTATTTTTATACACGAAGTCTTTATTTTTTATTGTCCTTTTTGGACATCCTTTGAAATATATATCTTGCATTGAAAGTTCTGGATCATAAGGTGTGATCATTTTGGTTACTTTATTTGAAAAATTCCCAGTTGCATACTAATTGCTCCCTTCTTTATCATCTCTTTGGAACACAAACCTAATAAAGGTATTTCTAGATCAAAGGATATGCATAGTTGAAAGGTCCTTTGGGTGTAGTTCCAAATTGCTCTCTAGAATGGTTGGATCAGATTACAACTTCATCAATAACCTCACAAGATATGTTAAAAAGACCACATGACCTATCATGTATAAAGCTCTTTGCCAGTCTTAGAGCATTATATAAAGACGAACTATTATTGTTATTTATTGCACAACAGCATAAACTTTAGGTAGCATAATTTTATGGTGAAACCAAGTAAAGAGTTGTATGACTTTTTTTGGAGAAATTCATCAGATACTTAGAAGTTTTCTGACTATATAATGAAGCTTCTCAAGAGGGAAGGGAACAGATGAGTTAAGGATGAGAAGAAATCACAATTTGAGATTATTTTCAGAACTTTTGCATAGAAGGAATCCTGAACTAGGTATCAGCATGTGTAAGTCACAGATTTACTGCAAAATAATTACGATTGGTAAAGTTATTTCCATTGTCTGGGCTTTGGATTTTTGTATGTAGAATGAAAGGGAAAAAAAAAGAGTCCTTTGAGGTCTTTTATAGATCTTGGAAACTGTTATTCTAAAATGAGGTTACATTAAAAAGTCCTTTAAAATGTACATCAGATTTCAACAGTGAGGTGATTCAGGCCAGTTCCAATAGTTTGATGAAAAGAGCCATCTATACTCGTAGAGAAAACTGTGGGACTGAGTGTAGATCACAACATAGTATTTTCACTTTTTTGTTGTTGTTTGTTTGCATTTTGTTTTCTTTCTCATTTTTTCCCCTTTTTGATCTGATTTTTCTTATGCAGCACAATAATTATGGAAATATGGAAAAATTGTACATGTTTAGCATATATTGGATTACTTGCCATTTAGGGAAAGGAGGGAAAAAAGTTGGAACACAATATTTTGCAAGGGTGAATGTTGAAAACTATGCATGTTGTTCTGAAAATAAAATGCTCTATAAAAAAGAAAAAAAATTTAAAAAGTGGTATAAAATGTACCACTTTTTAAAAAAAAATGTTATAGCTATATATTCCTATAAAATGTTGAAGCTGCAAGATACAGAATCAGGATTAACTTCTAATTACATAGTATTTGAGATATTATGTTCATATAACATTTTTTGGGGAAATTTTTATAAATAGGTTGCAACAGGCCATGAACAATTTAAGGAGTCAAATTATGGGGTTCACAGGCCCATAATTATTTCAAACTCCCTAAATTATTTTAAAAGATTGCAGAAAACCACTTCATCCAATGGATGCCAATACTTAATGAGTCTAGAACAGGAATTGGCAGGACATTTTTGAAATGGAGTGCCAAGTTTCATTTATTCATTCCCCGTCATGGGACCAGGGAAGAAAGGATTTGGGGGAAGTAGCAGATTTTTCTGGAGATGGGATGGTAATAGTTTTCCTCTTCACTTTTTTCACCACCACCCACCACAAAAAAACAGCACTTCTTTGCTATTAGGTAGCATGATTGTTGGTACTTTTGGGGAACTCTTGAGTTTGAACTTCAATTTTTGTATTGAATCACAGAATTTTAGAGCAGTTATTGTTGTTCTGTTACATCCAAATCTCCTTTTGGAGGGGAGAGGGTAAAAAGATTTTCTTGGCAGAGATTTAGGACTGTTTGCCATATCCTTCTCTAGCAGATTAAGACAAACAGAGGTGAAGTGACTTGAACTGTCCAAATTCACACAATTAGTGAATGTCTGAAGATGGATTTGAATTCAGGTCTTCCTGACTCCAGAACTAGCTCTATCCTCTATATCACTCCTTTAGTGTGGAATGCCAGAATCTAAAATCCCTAGCATTACCAATGATATGAAGATGAGCAATAATAATTCACAATTTTGTAGCTCTTTATAATTATAAAGCACTTTATCATCACTGTAATTTGATCCTCATGGCAAGTTTGCACCATCACAGCCTCTTCACTCCTACTCTTTGTGACTTTTGTGCAAAACCTCCGCTAAACAGGGTAGCTACCTACCTACCCAACCTGCATGGAGCTCTTTCTTGCTTTCTTCTGAGGCCCTAAGAACAGAGTCACTGACTTGTTAATCCTTATCCTTACCACGCAATCAGCTCATCCTCTGTTTTGTCCTCCACCCCCCAGGGAAATCCTGTATTTCTTTACTTTGTAGACCCTCTTGGATATGCTATGGCCTTTCACACCCACCATGCACCTCTCTCTGGCTTTCTGCACAGTCTGAGTTTTCAGCTGCTTCAAAGACCTCTGTGTACCACAACTCACAGCGACCTAGCACAAGTGTACATCCAAATGGAGTAGGACAAGGATAGTATTTTTAAGCTCATTTAAGGAAACTGAGGCACAACAGAAGATCGAAGGCTTTCCCAAAGTCTTCTTTGTAACAATGATAATATCTTGCATTTCTGTAGCTCTTTAAGGTTTACTGTTTTATATATATAATCTCTTTCTATCCTCACAACAGTCTTGGAAGACAGTGCTATTATTATCCTCATTTTACAGATAGGGAAACAAGGCATGAAGCATATAAGTGACATAGCATGTAAATGTCTGAGATAGGGTTTTGTAATGTTCTCTTCTCTAAAGTATAATCGTTCTCTGGGAGCAGGTTTTTTGGGGGGCTTCTGGAGGCAGCCTTCCTTTCAGTTCAGTGTAATATTCACCTCAAATGCAGCCAGCTGTTAAAGTCCAATCCTTTATTGTCTCCTTCCAAATAGCCCGGTTAGTTTTCTTAGGGGCCTATCTCTCTCCTTGGTTCCAAGAGCTCCTGTTGCTTGTCCTTTGTCTCTTTCAGCTTCAGCCTCTAGCTTTCTCCGACTCCAAAGCCTCCAGGCAGCACAAAGGTGGAATATATGGAATGATTCTGACTCCTCCTCCAAGAGGGAAATTGTGGGCTTCTGACTTGTGAATCTTCACTCCTCTCTGACTTGTGAGTCTCCCGGCCTCCTCTCTGACTTGGGAATCTTGTAGAAGTCCAATGAGTACTAAATACATTAGTGAGCTAGAGGACTGTTAAGTACCATGCTTAAATTAGATAACTGACTTAGCACCTTGTAAGAATTCTAACGGGATTTCAACTTGGCTTCCTTACTCTAGTTAGTGCTCCATTCACTATAATTCCTGAGAGGTTTAGTCCAACTCCTTTAATTTACAGATGAAAAAAATGATTTCAAAGAGTTGATTGACTTACCTAACATCACAGGAACACTAAATCATAGAGCCAGAACTTGAAGCAAGAGTCTCTTGCTTTTTTTTAACTTGAAGCAAGTCTCTGGCTTCCCTTCCCCTCCCCCCCCTGCCCTTTTTTCCATCATATCCCATTGTATTGCTGGGGTTTTCTTGTTTTAACATCATCCTCATTTCTGGACCTTTCCTCTCACCTTAAAATGGGCCCTCATTTGTAATCACACACACACACACACACACACACACACATACATACACACTAAGCAAAACCCACCAATGTAGTGATTATATTGGACAACGTATACAACATTCCATACCCCTAGGCCCCCACTTCTATATCAAAAAAAAGGGTGATACTTCCTCAGCTGTTCTCCAGTGTCCTGATAATTTCCACTACATCACTGCAGTGAGGAAATAAAAAAGGTGGTGTAAAATCTACATAGATCCAAAGGTTTCTGTCTTTTTAGTAGACCATATTTTATGCCCATGTTAAAAATATATATATAATATATATGAAATGAAAGGCGGCAGCTAGTGGTGCAGTGGATAGAGCACTGGGTCTAGAGTCAGGAAGACCTGAATCCTATTCTGTCCTCGGACACTTGCTAGCTGTGTGACTCTGAGCAAGTCACTTAAACTCTATTTGCCTTATTTTCCTTATCAGAAGAAATTGGCAAACCATTCCAATATTTTTGCAAAGAAAACTCCAGATTGGCTTGCAAAGAGTCAGATATAATAACACACACACAAATTTTTAATGAAAACGTACTTTTTTTCTAAATTAAATTTTTGATTAAATTGAGTATCCTTGGTTAGTTACTTAAATTAAATCCACACCACTGGAAATACAGTATTATCAAGCAAGAATTAATTATTGAGTGCCTGCTGTGTACTGTGAACACTCAGAGATACAAAATGCCATTTTTGCCCTTGAGAAGTTTATAATTAACTAATTGGAGAGGCAATGTAGAGAGAACCTTACTTATACAATGACTTTTTTTTTTAAGTGCCAACTAAAAAAGACAGAAAGTTTTTAAATATCTAAAAGATCCTTTAGGACTTGTCAGTTTGTTATTGTTCAGTCATTGTTCAGTTGTGTTCAACTCTTTGTGACCCCATTTAGAGTTTTCTTGGCAAAGACATTAGAGCGATTTGCCATTTCCTTTTCCAGTTCATTTTACAGATGAACAAACTGAGGCACACAGGGTGAAGTGATTTGCCTAGAGGCACACAACTAGTACACATTTGAGGTCAGATTTAAACTCAGGCCCCGTGCTTTATGCATTGTCGCCCCGCTCCCCCCAACTCCGCTCCCCCCAGCTGAACATCAAATATCTGCCTTCTGCAAGCTTTGTGTACTAGGGTCTGGGAGCAGAAAAACATGAATGAAACAATTGTCGCCCCCAAAGAATTTGTCCTCCATTACACCAAAAACCAAACCAGATCCGGGCTGACGAAACACTGCCCAAATATTGAGGTCGTTTGACATCTCCTATTTCAATCCCTCTTTTCCCCATTTCTTTCTTTTTATACCTCTCTCTTCCGTGTGACAGGAGAATCTCAGCATTTCATCCTTAAGCCCAGAGTTATTAAGGCAGCATTAAGGACCTCATGATAGGATGGAAAGAACACCGCCTCCAGTCAGAGCTCCTGGCTTTGTATCAATTCCTACCTGCATGATAGAGGGCCTCTAAGAGGCGCCTCAGTGCACAGAGTCCTGGACCTGGCAAGCAGCAAGATCTGAATTCAAATTTCACCTCAAACCCTTTCTAGCTGTGTGACCCTGGGCAAGTCACTTAACTCTCGTTGCCTCAGTTTCCTCATCTGTAAAATGAAGGAGCTAGATTAAATGGCCTCTGAGGTCCTTTCAAGTGCTAAATCTCATCCTCTAACTTGAATGAATTCCATTACATCCCTTTGGTCAGATAGGACAGTCCATTTTTGACCTGATAGGAATATAATGCTTTTTAGCAAACTTCCAAAGCTTACTGATCCTCACTATCATGAAACATGATAAGGAGAATTAGGGCTTCTATTGAGATTTTTGTAATTCCCAGAAAGATGTCAGTGCTGTGTTCTCAGACCTAGAGGCTATTCTCCAAATGAACTTTGTACAGTACCACATACATTTAACCAGCTGGAATAATTTTCTGTCCTGTTCAATCTTCTCAAGTAAAGAATTTTTCTTTTTAATAGGAAATCTGTATTTCATTGTATAGATGGAACACAATGTTCTTGGCTCAGCTCCCCTCCAAAGAAGCTGGCTTTTTATCTTATGGCACTCTTTGCATGTAATAAGGAAACAGATTCTAACAAATCTATTTCAGACGTGGGAGGATGGAGATGTAACACCACCCTGATCAATTCATGTGAAAGGCGTTTCCTCTACTCCCAGGGCAGTGAGCATTGTACAGTCAGAACTTTCCATGTTGAATTTCATTCGCAGCCAAGACTTTTTAAGTATGCAGCAAACCAAAAAAAAAAAAAAAAAAAACTTTAGCCAGTCAACAACATAGCAATTGGGTATGCAAAGCATTATAATAGCTACTACATTGAGAGAATACCAGAGAGCTCTAAGATTTGGTTTCTACTCTCAAATAATATAAGGTCATAAAACTTTAACTGGGAAGGATCTTATCCTCTCCTTATATTGAATGTAACATGTCATTTTATGGTAAGAAAACTGAAGTTCAGAGAAATGAAGTGAATTACGTTCTAATGGAGAAGGCAGTAAGTATATAGGAAGTGTTATAGTACTGAGATTTCTTTTTAATTTAACAAAGCATACCAAAATTTGCTAGATTCAGTAGATAGAGTACTGAAGGCTCTATCTCACACTTAGTATCATATGACAATGGGCACATGATTTCATTTTAGACATCCTTCTAAAATTAAGGAAGTCTCTTTGGAGGAGTCAAACATGATCTTTGAAATAAAGATGGGGAGAGAGAGAGAGAGAACTTGGAAAGGGACACAAGAGTGGGAGAAGGTTTGGAGGCCTACCACTTTCTTTACCATATTTATTTCATTTATCCCCATTCATAAATACTCTACACATCCTGTTCCAGTTTGCTAATCACGAAATCCCACATCTGCTGCTTCATGCCTTTGTACAAGTAGTCCCCAAGGCTAAAAGACACTTCTCCCCTTTGCCTTCAGCTTTCTAGAATTCCTCACTTCAAGCCCAGATCAGGAGTTATCTACAGAGTCAGATTTTTTCGATCCCTTTCCTTCCAATTATTATTATGATCATTTTCTCTCTCTTGAAATTATTTCATATGTACTTTGTATAGATGTTCTCGTATATTTTTTAATTGTTCCTAGATGGATATAGGAACTGTTTGGTTTGTTGCTTTGTGTCCCCATCACTTAGCACAATCCCTAGCACATGTTGGGAGCTTAACAAGTCTTTGTTAAACTGAAGAAAGCAGTAAGATCGAAGGAAAATGCATTCTATAACAAGCTAGAGAATCTAAGTTTAAGTCTTCACTTGGCCACTTATTATGTGACCATGGATCACTTCAATTCAATACCAAGTGGTTCTGGGCCAGATCTTAGTTTCTTCATCAGAGATGTAGCTAATCTTGGGGAAGGCTGTTGCAGGTCTTGGGAACAGTTGACCAGAATGGCAGGCTTGTAGAGTAGTAGATGGGTAGGATGTGCTCAGACTGGAGAGGTAGTCTGGGGTAAAGTGCTTTAAAATCCATACTCTCCCAGAGACAAGAGCAGGTGATTGACATGGGGGTGGAACCCAAACTCTAGGATTATCTAACTGGCAGCGTCTTAGAGAATGGCTGGCCCAGCCGAGTGTACAGTGGCAGGTCTACTCACCTGCAATGCTGGGGAAGTCCAAAATATGAAACATGCTGATTAGAGTGAATCCCAAGCCATCATGGTATAAGGTGGGAAAAGCCTGTGCTGAGGGAGGATTGGAAAGCTGTTGAATCTGGAGTACAGGACCAAGGTTTCCATCCTGGCTTTGTCATCTGTTTAGTTGTATGAGCTACTCTGAGTCTCACTTTTTTTTTAAATTTTATTTTTAATAGTATTTTATTTTTCCAAATATATGCAAGGATAATTTTCAACATTCATCATTTTTCTTCCTTCCTCCCCTACCTCCCCAAGACAGCAAGCAATTCTGTATAGGTTAAACATGTGTATTTCTTTTTTTTAAATAGCTTTTTATTGACAAAACATATGCATGGGTAATTTTTCAACATTCTCACTTTTCCTTAACTGCAAAATGAAGGTATCCAGATATCCTCTAAATACTCTTTCCATCTTTAACTTTCTTGTAACTATGACCAAGATTCTGCTCAGGACTGAGTTTATGGCATTTGCAGATTGGTGTATTTGCTTCCATGCTTGATTTCCCTTTTCCCTTTTCCTTTTTCCCTTGGAAATTTTTTCTCTTAGGAGAAGAAAGGAGTGAAAGGGACCACCACAGTGCCATGCACTTATAACTACTTTATACATGCTGATTCGAAACCCACTTGAATGTATGGGATCTTGGCAATCACACCTTCTGAACCTTGATGTCCTCATTTGTAAAAATGTATCTGTGATGGGAGATCTGATTAGGTGATCTTTGGCCCCTTCTTATGATTCTCTTACACCTTTGTTTCATCTAAGATCTTAGATTTAAAAAAAAATGTAAATGGCAAAACTGATGGGGATATATACGCTCTCTTCCCACAGTGGCTTCTTTTCTATAACAATTTCTTAAATTTTTTTTTTAAGAGTAATCTGCAGAGATCTAGGTTTCAATTACAATTTATCACTTACTACTTCTGTGACCTTGGACTTAATCTCTTTGGACCTCAGTTTTTC
Organism: Antechinus flavipes; assembly: GCF_016432865.1. Classification (NCBI taxonomy): domain Eukaryota; kingdom Metazoa; phylum Chordata; class Mammalia; order Dasyuromorphia; family Dasyuridae; genus Antechinus; species Antechinus flavipes. Next base: position 319,595,920 of record NC_067400.1, on the reverse strand, counting down.
CTTCTGTAAAATGTAGGATTTGTACTTGATGATTCTAAATGTTCTTAATCTTTTTTTGTGTCATGGTCCCCTTGGATGAAATATTTGGAATCCTTCTCAATGAGATTCTTAAATACATAAAATAAAACACACAGGATTACAAAGGAAGCCATTGGTATTGAAACAGTTAAGCTGAATTTGTTTTTGTTTTTTATTATTTTGATTAAGAACCCCTTCTTTAAATTTCTGATTTAGAACTACAATAATGTTGTTAGACTTCTGACTAAAGAGAGAGATTATTTCCATGACTGGGTAATGTTTACCATTAGGATTATCTAGATTTGGGGTTTAAACTGCTTTGGGAAGAAGATCCAATCAGCTGCTGGAGTTGTAACCTGGCTTATTCTATTAGTTTTCTGAGAGAAGAGGGGGCTGATAACTGTATTCCTTTAAATGCAGGTGAAGAGGGAGAGAATGTAGGGCAGGACGTGGTTGGACAAGAACAGTGGAAGGGAAAGAGTTATTAGACTTGGCATCCTAATCCCTGACTTGAAATCTTGTCATATACTCCTGGGGTGACTGGAGAAGTTCTTTCACCCCTAAATCTCCATTTCTTCCCTTATGAAAAGAGAAGGTCACACTCTTAAGGATCATGAACTCTTAAATCCCATTTCAGCTTCAATATGCCATAGAAAGTAAAGAGTATTTGGCCAACTCTCTCTTCTCTGGACATTTTGTTTTCAAGGGGGCAACTCCTTTAATTTGTCTCCTTGCCTGCTCTTTTTAAAGGCAAAAGAGAAACTTCTGCTGATAGCAATGACTGCTATTTCCAGGCAGGAAAAAAAAGTGGGAGGGGGATAGGGTGAAATTGGAAGGGAAAGGATGTCTGGGGAGTGGGCCATTTTTCTTTATTTTTATCCTTAGAAATTTGATAGGATGTCAATATGCAATATGGTGACCAGTTCTGAGGATTTCATAGATTTTCCCCGTTAGCCAAATTGCTATATGGATAATCAAATCTTGTTCCAGTAGAGGACCATGCTACTGGTCCAGTTGCATCTTATGTCTCAGGCATAAGTGGAGAGTTAGAGTGGAGACTCTTCTTTCATTTCTCTGTGCAAAATATAATTTCCTTTTTTTCCATCTTCCTCTCAGGAGGAATTATTCTTTCTGCCTCCCTAAGTGCTTTCACCACCTCAACATCTGAGATGCTTCTGACATTACATAATACATACTATACCTTTGTCCTTTTTTATGTCTTGCTTTTATATTTTGTCACTTACTATCAATATATTCTTTTCACATGTCCTTATTCATGGCATAATCTCTGAGGATGAGACCTAAATTTGTGCATAGTACCCAACGAATAAATACTCATGTCTTTTTTTTTTAATTAAGAATACTAGACATTTACTATCATAGATTGTAGAGTGAGAAAGGATTATAAGTTTAGTAAAAATCTTTTTTTTTTACACAATAGCAATAAAAGCAAATTTTGTATAGCACTTACTATATTCTGGGAACTAATTGCTTTATAACTGTTTTGATCCTCACAGCAACCTGGGAAGTAGGTGCTATTATTATCTTCATTTTACTGGTATGAAAGTGAGACAAAGAAAAATTGGTCCAGGATTACACAGCTACTAAGTGTCTGAGGCAGGATTTGAACTTGGTTCTACCTGACTCCAGGCCTGGAGCTCTATCTGTTGACTTGCCCACAGTCACATATATAGTTAATAAAAGGCAAAAATCAAGATTCAGACTCAGATCTTGCATCTTCAAGTTGAGAGCCCTTCTTATTACATTGGGCTACCTTTCTCATCTACCTTCCTAGTGCAGATCTATAGAAAGGTCATGTTGTATTGTCCTACTTCACAGATGAATAAACCAAGGCTTAGCAAAGTTAATTAACTTTTCTGAAGTCAAACACCTAGTGAGTGTTACACTGTGAATTACACAGCCCTGGTTTCCTGTCTTCTGACCCCATTCCTTTTCTAGGATACCATGCTATCCCCCTTAATAAAAGCAATCAAAGAGGACAGAATTCTCACTTCTCTAAAAAAAAAGCAGTGAACTCTGAAAAATGGATACCCACACAATGCCACACACTGTGGTTTAAACCATAGAGAAGCTTTGGAATATTGAAAGGGGAAGTAAAAACAGCAGTTATAAATTTTCTTGCTAGCTCTATTATTTAAGCTATTCAAAATAGCAAAATTGCTAAGGTGAGTTTCTTTAAAAGTAAAAAAGATACAAGGGTGATAAGAGTACAGAGAACATTAGATTTGTAATAAAAAGATCTAAGTTTATGTACTAGCTCCTCCTGTCATTGATGGTGTGGCCTAAGGAAAATTCCTAAACTTAATTAAGCTTTGATTTCTTTGACTATAAATAGGAATAATTACATTTGTATGTCATAGGTTCTTTTTTTTAATGAATATTTAATGTGTTTAAATGCAATTTGTAGTCATAGCACATCATAGAAGTGTGAGCTGTTGATATTTCCAGAATGAGGTAACACTTTAGAAAAGCTACATCTGTTATTGTTGTTTGTTCATCCTTCATTAACTTGTGTATGAGACAGACTTAAGTGAGAATTGCACTCTGGGAATGAGTAGAAGGGATCTAGGACCTGGGTGAGAGACCTCCATGTTCCCTGGAGCAGACTGGGCACATCCCATGAGAACAGGTCCTGCCTGGTGTCTAGAGCATCAGCTTTTTACTATTTCTTTTCTTCTGGAAAAGGGTCAGCAGAGCAGATTACTCCTCTCACTCCCCTTATTTCCCTTGTTGCTTTCTAGCCAACAGGCTCATCTTCTATAGCCCTCCTGAAGAGGGGCACTGCGTGGAGATAGACTTCTGGTTTTGTCTCTGACCAGGTAAAAGCCAGCCTGGCTGGGGAGAGACGTTTCTTAGGGGATGGGAAGGAGAAGCCTAGGTGGCTCATGCAGGGAGAGAGAAGAGCCTTTTGAGGGAATAATTTCCAAAGAGAATATGAGATTAGTTGAGGTTCAATGAATGTCTTTGTCGCTGACTCGAGAAGCATATTTTAAAGGGATAAACTTCCTCATTTAGAGCAAAGCATCCCAGCTTCGTTTCCATAGTGACATTGTTCAAACAGAGCCTTAGAAGCCCGAGAAAGCCAGGTCCGAGGGATTCCTTAGGAGCTATAATTTTCTCGGAGAGATCCCAGCTATTGTTAGGGATAGAAGAAGAGGTTTAGGGTCTTTGAATAGCTTCTTCTCCTTCACATCTCTTGCCTGTGGGGCTTTTGTGTTATTTTTCTTCCTGGACTATAGTGGACTCCAGAGGGGATTGTCTACCAACGAAAAGGAAGTGGTCTTTATTCAAACCTGTGGCAGAAATCCCTTGGAGGTTTCCTTTAATTCAGCTTTCCTTTATGTGCGGGGATGCTCTGCCCACTGTTCAAAGCAACTCTAGAGTACACCTCTGTCCTCAGGTCTCTCACCTTCCAGCCAGCTCTTAAGACTGACAAAACAACAACAATAATAACAATAACAACAATAATAATTAGCATTTATTTAGTGCTTTAAGGTTTTGCATAAATTTTGCATATCTACAGGCTCTGGACTACTCTTACGTGTTCCCCACTTTTTGTCTTCTTTAATGCAAAGCTTAAAAGACTTAAGATTCACAGCCCCTTATTAGAGAGCAGGTTCATTGTTGTGTTTTAATTGCTGGTGCGCTTTCCTGAAGTTACCTGTCATTTTAGATTCTTGTAAGCCTTGACATCTGAAACCTGACTGTTCCCATTCTATATTTTATGCCTTCCTGATTAGCTTCCTCTTAGAAGGGGTGTGTGTGTGTGTGTGTTTTAAATTAAAATTTTTTTAATTATCATCTTTTTTCCTTCTTTTTCTTCTCCTTTTGCATTGAGAAAAAAAGGAAACAATAAAAAGAAAAACAAAGCTTTTGTGATAAAGATGCATGGTCAATCCAAAACCAAGACCCATTTTGGCCATGTTCCCAAATGTGTTTCAAGCATCTTGAGATCATCAACTTTCTGTCAGGATTTAGCTAACATGCTTCATCACTGGTCCTTTGCAATCATGGTTAGTCATTGTAATTCTTAATTCTTTCAGAATCATTCTTTTTGATAATGTTATTGTTACATATGTTATGTATATATGTATATATATATATGTTATTATATATTAAAGTTATATATGTTATTCTCCAGGTTCAGCTGACTTCACTTTCCAATGATTCATTCATTTTTTCCTTGATTTCTCTAACACTGTTCCCTTCATCCTTTTCTCAAAGTAAAATATGGCTGCTTCTTTTGTAATATCACTAACTTGCTTCAGTAGTGGAATTTCTTGATCAATGTGTGTAGGAACACTTGGATAATTTTATTTGCTTGCTTCCAAATTGGTTTCTAGATTCTTGGACTAATTTATAATTCCACTAGCAATGAAGTCTTTCTATAATCCTTATAATACTGTTTTTCATTTATCTTTGCCAATTTGATGGTTAGGAAGCAATAGTTCAGAACTGTTTTCATTAACATTTCCCTAATTATAGTAATCTCAACCAGTTTTTCAGGTGGTTATGGGTAATTTGTTTCTTCTTTTGAAAACTGTATCTTTTTACTCCTTGTTTATTTGCTATTATTCTTTTTTTTCCCCTCAATATTTTTTCCAACTATATGTAAAAATAGTTTTCAACAATCATTTTTGTACATTTTTGAGTTCCAAATTTTTTCTCCCTCCCTTCCTTAAGACAGCAAACTGTCTGATATAGGTTTACATATACAGTCATATTAAACACATTTCCATATTACCTATGTTGTGAAAGAAAAATCAGAATAAAAGGGGAAAAATCACAAGAAAGAAAAAACAATCACCACCAAAAGTGAAAATAGTATGGTTCAATCTGCATTTAGTCTTCATAATTCTCTCTCTGAATGCAGATATTATTTTCCATCCCAAGTCTATTGGAATTGTCTTGGATCACCACATTGCTGAGAAGAACTATATCTATCATAGTTGATCATCTTATAATCTTTTTTTTTCTTTTTTTTAAATTTTTATTTAATAATTACTTTATATTGACAGAATCCATGCCAGGGTAATTTTTTTTCCAACATTATCCCTTGCACTCGTTTCTGTTCCGATTTTTTCCCCTCCCTCCCTCCACCCCATCCCTAGATGGCAAACAGTCCTTTATATGTTGGATATGTTGCAGTATATCCTAGATACAATATATGTTTGCAGAACCGGATCATCTTATAATCTTGCTGGCATTCTAGATATCATGTTCTTTTTATGCTTTCTTCACTCATATTTGCTATTATTTTTATAGGTTTGTGTAAAAGTTTTTAAAAATATTTTTATAATTGAATTTACTGTTGTTTACTCCTGTGTCTTATTTGTGAATTCTCCTATCCACAATTGAAAGTTATAACCTTATAGTCTTCTCTAAAATAAACTATGTGATTTTTAATATCAAGATCCTTCATTTGTATTTATCTTGTTATATGATATATAGTATGCTGATCTATATCTATCTCCCCCCAAATTGCTAGCATTCAGTTATATTCTTGACTTGTTAAATTTCATTTCTCAAAAGAGATAGAAAACTTTGTTTCTTCACATATTATCTCTCTTTCCTCTCAACTATATACAATGTGTCACATACAACAAATGAGACTTGTAAAGGTGTCACAGAATGATATTTTAAATATGTTGTATGTAATGTTGACAGTCCAACAAGGAGGTTACTTATAGATAATTGCATTAGGAAAGTTAATGGTAGTGACCACAACAGCCAAACTGAGTTGTAAAATTTTGTATTAATTTTTTTATATTGTATATGTTTTTTACTTTCATAATGGTGTTTACACAATTTATATGAAGCATGACTTTATTTTTTATTTTTATTTTTAAAAAATTAATAATATTTTATTTTTCCAAATACATAGGAAAAAAAAGATAGTTTTCAACATTCACCCGTGCAAAACCTTGTGTTCCAAATTTTTTCTCCCTCCCTTCCTTAAGACAGCAAACTGTCTGATATTGGTTTACATATACAGTCATATTAAACATATTTCCATATTACCCATGTTGTGAAAGAAAAATCAGAATAAAAGGGGAAAAATCACAAGAAAGAAAAAACAATCACCACCAAAAGTGAAAATAGTATGGTTCAATCTGCATTTAGTCTTCATAATTCTCTCTCTGAATGCAGATATTATTTTCCATCCCAAGTCTATTGGAATTGTCTTGGATCACCACATTGCTGAGAAGAACTATATCTATCATAGTTGATCATCTTATAATCTTTTTTTTTTCTTTTTTTAAATTTTTATTTAATAATTACTTTATATTGACAGAATCCATGCCAGGGTAATTTTTTTTACAACATTATCCCTTGCACTCGTTTCTGTTCCGATTTTTTCCCCTCCCTCCCTCCACCCCATCCCTAGATGGCAAACAGTCCTTTATATGTTGGATATGTTGCAGTATATCCTAGATACAATATATGTTTGCAGAACCGGATCATCTTATAATCTTGCTGGCATTCTAGATATCATGTTCTTTTTATGCTTTCTTCACTCATATTTGCTATTATTTTTATAGGTTTGTGTAAAAGTTTTAAAAAATATTTTTATAATTGAATTTACTGTTGTTTACTCCTGTGTCTTATTTGTGAATTCTCCTATCCACAATTGAAAGTTATAACCTTATAGTCTTCTCTAAAATAAACTATGTGATTTTTAATATCAAGATCCTTCATTTGTATTTATCTTGTTATATGATATATAGTATGCTGATCTATATCTATCTTCCCCCAAATTGCTAGCATTCAGTTATATTCTTGACTTGTTAAATTTCATTTCTCAAAAGAGATAGAAAACTTTGTTTCTTCACATATTATCTCTCTTTCCTCTCAACTATATACAATGTGTCACATACAACAAATGAGACTTGTAAAGGTGTCACAGAATGATATTTTAAATATGTTGTATGTAATGTTGACAGTCCAACAAGGAGGTTACTTATAGATAATTGCATTAGGAAAGTTAATGGTAGTGACCACAACAGCCAAACTGAGTTGTAAAATTTTGTATTAATTTTTTTATATTGTATATGTTTTTTACTTTCATAATGGAGTTTACACAATTTATATGAAGCATGACTTTATTTTTTATTTTTATTTTTAAAAAATTAATAATATTTTATTTTTCCAAATACATAGGAAAAAAAGATAGTTTTCAACATTCACCCGTGCAAAACCTTGTGTTCCAAATTTTTCTCCATCTCTTCCCTTTCTCCTCCCCTAGATAGCAACCAATCCAATAAAAGTTAAACATATACAGTTCTCTTAAATATATTTCCATATATCAGGCAACATAAGAAAAATCAGAACAAAAGGGAAAATAAAACACAAGAAAGAAAAACAACAACAAAAATGATGAAAATATTCCACATTCAGTCTGCATAGTTCTCTCTGAACCATAAGACTCTTTCCACCATAAGACTATTAGAAATGCCTTGAATCACTTAATTGTTGAAAAGAGCCAAATCCAATCACAGTTGATCATCACATAATCTTCTTTTGCTGTATACAATGTTTTCTTGGCTCTGCTCACTTCATTTAACATCAGTTCATGTAAGTCTTTCCAGGAATTTCTAAAATCAGACTGCTCATCATTTCTTATAAAACAATAATATTCTATTACATTCATATACTATAACTTATTTAGCCATTCTCCAAGTAATGGTTAATGATAATCATCAAACCCCAAAAGGATAGTTAGGAGAAAGCTTTTGTCTTTTGTTCTATAGTATCCAGAGTTGAGAGCTAAAAGCCTTTTCTTCTTGAATTATTGGTGAAATTTTGGTAAGATGCATTGTCTAGAACTCTGGTTCTTTGTGTGTGCATAACTTATTGCAGGTTGAAATTATTTATTTATTTAAAGGCATTTATCAAGCAGCCAGATTTTTCATATGCATATTTTAATTCTCACCTGAACAGGGTCATAACATAAAAATAACTTTGTCCCATATTGGGACAAAGATAAGGATAGATTTCTTTCCTTTCCCATTTCCTTTACAGATAAAATGACAGCATGTATTGCTAATGTTTGTCTTGTATGTGTGTGTAAATAGTGTAAAGGTATGCTTACAAATTACATTCCACCCCATGAAATATCTACGTCTGATCAAAAGCTCTTTGCTATTAGAATTTTATAACTGCACAAGCCATTAAACCTGTGTTTTTATTTAAAAGGGTGGGGAAGAGGAGGAATAGGAAGCTATGAAGGGAATAACTATTCTATATCTGATTCTAAACAATGAGGATGTATTGGTTGCTGAAATATAAAATGATAGAAATCTTGAAAGAGAGACCTTAGAGTTCATGAGAGATAAGATGGAAAAACTCATACATCATCTAATATTTACTCTATATTTAGGTAGAACAGAATTCTAGAATTTCAGAGGGAGAAAAAAGGGACACCAGGATTAAAATTCTATAGGGGAAGTTAATGTAAAATGGTTACCAGAATAAAATTTTCATGTTACAAATGTTTTCATAGTGGAAGAAAAGGGCAGGCAGTTTAAAGAGAATGAACAAATAAATAGAAGCTAAATAGAGACTAATAATAATAACTGACATTTATCTCATCACTTTAAAGCACTTTATAATTTTTCACCACTTAGCAGTTCTCAGAACAGCTCCCAGAGAACTAAAAAAAAAACAAAACAACAACAACAAAAAAAAAAACCCAAGATAAAAAAGGACACGATAGGAAATCCAATGGCTACTCTCAGTGAGTTCGTCTTTAGATTTTGGTGAATTGTTCATCTGATGTTTATAAAAGAACTTGCCTGGTGGTCAATTATTTGGGTAATTCAGTCATTGCAATTTCCCACTGGGAGTCCACAAAGCAAAAACATGAGATTATAACATTCTTACCATTATTTCTTGCGACCACCTTAGATCTTGATCTTTTCCTACATATTCTCCAGGTACTCAGATGATGTGTATAATTTTTCCATTTTATCCCTGAAATACAATGTCTTTTCTTCCATCTTTGGAAACTACATGTCTGTGAGAAAGAGAGCTTTCTCCTTTTTTCCCAGATAAATTCTTCCTTCTATGGTAATTAGCTTCTCCCCTCATACTATCTCTTCAAGGTACCACACCATTTCTTTTTCATTGGAGCTTCTTCATCAGGGGTATAATAGGAATATCAATTTGTCAGCTGACTAAAATACGATTGGAGAAGTAAATGATTCAGATGATCAATTAGGAGGCTATTGTCTACCAATCCTAATCTAGGTCCCAAACTAGGCTATGGAATGTATATAATATATATAAATTCATGTGTGTGTGTGGGGGGGGGGTGTATGAAGCTTTTTATGGGCAGGATCAATCAATCAAGCAACAAACATTTATTTAAAATCTATTATGTTCCAAGCACTATACATACAAAGACAAGAGTGAAATAATACCTACCCTCAAAAAGCTCATAGTCTAGGTAAAGAACAGCATATACATTTATATAAATAAAAATTTATACCAAACAAAAATAAGTTGAAGAGGGGAAGCACTAGCAAGTGAAGGTAATCAGAAGAAGCTTCAAGCAGAAGGCAATGTTTGAGCTATATCTTGAAGGAAATTAAGACATCTAAGTGATAGAGATAACATCCCTTGCCATGCACCTTTGACAGTCAGTGCAAAGACATGGAAATGGGAGATAGAATATGAGGAAAAGTAAGAAGTTCCTTTTTTTGGGAACTTCTTTGGAACAAACTTTGATTTGATTGGACCCTAGTGTGAACAAATGTGTATCTTGGCAGGAAAGATAGGATATACATCTTGTCATTCTTAAAGACTAATTGCTAGAGTATATAATAGGTGTTCTGTAAATGTTTATTGATGACATCTGTTTGATTATGAACTATCCTAGTTTGATTATGAACTACTCAAGGTCAAGGGGAACGTTTTAGATCTTGGGTCTATCATTAATTGAGATACTTATTGGGAATTGTCAAATTTTAGGAATGTTGGGCCATTATGTTTCTTGTCTGGGCATGGAACATTCCATATAGCAAAGAGATACTTTTTCTTTATTGTTTTGCTGAAATATTTCCTCTTTTTTAGAAAAAATTCTGCACCTAACATTATATACTGAAATTCACAAATTTTGAAATTATAATTATGTAAAAGATGATTGGTTCTAGCCCAGTGGAACTGTGCAGTACAAATTCAAATAATGTATTCATTTTAGAGGATTCATTATTTATGCTGAATTGAGACTTAAGATACATAAGGGATGACTTTCTCAGAGGAGGGAAACAGGAAATATATTGGGAAATATAAGTAATAAACTATAACAATAAAAATCTATTTTAAAAAGTGTACTATTTATTCCAATTTCTCAGAGTACTGACTAAAACATGCAGCTAAGTGCTGCAATAGACAGAACATTGGACTTGGAATCAGGAAAACTCATCTTCCTGAGTTTAAATCTGACCTCAGTCATTTTTTAAGCGATATGATTCTGTACAAGTCACTTAACCCTGTTTGCTAATGGGCTGGAGAAGGAAATGGCAAAGCACTCCAGTGTTTTTACCAAGAAAACCCTAAATGGAGTCACAAGAATCAGATACAACTGAAAAACCGCTAAACAACAGCAGCAGTGATTAAGTGATTAAGGCACTGCATAGCAGGCCGAAGAAGCCGCAGCATTCACCTTTTGCTATGCCCTTTCTGGGACATCCCAATAAGACTTCCTAGAATCTTCTAGGTATTGAGCAAAAGAGGTGAGAAGAGGGAGAGGAAGCTAACATCCTTCAGTTGTGCTAGAGGGATGAATTGAGTTACAATGGAAAGAGTTCTGGTTTTGGAGTCAAATGACAAGTTTGCTTCCTGACGCGCGCACATCGGACCTGTGAGATGTCCCGCCTTGCTTAATGTCTCTGTCCTGGTTCTTCATCTCTAAATGACAGAATTGGACTGGAGGATCTGATAGTCTCAATACTTAGCACAGGTCCTAGCCCATAATAGGTGCTTCATAAATGTTTATTGTTTGATTGATCCAAGTACATCTTTAAAGCTACGATCCTGTCCTTCCCCAGTCAGTGACTGCTTGATTGATAGCTCTACCAGAGAAAGACACTGATAGAAAAGGGAAAGTGAGTTGTCTCTCTCCTTCCACTTTAATGTTAACTATCTGAGGCAGCAGACACTGTTTTTGCCTGCAGCCTTGAGTGCTCTTCTGTACTAATTCCGTTACCCAGCAGAGAACTGAGCACGTTGAAGACACCCAGTCAACATTTATTGCATTTATTGTGATGTTGGATTCACGTTCTCTGCATCCCAGCATTCTAGGATCATAGATCATAGCTAACCTCCTCAATTTACAGAAGAGGAAACTGAGGCCTTGCGAGGGAATATGACTTTTCTAAGGTCATAGAAGATAAGGATCTTCTAGTGCAGTATCTTCAAACGGCTCTGTTTTTTTCTTGTTCTTGTTCCTTTTCCTTCTTGTCCACCTTCTCCTCGTCTTTTTTTCTCCTTTTTTCTTTTTTCTTCTTCCTTTTTATGTAGAGTGGATTTCCAGTTAGAGGCTTCCAGTTTTTCTCAGGATGCAGCCAGAAGGCAAAGTAAAAAGAGCACTGGACCTGGAATCAGAAGGCCCAAGTTATACATATCTACTTAAATATAGTAATATTCATACTCACATGTATAACCATGTAACATAAATATTGATAATAGAATTTAAAGCTAGATGATACAGTGAGAATCTGGCCTGGAATGAGGAAGATGCAAATTCAAAGCCAACCTTGGACACTTAACTAATTGTGTGACCCTGGACACTCAACTTCTGTCTGCCTCAGTTTCCTCAACTATAATTAGATATAATAAATAGTGAAATAGAAATAGTGAATAGTGATAAATAGTAAAATAGAAATCATAACGGACCTCCCTTCCAGGCTTGTTGTGAGGATCAAATGAGATCATTTTTATAAAATACTTAACACAGTGGCTGGCACATAGTAGGATCATTTATTAAGAGTCTACTTTGCTCTTAAATGTTTATTCTTTATTTCTTCTCCCCTTCTTTTTCTACTGATCAGAATTTATAGGAAAAAGCATTTTCTTTTCTCATCATAAATCCCCTGAAAGCAATTGGGAATCCTGATTAGTGATTTTCTGATTCTGTATCAAAATGAAATTCCACCATTTTTACCTTTCCATATGCTGAGGTGCAGTTATAGTAAGAGACTGGGAATGAGTGTGACTTTGACATAAATTGATTTCCATTTTCCTTTGTCTTTGTCCTTGTGATTGTGGATTTGGCATTCCTGGTTGAGGTTGCTTCAAGAGTTGAGACATGTCAGTGTCATGGTGCATTAAGAATTGAGCAATCAAAAAACATAAAGGCTTACTAAGTACCAGCTCCTGGTACTTAGCATTGGAACAGGTAGATAGTGTCTGATTCTAAGGGACTCATGATAGAACATGCTATCCATCTTGTATCCAAGAGATAATAGCCTCAGAGGACATAGATTGAGACAAATGTAGATTGAGGACATATATATTTTTTGGACATGGCCATTGTGGAAATTTGTTTCACTTGACTCTACATCTTTGCAGTTTTGTTTTTCTTTTTTTGGGGTGGAGGTGGGGTTGGAAGTGGAAGGGAAAGCAAGCAGTTTTTCTTTAATTTTAAAAAAAGGAATAAATGGTTAGGTGATAGGCCCTCTTTGATGTTCTTTTGTTATCTGTTTGATTTTTCAAGTTCTAGCTAGAACATGACAAAGAAAGAGGTAAGAGGAATTTGAATTCATTCCATATGAATAAATGGAACAGCAACATGACACAATGCATAGAATGTAGACAGGGAGGCAGGAAGACCTTAAAATATATCCTATCTCAGAGACTTGTTAACCGTGTGACCTTGAGAAGGCACTTAACTTCCCTTGGCTTCAATTCTTCACCTGTCCAGTGAAAGAGTTGGTCTAGATGACTAGGTCCCGCCTAGCTTTAAATCTGACAGGTCAACAAATATCCATCGAGCATCTAATAAATATAATAATGATGTCTGATACTTAAGAAGTGAGGAGATGGGCTTTTAGTCTGGATGGCCTGGGCTCAAGTCCTACATTAGGCACATACTGGCTGTCCCAATCAAGGCAAATCACAATCTCTTGGTGTTCCATGAAACTTTTTTTTACATTTGCTTAATAGTATTTTATTTTTCCAAAAACAGGTAAAACTAGTTTTCAACATCCATTTTGGACAGATTTTGTGTTCCATATTTTTCTCTCTCCCTCCTTTTTTCCCTCCCTTTAATCCCCTCCCAGACAGCAAGCAATCTGATATAGGTTAAACATGTGCAGTCCTTTTAAACATATTTTCATATTTGTCATGTCATACAAGAAAAATCAGACCGCAAGGGGAAAAAACCACAAGAAAGAAAAAGCAAACAAAAATGGTGAAAATACTGTGCTTCAATCCATATTCAGTGTCCATAGCTCTCTCTTTGAATTTCATGCAGCTTTCTAATGTCTCTAGGTAATGGCTAACTTGCATTTGTAGAGTTGGTACTTTGGTAGTTCCCTGTACCAATTAAATCACAGGTCTCATTCAAAACAAGTGAAAAAAATCCTGGAAAAGAAATGACCCAGCCATGGAGTTGTCCACTTTATTAGCAGAGTCATTTGTTCAACACCAGTATCATGCCCATTGATAAAGGTTTGCGCCAACTGTTCCTCAGGAGAATAAAAGATATTGAGACTCATTGTCCTAGACTTATGAATTGCTCAGGGCACATGTGATCCTCATACATATTGTACTTTAAAATCTGCATCCATTCTTCCCTGTGGATACTGTGTACATAGGTGGACTGAGTGTGTAGCCTAGGTTTATGAGGGAAATACTGAGTAATCATTCTTGCCAACTTTCTTTTAAATAAACCTTTATATTAAGAGTTAACTGATTCAACTGGCTAATTTGTTAATGGGAAGCAAACTAGTGGAGACTTGTGAACTTAGGTGTTAGTGATAGGTGGTAGGAGTATAGCCTCCCCCACAGGTGTTACCCTGAAAGAGCCAACTGTAGCAGCCATGTGTCCCTCTGGGGAAGTCTGATCTTCTACTGTGGGTGTGAGTTGGGTAATTAAGCCAGTCCCAAAGGGAGAATCTAGAGGGAAGAAAAAGAAGGGGAGCATTCACTATGATAGAATGTTCCTTTCCCTTAAAAGTCATCCTCCCTCAAAAGTCCCTTAAAATTCCACCTTTACAAATGTGTTTTTTGATTAATAATTTGTTTTTAATGCAAATACTCATGGCAAAATTAACTCTTCCAGGAGAGCCATTTTTTGAACTTTAGTGGGAATTAATTTAAATTGGTTGCCCTGAAAGAATACAATTGCTTGTGGGAATTAAGGAGAACTAAGAGTAATTTTGAAGCACAAAGCATTGTGCAGTCTGGGTAGGATACTACAATAGGTACAGATGGGAAATCAGGAGAAATCAGACTGGGTGACTTGATACAGAGAAGCAGGGGCAGAGAGACATTAAGATCACCCAGGTGAGTTTTATCTAAGACTATGCTTATCCTTGATGTCAGTCTCTTGCAGGATGTTAGGAAAGAACATAAGGTTTCCAGGTTTAGATCAGAGCTAGAAGAGTAAGTATTCACCATGTGGAGGAGTGCTAGGAAAACTCGGGCCTTTGTGGTAGAACCACAAAGATTCCACCATTAGAGATGCATTCCTGTGGGGTCTCCTGTAGGCATCAATTGTCCTTTTTAATGAGCAGCCTCCCCAAGTTATTGCAGCTTAATCTAGCAGAGGGAAGAAGCACTGAGTGCACTGAATGCTCCCTACCTTTTGGGGGACAGATGGTTCAGAGTTAGTTTCACTCAACTTGTTGCCAAGGCTCAGCATCATTCTCCATTTTATGTTCCCTTGATTTATGTTCCTGACCTCACCAGCAAATAGAACCGCACCTGAGCATAGAAATTGCACAAAGCGTGGGTTAATAAATTCCTCGATTAAGACTCACTGTCTCACTTCATGAAACTTGGCCCAGTCTCCCAAACTCACTAGGATTTTTACCTGCCTTCTCCCAGACTCTTCACTAGCCCATCCATCCAGCATATCCACCCTGCCTCCACACACCCCTCCCTCCATTTCTTAGTGACTGCCCTTCCTCATTCAGAGTTGAAAGCTCCATCATAGCAACAAACATTTATTCAATGAACTCAGCAATTATTAATTAATTACTGTATGCAAAACCCTGTATTGATCACTACAGATATAATTTTTTTTTTCAAATTATGAAGTGTTGACATTCAGAGAGTTTATGAGGAATAAAGGAACTCAAATGAGGCATATATTTTGGGTCAGACCTGATTCAGACTATTGTCATGAGTAAATTTAATAAAGGTAGGTTGAAGTATAGATTCCAAGTGAGATCAGCTTATTAATAGTGCCTCATATGGTTGTTAGTAAAGCAGGTCAGACTGACAGGCTCAGTAAAGCCAACAACCCCAATGAAAAGGGGGTTACCTTCTTTATTAACACACTGGAAGAAGGGGTCTAGGTAGAAGTGGCACGTAATGAAGGTGAAGCTAGTCATACTTCTTTGTAATTAAGGAATGTTAATGGTTTTATGGGACTCATCTATTTCTTGGTAGGTGATCAGTACTGCCCCATCTCCACTAATTGCACAAGGATAGGCAAGGACTGAGCCGTATCTTTTGGGGCATCAGGTTAACCTGGCTGAGACCTTTAAAAAACAAGCAAATGTCAGGACCTAAAAATATGAGTTATAACAACTTTCCTTTTTAATTATGCCTTTAAAGTAACTCAGAGGGAAAACTGCATTCTTGAGTAAGGTGAGTTCAGGAAGATACTAAATTATAAAACCCGAAACAGTATAAAATCAATTACATTGCAAAATCAATACAATAGAAATCGAGTAATATTTCACACTCGTCAAGTTGGTCTTCTACAAGTCTCTCAACATTCTACCCCTTCAGCCACCAAAGTGATTTTTCTCAAGTTTATCCTTGTCACCCCCATGCTTGTAATGCCGGAGAAACTGAGGCAAGATAGAGATTAGAGGTTTTAAAATATTTTATTAGAGCGAGAGTTTGACTAGTTAAGCCATCTTAGTGTGATGGTGTATGGGACTTTTTTCTCAAAACATCCAACAATGAGCGAGGAATTCCAGAGACTCTTATAAGGCTCCAGCAATCAAGGAAACCAGGGCAAGGTCAGGTAGAGCACAGGTGAGTGGAACTTCAGGAAAGGATCATAAATTCAGTTCTGACAGGTTGGGGTTAAGGAAGGAAGAATTATAAACTCTGATAAGTTGGGAGGGAAGAAGTTAGGAGACAGGATGTCTAGATCAAGAGATAGGGGTGTGTGTGCCATCTAGGTATTTGAGATAAGCCATCTAGAGTTTTATGACTTTTAAATTTTTTATGACTCTTTAACTCTTCCTCATGAGATCACATTTTTCACATCGGATATTAAATGTTATATATATTGGACTATTAGGTATATATATGTGTGTGTGTATATATATATTTATTATAGATTTTTATTTACAAGATATATGCATGGGTAATTTTTCAGCATTGATAATTGCAAAACCTTTTATTCCAATTTTTCCCCTCCTTCCTCCCACCCCTTCCCACAGATGGCAAGTAGATCAATACATGTTAAATATGTTAAAGTATATGTTATCTTGCTACACAAGAAAAGTCAGATTTAGAAAGAAGGTAAAAATAACCTGAGAAGGAAAACAAAAATGCAAGCAAAAAATAACAGAAAGAATGGAGATGCTATGTTGTGGCCCATGCTCATTTTGCATAGTTTTTTCGCTGGGTGTAGCTAGTTCTTTTCATTACTAAACAACTGGAACTGATTGCTTCATCTCATTGTTGAAGAGGGCCACATCCATCAGAATTGATCATCATATAGTATTGTTGTTGTATATGATATGTAGTATCATGTAGTATAGTATAGTATAGTATCATATAGTATAGTATATAGTACTATATAGTATATAGTATAATGATCTCCTGGTCCTGCTCATTTCATTCAGTTCATATAAGTCTCTCCAGGCCTTTCTGAAATCATCTTGCTGGTCATTACTTTTTTTTTTTTTTAATTTTTTAATAGCTTTTTATTTACAAGTTATATGCATGGGTAATTTTACAGCATTGACAGTTGCCAAACCTTTTGTTCCAATTTTTCCCCTCCTTACCCCCACTCCCTCCCCTAGATGGCAAGATGACCAATACATGTTAAATATATTAAAGTATAAATTAAATACAAAATAAGTATACATGTCCAAATCGTTATTTTGCTGTACACAAAGAAGTGGACTCTGAAATAGTGTACAATTAGCCTGTGAAGGAAATCAGAAATGCAGGTGGGCAAAAATATAGGGACTGAGAATTTAATGTAATGGTTCTTAGCCATCTCCCAGAGTTTTTTCACTGAGTATAGCTGGTTTAGTTCATTACTGCTCCATTAGAACTGATTTGGTTCATCTCATTGCTGAAGATGGCTAAGTCCATCAGAATTGATTATCATATAGTATTGTTGTTGAAGTATATAATGATTTCCTGGCCCTGCTCATTTCACTCAGCATCAGTTCATATAAGTCTCTCCAGGCTTCTCTGAAATCATCCTGTTGGTCATTTCTTACCGAACAATAATATTCCATAATATTCATATACCACAATTTGTTCAGCCATTCTCCACCTGATGGGTATCCACTTAGTTTCCAGTTTCTGGCCACTACAAAGAGGGCTGCCACAAATATTCTTGCATATACAGGTCCCTTTCCCTTTTTTAAGATCTCTTTGGGATATAAGCCCAGTAGTAACATTGCTGGATCAAAGGGTATGCACAGTTTGATAACTTTTTGAGCATAGTTCCAAATTGCTCTCCAGAATGGTTGGATGTATTCACAATTCCACCAACAACGTATCAGTGTCCCTGTTTTCCCACATCCCCTCCAACATTCCGCATAATCTTTCCCTGTCATTCTAGCCAATCTGATAGGTGTGTAGTAGTATCTCAGAGTTGTCTTAATTTGCATTTCTCTGACTAATAATGACTTGGAGCATCTTTTAATATGGCTAGAAATAGTTTCAATTTCTTCATCTGAAAATTGTCTGTTCATATCCTTTGACCATTTATCAATTGGAGAATGGCTTGATTTCTTATAAATTAGAATCAATTCTCTATATATTTGGGAAATGAGGCCTTTATCAAAATCTTTGACTATAAAAATGTTTCCCCAGTTTATTGTTTTTTTTTCTAATGTTGTTTGCATTAGTTTTGTTTGTACAAAAACTTTTTAACTTAATATAATCAAAATTATCTATTTTGTGATCAGTAATGATTTCTAGTTCTTTTTTGGTCACAAATGCATTCCTCCTGGTCTGAGAGGTAAACTATCCTATGTTTTTCTAATTTATTTATAATCTCCTTTATGTCTAGATCACGAACCCATTTTGACCTTATTTTGGTGTACAGTGTTAAGTATGGGTCAATGCCTAGTTTCTGTCATACTAATTTCCAATTTTCTCAGAAGTTTTTGTCTAAAAATGAATTCTTATCCCAAAAGCTGGGATCTTTGGGTTTGTCAAACACTAGATTATTAAAGTTATTGGCTATTTTGTCCTTTGAACCTATCCTATTTCACTGATCAACTAGTCTATTTCTTAGCCAAAACCAAATGATTTTGGTAACCACTGCTTTATAATATAGTTTTAGATCTGGTAAACTAAGCTACCTTCATTTGATTTTTTTTTCATTAATTCCCTTGAAAGTCTTGACCTTTTGTTCTTCTATATGAATTTTGTTGTTATTTTTTCTAGATCATTAAAATAGTTTTTTGGGAGTCTGATTGGTATAGCATTAAATAAATAGATTAGTTTAGGTAGTATTGTCATCTTTATTATATTTGCTTGACCTATCCAAGAGCACTTAATATTTTTCCAATTGCTTAGATCTTTATTTGTGTGGAAAATGTTTTGCTCATATAGTTCCTGACTTTCTCTTGGCAGATAGATCCCCAAATATTTTATACTAATGGCAGTTACTTTAAATGGAATTTCTCTTTGTAACTCTAGCTGTTGGATTTTGTTAATGATATATAAGAATGCTGATGACTTTTGTGGGTTTATTTTGTATCCTGCAACTTTGCTAAAGGTGTGGATTATTCCTAATAGCTTTTTAATAGAATCTCTGGGGTTCTCTAAATATACCATCATATCATCTGCAAAGAATGATAATTCTTTACCTACTCTAATTCCTTTAATCTCTTTCTCAACTCTTATTGCCAAAGCTAGCATTTCTAATACAATATTGAATGGTAACGGTGATAATGGGCAACCTTGTTTCCTTCCTGATCTTATTGGGAATGGTTCCAGTTTATGCCCATTACATATGATGCTTACTGATGGCTTTAAATAGATGCTACTGATTTAAGGAAAGTCCATTTATGCCTATACTCTCAAGTGTTTTTAATAGGAATGAACGTTGGGTTTTATCAAATGTTTTTTCTGCATCTATTGAGATGATCATATGGTTTTTGTTAATTTGTTTATTGATATAGTCAATTATGCTAATAGTTTTCCTAATATTGAATCAGCCCTGCATTCCTGGTATAAATCCTACTTGGTCATGTTGTATTATCCTGGGGATGATTTTCTGTAATCTTTTTCTGATATTTTATTTATGATTTTTAGCATCAATATTTATTAGGGAGATTGGTCTATAATTTTCTTTCTCTGTTTTCAACCTACCTGGTTTAGGTATCAGTACCATGTCTGTCTCATAAAAGGAATTTGGTAGGAGTCCTTCATTTCTTATTTTTTCAAATAGTTTATATAACAGTATAGTTAATTTTTCTTTAAATGTTTTGGTAGAATTCACATGTAAATCCATCTGGTCCTAGGGATTTTTATATATTTTAAATTATATTAAATGTATTTTTGCTAAACACTCCATTTTCCCAAGTCTACCATTTATTATAGGTGTTCTATGGGGTTTTAATAACTTGAGCTTCCAGACTACTGAAACATGTTTCTCTATATTTTTTCCATAAATGTCTTCCCCTGCTCCCCTTAATTTTTTCTTATCCCAAACTTAACAAGCAAATAAAACAAAAATTTTTGGATGAATATCTTTTTTTTTTTATGAGGTCATATTTCATCTCCTTTTGAAAATTACTGAAATTCTGGTATCATAATTCATCTTCCTTAGTGTCTATAGCATTTCTAGGCCCAATGGAAGTAAAAAACATGACCCAAATATTTGGGGTGGAAATGGATGTTTTAATAGTCTGAAATTGCCTTAGATGTTTATAGACTTAGACATCTTCTGATAACAATTTTAGTGTAGCTTGGAAAAGTGAGTTTTATTTACTTATTTTTTCATTTTCAAAGTTTTCTGTCTTTTTTTTAAAGTAATATTTTATTTTCCAAGTACATGCAAAAGAGAAAAAACAAGCAAACAACCAACAACAAAAAAAGGTGAAAATACTGTGCTTTGATCCACCTTCAGTTTCCATAGTTCTGTCTTTGGATGTGGATAGCAGTGCCCATTCCAAGTCTGTTAGAATTGCTTTGAATCACCTCATTGTTAATGAGTCATCCATCACAGTTGATTATCAAATAATTTTGTTATTATTACATGCAATATTCTTTTGGTTCTGCTCAAAAAGTGAGTTTTATTAATATAAATTACTTTCCCCCATTTTTAATATTCTCATTTGGGTTTCTCTTGTTAGAAGCAAGAATTTTTTTTTCTTTATAGCTGTGATTGAGAGCTGGATTTGTTTTTAAATTCGTCTTCTCACTTTTCTCCTAACTTCAAGAATCATATGCCATACTATAGAGGAATCATTAACTATCCTTAATATCTTAAAAAAACTCTGGAGACTATTTAGACTTTTTTTGGCAAATGATAGTTTGTCCATTCTTGATGTGATTTTTCATTTTGACCACACTTTCCTTTGCTTCTGTGCAACTTATTCTGTTTCATTTTGAGCCTGAATGATTCATGAAACACATCAACAGCTGTTGTGATATCTCTAATAGTCATTGAAATGTGCTCTTTAAATGCTAGAACTTAAAAGCTGTAGAATGAAAAATAAAAGAATCAAATGACTAATTTGAATGAATTTGTGTTCTTATGATCAAGGTCAGACATTTTTATTAAGACAACTGTTGATAGACATACACACACACAACCATCGTCATGTAACAAAATCATAAAAATTATTCCTTGTTCCAAGTAAATTGTTGTTCATTATAGATCTGTGGTCTTCTGAAGTTTGTCTTCAGCTTATTTTCATCTGAACTAACTTTAAAGGAATTCAATAGATGGCATGAATTTCAGATTTTATGGACTTCTCATAACTGGTATTCTAAGTCAAAAGTAAAAATGATGGAGACTTAGTTTGGTTAAAATCTTATAGTCTTTTCTTTTTAGTCATTCTTTTCTTCCTGCCACTCAGTGGCCCTTCTTTTTTGAAAAATGTTTCATGAGTTCATCTCCTCTGAGAAACTTTTCCTAATTGAGTCCTCCTGATTATGGAGCTATAAGAAGAAAGAAGCACATGTGTATGCTCCTATTTTCCAACCCTCAATGATCAGCAGTAAGGTTTACCATCATTCAGTTCTCTTAACTCTTCTGTAAGTGCTCTGGGATTGGAATAGGGATAGGAATTAGTACTGGATCTGAGATTTCATTAATAAGATGAGTTCCTAGAAATTAGTCCTACAAATGCAAGCATCTCTGAAATTTAGTGTTAGAGAGTTTCTTATACAATAGGTAATTCCCCTGATCACACAGCCCGATTGTATCAGAGGCAAGAAGCAGAATGTATTTTGATAGGTAGCATGATAGAAAATGAGCTGTCCTTTAATATAGGAAGAAAGACATGGATTTTAGTTCTATTTCTGACACTAATGATGGCTGACCCTGGGTCAGCTGTGTATCTCCTCTCAATGCTCTAGACAAGTAGCTCACTAAGACTTATTAGATGCTGACACGCTTTGGGAGGGGAGCTCACCAAAGCACTGAAATCATAGTATGAGAAAGTTGTTGGTCTTCCTTCCCCAGTATGAACTGGCATAAATGGGAACATTATGTTTTACTTTTCCAACTTCCACAAATACCATTTTGATATATCAGTGACTCCAAATGAAGACTGTAGATGCCTTTTAAATAAATAAATCATTTTGTATCCAGGACCACCTCTAGTCATCCTGATCTCTATCTGGCCACTGGACCCAGATGGCTCTGGAGGAGAAAGGGAGGCTGGTGACCTTGCACAGCCCTCCCTTATATGCAATTCACTTACATTCATGGCATCACCTCCCTGATGTTATGGTCCTCTTCAAAAATGAAGGACGGGGCAGCTAGGTAGCGCAGTGGATAGAGCGCCAGCCCTGAAGTCAGGAGGATCCAGTGAAATCTGGTCTCAGAAACTTAACACTTCCTAGCTGTCTGACCCTGGGCAAGTCACTCAACCCCAATTGCCTCAGGGAAAAGAAAAAAGGACAAAAAACAATAACAATAATGTACCATTAATTAGGACTTTTGATGATCAGCTTTGTGTATGCTTGTTCAGTTGTGTCTGACTCTTTGTGACCACATTTGGGGGTTTCTTGACAAAGGAAAAAATATTCTGAGGCCATACTTGAATTCAGGTACCTGACTCTAGGCCTAGCTCTCCATCTGCACTGCCTAACTGCCCTTTGATGATCAATTACTAGAGATTAAAATTATATTACTCTTAAATATTCCTCTTACTCCCTTCCTCCCCCATAAAAAACCTTCACCAAAAACCAGCATATTTTTCTCATTGGGGATGACTTCAAGGTCTGCTCCGTGCTTATTCTGAAGGAGGAAGCTTGGGGCCAAACCTAGTCCCCCCGAAATAGTGCATGCTGGCCCTTTGCCTGTGACCAGTTGAGTTTACACTTGATGGCAGGACCATATGTAATTGATTAGGAATTATGGATCTCTGGTAAAGGCCTTGTTTTTGCCCTTAGGGAAAAGTACATAGTTAAGCATTGTTTCACTTACCCCTCTCCCGGGAGCATCTCTCCATTCTCCTGGGGTGTTTGCTTTTGGTTTTTGGTTTTGCTGAGGCCTCTGTTTTTTCAAATAGCATCTAGTTTGCCTCTCTGTGTCTAGTCTCCTGTCAGTTTCCCCCTTTCCTCACCTTCCTCCAGTCTCATGGTATCCAACTATTAGAGTAATAATCATAGAGCCCTACAAAAGTCTTCTTGACCATTTCCAACAAGCCATTTCGTTTAACCCTCCCAGTATTTTACATCCCTTATATTTGGGAAGTTTTTCCATCCTCTGGAGCTCTCAGTCTCCCTGGGGAAAGCTTATTCTCTGTGGTGTGGTAGAATGAACACAGACTTGCCGAGTTAGAGGACATCTCTCAGTCTCAGTTTCCTTACCTATAAAATAGGAGATTGTACTTAATGGCCTTTGAGCCCCGTTTGGTCTCCTTCCCGGCTCACTATCAAGGTGAAAAACTTAAGTTCTTATGCTCCTTTTAACCACTAATTATAAAAACTAAAGTTTTGTTCCATCTCCTAAATTACTGTTTATAGTTTGTAAAGGTAGTTTAGCTGTCTAGTGTTTTAAAGATTGCAGTGCTTATCTTACAAATGACACACAGGCTCGCTCATATTCGTACTATTTAGTCATCCTTTAGAGCTGGAAATGTCATGCTATAGTTGATCAAGGACTGGATTCAGAAAGAGGCAGAATGTGGGAGCCAGTCCCATCTTTGACATGTATATTCAATCATCCTTTAGAGCTGGAGAGGTTATGTGCTATAGTTGATAGAGGCAGAATGTGGGATCCAGGCCCATCTTTGACATATATATTGGCCATGTAAATCAGGTCACTTTCCTTTTCAGTATTCTAGGCCAGAGGTATCAAATTCAGCCCCAAACCAAATAAAATTGGAATTAGAAGATATTTAAGAAAAATAAATAAAAATACAGTACAACATAGATAATTTGTGGTTGCCTGAGCCAGTATGTAAATATCACTTCTATTTGAGTTTGAGTTCCCACAGTATATGTCAGAGGAAAGACTTGAAGCCAAATCTACCTGACTCAAAGGCCTTTACTGTACCCCCTACACAACTCTGCCTATGAGGATAATAATGTTAATGGACAGTATGGAGGTATCCCAAAGCACCTTTGCCCATGCTTTCTTTTGATCAGCATCGCAGGTATGGGAACAGGATGCACCTGGCATAATCAGGAAATGTCTCAAAAATATTGGTATTTTATGTCTTTTTAAAAAAGTTTATATTATAAAGTGAAATTTAGTTGTTAATTTTTTAAGTTTAATTTTGATTTTTTTAATCAAATGAATAATGGATTAAATGGATAAAAATAATGTACTTATGATTAAGTGTTTAATAGATGTCCATCTTAAAAATATAATAAAACTCTATGGGAACACCCTCTTTAATGGAATGTGCTTCCCTCCCCCTTCCCACCTCTGGAAGCAGTTTTTTTGACCTCCTTAAATGTTATATCTGAGCTGCTCATTTCTTTTTTCCTGCCCAGACCCAGACCCATTTTTACTATCCTTGGAACAGCAGTGGTCACTCTAGCCGGATTGGAGTCCCAGCAGCTCCAGGTATCTCACTCCAGCAAACTACCTGACAGGAAAGGTGGCCCTTGAGCCTCTGTGGCCTTCCCTGGGTGGTTGCCACAACAAACTGCAGCCGTGACCTCGGTGAGTAGACAGCTTTTTCTGCTTGGGTTGTTCTCTCTCTTCCTGTCTGCCCCAGGAGATTCTGCTGAGAGGATGGACTGTGACAGATTCCCCTGGAAGTCTGGAAGGGTTTTTTTATATACCACCCAGTGCTTCCATGAGATACCAGCCAACCTCAAATCCCTGCAAAGGTGGGTGGGTCAAACAACATGCTTAGGCTTTTATTCTCTACTATGTGTTTTCTGCTCCAGGGTTCCAGGGTGACTGATTAGGTGGTGGGAAAAGTCAGAGTAATCTTGCAATCAGCAACTCTGATTGAGTATCTACTAGGTGCATTCTACCAACTCCCTTAGACCAGGGCTTCTTAAACTCTTTCTACTTATGACCTCTTTTCACCCTGAGAATACAGGTTTGTAAAATGGTATTTAGGAATGTTAAATAGGTATACAAACCAAATATTTACTGATAATAAATCATAAATTCGTGACTCCCACATTCAGTAATAATTTCACATCTGGGATGGAAAACCACAGTTTAAGTAGCTGAGTTCTAGGCTGAGTGAAGGCTGTCTCTTGAACAATATCTGTACCTCCCTGCTTTCTAAAAAACATGTCTTCAATGTTTCCAAAGAGCCATAATTTTATCGGCTTGGGTCCTTCTACAGCTGACCTAGATCTCATGCTTGGATAGATGGTTTAATTAATTGCTCTGAACCAAAAAAATTCATTACCTGGTGGTCTTTCAGTAATGACCTAATCTGACCTATGATAAAATTAAATTCTATATCTCTTTAAATAACAAAAATCTTTTTTTTCTTACTGTAAAAAAAAAATTCCAAAAGAAGAAAAAAAAAAAAAAAAAACAATCCTTGTAACAATGCATAGAGTTGAGCAAAACAAATTCTGGCCATGTCCAAAAAATATGTGTCATTCTGCATCCTGAATTAATCAATCATTATTACTCCTCAGGAATTATAGTTATCTGTTATGTTGCAGAGTTTTTAAATCTTAAATATTATTTTTCTTTATAATGTTATTATACAAATTGCGCCTTTTCTTTTCACTTTACTCTGCATTAGTATCTACAAGACTTTTTAAATTTCTTTGAAATTATCTCATTCTTCATTTCCTAAAGGTGTGCTAACCTAGACTTGAGCATCTGACAGATAGCCCTCTTTATCTCTAGTTTCCTTGACACTATGAAAGAGCTACTAAAAATATTTTTGTGTATATGGGTCCTTTTCCTCTTTCTCTAATCATTTTTGGGAGGATTTAGGCCTAGGAGTAGTATGGTTGGGTTAGTGAGTATACAGGGATTTAGTGACTTTTTAGGGAAAGGTGACAAATTGGTTTCCAGAATGAATGGACCAGTCATGAAGCCTTTCCACTTTTATAGAGCCTATGTAGTTTTCAAGAATCCAACATTACTTTTAAGCTCTGATATAATATCAAAGGAGAACTATATTAGAAGGTCTCTCCCTTCAAAACAAAGCCCAGTGCTCTCAGAAAACCCTGGAAAGTCTTCCATGAGCTCAAGCATTGTGAAATATACTGTGTACAAAGTAATAACAATGTAATAGTAATAATAATTATATTGCTGATAATATCTAAGTCCTTCACAGCTGATCATCTGTAAATGACTTAGCTATTCTAATACAGTGATCCAAGACTACTTTAAAGGACTTGTGTTGAAAAATGCTATCCATGTCCAGAAAAAGAATTGATTTGTATCTGAATAGACATTGAAGTATATATATATATATATATATATATTTTTTTTTTTTTTAATTTTTTTCTTGAGAATTTTTTGTGTGGGGGGGAAATTTTTTTTTTTTTTATGGAAATGTTTTGCATAACTTAACATCTACTTTCTTTTTTATTTTCCAAATTTATTTTATTTAATGAAACAAAACAAGAAAAAAGACCAACAGAAAAGGAATACAGAACAAATTGAAACAATGTCTAGCAGAACATCAGGGAGGATTCAAAATATATAACAACAAATAACAGTTCAATAAAGTACATAAATTACTAGTAGAAAAAATTATATTCATGAATGTTCATCTTTGCTTTACTTCCTTGTAAATTCTTCTTTTGTTCTCTTCTATGTACCTTTTTTACTTTATTCTTTTTTCCTCTTTTGTCCCAACTCCCCACCCTCAAGAAGGTTATAATTAAGAAACAATATATTTATATACACATATGTAGATATATACATACCCGCACACATCCCCACACACATATTTTTCCTATCCCTACTGACTACTGCTTTAATTCTGCTCCTAACTTGGTTTGCTATTATTTAACCTCCTCCCATCTTTGAATCCCTTCCTTGTCTTCTTCCCTTACCCTTTGCTTCTCTGTCCACCTATCCCTCCCTCCTTATTTCTCTTTAGATTTTGGAGAGTGCTATACCTTTCATAGAATATATGTAGTGTTGCCTATTTAACCCATTCCTGATGTAAGTAGGTTTTCAGAATTATGAGCCCTCCTTCCCCCCTGTAATGTCTCTGTATCTATTCTTCCTCTGTATCTTATTTGTATAACATAATTACTATTTTTATCTTAACTTTGCCTCAATCTTTCTTTTGAATTGTTGTATTATTGATGTCAATCATATACATTTACTTGTTTAAAAAAAACACTTGAAATTGATCTTTGATATTGACTATTATATGTTAATTTTTCTGTTATTTTCAGGTTTGGTTGATAGAAAGTCCTGAAAATCTATAAATACTTGAATATACGTTTTTTCTTGTTCAATATTACAGATAATTTTGCTTTTGGCTGCAGACCAAATTCTTTTGATTGTCAGTTGATTTGATTCCAAGACCTGTGTTTTTTTATTGTGATAGCTAATAAGTCTTGTACAACTCTAATTGTAGCTCCAGCATATTTGACTTTTTTTCTTCTTTCTCGCAAAATATTCTCTTTGATCTAGAGATTTTGAAATTTGGCAATAATATCCCTATGTATTTTCTACAAAAGATCACATTGAGATGGTGATTGGTGGATTTTTTCTGTTTCTACTTTTTCTTCATGTTCTATCACTCCTGGACAATTTTCTTGGATTATTTTTTCATTATTGTGTCAAGGTCTTTTTTTGGTCATAACTTTCAGGCAGTCCAAATATTCTTATATTTCCTCTTCTTGATCTGTTCTCCAAATCTGTTGCTTTTCTTATAAGATGTTTTACAATATATTCTATTTTTTCATTTTTTATAATGTTTTGTTATTTCTTGGTCTCTCATAGCTTCACTGGCTTCCCCTTACCCACTTCTAATTATTATTATTTTTTATTATAGCTTTTTATTTACAAGATATATGCATGGGTAAATTTTCAGCATTGCCAATTCTAATTTTCAAAGAATTATTTTCATCTTTGAAACTCTGCATCTCCTTTTCTAGTTTGTTAACTTTTTTCCATAATCTTGTTTTTCTTGGATTTTTTTTTTTTTTTTTTTAGTTTTTCCTCAATGTCTCTCTTTTGATTTTTTTGAGTTCTTCTATAAATTCTCTCAAGAGAGAGCCATTTCATGTTACTCTTTGGGGTAGAAGCTTTTTTTTTTTTTTACTTCATTGTCCTCCTCTGGAGATGAACCCTGATCTTCCCCATTCCAACAGTATGTTTCTAGAATGGGATTCTTTGTTTTGTGCTGGTTCTTTTTTTTTTTTTTTTTTTTTTTTTTAAATAAGGAGTATTAGTGTAAGCATCTCTAAGCCTGGGGTGATAAAGATGGTATCTCTAGCTTCACTCTTGGAAGTGACCTGGAACCCCAAACCAAAAGCTGTCCCCTCCAATAAGTGCCACAGACACCAACATCTCTGCCCCGCTGCCCCTGAACTCACCGGGTGGGTACTGTTTTCTTCTCACCCAGGGCGGCAGCTCAGCAACACAGCTTGTCCTGGCGTTGCCAATCAGCCGAGGTTCCCTCAGTCTTCCTTTTCTCCTACCCGATTCCGCAAAAGACCAGGAGGTGCAAGTGTCTGTGGTTCCTGCTGAGGCTCCCGCCACACCCAGCCAGCCCCATAGCACCCCACTTGGTGTTTTTGTGGAATTAACCCAGAGGTGTTTGCGCTTCACAGGGATTAATTCCGGCTGAGTCTTTCTTCAGATCTTCTCCAGTCTTTATTCAGATGTTCTCGCTTATCAGGAGGACCCCTGGTCTGCCCTAAGTTGTCTTGATTTTTCATGATTCTATGTTCACCCTGAGATGCAGATTTGTTCCATTTGTGGAGGAAGTCAGGAGAGCTTGAAATTTACCAACCTACTCCATCATCTTCCCAGAATCCTTCCCCCGATATGTATCTTCTTAAACAGGGGTAGAAATGGAGAGGAAGGGGGAGAAGCTGGAACTCAAAGTAAAGTTGTTTTACATTTAACTGAGGAAAATAAAAATATTTATAAAAAACAAGACCCAAAACACAGCTTGGCAAAGTACATTTCTCAAAACATGTCTTTTTTGATGGACAATTTTAATATTCTACAATATTCTAATATTTATACATAATTTGAAATTGGGACAGAATTTTATTTTTTTTTTTAATATTAGCATTTTTTTTAACATAATGAAAGTAGCTAGATTGTAGGGTTGATAAAGCACTGGCTCTAGGGTCAGGAGGACCTGAGTTCAAATGTGTCTTCAGATACTTAGTATCTGTGTGACTCTTGGGCAAGTCACTTAACCCTATTTGCCTAAAAAAAAAAAAAAAAAAAAAAAGAGAGAGAGAGAGAGAGAGAGAGAGAGAAAAGAAAAGAAGAGAAAAAAATGAAAATGTTCAGTTCATTTTCCATTTTTTCTTTCCATTTCTAATTCATTTCCATTTCCAAGTCCAAATAACTTTACTTATGTAGTAAACACATTCACCAAGGTAGATGCAACTAGTTATTTTAAATGAGAATTTTGGCATAATTTTGACTCCATATAGTTAATAAAAAAAAAGTTGCCTCTTTAATGAGCTATTTATATTTGCACAGCAGCTTTCAAATGGCTGGATCATGCTAAAATTTGACATTTTTTAGAATTTTAATGATGATTTTGATTTTTATAGGATCGTTGAATTATAGTTGGAAAGGACCTTCAAAGTCATCAAGTCCATCTCCTCATTTTACAGATTAGAAAACTGAGATTCCTAAGAGGTTAAATCATACAATCAGTATCACACAGTCAATTGTTTTAGGCAGAATTTTAATCTCGGCCTTCTAACTCTGAGTCCAGGGCTCCATCACACTACATGTGCCTACACACATGGTGTATGTTTTATTTTTGGTGATAACCTTTTGACTGTTTTTAAAATGGTAGGGATTGTCATATGAGAGGGCTCAATCCTGCCACTGGGTGGAGACAGACAATAGAGTGTTTAATATTTGCTTTATTAATCACCATATTTTTAAAAAAGCTAAATAAATATGTGGTCTTTCAGAAATCCTATGAGGCTGGTTCAAACAGTTTTCCTAAGTTGTAAGAGCTGAAATTTTCCTAAAGTTACATTAGACTTCAGTTCCCTCACCCACCCACCTCTCCAACTCACCAGTGTCAGAGCTTTGTTGCTTTATATCTGCCAACAATCCAAGGATAAACAGCCATGAAATATTTACACCAAGAAGACAAAAGAGAGAGAGAAAGGGAATTAAATGCCAAGACATGGTCAACAAAATATTTTGAATATATGTCAAATTGTATTAACATTTTCTGATGTTATATTCAAATACAATTATAGCAAAATTTGCAGGAATGTTTACCCTTATAGGCAACACAGATTGGAAATGACAAAATACTCTTTCTACATCAAGTCCCTTTCTTTATACATTATACCAATGGTTCCTGTTTACTTGTTGAGTTTCAAATGTATCCATCTGACTCTTTATGACCCCATTTGGGGTTTTCTTGGCAAAAATACTGCAGTTTGCCATTTCCTTCTCCAGCTCATTTTACAGCTGAGGAAACTGAGGCAAACAGGCTTAGTTAAGTGACTTGCCCAGGGTCACATAGATGGTATGTGTCTGAGGCTGAATTTGAACTCAGAGAGATGAGTCTTCTTAACTCCAGACCTGACACTGTGTCCATTCCACCACTTAACTGCTCCAAGTTATATGCTAGTGATTTGCTATACAGGAAAGATTTTATAAAAATGAAAAACAATTCATTGTCCTCATGTACAATCTAACAGTTAGATTCCAGTTTAACAATAGTTGACCCAGAATTCCCTTCAGATTTGTTAAAATAGGATTCTACCTGAAAATATAGTACTATCAGTCATCGATTTGTATGTCAACCAGGTCTCTGTCAGTTTTACTCATAATTTCCATTTATAGTACTTAAAAGCTGACAGGTCTTGATACTATACAAAGGAAGGGAAATTCTGTTATTTTGCTTCCTGATTTACTCTGAGTAAGGATCCCTCAGTTTCCATCCTCCTTCCGTCCTCCTTCCCCCCCTCTCTGAAGTTGTTGCCTCCCAACCATAATTGCCACTTAAAAGAGTCTTCAGGCTGGCAGAAGATAGAACTAATTTGAACCAGAGAAAAATAAAAGATATCAGACTAAGGTAGACTAGCCTGTGACCCCTAAAATTTTAATAAGAGCTTTTTATTTTCAAAATACATGCAAAGATAGTTTTCAATACCCACCCTTGCAAAACCTTGTTCCAAATTTTTTTCCCTCTCTTCCCCGCATCCCCCTCCCCTAGACAGCAAGTAATCCCATGTCAGTTAAACATGGGCAAATGCTTCTAAATATATTTCCACATGTTATCATGCTGCATAACAAAAATCAGATAAAAAAGGAAACAAAAAATAAAACAAAAATGAGATCAAAAAGTTAAAAAATGAGAAAGAAAAAAAGCAAGCATCCACCCAATTTCCTGTAACTTTGCTTTACAAAAAGGGCTGCCACAAACATTTTTGCACATATGGGTCCCTTTCCCTTTTTTATGATCTTTTTTGATTTTTATGCAAACCAGGTATATAGATATATGCTATGGATATACAAATTAAACATTTACTGATGATAAATCATAAAGGAATTTATTTTGAAACATTTCTCTTATACATATAATTTTTCTACACATTAAAGATGAAAGCAAATTTGTGCATTAATGAGATGAATGTGCTTGTTTATTTTTACATAAAGAATTAAATCTTGTGGGATATTTGATATCTTTTACTATTGTCAAATTTTTTGTGATCTCCATATTCAGTTATGCTACCTCATATAAGCTCACAACTCACAGTTTAAGAAGCTTTGGTCTAGGAAATGGTTATGGTGGGTCTGGGTCAAAACAAGAGAAGATAAAATCTAATTCATCAGAGTTCCAAAGTCCCAGAGTGTGGCCTTCAATTCCAATGGGAGGAGGAAGCTGGAGTGCAAAGGATTTGTCTTACATATGACTGGAAAGTGGAAAGTATAAACATACTATCACATCCAAAAATTTGTGAATGTTTAGCCATGGTGGCCAGTCCTAAAAGTTTGGAGAGTGACTGATAAGTAGAAAATGCAGTGTGAGCTATTACCATAAGGAAATGTAGAACTTGTGGCTAAGAAAGGAGACTTGATTTTGTGGATTTAAGATCAAACTCTGGGCTTTGTGCTTTTCAGACTTTTGAGTATTCCCAGAGTTTAAGCCAGAGTTGTAAAGCTTTTTGACATAATGAAGCAACAACTTGTTGAAGGATCAAAGGAAAAAAGTTTATGCAAATAAGGGCTGGTTTATGCATTTAAAGACAGACCCTTGGTTTGTAAAACATTATGGCCCAAGGTGAAGCTGATAATGCTGAAGAGAAAGTGACTCTAGAAAGCTTTTTATTTCTGTTTCCTTGGTAGCAGAAACCCTAACCACTTTATCTCTAAATTCCAGAGCTTGCTACATGGAAATTCTCAGGGAGAAAAGGAAGCATTGCCCTACAGTAATGGAGCTTGTCATCTCTTAACCATTTTCCCCCCCAACAAGTAGTCCTAAGTGTCTTCCCAAATTTGTTCAATGATAGCCATATGAATAATTATATGATTCTGATAAAAGCATGTCTTTACCTTCTGATTTGTTGCAGGAAAAATAAGATAGGAATAGTATTTTTAAAAATATATTGTACCATATATTCTAAGTTATATATTCTATTTTTGTCAAAAACTGTGAATTCTTCAAGAAACTAAACTTCCAGTGTGAAAATTACTTCCACTGATGAAACTTCTTTTTAACTTAGTCTTAGACAATTGTCTACTGGGGTACTGAAAACATTATTGATTTCTCCAGGTTCACACAAGTAGTGTGTGATTTGAATTGAGAGCTTCTTAACTCCACAATTGCCTGGCTTTATAATATGCTGTTCTTTTTTTTTTTTTTTTTAATATATGATATCCCCTCAATTTTTAAAAACTTTTAAAAAATAATATTTTATTTTTCCCCAATTACATGTGAAAACAATTTTTAACTTGTGAGCTTTTTTTTTTTTAAGTTTTGAGTTTCACATTCTATCCTTCCCTCCTGTTCCCCCTTCCCTAAGATGCTAAGCAATCTAATATACATTATATATGTGCAATCATGTAAAACATTTCCATGTTAGTCATTTTATACAAGAAGACAAAAAAAAAGAAAGAAAAACGTGAATAATAGTATACTTCAGGCAGTTTTCAGACAGCATCAGTTCTTTCTTTGAAGAAAGATAAAATTTTTCATCATAAATCTTATGGAATTTTCCTGGATCATTACATTGTTGAGAATCATCAATTCATTCCCAATTGATCATTCTACAATATTGCTGCTACTGTGTATGTTATTTTCCTGGTTCTACTCACTTCACTTTGTATCAATTCATGCATG
The DNA here is from genome assembly GCF_016432865.1 of Antechinus flavipes. Classification (NCBI taxonomy): domain Eukaryota; kingdom Metazoa; phylum Chordata; class Mammalia; order Dasyuromorphia; family Dasyuridae; genus Antechinus; species Antechinus flavipes. Next base: position 319,562,348 of record NC_067400.1, on the reverse strand, counting down.
TCTTTCCATATCCTAAAACTCTTAAGCAAAAATTGTCCCTAAAACTTTTGGATACACAACCCTCAAAATACTTATATTCTTTTAGGGAGATACAGTATCCACACAGATTAAGTAAATAAAGACAATTTGAGGCAAGAGAGAATATTAAAAACAAAAAAAAAACTAATGGCTTCTTGGATGAGAAGTGCTCATTTGAAGGTGATAGCATTTAAACTGGATCTTGAAGGAAGTGGATGATTCTTAAGAGACAGAGGTAGGGAGAAATGTTAGCTTATATGAAAGTACAGAGATAGAAAATGGGATGTTGAGTCCAGGGAATAGCAATTAGATTAGTTTGTCGGGACTATAGACTTCATGAAGAGCAGTAGTAAGAAATAAATATGAAAAGTTATATGGAAGCCAGATTGTTAAGGGCTTTAAATGCCAAGCTGAGGAATTTGTGCTTTAATTGTAGAGTTATTAGGGAGCCATTGAATGTTTTTGAGTATGGAGTCCTTTGTTTTCAGAATGTTAACTTGATAGTTATATAGAGGATGAACTGAAAGGGAGAGACTGAAAACTGGTAAATCAGAATCAGAGAATTTGAGGATTGGAAGGGACTTCAGTAGCCATTTGGTTTATTTCATACTTGAAAAGAAACCTTATTGTAATAGATGGATAAGTGGTTATCTAGCCCTTGATGAAAAATCTCCAAGAAGAAAGAACCAACCACTTCTCAAAATATCCCATTTCATTTTTGGACAGCTCTAATTTTTAAGAAAAAATGTTTTTCTTGAATCTAAATAGGCCTATTAATTGTGTCCTGATTCAAATCTAATCTTTCCTCCACATTATAACCTTTCAAAATTGAGGACAACTATTGTATTCTTCCTAAGTCTTCTTTTTTCTAGTTCCTTCTATCAGTCATTAAATGGCATGGACTCAAAGCTCTTAGGGCCATCTAGGTTGTCCTTCTGTGGATGCTCTGCAGTGGATCAATGTCCTCAGGCAGATATATGACCCATGGCTAGAGGGCTGGATCTATCAGAAAAACCCGAATTCAGATTTGGCCTCAAGATACTTACCAGTTGTGTGATCCTGGACAAGTCACTTAATATTTTTCTGTTCTCCCTCTGTAAAATGCTGGTGATCATGAATCTACTTCTTGGGCTTGTGGTAAAGATATCTGTAGTGTTTAGCACGGTGCCTGGTGTTTCTTAAGGACTCCCCTAGTTATTACTTCCTATAATATCAATAAACTGTGGTGCCCAGAACGGAACACAGTATCCTAGATCAGAGATGTTAAACTCACTGTCCATTGAGCACATCGTATTAAAACTCCCAAAGTAGTCAGAACAAGATTAAAATTCAATTGAAAAATGTTTACAAAATAAATAAAAATACAGTGCAACATAGATAATATTAATATGTGGTTTTCTAAATCATCATGTAACCTGCAGGGATCAGTTTCTATTTGAGTGATACCATTGTTCTGGATGAGGTGAGGTGTGACAAGGATAAAATAAAGTGCAACCTATTCTTGGAAGGCTTTAAAATTTTTTTTTTAGGTTATACATGTACATTCATTTTTTACATAATTCCATATGAATCATGTTGAGAGAGAAAAATCAGACCAAAAAGGGGGAAAAATGTGAGAAAGAAAAAACAAAAAAGTGAAAATATTATGTTTTCATTTATATTTAGTCTCCATTGTTACCTCTTTGGATGCAATTGGCATTTCCATCCCAAGTCTATTGGAATTGCCTTGAATCCCCACGTTGCTGGAAAGAGCCAAGTCTATCATAGCTGATCATCTTACAATATTCTGTTTACTTCACTCAGCATCAGTTCCTATAAGTCTTTCTAGGCTTTTCACCTTGCCTTTTTTAGATGCAACTTATGGTAACATTGCATACCACTCTTCTGACTTACATTGACTACATAGCCCACTGAAATACAGTGAAATACACTGAAACAGAATATTTTTCAGAAAAACAACTATCAAAACAGCTAAATTTTCACCACCTTGGACTTGAGAAATTGGCTTCATACCAAAGTGAAATATTCTATATTTTTTTCCTCCTGGATTTTATTTTCCTGGATGAATCTGTATGCTTTAGGTTGTCAAGATCCTTTGGAGTCCTGATTTGTCATCCACTGTGATAGTGACTCCTTCCAGCTTTGTTTTATCATTTGTGCATGTAATAAATGTGCCTTCTATGCCTTTAACCAAATGTTAGTTTAAAAAAAGACTAAAAAATACAGGGACAAGCACAGATCACTAGGATACTGGATACCTCCCAGTATGCCACGTTGCTCCTGAGCCTTTAATGGCAATTTTGAATTCTTTCCGTCCAATCAGGTCCAAGTCCATCTAATTATATTACTGTTGTATCTAGAGATGCCTGCAAAACTCCTAATTTTGATATGAACCATATTTTTAAAATGTAATTAGAAAATGTTTAACAAAATAAATAAAAATATAATATAACACATAGTATTAATTTGTTGTTTTCTAAGTAAATATGTGGTCTGTGGGGATTGTTTATATTTGAATTTGACACCGCTGATCTAATCCATATTACTTCATCTTCTCCAAAAGATACCTCATAAAAATAGATAAACTCTGTCTCTTTATCATTTTCCTCATGTATCAGTTTCCTAATTGTTTCCAAAAAAAAAAAAAAAAAAAAGAAAAGAAAATGAAGTTAGTTCAGCATGACCTTTCCTTTTGTTTTGATTGTTTTTTATCAGATGAAGGTTTTAAATGAACATGATCTTTTATTTTCTTGCAGACATTATTATAATGCTTTTATTTGAAAATATAATTTAATTAGATGATACGCACGCATAAACATACATAAACTCAATTATAAAAAAAAAAAACTATTAGAGTAAAAAGCAATTACTTCCTGAATGTATTTTTTTAAAGACCTAAAGTTAAAATGTAATTTTTACCCTCCAAATAGATGAACCCAATGGAGAAATCTTTATATATGTAAAATTTAATCCAAAACTGCAGCATCAAATGTCATTTATTCACTTTGAAATATTTTCATTTTAGACATCAATTCTTTTTATTTCCTGTTTGCTTCCCTAAAAGAATGAAGGTGTTGTTCCAACTGCTGCCTCTTATTTTCAGGCTTTGTTGGAAAGAAGCCATTGACACACATTTTGGACCTACAATTTAATTTGTTTAACAGCTGGAGTTCTGTTTTGGGAAGACTGTTCTTTGGATTTTTTGTTCTTCTGGAATCAGATTAACAGCCACCACCACCACCACCACAATAATTTTAAAACTATCTAATTCTATTTTTCTTGCTTTTGTAGTTTTTCCAAAAATATATGTCTATATATTAAAATTAAAACTGTCCTTAATATCTGTACTTCCATCTGAACTTCCTTCTAGTAGATTTGTCCATTTAAAAAAATGATTCAGTAGTTTTTTTTATATCATTATTGTGAAACTCCCCTGCTATCTTCACCAATTAAAAACTGAGAAAAAGAAAAGAAATCTTTGCATCAAGCAGGCATTGTCAAGACAAATAAATCCACATAGTAGCCATATCCAAAAACTTGTTTCTCTGTACCTTGTTTAAGTCATCTCTCTGTCAGGATATGTATAGCATAGTTGTTTTTTAAATCCAATATTGTTCTCGTTGTATAAATTCTGCTTCTTTTCACCCTTCCTCAGTTCATACTCAGGACTCAGAATTCTCAAGATTTACTGAAACTTTTAGTCTTTCTTAGGTCATTTAAAAATATTCCCTTATCTTCACCGTTTGTTCAGTTGTTCCCTAATTGCCTAAAGCTAAGGCAACCTCTTAGATTCTAGTCATTTTTTTGGTTCTCTCATTCCTCATTTCAGTATAAGGAAATTTGTTTTGCTTGTGACTAGTCCCTCCTTGACATTATTCTACCTCTTCAACTACTCCATCCCACATTCATCATCTTTACTGGTTCCCCTGTTGTTTGTTTGGAATTTAATTTTTAAGATTTTACCATTAAAAAAATATTGTTCTGCTTCTATTCATTCTATATCAATTCATTGTTGTAATGCTTGCTATTCAGTTATTTCTGTCTAATTCTTCATGACCCCATATGAGGTTTTCTTGGCAAAGATACTGGAGTGATTTGCCATTTCCTTCTCCAGCCCATTTTATAAATGAGGAAACTAAGACAAAAAGGGTGAAGTGCCTTATCCAGGGTCTCATAGCTTATAAGTATCAGAGACCAGATTTGAACTTGGGAGGATGAGTTTTCCTAACTCCATGGTATTTTATTCACTTTATCACAGTATTCTTGGGATTTCCTGAAATTTTTGGTATTTCTTATGACTCAATAATACTTTTTTACATTCATAAACTATAGTTTCTTCAGCTACTTCCATTTTCTTATACATAAGAAATAATCTAACTCACCTTCTTAGATTCAGTTTTTTTGTTTAATTGTTTTCCCTTTAGTCTTCACTTACAGAGGTCCTCAAACTTTTTAAATAAAGGGCCAGTTCACTGTCCCTCAGACTGTTGGAGGGCCGGACTATAGTAAAAACAAAAACTTTGTTTTGTGGGCCTTTAAATAAAGAAACTTCATAGCCCTGGGTGAGTGGGACAAATGTCCTCAGCTGCTGCATCTGGCTGCGGGTCATAGTTTGAGGACCCCTGCTTTAGAATCATGAAATTTGTTTTATCTGTGACTATTCCCTCCTCAGTATGATCCTCCTTTTTAACTCTTCCACCTTGCCAATATCCCTACTTGTATTTCTGTTGAATTTGACATATTTATATTTAGAATGTGAGTTCGATCCTTTTTTTTTCCTATTTCAGTTAAGAGTGAGACTTATCTCTTGCCTGCTTATATCTTCCTTTCTGCATATTTACGTTGTCATATTTTTTACATACTCCAACTATGAGAAGTAACTAATTCCATTCCTTTGCTGGTATATTCCTCCTTTTAGCCTATCTATACTTTCCCCTTTCAAACACTCAGTATACATCCAATCTCTCTCTCACTTCAGTTTTTCTTACTTAATTTACTCTATATTCTTGTAAGTTATTAAAGTTATGAAGGAACACTTGTCTCTTCTATTAGAATATTAGCACTATATCATCATATAGCTTAATCCAGTAGTCCAAATAAATTTTCTTTTCTAGGTTTCCCTGGATTCATGTGCTTATATTTCAAAGTTCCCACTAAGCTCATTTTTTTTCTTCAGAAATGCTTGAAAGTGCTCTTTTCCATTAAAAAAATATTTTTCCCATTAGGATTATACTCAGTTTTTTGAGGTAAATTATTCTTGATTTTTTTTCTTTCAATATGATATATTCAAACATCTACTTTCTTTTAAGTAGAATCTGCTATGTCTTAAATCCTGTCATTCCTTGTTACATGAACAGTTTCTTTCTTGAAATATTTTTCTCTGACAGTATTAAAAGTTATAACTAGGATAATACATGATTTAGTAGCCACAACTAAAAAAGAATGTAGAACTTGGAATATGATAGTCTAGAAGGCAAAAGACATGGACTTATGGTCAGGAATAACTAAAATAACTAAGCCAGCAAAACTGAGTATAATACTACGGAGAGGAAAATGCTCCTTTCATGAACTAAAACTTCCATTCCAGAAGAAAAGACCAGAGATATTGAGAAACTTTGAAATAAAAAGACAGGAGTGAAGAGACATATAAATATGAATGAAGAATAATAAAGGATCAAACATGGATAACAGCTTATATTCAAATATGAGGAGCTGATAACACATATCTTTTCTGATCCTTATCATCATGGGATTCATAGAAAAAGTGTAATGAGACAAAACTTTGGAATGGCTCTGTTATATCTTAATGACCTTAGAAAAGAATGAAAAAAGGAGAAGTATATATTGGGTGCAAAGAGAAGGAAGTTTAAGGGAAATTATCTAACACAATCAGGGCACACAAATAGACGTCTATATAACATGGAGCAGAGAGTGTAGAGGGAAGTATCTGAATATTTCAATCTCACCCTCATAAGTCAAAAGAAACAAGAATACACACACAGTGGGGAGGATAAAGAAATAAATTTCACTCAACAGGAAAATGAGGGAAAATGGAGGAGCGAGGAACAATTTAAGGGAGGGTACACTATGGTAGGAGATTGGTCCTAAGCAAAGCAAACTCTTTAATTATATGCAAAAATATTCATCGCTTTTTTTGAGTTGGCAAAAAAAAAGTAAAGGAATTTAAAGAGCTACCCATAAATTAGAGAATGGATGAACAAGTTCTGGTATATATGTATAAATGAATGCTATTGTGCTAAATAGTGTAATTATTAATCAGGATTCTAGAGCAACAATGAGAAAACATGCTCTCTATCTTCTGATAAAGAAGGACTCAGAATGTAGAATGAGAAAAAAAATTTGTTTACGTAGTTAATGTGGAAATTCATTTTAATTAACCATACATTTTATAATGGTTTTATTTTTCTTGGAATGGGGAACACTGGGATGGCAGAATCTTGAAAAGTAAGATCTTGATTCAAAAAACAAATTAAAATTTTTTTTTAAATCTCAGGAAACTATATATAAAACATTCTCTTCTTCTACCAGTTTAATAATCCTGCAAAGGTAGGAGGCACCTGTCCAATAGGCAGTTGGAGATTTGAGTCTGGAAATCAGGGAAAAAAGTTTAGGACTAATGACAAAATAATAAAAAGAAGTGGTCCATTACAGAACCTTGAGGCACACTCTTGGTTAGGAGGCATGAAATTCTATCAGACTCTGAAAAGAATTAGTCTGTTTTAATCTTAGTTATTGTATTCTTTTTCTTTTGCTTCTACCAAAACTTAAAAAAAAATACTTCAGTGTATTATATAACTCTGCTAAATTACCGATTGCCCTGAGTCAGGCTAGGCCCTAAGTATTGTCATAAAAGAAACAGGAAAGGGAATAACCCACATCTTTTAGTCCTATATTAATCCATATTGTACAGAAGAGGAGGAAACAGTGATTCAAATATACCTAGAAGAGGGAGAAACATAATGTTTTTTGAAGGACAGATCAGTTTTTGGTTATTGTGTTAAGAATGTCAGAGCATCTCAGACTTACCTCGTCATGGGCCTTAATTGATCATGCTTGGTTATCAAGTACATGGAAAATATTCTTATTCCTCTGTTTTGCCTCTGGAAAACTATGTCTCATTCACAAAAGAATGAGAATGTGGGAGGTAAAGAAAAAATTAATTTAGTCCCTGGGGAACTGATAATCAAGATTCCCTCCACACTGAAGACCAGGATTATTTCAATTTTGTTCTTTTAAAACCAGAACCTAGCAGAGGGCCTGGAAAACAATAAATAATTAATAATGTTTGCTTAATTAATTGATCCAAAGAGGTCACTTGCTTTCTAATCCATGTCCTTATAGATCTCTTCCTCCTTAAACTTCTGCTCTTTAAAGGGAGCCAAATTTCATTCTTCAATGTCCTTTGATGAAAATGTAATTCTTTTAAAGATAGGCTGAGTCTAATTGGGACCACATTTGGGAAGACTTCCATTTCCAATGCAGGAAACCTCAGGCTCTGTGGAATTAATACCATTAAACTGTTTGTTCCTTCTCCCATTTCCTTCTCAATCCCTTTCTTCCACTTTCACTAGAAATATGCCCTAGTATTTCCCTGAGGTTTGAGACTGGATCAGATATATCTAGCTCAGAACCGGGTTCCTTACTATCAAGAAAAATAACTAAGGGAATCAGATAGTGAGATATCTACATAATTGCTGAAGATGAATTCCCTTTTCCTATTAGTGTTTTTAAACTAGCTAATTATTCTCAATTTTTTTTTCAAGAGTCAAGGGAAGTAAAGCAAAGTGAATTATATAAAAGTGAGTTGGAATTATAATGAAGTTTAAGAGGCCATCTAATCAGCTTTTCACTCAATGCAGGAATCCTATCCCACAACTGTAAAACTAATAGCCACCCTAATAATTGGGGAGAGGACTGAAAAGGTATAGAAACAGTTTAGGATAAGGTAAGAGAGGCTTGCTCCAGCAGATCAGAGTTTAGAAAAGTCCCAGGTATAGGTTAGACACAGGGAGACAAGCAGAAAATGAGAGTTCAAGCTAAACTGTAGTCACAGCAGCACCAGGGAGAGCTCCCAGTGAGTTTGTAGTTTTGAGAAGACCCTGCAGGCAACTGCCATTTTATTTCAGGTAACTGAGCTCGGATAGGTGCTTTTGGAATCTAAAAGGCAAAAGAGCCTTTCTGAAGCCTATAAGGAAAAGGTTTCATGGAAGAAAGACTGTATTTGGAGTCAGAAGACATGGCTAGAATCTTTGTGCTACTGACTATGTGACCTTGGGAATAAATCTCTATGAAGTAGAATTGAATTAGATGATATCTAAAACACTGTCAAGCAATAAATCTATGATCTTATGAATTTTGGGAGAGCCAGAAATATCATCTAACCAAATTCTTAAGATAGGTTCACAATTTCTTGGTAGGGAATGGTGTGTGTGTGTGTGTGTGTGTGTGTGTGTGTGTGTGTGTGTAAGTAGAGGAGGCTAGATTTTTTTTTTAAGTCAATTTTAAATAACTCAGTTAAAATAGGGAAGGTTAATAAGAAGTGTAATTCTAGGCAGGTAAAATGTAAACTCTGAAGATGTAATGAATTGGCCAAGAAGAGCTGCGAAGGTAGTCTTTGGTTCCTGCTCATCAGATTCATCTTCCTCAGAAGTCCAATTTCTTGTAAGAGTAAGTATTCAGGGTACAGAACTCTTTATTCCTCAGTAAATTTCCTCTACAAAATCTCAGATCAATCTTGATTCAACCTTTCCTTGAACACATTCAGTGACAGGAAATTCACCACCATCTAACTTAACCTGTTCTACTTTTGAACAATTCTAGCAGTTCTTACATTAAGCCAGAACCAATAATCCTATCATTTCTACTCTCTGATCCTATAATCCACTTCCCTTACCATTTGCGAAGTCCTTCATTCTCTCTAACTTTTTTTTTAATTTTAATTTTACTTTATTTAATAATAACTTTATTTTGACAGAATCCATGCAAGGGTAATTTTTTACAACATTATCCCTTGCACTCGCTTATTTTTCAATTTTTCCCCTCCCTCCCTCCACCCCCTCCCCAAGATGGCAAGCAGTCCTATATATGTTAGATATGTTGCAGTATATTCTAGATACAATACATATTTGTAGAACCGAACAGTTCTCCTGTTGCACAGGGTCATTCTCTCTAACTTAACCTACTTCATCTATGGAGGGCACCACCATATTCTCAGGCACCCTGTATGTCATTCTTATGTTTTCCTTTTGTCATCCTTAAATCCTTATCCTCTCTTTCTGCAGCTTGTAGTGCTTTTTTCTTTGACTTGGAAACTCTGGATTTTGATTTTGGTATGCCCTGGCATTTTCATTTTGGGGTTTCACTAGGGGTTTTTACTTTGTCCCCTCACTTGAACAGATCTGGGAAGTTTTCTTTGAGCTTTCCTGAAACAGGATATTTAAACCATTTTTGGGAGGGTCATTGTATTCAGCTAGTCCAATGATTATTTTTCTCCTTGATCACTTTCAGTTGTTTTTGCTATGAGATACCTTACATTTTCTTTTATTTTTTTAGTCTTTGACTTTGTTTTAATATTTATTGCTTTGTGGAGTCATTGACCTTTATTTGGTTGGGTTTAATTTTCAAGGAATTTGTTACTTGAGTAAGATTTATATATCTTTTGTCAAACTATTAATTGTCTTTCTAATTCTTTCCCCCATAATTCATTTCTTTTCCGATTTTTTAAGTACTCTCATTCCATTAACAAAAAATTTTTTATTATAGCTTTTTATTTACAAGATATATGCATAGGTAATTTTTCAGCATTGACAATTGCAAATCCTTTTGTTCCAACTTTTTCCCTCCTTCTCCCCACCCCTTTAGCCCCAGATGGCAGGTTGGCCAATATATGTTAAATATGTTAAACTATAAGTTAAATACAATATATGTATACATGTCCAAACAGTTATTTTGTTGTACAAAAAGAGTCGAACTTTGAAATAGTGTACAATTAGCCTGTGAAGGAAATCAAAAATGCAAGTGGACAAAAATAGAGGGATTGGGAATTCTATGTAGTGGTTCATAGTCATCTCCTAGAGTTCTTTCCCTGAGTGCAGCTGGTTCAATTCATTACTGCTCTATTGAAACTGATTTGGTTCATCTCATTGCTGGAAATGGCCACATCCATCAGAATTGATCATCATATAGTATTGTTGTTGAAGTATATAATGATCTCCTGGTCCTGTTCATTTCACTCAGCATCAGTTCATGTAGGTCTCTCCCGGCCTTTCTGAAATCATCCTGCTGGTCATTTCTTACAGAACAATAATATTCCATAATATTCATATACCACCATTTATTCAGCCATTCTCTAATTGATGGGCATCTTCTTAGTTTCCAGTTTCTGGCCATCACAAAGAGACCTGCCACAAACATTCTTGCACATACAGGTCCCTTTCCCTTCTTTAAAATCTCTTTGGGATATAAGCCCAGTAGTAACACTGCTGGGTCAAAGGGTATGCACAGTTGGATAGCTAACAAAAATATTTTAAAACTCTTTTCTAAACTCCTGCTTCCTTTTTCCTGGGAATTTTTGTTGGGTTGATATGGAAGCCAAAATAGGCAGTATAACCTTGAGCTACATGAAAAGAATTTTTCTGTCCTGGATATGGGAGAGTTCATAGTCCCTCTATATATAATCTCAGCAGGTAACATCTGTACTACATTAATTTCTGAGCCACCTCAGTTTATTAATAATATTTAATCAATAGAAGAGAGCTCCAAATAAGGGCAAAGAAGATGGTAAAGTGCCAGAAGTCAATATTATATGAGAACCAGTTGATGGAATGGGAAGTTTGTCTTGAAGAAGAGAAGATTCAGGGGGAACTTGTGGCTGTGTTAACTATTTAAACAATTACTAACTACACTCAAATATTTGAAAGGTTCAGCTCTTTGGAAGATCAGTTAGACTTGTACTGTTTGGCCCTAGGAAGATGAACCAGAAACATTGAGTGGAAGGTATAAATTTAAGCTTGAAGTAAGAAAAAAAGTTTTTTTAATTATTAGAACTGCCAAAAAGCAGAATAGGATTCCTTGAGAGATGATAGGTTCTCTCTTATTGGAAGTCCTTAAGAAGAGTCTGGATAGCTACTTATTTAATATATTTTGATTTGAATTCTTTTTCTGGTACAAGTTGGATAAAGTAGCTGCTGAGGCTCTTTGTGATTAGGATTTTGTGATTCTGTGATCCAGAGTAGTCATAGTGGGATGGGGTTAGGAAGAGGTGATTTCCTGAAGGGAGCCATAAAAACAGAGTCCTTCAGGAAAACCAAAATGGGTTAGCAAAGAGAGATGAAAGGATATGTTAGAAAAATGACAATGGAACAGTGATCTTTGTCCAGAAGGTTAAATCTGTGGTTCTAGTTATTATCTCTGGAGGAAAACTAAGTTGGGAATCCCCAGTGTTAAGATAGGTTCATCCTGATTCTGGTTTGGGCTGTGTGTGGGGGAGAGAGGGGAGGATTGGAGGAAGGGGAAGTAGTGAGGGCCCTCATTGAACTTTAATATCTGAAGACATTGAATTTAAAAATAGCCCTGTTTACTGATCAGTTATGATTTGAAGAGGCGATTCTATATCCCTCCTGGGAAACATGTGGCTATGATTAAGCCTTTAGTATGCTAGTAAGAAATTGAAGTTTATATAAACCATATTTAGAACATAGCATGGAGAGGACAAACCTCCTGACTCTGCACACCTCTTTTTTCTCCATTCCAATGGTCTTTCTCCATCCTCACCCCCATAAAAATATCTACTGATCAGAGATACTAAAGGTAAACAATATGCCAGATGAGTATGTATTTGGAGATAATGATGTATTTCTCCTACAGACATGTGGGAAATTTCTGACCTTTAATGAAAAACCCCAAGACAGGTTTGTCTCATTTTATAGCTAGTGCAAAATTAATTTCAGATGGCAGATGGATTTTAACTTTGATCAGCTGTGTGCTATGCCTTTGGTGAATTTTTCTTCACACTGGGTTCTCTCTGTTCATTTCAACTGACAGTACTTTGGAATTGGATTAGTCATTTGATTGGTTCAAAGGTTGTATTTGGAACTTTCCACCTTGCTCTTAAAACCCTGATCATTTAGGCTGCTGTTACTCATGCATTGCATTAGGACAAAGCACAGAAACTAGTTTCCAATTGAAATGGGAAAGGTGAATTACTATTTCTAATTGTCTTTCTGTACCTATTTATAAAGATGGTTTATACATCTGTCTCCAAGTTAGTTCTGAGTTTCATTATTAGGGCCAAATTATATTTTCTTTTTTTTTTTTAATAATTTTTTATTGATAGAACGCATGCCAGGGTAATTTTTTACAGCATTATCCCTTGCATTCACTTCTGTTCCGATTTTTCCCCTCCCTCCCTCTACCCTTTCCCTCAGATGGCAAGAGTCCTTTACATGTTGAATGGGTTGCAGTATATCCTAGATACAATATATGTGTGCAGAACCAAACAGTTTTCTTGTTGCACAGGGAGAATTGAATTCAGAAGGTATAAATAACCCGGGAAGAAAAACATAAATGCAAGCAGTTTATATTCATTTCCAGTGTTCTTTCTCTGGGTGTAGCTGCTTCTGTCCATCTTTGATCAATTAAGGCTCTCTTTATCAAAGAGGTCCACTTCCATCAGAATACATCCTCAAACAGTATCGTTGTTGAGGTATATAATGATCTCCTGGTTCTGCTCATTTCACTCAGCATCAGTTCATGTAAGTCTCGCCAGTCCTCTCTGTATTCATCCTGCTGGTCGTTCCTTACAGAACAATAATATTCCATAACATTCATATACCACAATTTACTCAACCATTCTCCAATTGATGGACATCCTTTCATTTTCCAGCTTCTAGCCACTACAAACAGGGCTGCCACAAACATTTTGGCACATACAGGTCCCTTTCCCTTCTTTAGTATCTCTTTGGGGTATAAGCCCAGTAGAAACACTGCTGGATCAAAGGATCAAAGTGCAAAAAGTTGCACTGCTTGATAACTTTTTGAGCATAATTCCAAATTGCTCTCCAGAATGGCTGGATGTGTTCACAATTCCACCAACAATGTATCAGTGTCCCTGTTTTCCCACATCCCCTCCAACTTCCCCATTATCTTTCCCTGTCATTCTAGCCAATCTCACAGGTGTGTAGTCAAATTATATTTTCTTCTCAGCATTCTCTTTGAAATGAGTCCATGATTCTGGAAATTTAGGACAAAATTTCGTCATGAAAGAAATCGTGTCCTTGCTCTCAGAGATTTTCCAAGTAACAACAAAGGCAGAATATGTTGAGAGGACACATGAGTGGTTTTCCTTTTTTTCCTTCAGTTTATTTAATATATGAGGAAACTGAAGTAAACAAGTCAAGTGACTTGCGTAGGGTCATATAGCTAGTGTCTGAGGACCTAGTTGAACTCAGAAAGACTCCAATCTAGGATTCTAGTTACTGCCCTACCCAGCTTTTTATGTTCTCATTACTAGAGTCTTTTTTTGTTGTTGTTTTGTTTTTTCTTTTTTTTAATTAAAGCTTTTTATTTACAAAACATATGCATGGGTAATTGCTAGAGTCTTTAAAGAGAAATATAGGATTTGGGGCTAGAAAGAAAGGAAAGAAGAAAGAGAGGAAAGGAAGAAGGATGGGAGGGAGGAAGGACGGAAGAAAGAAAAAGAGAGTGAGAGAGAGTGAGAGAGAGTGAGAGAGAGAGAGAGAGAGAGAGAGAGAGAGAGACTGACTATAATCACACATGATCCAGAGAGGGAAGCATCATGGTACAATGGGAAGCCTGTTGAATTTGAAATCGCTGAACCTGAATTCAAATCCTAACTGTGTAACCTTCAGTAAATCAATTCACTTTTCTAGATCTGTGTACCTCTGTTAGATGAAAAAGTTAGGGTTGGATAATTTCTGAAGTCTCTTCCCGCTCTTGATCCACGACTATTTAATATCAGAAAAGAAAGATATCTAAAATAAAATCCCATTCACTTCTAATCTGTTAAGCTTAATTTTTAAAAGGAAAAGGAAGGAAATAGCGCATTTACATAGTGCCCACTATGTCCTAGCACCAATGTGAAGGGCTTTTTTTTTTTTTTAAACAAATATTATCTCATTTGAGCCCTACAACAACATTGAAAGGTAGGTGCCATTATCATCCTCATTTTACATTTGAGGAAACTGAGGCAAGAAGAAGTTAAGTGACTTGCCCTATCTAATAACTGCATACTAATAAGTATCTCAGTACTTTTTGACTCTAGGCGTAGTACACAATCCACTGGACTATAGACTCCCTCAGGTTAGATAAAAATCAAACAGGATGAGTGCAAAAGAGATTCTCAAAACTTTAAGCAAAATTTCAGAATCATCTCAAACTTCTGAAAAATACTAAGATTATATATATTTAGTCCTTCTTCCATGTTTCTGTAGTCTTCTAACATACTCCAATTATGTGAAATAATACATTCCCCACATTTTCTTCTCATTTATTTAATAGAATATTCCTTTTTACTTCCTCTTCTTTTCCTCCTTTTAAGATCATGAAAATATAACAAAACCACTCCTAAGCATTTTGTTCTAATTATTCCCTCTATGACCCTTGAAGACATTAAGATTAAGGGAATATTTGTTTCTTTTCTCCATAATGGATTGTGAATATTTATCATTATCATATGTTTCTCTTAACTCTTATGTTTCCGTTTCTAAATATTTACTCAGCTATGATCCCTTCATCAGGAATGCTTTGCAAATCCTCTATTTCATCAAATCTCCTCCACCCCCATAAGATATCCATTTTTGTCAAGCGAGTTATTCTTATTATTGTCTTTTTCTTTTGCCTTCCAGAACAAAACTCTAAGTTCTCTTCTCCTTCATAGTGGTAGCTTCAAGGTCTTGTGTGATTCTGTTTGTGACTACTGATGATTTGATCTCTTTCTGACTGTTTGCAGTATCTTTTTCTTTCACCTGAAAGTTCTAGATTCAGGTTATGTCATCCCTAGATGTTTTCATTCTAGAAATTGTTATTTCAATTTGGTGTTTCTTTCAGCAGGGTATCAGTGGATTTTTTTTTTTTTTTTGCCTTCTGCTTCTAATAAGTCTGGAAAGTTTTCATTCATAGTGTCTTGAAATATGGTATCTTAAACCTTTTTTGTGTGTGCTTGTAGTTTTTCAATTAATTGTATAATTAATAGATTATATATTTTTGATCTGTGTTCCAGGTTAGTTGTTTTTGCTAGAAGAAATCTTGATTTTTTTTTTTTTGGTAGGGGGAAAGTGGGGAAGGAGGTTCAAATTTTGTTCTAGTATTTCTTGTTGACTCATGGAGTTACTAATTTCGTTTGGTTTAACTGAATCTTCAGGGATTCTGTTATTTTGGTAAAGTTCTGCATCTTCTTTAAGTTGCTTATTCTCCTTCTGATTCTTACTCTGGAGTTTTCATTTTTTTTTCCATTCTTCCTTAGATGTCAGTCACTTGCTTCCCTTAGGCTTCTCTGTATACTGAGCTCCTGGGCAAAATTTTTATAGTAATCCCACCTCCCCATTTCTCCATTCCCTCAAATGTCTGGTTGCTTCTTCACGTAGACCTAGGATGGGAAAAAAAAATGTACTTTTCATTCTTTTGGATATCCTAAGCACTGATTTGATATAGTGCTCTTTTTTCAACCTTCCTAGAGTAATTTCATAAGAGATCTCAGCATTCCACACTATGCTATATCAAGGAGGAAATGTTTTACTTAAGTATTTTTAGGATGCATCAATAGATTCCCTGATTTGTCATAGCTACTGATGTCAATTCGAGAAAAAATCACATGAAAGTCTTTCTGGGTTTCACTTTACTCATCTATAAAAAAAAGAAGAATTTAAATTAAAAAAAAATTTTTTTATTATAGCTTTTTATTTACAAGTTATATGGATGGGTAATTTTACAGCATTGACAATTGCCAAACCTTTTATTCCAATTTTTCCCCTCCTTCCCCCATCCCCTCCCCCAGATGGCAGGTTGACCAATACATGTTAAATATGTTAAAGTATAAATTAAATACAATATAAGTATACATGTCCAAACAGTTATTTTGCTGTACAAAAAGAATTGGACTTTGAAATAGTGTACAATTAGCCTGTGAAGGAAATCAAAAATGCAGGTAGACAAAAATAGAGGGATTGGGAATTCTATGTAGTGGTTCATAGTCATCTCCCAGAGTTCTTTCCCTGGGTGCAGCTGGTTCAATTCATTACTGCTCTATTGGAACTGATTTGGTTCATCTCATTGCTGGGGATGGCCACGTCCATCAGAATTGATCATCCTATAATATTGTTGTTGAAGTATATAATGGTCTCCTGGTCCTGCTCATTTCGCTCAGCATCAGTTCATGTAAGTCTCTCCAGGCCTTTCTGAAGTCATTCTATTGGTTATTTGTTACAGAACAATAATATCCCATAATATTCATATACCACCATTTATTCAGCCATTCTCCAATTGATGGGCATCCACTCAAAAAATTTAAATTTTTTGTGATTTTTTAAATTATCCCTTGCAACTTTAAACCCTATGTTCCTAAATATCCTTGCGTGGTGTTCTGACTCCATCCATTTGTGGCCTTATCAATAATTTCTGTGTTCAAGTAGAATTAGAGGATCTAGAATGAAGGAGGAACTTTGTTTTCTGACCCAATTAAATCACATCTGATGTGTGATGTTTCTTCTGGGCACTTTTAGAATCTGCCCAGATGAAGACAAGCAGACAACCATAATTATAATAAGCTTGTAAACCACATTAGTAAGAATAAATGAGAGAAAATAAGGATGCTTATTAGACAAGAGAAGAGACTTGAAGAAGGGACTTTTTGCTTTTAATTATTTTTTAAATAGCTTTTTATTTTCCCAAATATGTGTAAAGATAGTTTTCAACATTCACCTTTGCAAAACCTTGTGTTCCAAATTTTTCTTCTCTACTCCCTGCCCCCTCTTCTAGACAGCAAGTAATCCAATATAGGTTAACCATGTGCAGTTCTTTTAAACATATTTCCATATTTCTCATTTTGCTTTTATTAAGTGGTATAGTGGATAAAGTGCTGGGCCTGGAGTCAGGAAGACTCATCTTCCTGAATTCAAATTTCGCCTTAGACACTTCCTAACTGTGTGACCCTGTGTAGGTCCTTGACTTCTGTTAGGCTCGATATTTCAGTAAAATCGGGATAATAAAAGTACCTGTTTCACAAGGTTGTTGTAAGGAAGATCAAATGAAATAATGTATGTAAAGAATGTAGCAAATCTAAAAGTACTTTATAAATACTATTATATTAGCTATTAATTTAAAATACCATTCAAGTTATGGAATATTATTGTTCTATAAGAAGCAATTAGTGGGATGATTTCAGAGAGGCCTGGAGAGACTTATAGGAACTGATGCTGAGTGAAATGAGCAGAACCAAGAGATCATTGTATATGGCAACAACAAGACTATATGATGATCAATTCTGATGGACGTGGCTCTCTTCAACAATGAGAGGATTCAGGCCAGTTCCAATGATCTTGTGATGAAGAGAGCCATCTACACTAAGAGAGAGGACTGTGGAAACTGAGTGTGGATTACCAACATAGAATTTTCTCTCTTTTTGTTCTTGTTTGCTTGTATTTTATTTTCTTTCTTATTTTTTTCCTTTTTGATCTCATTTTTATCATGCAAGATAATTGTATAAATATGTGTGCATATATTGGGTTTAAAATATATTTTTACCATGTTTAACATATATTGGATTACTTGCCATCCAGGGGAAGAGGTGAAAAAGGGGGGAGGGGATTGGAATTCAAGGTTTTGCAAAGATCAATGATGAAAAATTGACCATGCATATTTTTTAAAAATAAAAAGTTTTAATAAAAAAAATCAAATTTTATTTTAAAAATGCTATCAACTACTATAACATTATTATCTTAACAGTTGTTTTTAATTCAAGAGTAATTGGAATGATTAGAGCTACTTGCTGTTAACCTAGGAAATTTCTGTCATGAACAGAATTTTTATGAGGTGGAAAAGCTATGACAAATAGATTGTCCAAAGAATTTTAGGCAAGAAGAGAACAAACACGATCTTAGTTTTCCTTGTTCTGAAAAGGAGCACAATAGATAGCATAATGCTATCTCTTCCTGCCAGGTCTCTGGCTCACATGACCATAGCCAAAGTTAAACCCTCATCACCCTTTCTCTGTACCACTATAATTGGTTTCCCTAGTCCTATATTTGCCTTCTTCAGTTATCTCTCTGGTCTATTTTTTCTAAAACAGAGATCTAACATGTGACTTTCCTATTTTTTCAAAATAATTTTATTAATATATTTTATTTTTACATCTCCTAAATTTACTTATATTCCTTTCCTTGCCTGTCCAGAGAACCATCCTATGTAACAAAGAACATTTGTTTTTGCTTTTATTTATTTTTTCAGTAGTATTTTATTTTTCTAAACACATATAAAAATAGTTTTAAACCATTGTTTTTGTAAAACTTTCTTGTTCTAAGTTTTTCTTTCTCCCTCCTCTCTTCCCAAGACAGCACACAATCTGTTAGAGGTTAAATATGTGTAATCCTTTTAAACATTTAGAAAAATCAGACCAAAAGAAAGAAAAAACCCAGACAGGAAAAAACAGACAAATAAAAAGGTGAACATGCTATGCTTTGATCCACATTTAGTCTCCATAGTACTCTCTCTGGGTGTGATTGGTGTTTCCATCCCAAATTTATAGGAATTTCTTTGAATCACCTCATTATTGATAAGAGTCAAATCCATTATAGTTGATAATCATGTAATCTTATTACTGTTTATAATATTCTCCTGGTTTTGCTTACTTCGCTCAGCATCAGTTCAGGTAGATAAAGAAAAAATTTTAAAAGAAAAAAGATGAAAAAAAATTAGCAAAATGGATTGATACAGCAGTATCAACATCCCCGTGGATTTTCTGTCTCAAAAGGAGGAAGTTTCCTTTCACAGTTCTTCTTTGGGGTCATGCTTGTTCTTTGGAATTTTACAACATTCTCTTTGGATTGTTTCTAGTTCTTGGGACTTTCCTATTCCAGAAGCTTCAGTGGCTCCCTATTGCTTTCTTGAAAAAAAATTATTTGGCATTTAAATGCCCTTCACAGTTGAACTCCAGCCTCCCTTGCCAAATATGTTTCACATTACTTGGCTTCACGCATTTCACATTCCAGCCCAACTAGAATGTGTTGTTGTGACCTTTTTCCTAGTCCCCAAACTCTTGCTTTGCCATAGACCATTGACCCAAGGCTGGAGTACATTTCTTTGGCTTTTCCACCATGTAACAACAAACACATATTTATTGTCTACTTTGTGCAAGGTACCGAGGCCACAAAGTCTAAAAAGAAAAAGAAAAAAAATATTTCTTGTATTGGGGGATATATCACTTACACAAATAAGTAAATATAAAATAATTTTTAGGAAGAATGTTATGCAACATGAAAATATATACTTGCCTGTGCATACTCTGATCCAGCAGTGTATCCTAGAGATCATAAAAAAGGGAAAAGGACCCACATGTGCAAAAGTGTTTCTAGCAGCTCTTTTTGTATTGTCAAGGAATTAGAAATTGAGTGGATGCTCATCAGTTGGAGAATGGTATATAAATGTTATGGAATATTATTGTTCTATAAGAAATGACCAACAGGATGATTTCAGAGAGATCTGGAAAGACTTGCATGAACTGAGTGAAGTGAGCAGTACCAGGAGATCATTGTATACGGCAACAAGAAGATTATATGATGATCAATTCTGATGGATCAATTCTGGTGGCTCTCTTCAACATTGAGGTGATTCAGGCCAATTCCAATGTTCTTGGGATGGAGACAGTCATCTACACCCATAGAGAGGACTGTAGGTGACAACATAGTATTTTCACTTTTCTTTTGTTTGCTCCATTTTGTTTTCTTTATCACTTTTTTCCTTTTTGATCTGATTTTTCTTGTGCAGCATATTGTGCAAATATGTTTAGAAGAATTGCACAGGTTTAACATATATTGTATTACTTGCTGTCCAGGGAAGGAAGTGAAGGGAAGGGAGGGGAAAAATTTGGAACACAAGGTTTTGCATATGTAAATGTTGAAAATTATGTTTGCATGTATTTTGAAAATAAAAAGCTTCAATAAAAAGAGAAAAGGAAATATATTTTGCATGATTATACATGTAAATCTATGTCAAATTGCTTGCTTTTTCAATGGGGATGGGGAAGGATAGGAAAGAATTTAGAATTCAAAATACAGGGGGAACATGTTAAAAATTGTTTTTACATATAATTGGAGCAAAATAAAATATAAAATTAAAAAGAATTTTGAAAAAAGAATAATGCTATAGTGCCATGTAGAAATCTTAGTCTCCTTCTTATAAGACTGTGGTGCTAAGAAACTTTGCCTTAGTCATAAGGCACACATAAACTGTGATTTATGATCTGTAATTGAATGTGGGATCTGTGAAATTATGATTTAGTATCAGTAAATGTTTGATTTATGGATCTATTTTATATACCTATATACTCTGGATCTTGTAAAAATTTTTCTGGCAAAAAGGTTTTGTGAGTGGACAAAGTTTAAGAAGCCCTGAACCCTTACTAGCTCTTTAATGAAGCTGTCCCTGATCCCCCTAATTCTTAGTACCTTCCTCTTTCTCAAATTATTTTGTTTTTACTCATCGATTTCCATGTTTTATCCTCCATTAGAATGTGAGCACTTTGAGGTTAGGGACTTTTAAAAGAATCTCTGTCTGTCTCTGTACCAAGAAGGTGCCTAGAACAATTCCTTGAAATGGATAAACTTGTTGAATTAATTTAAGAGGCACTTTTGTTATTCTGTTACGGGGCTCTAATGAAAGTTTCAACTGCATGACTGCTTTTGCTTTTCTTATTCCCTTCTTGGCAGAACAAACAGCAAATTGGCAGAAGTTTTGGCCAGAGGAAGCACATGGTTCTGAAACCTTGACCTTTTTTCTCAACTCCTTTTCTGTCTAGGGAAAGCATCTCTTACAAAATACACAGGTTCCTGTTTGGGCTACTAATCTTTCTCTGATGAGGAAGGATCTTCTTTGTATGTCCTCTAATTCAAAACAATTTAATTGAGCTGTGAAATGAGAGTTGGATCAGCTTTTCATCTCTAGAGACCCTTGTCATTTTATATCTTCTAACTGTAACATTTATAAAGTCCTTTAAGATTGCAAAGTACTTTGCATGTGTTATCTCATTTGATTCTCAAAACAATCCTGTGAGATAGATACCATTATTATCTAAGTGAAAAAGAAGCTCCTACTCATTCACTCCCAATTAGGAAGAAAAAAAAGCAACCTGGGGTCAAATGGATTTACAGTGAAAAGTGATTAATTCCAATATTATGTAAATGGTTTGTAGAAATATAAAAAGAAATGATTCCTCCAAATGCCTTCCATGACAAAAATATGGTCTTGATATATAAACCAGGGAGAAGTAGAACAGAGAAAGCAACTACAAAAAACCATAAACTACCATTCCTAATAAAACTTTATTCAAAAATATTGATGAAAATCTTTGCAAATAAATTATAATGTACTTTAAAAATTTATACCAGAATGCAGAGTTAATTCAATATTAGGAAAACTATAAATATAGTAAACTTTTAAACAAGAAAAATAATAAAAATCACAAGATTACATGAATAAGATTACATGATATCAACTTATGAAGAAAAAGCTTTTGACAAAATATAATACTTCTTCATGTTAAAAAATATTAAGAAGCACAAAGATAGTGTATATCTAAAACCATAATCTAGCATTGTCTATAATGTTGAAACTCTAAAGGTCTTTTCAGTAAAATTTGGGATACAGCAAGGATGCCCTATGTGACTGCTATTTGATATAGCTCTAGAAATACCTACTATAGCAATCAAACAAGCAAATAATGAGGGAATAATCATAGGCAAACAGGAAACAATAGTATTTCATTTTGCAGATGTTGCTTTTTTTTTCAGTCATGTCCAACTCTTTGTGACCCCATTTGGGATTTTCTTGGCAAAGACAATAGAATAACTTGCCATTTCCTTCTCCAGATCATTTTATAGATAAGGAAACAAAGGCAAATAGAGTAAAGTGACATGCCTAGAGTCACATACCTAGTAAATACACCAGGTCAGATTTGAACTCAGAAAATAAGTCTTCCTGACTCCAAGCTCAGTGTTCTCTCCCACTGAGCCTTCTAAGTACCCTGATTTTGTAAGTGGTACATGATTAATTTAGAGAAGCTAGCTAAAAGATTATTTGAAATGATTAACTTCCATAATGTAGCAAGATATAAAATAAAACCACAAATTCATTAGTTTTTCACTCATTACTAATAAAACCCAATAGGAAAAAAATAGGAAAAGAAATTTCATTCAAAATAACTATAATATGCAATATCTAAGAGTTTAGCTACCAAAACACATACATACAAGAATTAATAAGTGTCTGTTATATGCCAGGAATTGGCATAATAAACTTTGATGCATTAGAATTGTCATGAAAGATATCCAAGAAATATATCATAAAACAAAAGGTGGACCTATCTTATCGTGATAGTTAAGGATAACATATGAATAGCATGAATTCCAGCACATTGAAAACATCTGTAATAAGGGATTTATGGGAAGACATGGACAAAAATTTGTGATTTGTACCATTAAAGAGACAGCCCATACCATTAAGGTCAGGGATCCCTTTAAGTATTTTTAAATTTTATTTTTAATTTACTTATTTAATTTTTTCTCTTTTTAAAGTATGAATCAATATATATGAAGAACTCTAAAAAAAAAAAAGAAAAAGAAAAAGAATATTATATATGAAGCCACAAATCTTGATTATGTACATGTTGGTTTGTTTCAAGTTTAACTTAGTAGTTCCAACACTGCTTTGTTATCCATATTCCTTTTAGAAACTCCTTCTGCTCTCTTCTGTTTATTTCTAGTAATTTATTTGTGGCCTTTTAATCCTCTTTTTCATATTACTAGCAACACCTCCCTTGTAACTAGTTAGTATAGTCATTCAAAATAAATCTGCATGCTAGCTAGCCATGTGTAAAAAATATTTTTGTTCATTATGTGCCTCTAATTACTGTTTTTTTAATTCAGCTTTATTTTATTTTTAGTTTTATATTCTCTCCATTTCCTCTTTTCCTTCCCTTCCTCACCAATTGAGGTCAAGAAATATAAAACCTATTATGAATATGAAGTGATGCAAAACAAGTTTCCATATTCACCTTGCTGGGGGCAGGAGTAGGGATGTTACAGTAGGTAAACTGGGAGACAAGGTTATGAGAAGCATCAATTTATTAATTGGGCTAGCAGTAACCAATAATATGGGTCAGTAGCCTCTTTCAATGACCAAAGACCCATAGTGAGAGCTCACAGAGTCTTTTATAACAATTAGCAAAATGACAAAGCAAAACCTCTACTAGCTATAAGTGTGTCTTTGGTAGATATTTTTTGGTATTAAGACTCACTGAAGCTCTTCCCCATTAGTTCCTTATAATCTTCAAGTGATAGGTTTAGTCTGCAGACTTGGGTGTAGCCTACAACCAGCTTTGACTGAATCAACTTGAATTTGAGTTTGGGTAGTAGATGAGATTTTAAAAGTAGACAATATAGGGGTATTCACAATAGAAGTGAGTTCTTAGTGGAAGTAATTAAAGAGTAAATCTTGACCTTTAGGGAAATTTCTCTTGAATGTAGGTAAAGGAATGAATCTGTACTTTTGAGGCTTGGAAGAATATTAAGCTCACGCTAGTTGATTGCCTTAAAAATAGAATTAAAATCTGCTTTCACTTTTACAAAGAGGGGGACAAGAAAAAGAAAAAGAAATAAATATGAGTCCACCTGTAGTCTGAGTTCTTTACCTGGAGGTGGATAGTATTTTTTTTATCAAGAATTCTTTAGAATTGTGGTACATCATTGTATAGATCAGTTAGCATGTCTTTCATAGCTGATTATTTTTACATTCTTTCTGTTCCTGGGCTAATTGTTTTTATTGGGTTTTGTTTTGTTTTTTGATTCTGCTCACTGCTCATTCACTGTACGTCATACAAGTCTTCCCAGTTTTTTTTTCCCCCTGAAACTATCCCTTTCATAATTTCTTATAGTACAATAGTATTCTAACTATAACTTGTTCAGCCATTCCCCAATTAGTGGACCATTTTCTCAGTTTTCAAACCTTTTCTACCACAGAAACAGGCAATATAAATATTTTTGTACATATGTGTTCTTTTCTTTTTTTCTTTGATATCTCAGGTAGAGATCAAGTAGTCCTATCACTGAGTCTGAGTGTATGCACAATTTAATAGCTTATGGAGCATAGTTCCAAATTGCATTCCAGTATGGTCAGAGTAGTTTACATCTCAATTCATTACCTCTCTGTCAAGGGGTAGGGAATTGACTATCAGTCTTCTGGAATAATGATTAGTGCAAAGTAGTAATTCTTAAGAATTGCAAAGTTATTTTTGTTTAAATTGTAAAGATATTTTATCTCCTTTGGATTTTTCTTGCATGGATTTTAAGCCTGATTTCTCATTAAATTTTTTTTTATTCTGAATTTAGCAAACTACCCACTCCCATACACACACTCCTTACCCCTCACCAAAGGAACATTTCCATTTACAAAATAGAACAGAAAAAAAAGAAAAAATTACATATGAAATCACTATTACATACAGCTTGCCTTAAAGAAGAAAAACAATATAAAGTATCTCTCCCCAAGAGTCCTCATGTAAATGAAAACATCTTTAACCCCCAAAAATGAAACATCTTTGAGATGCTCAATAAAGACTGGGCTATTTTCCAAATCCAATTACTTTCTCAATATCATCAAAGTTTTTCATGATTATCCAAAGACAATTAAACAATATGAGCTTGATGCAGATACTACAATCATATACCCTTCCATGGATGTTATATAGAGTTAATAAGGAAAAAATATCATGATATGATATTCTGTGGACTTATGGAAAGTAACCTGCTCTGGCAAGGTTGTTGTTTGATATCTATAGGAATGTGAGCTTTGTATTACCAAGGAGGATGTGACTGAGATTATAGATATGCTTCTGAGCAATAAAATCCCCCAATAAGATCCCAAATGGAAGTAGGACTTATTAGTATTTGACTATGACTGCCCATGATAGTGCCATTGACCCATATGATAAAAGAAAAAAAAGTCTTCTTCCCAGTTTTGGACATCACCAATGTGAATTCTAGGAGTAATATTGAAATCTTGACTGAAGTGAAGTTGATAAAGATGGAGACAAAGTAGGATTCCCATGAAGGCACATTATTGAACATGCTGAGTATTTCTCCATTTTGGATTGATCATCTTACAGTTGTTTTACAGAAAATATGTCCAATTCTGATGTACCTCACTTCACTTTAAAAGACAAAAAAAACTTTATCTTGAGTAAAATCTTCTTATTCTCTCTCTTGCCTGCTGTCTCCCAGTTCTAATGTTGAAAAAAAAAAATGAAAAAAAAAATCTTGTAACAAATATATAGTCAAGCCAAACAAATTCTCACATTAGTTATGTCCCTACAAAAATGTTTCTCCTAAATATTCCCCCTAAATCCATTACCTCTCTTTCAGAAGGTGGGTAGCATGTTTCATTATGGGTACAGCAGAAATTTGGCATCCTTCTTTCCTGAAGGATGTATAATGTCACAATGCCTGTGTACAGATTGCACCATTAACTTATTCTATCATCAGCGGATACAAGCAAATCCTGGTTGTAACTATGAAGATGGAGAATGCCTTCTCATTTATGGAAAAGTTAAAGGCTTTTCTTACTGATCCTTCAGCATTTATAGCCCTAGTCAAGACAGGAGCAAATGAGGAGTGGGAAAAGTTAAGAAAGACATGGAATTTGAATTGATTAATTGGCCCACAAGAAATAACTTATTTCAGCTAATTTTATTTGTTGAAACAAAGAAATTAAAGAAATTGTTTATCTCTAAAGTATAATAATAATATTAATTCATATAATTTTTATAATAAAACCTATAATAATAACTTCAACATAATGATTTCAAAGCTGTCCTGCTTATTTATATTTCCTTTCCTTCTGTATCTTTTAAAAAAATGCTTTAATAACTGTCTTTTCTTTTGCAATGGGATCGAAAACACACTGCCCCATTTTAGGCTTTAAATCTGATATATCTCAATTTATTGGTCACTCATAGGCCTTCAAAATGATGACATGAATGAACCTAAGAATCATAATCATACAGGGCAAAGAAACGTTGCCGTGAGTCAGAAATTATATAAATTGTCAAGCAAGATGAGAAGGGATTCATTCCAGAAATCAGAATGACTCTTGAATATTAGCTGAAATCCCTTGAGATGTACCTACTTGAGGAGCAAGGAGATATCTCAGCATTGGTATTGACCAAATTTCTTCCCTATCACAACCTCCTCTTCTCTTCCCCCCTCCCCAACCCCAATCTGGTTCTTTTAGCTGAAGATGGACCTTAAGAGCTTCTTAGTACACAGAAGATTTTGTACTTGAAGCCAAAGATAAATTGATAAAGTTTCTCCATGCTAAAGGGGAACTTTGTATGTGCACCATGATGGAGAGAAAATGACTTCCAACAACCAAGAACTGAGATTAGTGCCTTTGCCAGAAATACTCTCTAAATATAAGTCTACTTTCCCCTGGACTCCATATGTACTTGTAGGGGGACTGTGTTACAGATTTTTGGGAAGATGTTTTCTTTCAACTACATGATGGATAAAACTTGTTGTGGCTTTCAGAGCATAGTTAACTATGTAGAATACAAGCCCAGTGAAATAGGCAAACTGGAATTAATATACAAATCACCTTTAACCAACTAGCAGGTAAAGGTCATTATGCAGACACTTCAGTACAGATTAATTACCCTTTAATAGCATATGAGCAAATTGCTGCTGCTGCTATCAAAGCATGGGGCATCCTCCCAGGAAAAGATAGAGGGGAAGCCTTCACTAAAATAGAGCAAGGTCCAAATGAATTTTTTGCTGATTTTGTGGGATGTCTACAAACAGCTGTGATACGAACCATTGGTGAAAATGCAGCTATCAGAATTATGATAAGACAACTGGCTGAGGAAAATGCTAATGAGGTTTGTAGAAGAATTACATGGGGACTACACAAAGATGCTTCTTTAGAGGAAATCATAAGATGCTGTGCCACAGTGGGCACAAATGACTTTTAAACCCAGACTATGATGAAGAAAACAGGAAGACAGGGTCCTTCTTGGCAAGAGATTTCCAGAGAGACTCAATGCTTTCAGTGTGCTAAAGTCAGGCACTTGAAAGCTCAATGTAGGCATAGAGAGAGAGTGAGAAGACAGGGTGAGAGAACAAGACCCAAAACCCCATGTACAAAATGCAACAAAGGCTTCCACTGGGCCTCAGACTGTAGATTGACCCAGGGAAATGAGAGGTGGGGCCCAGCTCCAAGACCTCAAACAAAAAAACAGGTGGGGCATGATGGCAGCTGAGTTTACACCCAGAGAGTCTTTAGAAGTTCAATATTCTGATATGATTAATCAGCCAAAAAGCAATCAGATGGGAGAAAGGGATTACAATTGGGGAGAATACAGGCTTTTTAACCCGACAGAAGGGCAGTGTCTAGTGCAAACAGCTTCAGTATAATCTCCAGGTGATGTGGAGAGATACAGAAAGTGGTAAATGGAAGGAACCAGATAGATTAACTGCTTGGGAGAAAGGGTTTGCTTGTATTTTTACAGATGGAGAAGGAATCAAATGGGTGCCAACGAGTACCTGAAGAGAGACAGAAAAAGAGAAAAACCTAAAAACAAAGGAGAAAATCTGACACTGAAAGAGCATGGCTGATAATGAGATTGTTACAGAACTTCAAAACCCGCAGGAATCATTGGATTCCCTGAGACATGATAAGACTGTTACAGAAGTTCAAAACCCACAGGAATCATTGCATTCCCTGAGATGAAAAATTGTTGATAAGACTGTTGCAGAACTTCAAAACTTGCAGGAATTAATGGATTCTCTAACACATGAAGTAATGGACATTATTTTGGTTCTGGACTATTTCTAGGACTTATGGACATGTATAATTCTTCATGTTGATTCATGTTGTTTGTTTGTAATGCCTCCCATGTTGATGGATTTATGTATACCTGTTTCAAGTGAGACCCTTCAGAAACCTACCAATCTGGTTAGATTCCCTATTTCCTTTGGTTTTCATCTCTCCCTTCCTGAGACGTCAGGAAGGGCATCATCACCTCCTTTTTTTGTGTGTTTTCACCCCTTTTTCTGAGAAGTTAGAGAAAGCATGATCACCTCCTTTTGGGGGTTCTCACCTCCCTGAGAAGGCAGGAAGGGCATGACCATCTATGTTATAAAACAAAAGAAAGTAGGAGATGTTATGGGCCAAAACTGTGTACTTAAAACAAAGATCCTACAAGGTGCTACTAACTCAGTGGAATTGATAAAGACTATATCTAGTTTACCATGATGATTAATAGTTTAGTACATGTACTTAGTACTTAATATAGTTCCACAAGATTCACACCTATGATAATGTAATTAGAATAGAGCAGGGGGCACTGAGAGATTCATTCACTTCATCTCACACCACTGTGGTGGCTGGCCTCCTGCACTTCCCTTACTGAGACCAAGGTTGTTCTGAAAGGCTTTCCAGAAAGCTGCCCAGCCCAGGCAAGAAGACAATAAAAAATTTGGACTTTAATATCTGGCCATTTTTGTGGTGATTACTCACCTGAAATGAAGGCTCCTCCAAGAGTTGGAGATGAGATAAAGTTCCTCAGAGCTTACATGGACTGCTCCTCTTTCTCTTCCTTCCCTACAACAAAACACTAGCTTTGAAATAAATAAGCAGTCCAGCAAAATACATGTCCACATTTCTCATGTCCAAAATTGTATGTATAGTTCTGGATCATGAATCCATCAGCTCTGCCAGGAGGTGGCTTGAAGTCCAAGTTAGCACCCTGGATGCCTTAAAATCAGCTGGAGTCGGTATAAGCAAAAGTTCTTGGTCTTTATTCTTGGTCTTTAGGGGAGAAGTGAAGGGGATGGACACAGGATCTCCACAACCTCCCTTCTCTTTGTCTACTGCCAAAGTGATTGGATTGTCTTACTCCACTCCCTAATCCCTCCTACAATTCTCTGTATACACCAAAAGATTGAGCCAGCATAGAATAGTGTGAAGAGCTATTTTCCAAGCATATGCTAATAGAGTATTGTCCAATAGGTAATTAGCCTTAAGTGCTCGGGTTGTCTGATTCCAGTGCAACTACTCAGAGTTTCAATCCCTTACATCTCCCGCTTTCTTTTGTTTTAGAACACAAGTGGTCACGCCATCCTTGACTTCTCAGGGAGGTGAGAGGCCCCAAAAGGAGGTGAGTGATCACGCCCTCCCTGACTTCTCAGGAAAGGAGGTGAAAACCGAAAAGGAGGTGATAACCCTCTCCTCCCTCCCGACTTCTCAGGAAGGGAGGTGAAAGCACTAAAAAGGTGATGATCATGCCTTCCCTGACATCTCAGGAAGGGAGATGAAAAGCACCAAAGGGAACTGGGGATTGCTAGCGGGTTTCTTGGCTGAATTAATGAGAAACAGGTCTTAATTAGAAACAGATATGCACAAACCCATCAGCGTGCGAGGTATTACACAAGCACATAGCAATAATGCACAGGCTATTAGTGATGACTCTTCCCATAACCAGTGCAGGCTCAATGTGGTGCAGCAAACATGAATTGTACATGCAAGTAGTGATATAACAAACAATATGAATCAATATGGTATTGTAAGAGATTTCCAGAAGTCCTAGAAGGAGGGTATGTAAACAACAGTCACACATATGCCTTCTTCAGCAGCCAAGAAATAGTCCAAAACCAATCTATTGTCCATTGCTTCATGTGTCAGGGAATCCAATGATCCCCCCAAGATTTTGAAGTCAAGTCCTGCAACAGTCTTTTTTATGTGTTAGGGAATCCAATGATCCCTGCAAATTTTTGAAGTCCTGCAACAGTCTTTTTATGTGTAAGGGAATCTAATGATTCCAGCAGATTTTGAAGTTCTGCAATAGTCTTATCATTTCTCAGAAAATCCAATGATTCCTGAGGGTTTTGAAGTCCTATAACAGTCTTATCATGTCTCAGAGAATCCAGTGATTCTTGAGGGTTTTGAAGTCCAACAATTTTTCATGTCCATTGGCCAAATGCCATAACTGCCATGTTCTTTTAGTGGTGGGCACAGTCAGCAACAGAACCACCTGATGTTTCTTGGGTCTTCTTCATTTTAAGGTTCTGCTCTGTTTTTCTCCAATGGACAAGGTGAATATGGCTCATTGCGCCCATTTGATTCCTTCTTCACCTGTAGAGACACAAGCAAACGCTCTCCCCCAAGTAGTTAACCTGTCTTGTCCCTTCCATTCATCACTTTCTGGGTCTCTCTACATCACTTGGCCATTATCTAAAGATAGTTGAGCTGCTCGCATTGGACACTGCCCTTTCGGTGGGTTATAAAACCTGTCTGCCGGAGCCAGTGTATCTTTGTCAAAAATCAAGAAATTAATAGTATAAAGAGCTAGATTTAGAAGTTCTCTAGGGTTACCTGTGGGCCCCCCTTTCTTTTGTTTTTGGAGGAGCGTCTTAATGTCTCTGTTTCTCCTCTCTACTATTGCCTGTCCTTGAGCATTAAAGGGTATGCCAGTGGTGTGTAAAATCTTATACTGTGCACAAAAGTGTGCAAAATGTTTAGACGTATATGCAGGACCATTGTCTGTTTTTATGGCTTGTGGCATACCCATAATTGCAAATGCTTGTATAAGGAATTTAGTGACCACTCAAGGCTGTCTCTTTTGCTGCTGTTATTGCAAAAGTGAATCCTGAAAAAGTATCTACCACAACATGGATAAAAGAGAGACGACCAAAAGATTTATATGGACTCATCCATTTGCCAAATTTCATTGTGTCTCAAACCATGAGGGTTTTTCTCTGGAGGCAGTTATAGGAGCATGGAAAGGAAGGCAAGCTATACAGGCTTTTACTATGCTCCTTTCTTCCTCTCTTGTTATTCCAAATTGCAAACATAAAGCTTGAGCAGCCTGATGATATTTAAAATGAGATTCTTGGGCTTCTTGAAATAAAGGAGTATTGGCCAGCATAGTTAGAAGGCTATCTGCCTTTGAATTACTATCAAAAATAGGACCTGGAAGTCCACTATGAGAGTGGACATGCAAGATATAAATCTTACCTGGATGCTTTCTCACTTGCTCTTGAAGTTTTTTGAAGAGCTGATCTATATTAGAGGCTACACATTTTATTTGGGCTGTGGCAATTCTTTGTATCACACCTACCGAATGGGCCGAATCAGATATTATATTTATATCTCCTGGGTAATAAGTAAGAGCTAGAATGATTGCATACAATTCGTTCTGCTGAGTGGACTGAAAAGGAGTTCTGACTACTCTCTTTATAGTTAAGTCACGAGAGTATACAGTGCAAATATTATGTTTGGATTCATCGGTAAAGATAGTTGGTCCTTTAAGAGGAACTTTAGAAACCTTCTTTTCAAGACTCCATCGCCAATTATGTAAAAGTCTGGTTATCTTTAATGGAGACCCATGTGTAAAATTCGGAGCCATGGTTAATAAA
This sequence comes from Antechinus flavipes, assembly GCF_016432865.1. Classification (NCBI taxonomy): domain Eukaryota; kingdom Metazoa; phylum Chordata; class Mammalia; order Dasyuromorphia; family Dasyuridae; genus Antechinus; species Antechinus flavipes. Next base: position 319,530,618 of record NC_067400.1, on the reverse strand, counting down.
ATTTGCCACTCTGGGATGGTTTCACAGCATACATTAATTTGTGCATTAGTATAAAAAGTGTATATTTTGTCAGATCTTATCCCAGATAATTGTACCGCTTGCTTAATGGCCTTTAACAAAATTCTAGCCACAAGCATTGGGTAAGGAGTATTCTGGTTGTGCTGGGAGGTTCACCCACTCTATCACACTGTCTCCTTGATGAAGGACTGCTGTGGGTGCCTCTTGTATGGCAAAAACTGATATTTCCAGGGATTTTTGAGTGAAAAAATCCTTCAACCACATTGGATAAAGCCAGTTCAACTTCTCTCAAAGCCTCTTGAGCTTCTTTTGTAAGCTGGCATGGTGAGTTTAAAACACTGTCTCCCCTTAAAATGTCATATAATGGTTGTAATTGATAGGTTGTCAAGCCTAATACTGGACACATCCATTGGATATCTCCTATCAATTTCTGAAAGTCATTTAAGGTGTTTAGCTTCTATGTTCTTAAGGAAAGTTTTTGTATTGTGAGCATCTTAGGATATATTTCATATCCTAAATATTGAAAAGGAGCATGTCTTTGAATTTTTTCTGGAGCTATGTGCAATTTGTAGTATCTTAGTGTTTCTGTGGTTTTTTGCAGACATCTAACATTTGTTCCTCAGGTGCACATCCCAATATATCATCCATGTAATGTAATAACATAACTTGTTACTGGAGTAAGAGTAGAAGCAACATACATTTGACACATAGTAGGGCTGTTTTTCATTCCTTGTGGCAAAATTGTCCATTCATATCTTTTATAAGACTCAGCTAAATTAACGCTGGGCACTGAAAAGACAAATCTTTTCATATCCTCCTTATCTAGAGGGATAGAATAGAAACAATCCTTAATGTCTATAACCCAAAGAGGCCACTCTCTAGGCAATTGAGTAGGAGATGGAAGTCCAAGCTGAAGAGTTCCCATAGTTTCCATCTGTTCATTTACCTTTCTTAAATCAGTCAACATGCTCCATTTTCCAGATTTCTTTCTTACAACAAATATTGGGGAATTCCAAGGACTCAGAGAAGGTTGTAAGTGTCCTTGGCCAAGTTGCTTCTGTACTATATCTAATAAGGCCTGAATTTTATTGCTAGCTAAGGGCCATTGTTCTATCCACACTGGTGTATCAGTTTTCTATTGGATAGGAACAGGTGAAAGTGTTGGCAGGCCTTCAGCAGCAGCCCTGCCTGAAAAAACCGAAGTACTCATTTGTAATCCTAATTGTTGTAAAATGTCTCTTCCCCACAGATTGATGTGGATTTTTTCAAGTATAAAAGGAGTAAAAACTCCTGTTTCACCTTCAAAAGTCTACCTCAAAGGAGTAGCACTAACTTCAGCTGCTATTGATCTGCCTATGCCAGACATATAGGTGTCTGCCTTAATCTTTGGCCAGTGACTAGGCCAATTAGCACCTCTAATGACTGTACGATCTGCACCTGTGTCTATCAGTCCTTCTAATACTATGTCATTTATATAGACAGTAAACATAAATTGGTCAGCTGTCACAGCTGCTGGCCAGTATATTCCTGGATTTTGTTGTTTGGAGTCAGAATCTGGGTGACTATCACCAGATTGCTTATTAGGAGTGTGTATCAGTAAACTTGATGCTACTACTTCTCCTGGGTGATAAGTCACACATTGTCTACCTGTATTAGTGACTGGGATATTATCTACACATTCCCTAGTTTCCCACATCAGTGTATGAATGGACACTGTTTTGTAAGTGTTCTCAGGAGGTGAAATGGCCAAGCTTGCTGTGCCTGGAGGCAAGGGATCCATAAGCTGGAGAGTAACAGATTTCACTTCTCCAGGAGGTATCTCAGTTGTCCCAGCTGCATATAACTCTATTCTCCCCAATTGTAATTCCTTTCTTCCATCAGGTTGCTTACTGGCTGATTGATTGTATAATCCCTTTCTCCCATCAGATTGCTTCCTGGCTGATTGGTCATATCTGGGTACTGAACTTCTAGGCACTCTCTGGGTTTAGCATTGGCTGCCATCATGCCCCAAGTATTTTTTGTCTTGGGCCCTGGGGCTGGGCCCCTCATCCCATTTCCCTGAATCAGTCTACATTCTGAGGCCCAATGGAAGCCTCTGTTGCATTTTGGTCATGGGATATTGGATCTTGTTCTCCCACCCTGTTTTCTCACTCTGTCTCTATGCCAATATTGAGCTTTCAGATGCCCTACTTTACCACACTGACAGCATTGATGAGTTCTCTGGAAGTCCCTTGCCAAAAGGGACCCTGTCTTCCCATGTTTGGATCGTGGGAAGTCTGCATCAAAGCCTGGCTATAAAAGGCATTTGTGCCCACTGTGGCACAGCGTCTTATGATGATCCTTGTGTAGTCCTAGTATAATTCTTCTACAAACCTATTAGCATTTTCTTTAGCAAGTTTCCTTATCATAATGTCTATTACTGCATTTTCACCATTAGTTCATATGAAAGCTGTCTGCAAACATCCCATAAAATCAGCAAAGGGTTCATCTGGCCCTTGTGTTATTTTTTGTGAAGCCTTCACCCTTGTCGTTTTTATTGAGGAGAGAAGCCTATGCTTTGATAGCAGCAGTAGTAATTTGCTCATACACTGCTATGGAGTAATTAATCTGTACTGAAATGTCTGCATAAGAACCTACACCTGTTAGTGGGTCACAGGTGATTGGAGGATTACCTCCACTATGACTGTTTTGTTGGGCTTGGATCCTACAGAGCTCACTATATTCAGAAAGCCATAACCACTTTTGTCCAAGTTCTAAGCATGTCCTTGCTATAGATTTCCAGTCCCTAGGGGTTAAGACTTCATAAACCAAATTCTGTAATAACATTTTAACATAAACTGATGTAGCCCCATAAAGAGTGCAAGCCTTTTTCAGGTCTTTGTGGAGTTTTATAGCAAAAGGAGTGTATCTTCAACTTTCTTGACCTGAAGAGTCAAACTGTTGAATCACTGGATGCATTCCTATTCTCAAATCAGCTAAATCCTGTCCTTCTTCTGTGGCTTTAAGTACTGCCTTTTGCAATCTAGTCATAGGAGGGGGTTTTTGCTGGGGGAGAGGGGGGAGAAGGGGGTGCTGGTGGTATCACTGCCTCTCTCACTACTCCTCCTCCCTCCATCCTGGAAGGTAAAGTTGATGGGGGCATGTCAATAATCTGCTCTGGTTTAGATGGAATTGAAGCTGGGCTGTGAGAGTGAGAAGCACCAAGCCCTACAATTTAAGTCCTCATGCCCTCTGGTGATATTGCTATTAATCTGTCCTTTGTCTTTCTCTTTTTCCTCACACTTCCTCATCTGGCTGTTCTTAAAACTTTTCTTTTTTCTATAACTTGCAGGATTCTTCAAGGCCAATTATATTATGTTATATATATCGAATGTTTCCTTGGAAATTGAATCACGACCTTTATCATTGTAGTATTCATATAGTTGATCTCCTAATAGTTTCCAATTATCTGCCCCTATATCTTCTTCCTTTAAGAACCCAGGGGACATGCGTTCTAACGTACCCAAGAGTACAGTGATCTGCTCCCAAGTTACAAGTAAGCCTTGTCCCTTGATCAACTTGTGTATGCTTTCTATCGAGCCCCCTTGGGGTGGAGTGGAGGTGGGGCTGGGGATGGAGAAGAATCTTTTCCTAACATCTGCCCCATTTCAGCTAGAAAAGGTTACTAGTTTAGCCCTTATCAAAATAAGTTCCCTGTTTGTCTATTAAAATACCCACCCTATTTCCTGGTCACTGGGGACTTCCTTGGTTCACATGTTGGGCACCAAATATGAAGATTGAGTTAACATCCTGGATGCCTTAGAATCAGCTAGAGTCAGGATAAGCAAAAGTCCTCGGTCTTTATTCTTGGTCTTTAGGGGGAGATGTGAAGGGAATGGACATAAGCTCTCCACAAGCTCTCCATAACCTCCCTTCTCTTCGTCCACTGCCAAAGTGACTCTGGCTTGTCTTACTCCACCCCCTAGTCCCTCCTACAATTCTCTGTATACACCAAAAGATGGAGCCAGCACAGAATAGTGAGAAGGGCCATTTTCCAAGCATATGCTAATAGAGTATTGTCCAATAGGTAATTAGCCTTACGTGTTCAGTTGTCTGATCCCAGTGCAACTACTTAGAGTTTCAGCCCTTTAAAGTGGCTAGCAATGCTTCATGAGTGGATTTCTGGAGTTGTGACTGGTCATTGCATTGATCCAGGTCCTTCCAACTTTTTCAAAGTTGCTTTTTCTTTGCAATATTGTTTGAATATTTCTTTTGATTCTAACCAATTTATTCTGTATTCATTCATATAAATCTTTCCAGTTTTCTTTGTAACTACTCCTTTTGTCATTTTCCTTTCACAAACTGAATGTCTTTCCAGTATTCATAGGTCTCAATTAGAAAGTCTTGTAGTATTCTTGGGCTTGATGCAATCAGCACAGTATTATCACAATCAGGAGCATCTGGAAGCCCTTATTTTCAGCAAATCACACCCATCATAACAATTGTCATGGACACATTTGATGAATATCCATCTTTCTCCTTGTTTCATGCTCTGCTTGATGACGATAATCAAAACATGATTCAACAAAGTTATTTCCAGTTGGATTTATCAAGGAATCTTATGTATCATCAAAGTATGTTTGTTAGAAGTTGAATTTTACTTTGTCACATTGAGCTTTTAAAAAAAAATAAGAATGAAGACAACAGGCCCTTTTCCTCCCTATACCATTCACTGAATTATGTGATTGACTTTATGTGACTTTTTTCTTGATCTGTGATTTCAAGTGTATAAGGACCTTTTAGTGTGGAAATCTAACTCCACTAATGCAGATCAGATACTTCCAGTCTTAGAGAGTTGCCTGCCAGCATTAAGAGGTTAAGTGACTTGTCCCACAATCTCTTATAAAGATTGGCAGGCCTGACTTATTATAACATTTTGGTCACAGGTTCTGTGTTGGGATAAGATACTTATAGATCATTCTGCAATTAATCAAAGGAAGTTTACATAGTCATAGTATAGGTAGGATATTGAACAAGGATACTTAGCCCTTATCTTGGATAGACTTAGCCCCATTCTTCTCCTTATGGAAATATATCTATCTGTTTACTAGGGTATGATTGTTCTTGGGGTTTTGATTTATGTGCCAAGTCTTAAAAGATTGAACTTCAAATGGTTGCATGTTTTTATGCCATTAGATAACCAGGAAGACACATAAATGTATCCGGAAGCTAGCAGGAAGCTTCAGCTTGGGCATTCTCTCATTCACCTTTTCTACCCCACCCTGACTAAATCCTGGAAAAGCTTTGTCACCTTTTAAGGGAAAATGGGCTTAATTTTTTTTTTTATTTGTTTAAGGTAGCAAGGGAACTGTGGCAGATATTGGACCTATCCTATACCACTCCATTGTAGAAAGATACAAGGAATCATCTACGTCTACTTTTTAAAATTGTGTCTCATGACCCCATCATAACTGAATGTGGGGTTTATGAAATTATGGTTTATTTTCAGTAAATGTTTGATTTGTATACCTATTTTATATGCCTATATACCCTACGTTGTGTAGGAATTTCTCTGATGAAAATGGCTAATGAGTGTAAATTTAAGAACCCTGATCTGTAAGACCTTCTATTATTTAATTATTTAAAGTTTTCACCAGGCAGTTCTTCTGTACTAAGAGGGAAAAGAAAAAAAGAAAAGAAATTTTAACAAGAAAAATCAAAATAGACACAGAGCAACAATTATAAAATAATTTAATAGCCTCCCTGTTGTTATCATAAAGAAAAAAAAAGGAGGAAAATATAGGGAATCTTAGGATTTCCCTGCTTTGCCCTTCTCTGCTTGAAAAAGACCGAGTTTCAGTTCTCAGTGGTTTAGTTCATGTGAATGACAAAATTTTGCTATTTCTAATGTGTCTCATACTCCAAGAAGGTAGCAGTGACCAGGTATAGCACCAGGAACATCAAGCTTATGGCACAGATGCTGACACCTCCAGTCCAATCAACAATTTTTCATCACACATTAGGATCATCTTTAATTAGGTGGCGAAGAAGTCATAAACTTTTTGCATACGATTTGTCCCAAGATCTAAGTTAATATTATAATTCTCCCACCTATATTCCCTGGCTCACCTGCCAAAATCACCTCCTTCCTGAAGGATGTCATTCTACCATTACCTCTATGAGACCTCTGTGGAAGAGCTATCCTCATTCAGGAAGATTATAACCAAGTCAGCTAGAAGATCATCTTTCAAGTAAATACATTTTCACCATAGTTATATATTGAAATCCAATTCAATGTCACAGCATCACCTCCTTGATATCAGGGTCCTCTTTGAGAATGAAGGACAAACAATAGCAACAGCAGTCTACAGAAAAGGGTTTACTTGGCAATAGAATAGAAAAGGAATTCCATAAGGTTTCCCTCCCATTTAATTTGAGTGGAGTGACCCCTATTCCTACATTTCTCTATATGGAAATGCAGCTGATCATCAGGATGTGGTAACTCACATGGTTGGGGGTATCTGCCCAGTGTGAAAACTCCAGACACCATGTGTTTGGACTTTGTATCCCCTGAGATTACTAGAAAGCCACATCAAGGTAGCCTGAGGCTTCCAGGATAGCTTTAGTCTTGGCCCCACAGGTTAATCAATCTCTAGGGAGAACTTTGTTAACTTTTAGGGGAAAAGTAGCCTAACTCCCATGGTAGGAAGAGGGGAAACCCCTGGTAAATATTAGTTTTATCACAGTCACATAGCTAGTATGTGTTAAAGGCAGGATACAAATTCATTTCATAATGAATTCAAGGCCAGTCCTCTCTCCACTATTCTACATTACCTTCCAAGGTATATATAAAATCACTTGTGGATACTGATATGTTGTGTTCTTGGATTTTTATCAGTTCTTTTAATATTTTTATAAAATGTTATCATAAATATTTTTACATAAAAAGCAAAGTAGGTATGGTAGCTAGTAGTTCTAATATCCTTTGCTGTTCAAGAATATTTCTTGTAATTTTTCACCATCCTTTTCTGTAATGTAATGTTTTAAACTGATGTTGCCCTTGGCTGCTGTTTCTCTCCTCTCTACTTGGCAAGGAAATTAAATGTTTTTTTTTAATTGGTGATTGCTTTATATTAAATAAACTTGTCCAGGAAATGGTAATAATCAAAGTCAATCTTTTCCTTTCTTCATTCCATTTCCATCTCCTTCAATTTTTTTTTTTTTTTGGCATCCATAGTTTGTTTGAATAGAACATGTTGAAGTTGTAGTAACTGTATGCAGTGACTTCTTTTCATCTTTGTCCTTTTCCTAATCTGCTTTTGATTTTTAGCTCTGACTACTTGATTATCTGAGTCCATAGTTAGCAGATTTAAGACTCTGGTTGAGATAGAATCAGTTTCATTTTCTAGAGTCAGCTCTATTATCTGTGATGTTTGGTACCGGCCATGCTCTCAGGAAATGAGGATAAGATGCCCAATAGCCTTTGATTTAACAATTAGCAGTTTCCTTTTGAAGTTGCCCCAATCTGTTTTCTGTGCAAGAATCTCAATTAAAATGCAATCGATTCTTCCTGTCTCTTTTATCCTCTCCTGATGTTTTAGGCTGGTCCTGATTGACCTAGGGCAGTCCCCGGGTAGCTTAAGTTCAGTTTTGGAACAAATGAATCACTTGTAGGTCATTCAGTAGTTGACAAAAGGACACTTATTTAGCCATAGCCAGAGAAAGATAGCCAGGATAGCCAGGGAGGAGATCTAGACTTGATTCAGATGAGTGAAATTCCTTTGTCCGAGTTGTCCATCATGGTCCACCAGCCAAACATAAGAGCTTCATCTCCAGCCAATCCTCTCGTGGCTTTTTTTGGGCTTAGGCAACCACAATCTGATGCCCTCAGTCTGAGCCTCTATTTCCCTGAGACCACCAGGTCCCCAAAGATAACCTCAAAATCTTTTAAAGAAAATCTAACCCAATTTCTCTGATCAGAAACTTTAGGATATTGCTTAAATCTTACCTGATCAGATTATAGAAAGGACTTCTGACATGGTAATTTTCTTGCTTACTCTTCTTCCATGAAGCAATATGGCTATATCTTGGGTATTTCTTTGGGTGATAGTTTAACTCAATTACAATCCTAATATCTATAATAATATCATACCTGCATATAATATCTATCTACAAACCTAACACTTAACATACTATATAGCATTAGGGATGGACCTGTGATTTCACTGATAATAGAGAAAACCTAGGTAAAGACACCATCAATGCAGGTATGATTGGGAAATGGGATATTATGCTCTAGGATAGTCTCTCAGGCTCTATATAGGGAATTAAATTTCTCTGGGTGAACTATACTAAGTCTGAGCCTGTAGAGGGATAGGTGCCATTTTGTTTTTCTATGGGAGGTAGAAAGAAAGTTAACTTACTAGTGGCCTAAGACACCATATACTATATTGCAACTTGAGTTAAGCTAAACTGAAAAACCCAGTAATTAAAGTTGTTTTCAAGTTTGGACTAAGTAAACAGATTCTTTTGAGAAAATGTGATACAACAGAAGGGACCCTGAATTTTCAACCGGAAGACCTGGTTTGAATCTCAGTTCATTTACTTATTACCTGTGTAACTTTGGCCTAGTTTCTTAACCTGCTTAATATAGATAAACAGATACCCTCCTTCTCCTTCCCTCCCTTCCCGCCTCATGCAGGTAGAGAGAGAAATTTTTCATATTTTTAACAGAACAGAGAAAAGGATATGTTTGAAACCATAAATCTCTATTTCACGTCTTTTTAAAAAAAAAAAAAACTACATAATAAATTCCACGATACTTTCAAAGCTGTCTTTGTCTATTCTTCCTTCTAAAAGTCCTTCTCTTCTATCCTGTACATTTTAAAAAGTGTTATAATTTTTGATATTCCTATTGCTAGACTCTTCTTAGCCCCTTCCAATTAAAAATTCTTAGGAAAAAAAAGTCTTTGTAAAAATTAAGCATAGTTAAGCAAAATAAAATTTAGGTCCTAGGGAGGAAGACCTGAATTGTTTATTTCACTGACCAGAATGTTTGTCTTTCAGAGTTGTTGTTCTTTACCTACCTTGGTATTGCCCTCACATAAATTGTTTTAGTTCTATCCACTTTACTCTGCATAAATTCATAGTACCAAGGATTCTTTGAAATAGTTCTTTTCACAATTTTTTTATTGGACAATAATATCCACTAACTGTGGATAAGTGATGGACACCCTGTTAGATTCTAGTTCTTTTTTTTTCTTTTAATTCCCTTTCTTGGATCTGGAAATTTGTTTTATTTGCAACTATTTCATCTCAGCATTAACTTTCCTCTTATAACACTTGAGGTAGGTACGTGTCTCAATGGATAGAGCACTAAGCCCTAAGTCAAGAAGACTTGAGCTCAATAGACCTGAGACACTTACTATCTGTGTGACTGTGAACAAATCACATTTCTTTGTCAAGAAAAATCTTTGGACAGAACGATCCATGGGTTCATGAAGAATCAAACATGACAGTGACTGAATAACAAGAATCACACTTGATTCTCTGCTCTGTCCAAATCAATAGCTTCCTGGTTTTTAGGATCATATGCTTTTTTATGCTTCTCTGAATTCCTCATATTCATTGTGTCTTATGTCACAACAGTGTTCCATTACCTTTGCGGAGCACCATTCCTTTATTTATTTCCAGTTGATGAACATCTACTTGGTTTCTTATAGAACTCAAGCTTAAGCATTCCCCAAATCAGAGCTCCTTTGAATTCTATCACATTGGGGGGCAACTAGGTGGCACAGTGGATAGAGTGGAAGGCTCTGAAGTCAGGAGGACTTCAATTTTGTTCAAATTTGACCTCAGATACTTAACACTTCTTAGTGTGTGATCCTGGGCAAGTCACCTTACCCTCATTGCATCGGGGGAAAAAAAATTTATCACATTGGAAGGCAAGACATATTCAGATTCATAATTTTGAAATCATCCTTGATTTTTTTTCCTTTATTCCATATATAATGTGTAAGTACCTAGTTATTTGTAGGCCTCCTTCATTAGATAGTAATAATAGTAAAAACTAAAATTTTATAGGCTTTTAAGTTTACAGAATGCCTTACATTGATTCTACCAACCCAATGAAGTAGATGCTATTTTTATCTTTATTTATTTATTTACTTTTATTTATTTTTGTAGGTTTACTTTTAATCTTAATTATACAGAATTGGAATGTTAGCTTTTTGAGGTCAGAGATTACTTTTCTTTTTTTTTTAATATCTCCAGAACTTAGCACCATACTTGGCACATACAAGATGCTTAAGTAATACTTGTGAATTACCTAACTTTATCTTCCATATTCAATTAGTAGCTAAGTTTTATCAATTCTATTTCTATACAATATCCAATAACTACTCTCTTCTCTCTACTCCCATGGCTACTGACCTAATTCATCAGATCCTTATTTGGTTTTCTGTTTTTATTGCCTCTCTCTGCTGTATGGAAACAGCTAAGACATGATCTTCCCAAAGCAGAGAATTGGTCATGTCTCTCTTATGCTCAAGAATCTTCAGTGGCTCCCTATTAATTTTAAGGTACAAACTTAACCTGATACTGACAGTTCTGAACAGTTTGATTCTATCCTACTTTTCTCAGCCTTATTTCACATCACTCCCCTTTCATGCTCTGTGTTCCAGGCAGACTAGATGATGACTAGCTGTTTCTTGAACTTGGCATTCCATCTTTTCTCTTCATACTTTGTTTCCAGTACCACCCAGACCTTGATCAAAGCTTCTTTTCCTTCCCCATCCTGTATCATGTCACATATGCAGTTAATGCTTTTTATTAGGGTTCCCTTTGGGACTGGCAGGACATCTGAGGGTTCCTTAAATATCAGGAGATAATTCACACCTTCTAGACTGATGATTGCTCTTCTTGCAAATTTGAGGTGTGGTTTTCAGATACAGTGCCTTAAGAACTTGGGATCCAGAAGGAGATCTCTGTTAGCTGTGAACCACAGGAATTAACAGACTCCAGGAATTTCCTCCAAGAGAGGGGTGGGCGTGTCTGTGGCTGAGGTTTTGGCTGCAGTGTGTACATTCTGTTTTCTGGTTTGTAGAGTGTGCATAATTCCTAGCAGCCACATGGACCAGTATTAGAAACAGAGGCAACTGAGAGTTGTCCAATGATTCTCCTCAACTCGTTCTCCTCTTTGCCAGAAATGTTTAAATTGCTTGCCTTTATTACTGTCCAAAGAACAAATGGTGAGAAGGGGAGAGGTAAGGAAAGATGGGACTGTATTGTCTTACAAAGGCTTGAAGTCCTATGAGTAAGAAAGACAGAGGGCATAGGATGTTAGAGCTGGAAGAGACCTTAGCAATCATTCTCTTCCAGCATCCTTGTGTATATGATGTAAAAGCCTAGAGAAATAACATGACATCCACACATTTAAGGGTCATTTAAGGATAAGTGACCGAGCAGTGATTTCAATTTAGATCTTTAGGAGTTTGGAATATTAGTAGTATTTCCAATTTAAATTCATGTGGGTGGAAATTGGAAGGAGAAAGTGTGTAAATAGTCCTTCTAGGATTGATTAGAAAAAAGTAATCCAACTTTTCTATACCTTACTTTGTCTAAATATAATGCTTTCCTTGCATCTTATCTGAAGAATTCCCCAACTGTATATTCCTAATAGTAAATTATTTGTAAAATATCTTTAAACCATAGCTTGTATGGAAAAGTAATATGATAATGACTTTTATTTAGGACTTTTAAGAAACGTACTTATATTATCTCATTTGAACTCAATAATAACTTTATGAGGAAGTTGTTGTGAGAATTGTCTCCATTTTACAGAAGAGAAAACTATGTTTCAAAGAGTTTTATTGATTTGTCCATATACAAATAGCTGGTTTATATACAAATAGATCTTCTTGACTCCAAATCCAGTATAATGCTTACTATACTTAGAGTCAGGGAAGTTTAAGTTCAAATACCACACAATACTTATTTGGGTATGTGATCATAAGCAAGACGCTTACCACTGTGAGAGGTAGGTAACCTTTTAAGATGCTAAATTAGAGATGGATTACATTCTGTATAAGTGGAAGGAGTTCTCTTGTTGGTCAAATGGCACGTTAATGATTGTGACCCTTATGGTGAAATTGCACTATGAGAGAGAGGCAGAGGGCAGAAAGAGCAAAGTATTTACTTCTGAGTCAAAGGAAGACCCTGGTCCAGATGTTGCCTCTTACACAGCCTTACACATACACAGTATGGCTGTACTGCCATAAAATAATTTAATTTTATATAATGGAAATATCCATTTTATTGCCTATGAACCTCTCTATCTCATTTGTCTGTAAGCTCTTCTTTTATATCTAAATAAAAATCTAACTTATATATTCATTTTGAGTTTATCTTTTATGAGATGCTGGGCTATGCCTAGTTTCTGCTAGACTACTTTTCAGATCTCTTAACAGTTTTTGTCAAATCATTCATGATCCAATAACTGGGTTCTTTTTTTTTTTTTTTTTTTTTTTTTTTTATCAAATACTAGCTTAATTGTGTTCATTTGCTTCTGTATATTATATACCTAATTTTTTCCACTGACCAACTTTCTCTTTCTTATGTAGTACCAAATAGTTTTGATGATTACAGCTTTGTAACATAATTTGAGAACTGCTATTACTAGTCTCTCCATTTTTTTAATTGATTTCATTGATTACTATTTCCCATCTTTTGTTCCATTGGATGAATTTTGTTATAATTTTTTCCTAGCTATAAGTAATTCTTAGATAATTTGATTGGTATGACACTGAATAAGTAAATTAGTTTAGGTAGTATTGTCTTTTTATTATATTGGCTCAGTCTACCTATGAACAATTAATATTTTTTCCTATCTTTATTTATGTGAAGAGTTTTGTAATTGTGTTCATATATAGTTTCTTCATGGGGGTCAACTAGGTGGCACAATGGATAAAGTTCCAGATTTAAAGTCAGAAACATTATGCTTCCTGAGTTCAAATCTGGCCTCAGATTTATTAGCTTTATTTTTTTTAACTAGCTGTATGACCCTGGGCAATTTAATCCTGTTTGCCTCAATATTCTCATCTATGAAATGAACTGGAGAAGGAAATGGCAAATCACACCATCTTTGCCTAGAAAATAAGGTCACTAAGAGCCAGGTGGACATGACTAAAATTACTGAAAATGAACTTCCTATGTGTGTCTTGATAGTTTGACTCCCAAGTATTTTATACTATCTGTCATTATTTTAAATAGAATTTCTCCTTCTAATTCAAATTGCTGAGTTATACTGTAACATGCAGAAATGCAGATGATTTGTGTAGGTTTATTTTATATCCTGCAGCTTTGCTGAAGTCTTTAATTGTTTCAACTAATTTTTTAGTTGACTCTTTTGAATTCTTTAAGTTGTCCTATTATTTGTAATGATATTATTCATGATTATTCATGATAACTTAGATATAAGACCTTGTATCATATAAGGAACTTGGTAGAAGTCCTCCCTATTGTTCAATTTCTTTTTCTTAAATAGAGTTAATTAAGAAATTTCCTATTGTGTTAATCCTGGCAATTTGCATTTTGTAACTATCTTATTCATTTAATTTAGATTGTCAATTTTATTGTAATATTATTGGGCAAAAAAGCCTCTAAAATTTCTCATTAGTTGTGAATTAGTCTTTTCCATTTTTGATATTGGTAACTGAATTTTCTTCTTCCTTTAGTAAAAATCAAATTAGCTAATGTTTTATCTATTTATTGACATTTCAAAATAAAACAGTTTCTGTTTTTTTTAATGTAGTTCAATTTTATTTTATTTATTTACTTGTAGTTTATTTAATTCTTTTTTTTTTTTTTTAGTACTGATACTTGTCTTACTTGGTTTTTTAAGCTCATATCCACTTTGTTCATCTGCTCTTTCTCTCATTTGTTGATATATGTATTTGAAGGTATAAAATTTCCTCTATTGTTTTTACTGTTTAATACAAATCTGGATATGTTGATGCATTGTTATAATTATCATGAAATTATTGATTTTCTATGATTGCTTCTTTGACCCACCCATTCTTTAGAGCAGTTAATTCCTTTTTTAAAACATATTTTTATTTATTTTGTTAAATATTTCTCATTATGTGTAAAGAAAATTTCTTTTTAAAAATTTTTAAGTTCCAAATTCTTTCTCTTCTTTCTGGCCCTTCCCCCTCTTTGAGAAGGCAAGCAATTTCATATTGATTATATATTTGAAGCCATGCAAAACATATTTCTATAGTAAGATCATTCCCTTTTTATCTTCTCCTCTAAAGTTTATTTTACTTCTGACCTTTGTCTTCTTTTTTTAAAATTTCTCTTCCCTCCCCTTTTATTCTCTCCTCTTTCTATTTCTGAGTAAAATAAATTTTGATTACCAATCCAGTATATGGTGTGTGTGTGTGTGTGTGTGTGTGTGTGTGTGTCTGTGTGTGTGTGTCTGTGTGTCTGTGTATTCCCTCATTTACTTGTGAGTAAGGTTAAAGTATCCCCACCATTTCCCCCACTATGGTAAAAGCTCTTCCTTGCATCCTTCTTTCACTTAATATAATATTCCCCATTCTTCCTCTCCTTTTCCCTTTTTCCCAGAGCATCCTTCTTTCTTCATCATCCATTTTTTACTAGACTCTTAACTACTTAAATTATTTCTTCTCTTTTGTACCCAGTATACCTTGATGAAAAGTTCTTTGATTTTTCTGTCATTTCTTGTATTTGAAGTGATACTAAAGGTATAAGAAGTAGTAATATAGAGTAGAAATATGAAATGGATTTGGGAGAGTATTAATTGTAAAAGAATATTAGATTTGGTTCACAACATGAAGCAATCATGACATAGACACCCATCACAGATAACAGAGATTTGCTATTTTATTATGTGAATAGCACATGGGCTCAAAGCAACCAAAACTAACCAAGGCAGAGTTATAGATGATTTGGGTAATTTGATTTTGGGGAACACAATTTTAAGGTCTCAAGGGAGGAGGGGGAAATAAAAGTGGAATCTGGGGAGTAAGGAGAAAAATCAGAGAGGAGTGTAGGGAGAGGTAAGAGAGGAAATCAAGGAAGGCTAACCCGGTCCCAGAATTGCTTAAGATATGCTAATCAAGACAGCCTCTGAGAGGATTAGGCCTCATATCACCTTCTTTACTCAAGGTTTCCACTTCATGTCTTAAAGAATCCCATTGGGTTAGGTGCAGGTCATGGTTTTAATGGACTCCTTTGCAATTCTCCTAAGGTAATTCAAGGAGCTCTATACAACCATTGGGTTTCCAAATAAGAATAAGATGTATTGGAGGTGGGTGGAAGTGGGGTTTGAATTTATGAGAATGAAAATATTCTTCCTTACTGACACCTTTTTAGCTCCCTTTCATATTTTATCTTACTCCATTAGAATCTAAGCTTTTCAAGGACATACACTGTGTTCTTTTTGCTTTTATTTATGTTCCCAACACTTAGCATAGTGTTTAGTTCTTTGTAAAGACTTAATAAATCTCCCCCACCCCTTTCTCTCCATCCCATATTGGGCAAAATTCTTCTGTAGACATCTGGATTTTCTTTATCTCGTTTCATTTCTGAATTTATATTCTCATTACCTTTATTAATCTAAATTTGTTTTAGTGTGCAAAGACAGTATGATATTGATATTATGATGTCCAAGAATTGATTGGTACTGCTGCCAGCCACACTTTTCAACACATGGAGATATTTTTTATTAATGAGTTTATTATACACTCAACATAGCTAATGGTACAAAAGCTATCATGACTATCATTTTTACAGTGGGCAAAAAGGGAACATTTAAACATCATAGAACCCAGAGCAGGAAGATCTATATCAGTTAAAATAATACACTGATCAGTAAACACCATAATTAGAGCTGATATTTCAAAGCTGTAAACTTGCAAACGGGTAGAGAGCATGAAGTAACCATATAGCACTGGGGTCATAATTGATGAGGTAACTTGATTTAGCCAGTGAGCCAGTTGATGTCTCAATTTAAGTAAATGATAAGTTGGGGGTAATAAAGCTGAACTAGAAGTTCTATAATTAATCAGTTTATTACCTGAGCTGCAAGTCTAGCCAGTAATGCAATTAGCTAGCTTAAGCTAATAGTACTTGTTGCACAACACAACATAATAGTACTTGAACGTCCTTCTGATGTAATGTGATTTTGTGGTTCCTCGACTTTGGGGAGCTTCTGTTCTAATGGGTCAGTGGTCCTTGGTCTTCTGGCTTTGGAATCTGCCTCAGCAAAGTCTCATACCCATTCTTTCTGTTTCTGACCACTCCTTAGCCAGATAGCTTCTGGCCTCAGGAAACTCCCACAGATCAAACTCCTGAGACAATAATCAATAAGACCACTCCAGTTCATCAGTGACTGGTAATCTTGTCAGTAATAATCTGGTCATCCAAAAGCCTCTCCTTCCAGAGACCACTCCTTCCTACTATGAGCCATAGAATTAGCATATCTATGATTGAAAGCTGTATAAGTGTATCTCCTTGCTTCTGTTTCTCTACTGAATTCTCTTACAATTCAGTCCCCTTTGTAGTAGTGTACCATTACTTTCAATAAAACTTTGCCCCTTGACTAGGAGATGGGTTCAAGCCTACAAGTTCTTTTGAGGCACCTTGTGACACCAGTCTGAGACTTTTGGGTCCCTCTCTTTCCCAACCTCAATACTACCTCACAGAATTATCTTGATTGTGCAAAGTTTTGAAGTATTTTAGAAATTTGAGTTGTAATTCCATGTCGAGTGAAAGAAAAGAGATGCCCAAAGTTGTTGCCCTCTTTCGTGACAGATTGTTGTTGTTGTCCATCCTGTTTTTGAGGTGGACAAATATCTTCATGGGGAAGATGGTTGACTTGAGAATGAATTGGATTTGAGTGAGGGAGAGTTGCACAAACAGCAGGTTAAGAGGGCCTGGACATCTTGATTCGGGGACATGAACTTCTTTTGTTTGGTATTTTGATAACTATTTCAATATGATCATATTCAATATTATATATAGATATGATATTATGTGTTTAAAAAATGCTGACATAAAAATTTAAGTATCCTCGGGTCAATTTAACAGTAAGTATACATTAAGCACCTATTATGTGCCTGAGTTCATTGGAGAATAAAAAAACAAAAGTGAAATTGTCCCTACCCCCCAAGCCTAGAATGAACTCCCTAGCTGGAGGAGCAGGTTTGAGAATCCAGCAGGGCTTGAAAGTAAGGATTGTTTCTGTGGCCTGACCTGGTTGGAGATCAGGGATGGATGAGTTAAACACAAATGTTTGTTGAAGATTCCTGTGTGTAACTGAGAGGAAGTGAATCCAAATGACCTTGATACGGATCACCACATGGTAGCCCGGTAAGGGAGACCGAGCCAAGTCTGAACCCAATCTTTGTTTCTGGGCAAATAAACCTTGGCTTCATGGTGCCCTGCCTGGTCCTCAGATAAGAGCCCGAAAATAATAATGAATTGTTTTCTCCCTGAGCTGGAGGCAGTCCTGTGGGGGAAGGCTTAGGCTACCACCAGGAAGGATGGGGCAGGACCCTGACATTGGTGTTAAGCATAGGTAGCAATGTAGCTTTTTTTTATACAAAGTATCTTCCTCCTTGTGCCCTAAAGTGTGGCCCTAGAGGCTTGAAGCTATAAGGAGTAGGATGGCAGCCTGAAGTAAATTATACTCTGAGGCATGAGAAAAAGCTGGAGGAAGGTAAGCCCCTGTACTCTTGGTCCCTGTAGGAGAGGATAGGATGATCTCGGTCTTAAGCAGAGGAAATCTTCATTGATAAGGGAATGCATAGCATTTCTAGCCTTGCTAAGGCTTTCAAGATATTCACCAACTTCACCAGAGTCATTCCCAGACTTTTGCAATAAATACTTGCATTGGATGTGTTGTGTTAGACTGCAGATACCCCGAATTTCCTGGCCTGGGAATTAGGATATCTGCCACTTTAATACCAATGTGATTTTGGGCAAGGAAGTAGCATCGTAATACAAAATAATGCTACACTTAGAGACTAAATTTCAGCTCTGCTACTTAACAACAGTAAGATATGTTATTTTATTGTCTTTTTTTTTTTTTTAATGAACAAGATTTTATTTTATCTCCTTCCCATATGAAAAAAAGAACAAATTTCCACATTGGCCGTATCCAAAAATATGTTTTATTCTGCATCCTGAGTCCATCGGCTGACTGTCTGGAAGTTGGCAACATGTTTTATCTTTGGTCCTCTGTATTATCAAAGTTTTCTAAGTATTTCAAAGTTTGTCTTTACAATATTCTGGATTGTGGCATAATTTGTTCTCCTGACTAAGCCCAGAAAGTTATTAAATTGTATTTATCTTTGACCTAGCAGTACCACTATAAGTCTGTACTCCAAAGAAATCAAAGAACAAGGCAAAGGACCCATGTATACAAAATTATTTATACCAGCTTTTTAAAAAAATGATGGCAAAGAATTGGAAACTGAGGGGGTGTCCATTAATTGGGAAATGGATATATTATGGTACAATTTGATGTGGTACAGCTCTTGAGAATAATGTGAATTCTCAGTACTCTCAACCTTTTCACACACAAAAGGAGGCCACATCCTAAGACTGTCCTTATCTTGTCAACATGACTAAAACTTGCTCAAATCACCAAATCAGTTGTATCTTGGGGCAGACAAACTAGATATACTCCTGCCCTACAAGTAACCTCTGTGACCAAAGCACCCCCATTGTCCTGTACAGGTATACCTTACTTCCTATGTTTCCTTCTTTCAGTTGCCTTATAGATATAACGTGGAAGTGTTTGTGCTCAACTAGAACCCTCTCTAACTCCTCTCTAACTCTCTAGACCCAGTCCACTTCTGACCTTTAAATGTCCGCCTCCACTTGATTAGTCTTTGACAAAATACTTTTGTAAGTATTTCACATTCTGAACCACTCTCCCAGAACCTGGTGTTTTATCATAGTATATGTATATCACAGACTATTATTGTGCCAAGAGAACTGATGAAGAGGAAGGTTTCATAGAATACTGGGAAGATTTATATGAACTAATACAGTTTGAAGTAAGCAGAACCAGGAGGATAATTTATATAATGGTAACAATATCATAAAAACAAATATCTTTAAGATACTTAGGAATTCTGAACAACACAACAACCAATCACATTCTAAGATTACTAATGAAGTGTGCAACCTACCTCCAGAGAGAGAGAGATAAAAGACTCAGAAAATGGATTAAATTGTCAGTTTTTGAAAGGTGGAGGGGGATATGATCAATGTAAGTATTTCTTTTACTTCTCTGAATTTTTTGTAATGGGTTTTGTTTTTCTTGCTTTGTAAATGGGGAGGGGGTGTGAAGATGGAAGAAGAATTAATGTGGAACTGAAAGTAAAAGAAAATAAGAACTAATTATTTTCCTAATTCTGCCCATTTAACCTTGCATCAGTTAATATTCTTCCCAAGGTCAACTGAAATCATTCCTTTCATTATTTCTTATAATGCATGAATGTTTCTTTATATTTATGTACTATAATTATTTCAGCTATTTCTGGGCATTCCATTCTTTGCATGTAGCAACTGGACATTGGCTTTTACTGGCTCTCAAGTCTCTCCTCTGTAGAACGTTCTCTAATTCTTTAGGCTACAATGATTTCTCCTTTTTCTGAGATACTTTAATACTATGACCCTCAGTTTGGCATATGTTTTTAGGAATTTCTCAGTCAGCTTCATATTTATTTAATTGCATCATAATATTCCATTCCATTCCTACACTTTAGTTTATTTATCTCTTTTTCAATGATTAAACACATGTATTATTTACAATAATTTTTGCTATTATAGATAGAACAACTGAATTTTTTCATAGGTAGGTCCTTTTATATTTCAAAGATAAAATCCTATATGCTACAATATCTGGATTTTAGAAATAATTTTAATATATCATACATTGTTATGTCATTTGTTGTTGTTCATTACTTTTTTAATGTGTTCAACTCTTCGTGATCCCATACAGATTTTCTTGGCAAACATACCGATGTGTTTGCCATTTCCTTCTCCAGCTCATATTACAGATGAGGAAAGTGAGGCAAACAGGATTAAATGATTTGTCCAGGATCACAAAGTTACAAAGTATCTGAGGCCAGATTTGATTTCAGGAAGCAGAGTGTTCCCGATTCCAGACCTAGCACTGTATCTGTTGTGCCTTCTAACTGCCATTATAATTTATCTTTTTACATTATTCTTATTTATATCATATTCTGACTGTACTTTAGTTTTCCTTTCCTATCTAATAAGCTTTCTCTTATAACAAAGATATTAAAAGAAAAAATAATAAATCATTAGGCATCTTTCAAGTACTTTATGTCTGAGGCACAGGATTAAGAGTTGGGTATAAAGAGACAAAACAGAAACTGGAAACTTTTGATTTTATATATTTCCTAACAAAACTGCCAATTCTTTGAGAGTGGGACTGGATCCCTGTATTTCTCTTCCTGTATAACAATTAACACAAAGCTAGACCTACAGATTCTCACTAAATATTATTCTGTTGAACGGGAAGAAGTAATAGCCATAGCCGTCTCCCTCTGTGGCTTTGTATGTAGAATTTTGGAAAGGCTTGAATTACTAAGAATCAGTCATCTCTCTTAGCAGCCAAGGTTACAAACTAGTCTTAATTGAGAATTGAATGAAATCAGCTGTATTTACTATCATTTCTCTCCTCACTTCCCCTCCCATTTACCCTAGTATCTATTTTTCTGGGCAACGGATAGAAGAAAAGTTGGAAAAACAACATTTCTATTTCCCAGGTTTTTTGCTAGGGGGAAAATAGATAGGAAGATTAGGGGAAGAGGTGATGATCTTGAAGGGGGCAGTGAGAGGGATCACTTCCATGCATCCATTGTTCCCATTCTCAACCTGGAGCTCAGATTCTTCTATGCTTCATGATGCTTCCAGACCAAGATTACTTTATATAGGAATTATTTGCCCATTTTCAACCCCACCAATACTCATACCCCCAGGCACTGTGGCAGAGCCCGCTAGTTTTGAAGTCTGGGAGAGCTGGTTTTAAGTCCTGCCTTTGACAGACAGTATGTGTAAGAGTGAACCCCTATTGGTGATGTGGACCAAAGGCGTCTAGCCCACAAATACTTCTGAGTATTGGTCCGAATCAGATTTAAATGTAAGGGAAATATAAATAAGAATACAATAAAATACAGATAATATTAATATTGTAATGCTGGAGAAACTGGGGCAAGATAGAAATTAGAGAGTTTTTAATAATTTATTTGAAAGGGAGAGATTGATGCCCCCAGGGCTGAGGTCCAAAGCATTCAGCAGAGAATGTGAGTTCTTAATGACATATTTATGCACAGTAGCTAAACAAAGGCAGGGGAGTGGAGTCCAAACTCTGATGAGTGTGAATCTCCAGACAGTAACCATCAATCCAGTTCTAACAGGTTTGGGGGTAGGACCATAAATTCTAACAAACTGGGAGTTAAGGAGTTGTCCAGTTTAGAGCAAGAAAGTCTGGACTCTCCCTTTTTGAGTTTACACATTGACAATTTATAATTTTAGAGTAAATAGCCCTGAGTTACATTAGTCTTAATGAACTGAAGGGAAGGGATGGGGGGGTTGCAACTAAGGGGATTGAGGCAAAATAGTTTAGGGAAACTGAGGCAGAAAATTAGAGAAACTGAGCAGAACATTTAGGGAAACCCAGGCAGAACAATAAAAGAGAACTGTGGCACAACATTCCACACTCTCTCTTCTGAATATTCAAATCATTGAATTACCTTCCTCTAGATACCTGGAAGGTCTTAGCACCATAATTTTGACCAACCCTATGTAAAGCAAATAAATCAAAATAAAACCAGAAAAATGCAAGGCATTTTTATGGTAAGGACAAGTCTCTCTCTGATAACCCCAAGTTGACAGCAGTACAAAGGCTCCCTGTTGCAAACATGTCAGGTTCTCAGCCAGAGAATCCAGTTTGAGATGGACAGTTCACTGTGAGTTAGGTCTACAATCATTTGTGCATTTAACAGTCTCTGCTTATAGAGCAGCAAGGCTCAAGGGCTCAAGGCCCATTCAGAGGGACAACCTTCTCCAGAGGAAAAGGGTGAGGCTTGGAGTAGCTCCACCTGTCCTTGCCCAAAGGAACAGACAGGGCTGCAGAAAGGATCCAGATTTCTGAGCAGATTATGCACAGTTAGACCAAGGCAGGCATCCCCAAACTTTTAGAGCCCCGATATCAAACTGCAAGGTCTTTTGAGGATGCTGAAATACTAATTAAGGAACTGGTGTTACAGGAGTGGAGAAACAGATCAGAGAGACTGCCAGTCCCAAGAGAGGTGTCTGATTTCTGATTGTTTCTAAAAAATAATCCCCAAACCTGAGCCTGTCAGGGCAATTCCAACAGAATAAGGGGTTTCAAAGTTAAAGCATAATAAAAATGAAAAAAGGGCTGTTCAAAAGACTTCCAAATTCAATTTGAACTAGTGAGATAGGGCAGAAGTGCCTAAGGCAAAATGAATAGGAACCCATTCTTTCAGGTAAGGTTTCCTAAAAATCCCTGAAACATAACAACAGTAGTTACACAATGTTAACAAATCTCATCCCAAATCTTAAACATACAGTAGTAGATGACCCAGTCAAGGTTTAACAGTCATTTTCACCATTCCCAAATTCTCCCATGTCAGTCCATTAGGAGTAAGGGACGAAGCTTCATTCAAAACTGCTTCAAACTCTCAGTCCATGCAGGGGATATGTGTGGTGTGGCGTGCTGACAATCAAAGCTGATCTAGGTCCTAGAAGCAAGTCAATACCTGTAATTTGACCAAAATCTAGAACAAAAAACACATCTAACAAATAAAGGTAAGAACAGTCTGAGATAGAAAGACGGGTCCACAAGGACTACTACAAGATGTGGGGAGGCCAAAATAGATTGGCCAGCAGCGTAACAGGTTTTCTTCACAGGACGGGCAAACAGCTGTCAGCTATATTCCCAAATAAATAGCAGTTAGTTCTCACTGTGCCAATTGTCCCCTCATTATTTAGAAACCTTTAAAAATCTGAATATCCACAGACACAAATATTTAGTAATAGATATATGAACAGGGTAAATACTCATTTGCCGCAGTATTTAGGATCTTGTGATTACATATAACCAGATTGGAAACAATAAGGTATGACATAATTGAATTGTATTAACAGTTTCTATTGACCATAGAATCTCTGATCATAGAAATCAGTCACAGGAGGAAAAAAATGCAGGGACACAACTATAATATAACATAAGCAGTTAAAACTCAACTTCCAGCACATAGAGCATAAAATAGCTTTAATTCATTTTTACTCCAGTTAATTATCCCACTAACTGTCAGAGGGTGGAGCTTTAAAACTGCCAAATAGCATTAACTACAAGCCCAAGAAATTTTACCTCCAATAACAAATCCCATTAACCAAAGTTTCAGATAAATCCTAAACAGATATTTACCATAACCTTATATTTATAACAGTAAGAATTTGTCTCAGTAAGTTCATATCTTTCGTATGTTTCATAAGTAAAGTATGATGTTTCATAAGTGAACATTGTACATATAAACCAGTTTGCTTTCAAAATATCCAATACATAGAAAAAAATTCCAAATTGCATATTGTCCACAAAAGAAACATTTTCAAAAGGACAAAGAAAGAAAAAAAAAACTATTATATTCAGAGGTCCTTTAAATAACCTCAGGATGACCTAATACAATCAATCAAAACTTATGTAGAATATCCTATATAAAATATCCTAATACCTCATAAAAGAACTCAAAAGAATCTTAAAAATATTAAACTTTTAGAAATAATTCTACCAAAGTGTGGAACCCAGTTATGATCATAACCAAGGAAACCATAACCATTAACCAAGGAAACCATTATGTATCAAAGAAACAAATATTCAGTTAATTAACTTAAAAGTAGGCTTGTCTTGTAAGCCTCTGCAAGAAAGTGGCTGGAACATGATCTGTGGGGAATTCCACATGGCCCCCTTTCTCCCCACTCCACCCCTAAAGCGGCAGGGGAGGAGGGAAGGGGAGCTAGATTGCACTCCAGGACAAAAGATTCCCTCCTGTTTCTCCCTCCTTATACAGAAATCCTTCCATTAAAAATTTTTCTCTAACTAGATGGTCCATTGCTAAAGTAGCAGAAATTGGGGGGAGGAGGGGAGAGGAGGGGGAAAGGAGAGGAGGGGAGAAGGAGAGAAGAAGAAGGTGAGTTTAATCTTCATCTTTGAAGACAAAAGATCCTCTCCTATTTCTCTCTCACCCGCCTCTTCTCTCTCCTCCCAAATACCTTCCTAATACTTTCTGTTACTTCCTAAAATCATGAAAACCTTTAATTGCTCCTAAAAATCAATCCTTCATAAATCACCTGCATTCTCCTCTCCTTTTCCTTCAAAATCTTTAAGATTCACAATATAGGAAATAGCTAAATTCCTCCACAAAACCCACATGTCCAGCTTAGCTGGATTTAAAGCATAACTTATAATGTTATAATATAGCTAACAAACTCTCAACCAAACTAAAAAAATTCTGAGTGTTCTTCTGGCAATAATTAGCAACTCTCTTATCTGTCCAGGCAAAGCTTTTATGGCCCAGCCCAGGCTAAGCCTGAATTTTATTGCTTTTTCCCTCCTCTCTAACTTAAAAAGGCTGCTTTTTTTTTTTTTTAAAGGGAAAAACCTTTTCTGCCATTTCTAAAATAGATATGTTTTTTTTTTCTTTTTCCTCTTTAGTAATAAAGATTTCAATATTCAAACAAATCCCAAAATCTTATACTCAGAATAAATAAATCTAGCACGCAAAGGCAATAGTAAATTATTTCCCACAATTTCAGAATCATCCTAAAATTTCTAATCAAATGTTTTTTTCTGCCTGAGTGTTAATTAGATAAGATTTTATTCCTCTTTACTCTAGCAGGCTTGGTAAATTGCTTCGGTACAATTTTTTGTTATTGTTGTTCTTTTACTTACAAATTAGTGCAACAAGTTAAAAAGTTTAAAATCACAAGCAAATTTTATACTAAGTTCAGTTGCAACATTGAAATAATCAATTCTCAAATTTCTTAATCATTGTTCTTAAAACTTTAGCAGAGCCCTTAACCAATAGGTCAGACAGACAAATCCAGAACACAGAACACAGATCACACAGACATAGACTGCACAGTTACAACATTAAACAAAACATTTAACACACATAACCAGAATGCCCAAAAAGGCTCTCAGAATCAGATCAGACCAGATGTGTCTTAGAAAACACAGAAACCAGAGGGGATCATCCAGTGTCCTGGAATGATAGATACCCTTCTCAGAATTTAACACCCGTCGGCATTTTATTATTCTGAGAATCCAGATGTTAGCACAGACAGAGTAGATAAACAGATCAGATTATGTCCTAAGATAGCCAGACTTACTCTCCCATGGCCGAATCTGAAGGTGTCCACTGTTGGGCGTGGCTGCAACTGAAAACTGCTCTCTTTCCTGGAGACTCTGGATACAAATCCAGAGGGCCAGAGTCTCCAGGCCAAGAACTCAAATCTCCAGCTGCCCCAAGGCCTAAGGTGGAAACCCGAAGGTCTCTTATCTCTAATCCTGCTCTCATTTTCTTTTCTTTTCTTTTCTTTTTTTAATTGGCTTTCTATCTTTTTGTGGTGTTTTCTTTAAAATAATAATGGTTCTCTCTGGGGGTAGGTTTCTTGGGGAGGTTTTCTGGAGGCAGCCTTCATTTCAGTTAAAAGTAATAATCACCCAAATGCAGCCAGGTGCTAAAAGTTCAGATCTTTTATTGCTTCCTCCAAAATAGCCCGGTTAGCTTAGAGGCCTATCTCTCTGCTTGGTTCCAAGAACTCCCTGAGAATGTCTCCAAATCCAAAGGTTTGTCTTTCAGTCTCCAGCCAGCCAGGTGGAAAATGGAATGGATCTTTCTTGCCTCCTTCACTTAGGGCTCGGCTAGCTTTCTGGAGAGCCTTTCAGACCAGCTTGGTCCTACTGGGAGAAGTGCAGGAACCCAGCCACTACAGTGGTGTGAGATGGTTGCGCCTCCAAGAGAGTGCTTCTCCTCAACTGACTTGACACTCCCCTCTCAAGTCTTTTCAGCTGAACTCTCCCAGAAAGCCTCTGTCTGTTTCTTATATATGAACTCCTCTGAGAGAGAGAGGGATTGTGGGTTTCTCCCAGAAAGCTTCAAGGGAGGTGTGAATTCGGATATCTTGTACTAAACCCTGAAATCTCCCACTAAACTCTGAAATCTCCCAAACTTATGAACTCCAATGAGTAAAGGTGTGAATACAAGCATTGTTTCTTAGTTCCACTTAGTACCTTGTTTCTTCTGGCCTATAACATCTCCTTGTAGGATCAGGTCAATCATACTGAACATGCTAAATTAGGTAATTCTTGTCTCTATCAACTCTAATGATTTTACACTTTGTAAAGATTACATCTTTTAACATCTTTTTTATTATTATTATAGCTTTTTATTTATAAGATATATGCATGGGTAATTCTTTTGTTCCAACTTTTTTCCTCCTTCCCCTCACCCCTTTCCCCAGATGGCAGGTTGACCAATGCATGTTAAATATGTTAAAGTATAAGTTAAATACAATATATGTATACATGTCCATACAGTTATTTTGATGTATAAAAGGAGTCGGATTTTCAAATAGTGTACAGTTAGCCTGTGAAGGAAATAAAAAATGAAGGCAGACAAAAATATAGGGATTGGGAATTCTATGTAGTGGTTCATAGTCATCTCCCAGAGTTCTTTCGCTGGGTGTAGCTGGTTCAGTTCATTACTGTGCGATTGGAACTGATTTGGTTCATCTCATTGTTGAAAACAGCCACGTCCATCAGAATTGATCGTCATATTGTTGTTGAAGTATATAATGATCTTCTCGTCCTGCTCATTTCACTCCTGCTCTCATTTTCTAATATCTTGATGGGACCTCCAAATGTAATGCCGGAGTAACTGAAAAACTTTCTCCCTAGTATCATACCAGATAACATATAAGGTTGAGGAAGCAGCAGCTCACATTTATTAGTATAATATGTTTATAATTACAAAGACCTTTTAAAAAGTTTCTTGAATTTATTTTTCTTCTACCTAGTTGATACTTTCTACTGTTTTCCTTTTCCTTCCTCTTCCTAACCCATAGAAACCTCTCCTAGTAACAAATAGATATGTAGTCAATGAAAACAAGTTGATCCTATCTAATTACAGATCTTCTGAAATCATAATTAGCCATTTTATTGAATCAGAATTTTAAAGTGTTTCAATGTTAACAAAGCTTTCCTCAAAACAACCCCGTGAAATAAAAAAGTACAAGTCTTATTATCCCTATTTGGTAGATACATTTCTAAAGTTGTTAATAGCATCATGATAGCTGCTAAGTGTGAGTAGAATGACTGATAAGTCCCCATGTTCACTATCCTGGAGTATGTTTCAGTTCAGAGTATCTTGTTTTAGGAAGGACACTGGCAATCTTCAATAGGTCCAGAGGAGGATGTGGATGTTGAAAAACACTTCGCAGTTAATGGAATTAGAGATACTTGAAAG
Organism: Antechinus flavipes; assembly: GCF_016432865.1. Taxonomy (NCBI): domain Eukaryota; kingdom Metazoa; phylum Chordata; class Mammalia; order Dasyuromorphia; family Dasyuridae; genus Antechinus; species Antechinus flavipes. The sequence goes on along the minus strand of NC_067400.1, from coordinate 319,503,001 downwards.
TGGGATATAGATGTGGAGAGAAAGGAAAGGAATGGTCTTTAAATTTGAAGTAGTATCTTAGAGAAGGATTCAGCTATTTCTATTTGACTTCAAAAGACATGAGTAGAAATAATGAGAGGAAGCTGAAGAGACAGATTTATATTTCTTGTAATGAAAAATTTTATCATTTTCTCAAAATAGAATGGACTATATGATGCGATCATAGGTTTCTGCTCTACTAAGGGTTTCATGTGGAGGCTGGATAACTCCTTGTGATGGTGTTTTTATGGGATTCCTGTTCAGGTAAGAATTGTACAAGATGGTTTCTGAGATCCCTTCCGATTCTGAGCTGCCACGAAGTCAATGTTGGGATTTGAACCCAAGATTTCTAACTTCAGAACCTGTGAAGCACCAGATCTCTCTGAATTCCTCAGTAACAAGTGTTCTAATTAGCCAAGGCTAGTCTGAGCCCCAAATACCTTCTCTTATTCCTCTATCACACAATTAGATTCACCAGCCTCCTCCAGAACTCCTTGACTATGCCCACTTTTCTTCAAAAAGCATTATTCCAGAAGAATTCAGAATTTTTATATATAGTGAAGTTTGGAATTCTCTACAGGCTGTCTCTACTGATGTTCTCTAAGCCATTTAACCAAGATGAGTGGATCTGTAAGGTATCCCTTTCCTGTTCTTGTTTTCTGAATACAGGAACCTCAGGAACTTAGGAAATAAATTCCCTAGGATTTCTCTAAGGATGAAGGGCTTTTCTCATACAATCTTTGGGAAAAGAGACAGAGTCAGTCTTTGAAAAAAACTGTGAAATAATTGAAATTTTTGTATGCTACCTGCCACCTCCAATTTTTAAAGTTCTTCTAGCTATTGACACTAACTCTGATGTTTGTATTTTTTTTAGATTTCCTCAGACTCCTGTCACTTCTATATGAATTATCTTCTTCCTTCTCCCTTCCTACAGTTCTCCTTTATTTACATTTTAAATCAAGTGATCAGTACCATTTTAAAGCAGTTTTACTATATGCCTTAGCATATAGGGAATACAAAAACAAAAGTAAAAACAGTTACTCCTCTAATGAGAGAGACAGTATACATGTAGAACAGGACATACAAACATTCTTCATTTTGGGTCAATGATTTTTTTTTTTATGTATTTCAATAAAATTAGTTTCCTTTGTAATGCTATGGATTTCATTCTGTACATTTAAAGACATTATTCAGAAGTGTTCCTTCCCAGCCCAGGGTTATTAGAATCAGAAGTTTATGTGCTTCCATGTTATCCCCTCTTTTCTCTCTAGTTGACTATAGAAATAGTGTCCTAGTGTAAGAATCTACAGCCTCTCTGTACATCTCCCTAGTCAGCATCTTTCTGCTTCTACTTCTCCATTTTGTTCTGTTCTTTGTTTGTTTCAGGGATCAGATTTATTGGTTGAACTTTTTTTTCTGCTACTTCATGTTACTAATATCCTACAAAAGTCATCTCTGGCCAGTCTACCCTGGATAAGTATTTTCTAATTAAAGAACTTGGCATCTTGGAACTTGGAGTTGGGTGATCAAACTGACCTCCTTTCCAAGACATTAGCTCAAAATGCTAGTGTATTACTCATGCTGCATCGATCATCCCTATTTGACCTGTGGCTATTTCTTCCCTTCTGCTCTCTTTCAGTAGCGGTATACAATCTATCTCTGAGTTTAGGGGAATGGTAGCTCTTGAAGAACCATTGCTTTAGTTTTTATTACTTGGGACTTATTTCCTTGAGTTCTCTCCTCTTGAGAGACAGAGTACCTAAATGCTCCCTTCACTCCCTTTAATGTTGGTCACTCCCAGCATAAACAAATGGAAACAATAGTGAACTCATTTAAAAAAATGATTGACAGTCATAGAATCAAAAGACATGATAATAAAGTTATCTTGTCACTGACCATTTGTCAATGGTATTATAGGGAATTCATACCTAGTGGGCAAGATGGCACTTGAGAAGCCAACAATTGTATAGTAGGAGAGGAGGAGGAGAAGGAGAAGGAGAGAACAGGAGAAGAGAGGAGAGGAAAGAAAAGGAGAAGAGAGAAGAAATACAATGATTTTATAATCAAAGGACCAGAGTTCATATCCTACCTATGACACTACCTATGTGACATTAAGCAAAATCACTTAACCTTTTTGAGTCTCATCAGTAGCCTTATCGGTAATATGAATAGATTCGCTTTAATGACATTTGAGGTCCCTTCTAATTATGATCCTGCAATTAAGTTCCCCTTGATCTTAATTTTTACAGACTTGATAATAAAAATATGGATTTAGCAGTAAAGTTTGGACAAGTTATTGAGAAGTAAGGAGTCCCAGGACCACAGAGTCTCAGAGTTGGATGGGATTTTAGAGGTCATTTAGTCCAAAGCATACTAGAAAAGGAATATCCAGCAACACTAGATTGGATAGTCCTCAAGCATTTCCCAGAAGACCTCCAGCAGCAGAGAGTTCACTACTTTTCTAGATAACTCATTTATTATGGCACAAAGGTTCTCTTTAACAGAGAAACTGAGAGAGTTTCTAGTCCTCTTCTCTCTTTTAGCTTTGTTTTTTTCATGTTGCTTCCGAGGGGCTGCAATCATCCTGTTCTCATTAAATCTGGAATTAAACAAGAATCCTAACAGGAAAGGAGCAACTCCAAAACACCAGGCTGCTCTAATTCACACTGTGCATGTGGTTAGACATTTTAATTTGATTTGATTTTTTTTTTGAGTGATTCCCTTTTAAGAAAATGTAAAAATAACTCTTTACCAGACTTGGAATCAAATACTATCATGTGAAGACCTTCTCACTCCCCCTCTCCTGCTTCCCACTCCCAGCAGGAGTTTTAGCTGACTATGCTGATGCTGGCTGGCCTGGCAGTGGGCAGCTGTTCCCCACTCCCTCTGCTTTTCATGTGCTTTCTAAGAAAAGTGCTCTGGGAAGCATTGGGGCAAGGGAGAGGTTGGCTTCCTGACCCTGGGGTGAGCTGTAGTGTGAGGGACCAAAGGAAGCCTATCTATCACCTTTGTGTATGAGAAGTAGGGGTCTGAGGAGCTCTGGGGCTCAGGCTTTCCAATGGGAGACCCCAAGGGCAAAACCTCTGGAATAGGGGCAATGACTGCCTATTCTACTGGACAGAAAGACTAAAAACAGATCTCAAAAATCCAAATCAAATAACCAGGACAAGAAGGAACTAGTGCCTTCATTTTCAAAGTTAAACATGTCTGTGCAACCCTGAAAATTGGGTTCTTTCAGATGATTTACCTCCTTTTTTTTTGTCACTAGGTACCTGTTCTGGAATCTGTCCAATCTGTCACCTTCCTACCCAGCCCTTAACTGTCTCCTTTTTTGTTTTTACAACAACAAAAAAAAATCTTACAGTTTAAAGGGTCCATAGCTCCCTTTTGTCTACCACTTACCTGAGGCAGCTATTAGCTCTACAGCATTCCTTCCTAAAGCTATCTTCCTATCTTTTCTACTTTGAACATTTTGGGGAACTGGCTACTCCACAACACAACTAAGTACATTTAGCTCTGATTATTAGACAGGTTTTCCTTTTTTTTTTTTTTTTTTTTTTTTTTGAGAAATCTGCTATCTTGATAGTCTTAAAGCATTAATCATGTCAATCTCCTTCCCTTCTTCCCCCATTCAATAAACTCCATTGGTTTCCAGTCATCTCAAGGATCAAATATAAAATCCTCTAGTTGACTGTCAAACCCCTTCATAACCCAGCCCTTTCCTGCTTTTCCAGTCTTTTTACATCTTACCCCGCTCCATATATTGTGCAATACATTAACACTTGCCTCCTTGCTGTTCTTTGAATAAAACACTCCATTTCTTGATTGCATTTTCCTGATCATCCCTATGCCTAGAATGCTGTTATTCCTCCTTTCTGTTTTATGGGTTCTTGGCTTCAAGTCTTAGCTAAAATCCTGACTTCTACAAGAAGCCTTTTCTAATTCCTCTTAATACTAAACCTTTACCTCCAACTTGTCTATATCTTCTTTGTAAATAGTTATTTCTATGATGTCTTTCCCATTAGACAATGAGCTCCTTGAAATCAAAATTTGTTATTTGCCCTTCTTTGTATCTTCAGCATTTGGCACAATTCTTGGCACATGGACATATAAATACTTGTTGACTGTCATTTGTATACATTTACCTTAATTCTATTCTCTGGAACTACAATAGACTAAATAGAAAGAAACATAGATTGTTGTTGTTCAGTCATGTCTGATTCTTACACTACCCTATTTGGAGTTTTCTTGGCAAAGATACTGAAGTGGTTTGCCCCATTTCCTTCCTCAGCTCATTTTACAAATGAAGAAACTGAGGCATACAGGGTTAAGTGACTTGCCCAGGGTTACATAGCTAGTAAGTGGTGAAGGTTCATTTTCTCTCCTACCCACTCCCAAGTCACCTCTCTATCTATTTAATCTTTCCAATGAATGTATATATTTGTGAATGACAAGCAGCAGAGTTGGTGACCAGAAGAGGATTCCTATGGTCACAAAGTTGACACCAGGAGTTGCAATTGAACATTCATGAACATTCATGGAAATGCGAAAACTTAGGATAGTAATTTCATCTAGTGAGAGATGTCCATGAGATGGCCCAGCAATGGGGCTGCACACTTGACGGGTTCCCATGGAGACCTCGATTACCCATTTCAGTCCTATATCCCAGAAAGAAGAAGAGCAGAGTAGAAATCAGCCAGGGTTGCTATTCTCTGCCTTCTTTTTAGAAGTAAATCTGGTACAATGGAAAGAGCACTGGACTTTGAGCCAGGATCGACTCCTTGAGTCTTACCATTTGTGTAATCATAGATATGTTGTCTAATTTATATGAGCTGCAGTTTCCTTTCCTAGAAAATGGGAATGAGAATAATACTTATAATATCACAAAGCATTGTTATGAAGTTCATAAAGGCTTATGGGTTTTAGAGCTGAAAGAGAAGTTAGAAATCATCCATCTCATCATCAAATCATATATAATAATTCCTGCGGCTATATATTGACTTACAAAACCACATATTAACATCCTCTATATTCTTTTGTATTTTTATTTATTTTATTGAATGTTTCCCAGTTACTTTTTAATCTGGTTCCAGTTCAGCAGTTTGATGCCTTTGATCTAACCCAACTCCTTCATTTTATAGGTGGTAAAATTAAGGCTGAGAGATGACTTGCTTAGGGTGTCATTAATAATAAAGTGAGTGAGTGAGATTGAATTCAGATCTTCTGATAAAAATGTAGTGTTCTTTCCAATGGATAATAAAGACTTTCTATGAGTTGGTCAAGGTGAACAATCATTTATTAAAGGCTTACTCTACATGCCAGGGTTCTGTCCTAGTCCCTAGGGGTAGAGAGACAAATATAAAATAAGGCCTGTCCTCAAGGAGCTTACATTCTTTTTTTTTTTTTTTTCATGGTATTTTAGCTTTTTACTTACATGCAAAGATTGTTTTCAACATTCATTTTCGTAAGATTTCTTCCCTTCCTCCTTCCCCCTCCAAGACAGCAAGCAATTTGGTATAGGTTATACATGTATAATCATCCTAAACATATTCTGCATTAGTCATGTTGTAAAAGCAAAATCAGAACAAAAGGGGAAAAAAAAACAAGAAAGAAAAACAAAATTAAAAAATAAAATGAAAGTAGTATATTTCAGTTCATATTTAGTCTTCATAGTTCTCCCTTTGGGCACAGATGGCATTTTCCGTTCAAGTCTGTTGGAATTGCCTTGGATCAATATATTGTTGAAAAGAGCTAAATATGTTGTAGTTGATCATCATATAATCTTGCTGCTACTCTTCTCTTGGTTCTGCTCACTTCACTTTGTATCAGTTCATATACATCTTTCCAAGCTTTTCTGAAATCAGCCTGCTCATCCTTTCTTATAGAACAATAATATTTTATTACATTCCTATATCACAGCTTATTCAGCCATTCTCCAACTGATGGGCATCCATTCAGTTTCCAATGAGGAGCTTACATTCTACTGAAGGAAGAAAAAACCTGTGCATAAATATATATATAGAATAATTGTCGAGCAATTTTTGGCTTGTGAAGCACATTTGCACCTAGGGAAGGGGAGGTCATGAAATGCTTTATGTAGAAAGTATCACTTTAATGGAGTTCAGGGTAAAATAAGAGATTCTAAGAGACAGATGATGACATACATGAGGCAGTACTGCATTTCCAGTCATGAGGAATGACATCCAGTAAAAACACATGGAGAAAGAAGATGGAATGAATATGTAAGGAACAGGCAATTTGTCTGGCCCATAAAATATGAAAAGGAAATCTCATTATAGTTTTGATTATCTTATAATCAATCTAAAAATCTCAGACTAAGTTTGAAAGGGTTAGAACTAGAATGACATTGCACACTTGTACAAGAATCATATTCATCTATGTTGCAGAAATTTGACCAAGCCCTGGGATCATTTATAAATTATCAAGTTAAATTGAGAAGGGATGGAATTCCAAAACTTGGAGCTAGTGTGGTATCCTTGATGAACTTCCGGAGCAGGAATCATCCGGGGAGTGGAAGGCTTTGGCCAGATGGACCCTCTACTTCCAGTTTTAAAGGGTCCAGAGGATGGTGGATTCCCAACTTCCTTCCAGTGGCCTTTATGACATTCCTCTTTTAGCAGGTAGCATTATAGGCATCCTCAAGAGCCATTGACAAGATGAGACACTCTACAAGGAACCCAGTCAAGAAACCATATCATGCTTAAGCGAACAGAAGGACTTCCAGTAACCAACAACTATGGCTTGGTCCTTTGTCACATACTTACTTTCAACTTAAGAACAGTTTTCTCCAGACTATATTCAGGGGAGCATTTCACAGACATTACTTGCAGGGAGAGAAAGCAGATTTCTTGTATCAACTATTCATATTGTGACATCTTAAATATCTTAGCAACTAAGTCACTAAAAAATGACTTAAGACTGGCTGAAAAAAATGATTTAAAAAAAAACAAAACAATTTCATTTTATTTTCACCTCTGAATTCTCTTCCACCTTCCTTCCCTCCCCCATCTCACAAAGTGAGAAGAACAAAATCCATTACTAATATTTATTAATTAAATAATTCTCAACTAACAGTCTTGGAAAGAAATATACCATTGAGGAGGGCTCAAGCCAATGGCATTAGAGAAAGTCAACCTTGAGCCCTCAAGGATACCCCTATAACCTTCATGGAAGAGTTAGTTGGCCTTGCTCTTGTTATGAGAGTAAGAATTGGGATGAATATATTCCACAGTTTTTAAAGGCTACAAAAACTCACAAAGTCAGGTTTGGGCCAGCTTGTAAAGGGCTTTTAAAGATAAACTTTCGAATTTCTATTTGAATACTAGAATTTATCAAGTACTAAAGAGACATTCTCAGGTCTGACCTTTTAGAAAATCATTTTGTTATCTGTATAACTTTCATCAGCTGTCCAAACCCATACCTGGACTATTCTACCTCCTCAGCCCCTCCTCCTAGCTTCCTTAAAACTCAGCTTAAACTCCTGCCTCCACAGGGGACCTTTTCATGTATAATCTTTTCCCCCACTCACAATACCTTTTCTCTGAGATTACCGTGCATTTCTTCTTCTGTATATCTCTTGTAAGTACTTAGTCTCTTTCATATTTTTTTGTTGTTTAGTCATTTCAGTCATGTCTGACTTTTTATGACCCCATTTGATGTTTTCTTGGCAAAGATACTGAACTGATTTTCCATTTGACAGATGAGGAAACTGAGGCAAAAAGGGTTAAGTGACTTGTTCAGTCACACAGCAATGTGGCCTCTGTCTATTACCTAATATTTACTCCATTAGGATGTAAACTTCTTAAGGGCAGCGACTGTTTTGTCTTTCTTTGTATCTTATTTCTTATAGTTTTTGGTCCATTGTAAGCACTTAATAAATGCTTATTGATTGATAACCACTAGATTAGAAAGGAGAGACACATGAGGGAGACTAATCTGGAGTTTACTACAATAGTCCAGGTGAGAGGAATGAGGACATGAAGTAAGTTATTGCTGTGGGTGTGAGAGATTGTAGAGATGGAAAAGACAAAGTTTGGAAGCTGATTGGATAGGTGAGGTGATGGAGAGTGAGGAGCCAGTGAGAATCCTGAGTGACTAGCATGATAGTGGTAACAGAGGGACAGTTCAGTTTGAATTCTTTTTGGACAAGTTGAGTTTCAGGTGACTATGTGACATGTCATTTGAAATCTTCAGAGAATATGTTTGATGAGTTCACGAGAAAGTATAGGGCTGGATAGAGACATGGGGGCAACATCTGTGTAGAGATAATTCAGTTTTTGATTTGTAAGCCTTAAAGTGCTCTATAAATGTCAACTCTTATCCCTAGGTGCTCAGAACTAATGCATCCAGTTTGATTTCTTAGGCTGAAGACCAAGGACTCACTTTAAATGTCTGCTAGGACTGGCCCCTGTAAGGTCTTACTTCAGTTACCATGTCTAGGGAGTCTGCTTCAAGTCTGGTTCCAGATTCCTTTTGGGAACTGCAGAAGAGCAGTGTGCAATCTGTCAGTCCTAGGAGATGTCCCTACTTTAGAAGGAGTCTGGGCAAAACTCTCCCTCACAAGGCAGATCTGTCTAGCAACCTGGAGATGCTGTGTGATGTGCCATGTTAAGGATTGTAGTAGTTTTCCCAGTCCAGATGTGCCAGAATGCTAGGGGCTGTAGTTTTCCCAGTCCAGATGTGATGCAAGGATGTTCCTGGCCCAGTCAAAGGGTTCTCATTTCTGCATTTTTCTTCTTATTCTTTTTTCCCGGGGCAGAGACCACTGGGGCAAACTCTGCTCCCACACACACAGTTTGGAATCTGCAGCTCCAAACAAGTAGCAACCTGTGAGCTTCCACTTCTGGTCCCCCAGGGCCTCCATTGAAAATCCAGCCAGCCCGTAGCAGCAGAGGGCTTCAAAGGTCACTCCGGCTCGGTGGGTTAAAACAACAGATCGACTGGACCGGGCGAAGTTGGCTCAATGGTGAGCAGCCCAGTTGCAACATCTGTGAGCCCCATCAGAACAAAAGCCTTTTAAACTCCTGTGACCTGGGACTATCCCTTCCAACCAGCGCTATTGCTTGCTCCCTCTGCTCTCCTTTCCCTCCCAGACTCCCGGGAATGGACTTTGGAAAGGAAATCACTGCAATTAAGTGGTGAAGTGGGAAAGCTGCTGGTGAAGTCCTGCCTCAGAGAGAACCTGCCGAGGGGAGAGGCTGCAGGGTGGGTAAGGTTTCTCCGGCTTTACTGCCGGGCTCCTTCGCTTCACTTTGCCATTTTGCAATTTACCGAATAGTGAGCCGGGGCGACGCAAAGCTGGGTCGGCTCTTTTCGGGATTAGGAGAGATCAGGGCGCATACTGTGAGAATTTGTAGGGATTAGTGTGCAATTCGGAATTGATTCCAGCGGGGGGAGAAGGGAGAGTTGGGGCTATCTCCGTTTTGTCGTGAAGCTCTTGGGATCGCCACCGTCCTGGATTCGCGTTAGGCAGGCTGGGAGAACTGGGGGAGAAGCCCGAGATTGGGCAGAAATTAAGGAAGGTGTTTCCAGGGCTTCTTTTAATGAGAGAAAGGTGTTTTAAGAAATAAGGGAACTAAAAATGGTATTTTGGGGCAGCGAAAGAAGCAGCAAAAAACTAGCTGTATATAACCTGCTTTACCTATTGTCTTTTGATTGTGAATTATGGAAAAAACAATTATTCTCAGTAGTTCCCACCTTTTTCCACCCGCAAAAAAAAAAATCAGATTGCTGCAGGGTAGGAAGTCTATAATGCCTGTTTTAGAATTAAATAGTTAAATAGTGAGACTGAAAATTTTCTTTTTCTCTAATTGAACTCAGGAGATAATTTAAATAAAGTATTTTGAGTCAAAGTGAAATTGCTAAATGCTGCTTCTGGTGATGATTAATAAATTCTCTTGCCAAGGAAAATTGCCCTCACAGACTAACAATGGTTTAGTTTTTTGCCGTGGGGAACTGGAGCTCTCAGACTTTTTTTTTTTTTTTTTTTTTTTTTTTTTTTGTCTTTTTCTCTATCCTCTGTCCTGTTGCATCCCCACCCCCTACCCAACTTGTTGCTCTTTTGATCTCAGGGTTGTGGTTTTTTTTTTTTTTTTTTTTTCCTGAAGGAGCTTCCCCCAGCTGTGGGATTGTGGTTGCAGGGAGTATAGATATACAACTCAACTTGGAAATCCCCTAGCTTTTTTTATTTAGGAGAATGGACCCCCTAGTCATCGGGAAGAGGAAGAGGGACCTGGAGGCCACGGTTGTTTTGTTCTTGGGGTGTTGTTTTTTTTTAAATGAGCATTCAAAAAATGTCAGTGATTGTTGATTGCCAACGCGGAAGGAATCTGTTTATGTTGGTAATGACAGCTGGTGAGATGATGGCCTGAGAGTGAGTGGAGCTGGTTGGCGTGACTGCTGAATTGGAACTGAACCGTATTCCTAATACATGTGATGATTGAGTAACTCTATCCCCTCCCTCCTCACCTCGTTCTGTAAAGCCAGAACCACCCCCCCCCCCATTCTTCCACTGTTCCTTCCCTAACCTGAGGCCAGATTCATCCCTTTAGCCTGACACCCCACTACTGCAATCCCATTCCTCAACCCAGAAGTCAAACTGCCGGTTGCTTTTGATTTAGAGTCAAAGTGAACTTAGAGAGTTTTTAAAGATCAGGATTCTGGGAGATGACATGTTATCCCTTTCATTTCTATCTATAGTAATACTGCCCATATCTCGGAATCATTTCAAAGGCTACTTACTTAATGAAGGCTTTCCTGACCTTGTCTCTCCTGCCCCATCTTTCCCAAGGAGAGTTATTATCTTCTCTAGTTTATGCTTCCTTCATAGCTTATTATTCATTTAGCACAATCCATTTAGCCCCCCATTAACAAAAACTAGAAGGAAAATTACTGGAAAGTTCTTGCCTTCAGGAAATTCTAGATTTGAGAAGATGTCCATAGCATGTCAAGACCTCTTGGGTTTCCTTATTCAGACCCAATAGTTTTTTTTTTTTTTTTTTTTTTTAATTAGAAACCATGGAAGTTGTGTGGTGGTACTTGTGATAGAAACAGGAGTGGTGATGGTGTGTGGGAGGATAAGGGAGAAAAAAGAATGTAGGACTACCTTGAAGGGGAAGAGATTGGTAAAAGATCTAATAGAAAAGCCCTTCCCTACGTTGGCTAGCTCCCAGTCTGGGGGTGAGTGGGAATTGAGTTTCTTTCCTCATCTATTTTTCCCTTCTATTGGAAAAGACATAGTTCTTCCCCTCTTGGGAGACCCCCAGTTCAATTGAGGATATGGGAAAAACTAAGAGTAAGTAAATATAAGACATTGACATTGAAAGACATTGACACTGATGATGTGGAAAGAATTATTCAAATAATATTTGTCTAATTTTACTCACATATACACACACACAGAAAACTAAGTATGAGGTCATATTATGGACTAGAAATGGATTGCTTTGGAATCAGAACTGACTAATATCCATGTGAACTTTATCAAGTCACTTTATTTCTGAACCTCAGTTTCCTCAACGGTAAAATTAGGGAAATTGATCCTTTCAGATCTGGATCCTCTGAAGGTTTCAGAATGATTCAAGTGACTAGAACAGGTAAGATTAGATTAGGAGAATATTTGTATGGAGGTGAGTTGGGAGTAAAGATTAAGACAGAATAGGGGATATTGAATGAAGATGAACAATGTGTTAGCTTCTCACCATGTGTGCCTTCCTGATAGTTCTCACAGGACTAGACCTGAATAAGTGAGAATTTAATTTCTGGGAAATAATTTCCTATCATGATCCATTATGGGGATTGTTGTGGTAGTAAGGACACAAAAATGAACAAATACATATTGGGAAAAAAGTAATAGCATGGGTCTTAATGTCTTCTCACCAGCCCTGTTGCAGTAGTCCTAATTAAACACCTATCTTCCGGAAACTATCCTCTTCAAAGTGATTAAAATAATGTTCATTGGCTCTCACTTGCCCTTAGAATAAAAGGCAAACTTCTCAACTTGGCATTTTAAACCTTACTTAACCTAGCTCCAGCCTGCCTTCACTGGCTTATTTAACATTATTCCCCTGCATACTCATGCTGTTTCAGCCCTGACTTTATGGGGCATGTTTCCCCACACCTGGAATGCACTCTCTCCGGGCCCCTAAGTTTGTCCAAGCTGCTCTCTTGTTGCTCATGCCCCATCTTTGTTGCTCTGATGCTTTATTCCAAAATACTCATCTGACATTCCTTAATGTTTTTTCTTTTAAATTTAAGTATTCCCCACCCCCCTCAGTTATATGTACGAACAATTTTTAAATGATTGATTTCCTGACACTCTGTGGCCCAGTCCCATAGCTTGGATTCCTGATTTCTGCTTTTGCCAACTTCTTATTTCCTGCCTCACAACACTTGCCAACCCTGAATTCCATATAGACAAATAGTCCTGGCACCTTTTTCTGCCACCTATGACAATGACTTGCCCTGTCATTGTCACTGAGATTCTGTCAAGAGACTTCTACAGTGAGCTGTTTGATGTGAATAGATCTAAAATCTGATTCCTTTTTGTACTGACTGAGTAAAAGTTAGCCTTCTTACCCACTGGCTAGTTACAGTAGCCCTAAGTCAAGACAATTAACTGTCATTGTTAATTCTATGATTCAGAAGTTAGTTGGGTTTTTAAAAAATAATTTATCTTCTTCTACTCTATCAGTCTCCCCTTCCCACTCTCTCTCTGCTGTCCCACCTGTTTGACTTTTTCTGTTTCTGATTTGAGTTTCTTTGCTTCTCCTTAGGCAACCTGGAAGTGCCTCCCCAACCCCAGGTTTCTAGGGACTCATTGTACTGATGCTGTACTTAGTACAGATTAGTTTAGTTTAAAAAAAACAAAAAACTTAAAATCTTCATGCTCAAGTTATTCACCAGCCTCAGCCTCCCAGTAGAAGCCATATAACATATTTGGTTGAAATTATTTCTCAAGAGTTAAGTTTTTAGCATGTTTCTCTTCTAGCTCTCCCATAAAACATTGCTGCTTAATCCTCACTTTTTCCTCCTCTGTTTTGTTCTTTAGAGTAAGAGTTCTTAACCAGAGATCCATAGTCATATATGTTATGGTATATACACATATTATATATATGTTTACATATAAATATATCTATTATATTTGTATTATATATGTATATTTATGTTCTTCTGTTTGTTTCTCTAGAGCCCAACTTTCTAAACAGTTGGGATCTTATAACTGAATATGGAACATGAAATTATGAATTATTATCATTAAATATTTGATTTGTATGCCTATTTTATATTTCTATATACCTGGGGTCATGTAAAAATTTTTCAGGCAAAATTGGGTCTTGATTAGAAAGTTTAAAGAAGCTTGAGTAAGGGTTCTTAACTCCAGTTCCATGCATATGTATATATGTGTGTATGTTATATTATATATAATATCTGTATACATGTGTTTATATATGTATATATATGTGCGTATATATATGCACACATTTGTATATATGTGTATAAGTATATAAATTGTATATATAGAGGTCTTTAACCAGGGATCCATGAATACATACATAAAAATATATTTATTGTGAGATATAATTATTTATATTTATATATTATTGTATGTATATTGTATGTATATACATCTCATTCTTGTCATTCACTTTATTTTCTATAAAGTCACCACAAACGTTGAATTAACAAATACTGAATTATGGCTCTTAGTGGAAATAATATGGTTTAGATTCCTAGGACCCTCTGGTCATAATATTCACTTTAGTGCCTTCCAGAACTGCTTCATGTATATACAGATTAGCAAATTTCATCTTTCTTTTTCCTGAATGTACTAAATTGTTGATTCATTAACATTGAACTCACAGTGAAGAGAACTATAACTAATACTTAAACAAAACTAATATAACATTTATTTTCTCTATAAGATAATAGCACAGCCTTCTTTCGCTTAAGAACAGTACTTGGGCACTATGCATAGGGCACATTTTAAACAGTGAAGTCACCAACAAAAAGCACAAAAATCTGAAAAGTGTGCAAAAAATGATATTTGTTTACAGTATAAGAGATGATCATATCGCATTCCTTGTCTTCTTAAAGCAGGGAGAGAAGAGAGAGAATTTGGAACTCAAAATTAAAAAAAATTGTTAAAAATTGTTTTTATATGTAATTGAGTTACCTAATATGTACATTCTTAACTGAAATTGAACAAAATGTTTCTTGTTTCATCTCTCATATTTTTTTAAAATTACATTTTTTTCAATTTTTTGCTGTTCTGCACATGTATGAGAATTTTTTCAAAAGCAGTATGAGTCAAATTTTTCATCATTCTGTATATGCTTATGTATGATTACAAAAGAACCACAATTCTTGAATTGGGGATTACAAATAAATTTTACTAAGTAGATGAATTCACAAATATGTAATCCACAAATAATGAGGATTAACTGTATATGTTCACAAGCTCCTACCTGGTTAAGCATCCCTATTCTAAGAAACAGAAGATTTTAGAGGACTGGGGATTAAATCTTGGGAAACACCTGAATTTACTGGGTGCCCATAGAAGAGAAGTTTGAGTCCAAGCAATAAATACATAAATGCATACAGAATGTATTTTATGCTCACAGAGCTTTCCCCCATTCCAGTTAAGAGTCCTTATTCAATATGTGTATATTATATATAACATTTTATTATATTATGAATGTTATATATTATAAATATATGGTATGTTTCAATATCACTGATTTCCTTTAGATTTCTCTGTATTTTATTTTAGGTATTTAAAAACATTCTGAAAAGGCATCTAGAAATTTCACCAGACTGCCAAAGGGTTCCATGACACACAAAAGACTTAGAGCCCTTGCTCGAGAGTGTATCCCTTAGTGATTGATCATCTATTCCTGTGGCTTCTTTATTACCTTTTCCATGGATGGTTCTCAAGTCAAGCTGTGTTTTTTGTCCTGGGCTCAAGGACTGAGTTTAGCATTGCCCGATTAACTGTATATGTTCACAAGCTCCTACCTGGTTAAGCATCCCTATTCTAAACAGAAGATTAGAGGACTGGGGATTAAACCTTGGGAAACACCTGAATTTACTGGGTGCCCATAGAATTTATTAAGCAACTGGTACAGGGCAATTAAGTGGTTCAGTGGTTAAAATGCTAAGCCTATGGTCAGAAAGCCTCATCTTCCTGAGTTCAAATTCAGCTTTGGACACTTACTAGGTGTGTGACCCTGGGCAAATCACTTAACTCTGCCTCAATCGGTCAAATGAACTGGAGAAGGAAATGGAAAATCACTCTAGAACCTATGCCAAGAAAACTCCAAAATAACTGGAGCTGTGCATACCCTTTGATGTAGCAATACTACTACTAGGTCTGTATCCTAAAGATGTTTTTTAAAAAGGGAAAAGAATCTATTTGAACAAAAATATTTATAGCAATTCTTTTTTAATGTCTGAGAATTGGAAATCGAGGGGATACCCATCAATTGGGGAGTGACTGAAGAAGTTATATATAGTTGTAATGAAATATTACTATAGTATAAGAAATGACAAGCATGATGATCAGAAAAAACTAGGAAGACTTAGGTGAACTAATGAAAAATGAATTGAGCTGAACCAAGGGATCATTGTACACAGTAACAAAATTTTATGATAAAGAACTGTGAATGGTCTAGCTATTCTCAGTTAAACCACTAATCCAAGATAATCCCAAAGGATTCAGCATGAAAAATTCTATCCACCTCTAGAAAAAGGATCTGACATTGTATAATATACACCATATGTATGAATATACACCAATATCTCTTTCTCTCTGCCCCTCCCTTCCTCCCTATCTTCTTTCCTCCCTCTCTCCCTTCCTCCTTCCTTCTCTTCTTCCCTCCTTCCTTCCCTCCTTCCTTCTTTTTCTCTTTCTCTCTGTCTCTTTCTTTTTCTCTCTCTCTCTCTATTTCTTTCTCTTTCTTATTTTCTTTCTCTTTCTTTTTTCCTTCCTTCCTTCCTTCCTTCCTTCCTTCCTTTTTCCTCTTTCTTTCTTTCCAAATTGCTTTCCATTTCAAGGAGTGGAGAGGGGAGGGAAGAAGGAATAGAATTTACAAACGAAAAATTTAAAAAAACAATAAATTATAAAAAATTGTCTTTATAAGTAATTGGGGGAAAAATAAAATATTATTTTTGGGGGAGAATAAAACTTTTTAAAAATTAATAGTTTTTCCCCCCAATACATGCACAGATAGTTTTCAATATTCACCTTTACAAAACCTTGTGTTCCACATTTTTCTCCCTTCTTCCCCTTTCCTAGACAGCAAGCAATTTGATATAATTTAAACATGTGCAGTTCTTCTAAACATATTTCCATATTCATCATGCTGCTCAAGAAAAATTCAGATCAAAAAATGAAAAACACACAAGCAAACAACAACAAAATGTGAAAATATGTTTTGACTCACTTCAGTATTTTTTAATAATAACTTATTTTTCAAGATAACATGCAAAGTTTTCAACATTCACCCTTGCAAAACTTTGAGTTCCATAAAATAAAATATTATTTAAAAAGAAATAAATGACAATATACATAGAATGCCAAAATGGGATCACAAAGAGTCAGACATAGTGATAAGCAACTGGAAATCGAGTGGATGCCCATCAGTTGGGAAATGGCTGAATAAATTATGGTATATGAATGCTATGGAATACTATTGTTCTGTAAAAAATGATCAGCAGGATGATTTTAGAGAGGCTTGGGGAGACTGACATGAACTGGTGCTCAGAATCAGGAGATCATTGTACGCAATAACAGCAATATCATACAATGATCAGTTCTAATGGACATGGCTCTCTTCAACAATGAGATGATTCAGGCCACTTCAATGATCTTGTGATGAAGAGAGCCATCTACACCCAGAGAGAGGACTATGGGAACTGAATATGGATCATAGCATAACATTCTCATCTTTTTTTGTTGTTCGCTTGCAATTTATTTTCTTTCTCATTTTTTTTCCTATTTGATCTCATTTTTCTGATTGTGATTGTGAAAATATGTACAATAGAATTGCACATGTTTAACACATACTGGATTACTTGCTGTCTGGGGGGAGGGAAAGGGAAGGAGAAAAAATTTGGAGCATGAGGTTTTACAAGGATGAATATTGAAAACTCTCTTTGCATGTAATTTGAAAATAAAAAGCCACAATTTAAAAAGTCAGACATGATTGAAAAGACTGAACAACAAAAGTTGAGGTTCTGTGAGATGTAGCAACTTCTCTGTAGTCACATAGCTAGTAGCTGTCAGAGGCCAGTCTTGTTTTCGATTTTCTAACTTCAAGTACTACATTTACTGTTATACATGCTGCAGATCCATTTAGGCTACACTCCATCTGGCTTTTTCCTTATATGAAAACACTCCTTTATTCTCCTGCTTAAATGTATAATACATACCTATCTATTGCCTATAATCTAATATTCAAACTTCCAAGTCTGGCTTTCAAAACCCCAATAATCAGCCACATCCTTCTTTTAATTCAACCCAGGAAACATTCATTAAGTACCTACAGTATATGTGCAAGCTCACCCTCTGACCCCCCATACTGGGCTACTCAAAGATGCCCAAACCATGTCCAATATATTCCTGCCTTGGCTAGCTCTTGCTGAATATACTGCCTGGAAAGCCCCACTGTGCAGATCTTCCTCAAGGCTCAGCTCAAGTCCCACCTTTCCCATGATATTTTCCCTGAGCACCCTCCCCTGCAATGGTTCGAGCTTGCCTCTTGCCTCACATTATCTTTTCATATGTATATATCTTAACGACAGAGACTCTAAGACTATGGAGGACAGAGGAGTGTTATGTTTTACTGCATTCCACACACCCCCCAGCACGTGGTAGCTGCTCAATGAAAAGATTTAATTCTCCTCTTCCTTTTGCAGGGGGTTGGAAGCACAGCAACTGGGCACGGGCTAATTTCCTCTATTAATGCAGATAGGCAATATGTCCAAAGTGAGATGTAACACAAATCTTTCTCACTTTAGAACAGGCTCTTTATCCATTATGTATCATTTTCTATTTACTCTTCCATGACATATTTTACTAACATACATTTTTTTTAACTCTTATCATTTTGGCCGTCTGTGGGAAAACTTTTTTTTTTTTTCACCAATATCAAAAACCTTCCTTGACTTATAATGAGACTTGTTGTTCAGTCTTGCCACTCTTTGTGATTCCATTTGGGTTTTCTTGGCACATACACTGGAGCAGTTTGCTATTTCCTTCCCCAACTCATTTTACAGAGGAGGAAACTGAGGCAAATAGAGTTAAGTCACTTGTCAGGAGTGTCTGAGACTAGATTCTCATTCAAGAAGATGAATCTTCCTAACTTCAGGTCCAGTGTTCTATCCACCCCATCACCTCACTGTCCTATAGCGAAACGACATCATTTTTGACATTTTGCAAAACATTTTCCTCACAATAACCCACTGAGGTAGATATTACAGATATTATTAATCTTATTTTTTATATGAGAAAACTAGTTCTGGGTAAAGTGACTCCCTCACAGACATACGATTTTATGACAGAACCTGAAACTTGAACTCGGGTGTCCTGAGTCTTGTGTCATTGCACGTGTCATTGGACTGTGATCCAGTGCTCTTTTTTTTATACACAAGGGACTTGAAGACTAGGAAGGACTCTGGGTGTGGAAAGAAGATATAACTTCCAGGAGGGAAGCTATTTGACAAGATAAACATGCTATGCCAGCCTTAGCAGTCTGTTAATTTTCTGAGAGTCTAATAGAGTCTCTCCCTGAACCTTCATCTCAGAACCAAGTCTATCACTCAATAAGCATTTATTCTGCACCTCCTATATATGTCAGGCATTGTGCTAAGCACTGGGAGATACACAGAGAGGCAAAAATAAGTCACTGAATTTGAGGAGCTCAATTCTAATGGGGGAGAGAACAACTATGCACATACAAGGTGAACAGTGTCAATGGGAAATTACTTCAGAGGGATAGTACTAGCTTGGATGGGGTGATGGAGAAAAGAGAGACTGGGAAAGGCCTCCTTCTAAGGAATATTGAGGGCATTCCAGGGAGGAGCTAGTTAAAAGGCACAGAACCTAGAGATAGAATACTGGGGGTTAGGAACAGCAAGAAGGCTGATGTCAAGCTGCATTAATATGTAAGAAGACCAGAAGGGTAGGAAAGGGCCTATTGTGAAGGGCTTTGAAAACTAAACAGAGAATTTTATATTGGTTCCTATGATCCTATAATTCTCCTGTTCATAAGCGATTGTTTTTCAAATTCTTTTAGTCTTCCATAGTTCACCCTTCCCAGGGAAAAAAAAAATCTGTATGTGTGGGGTGTGTCTTTTTCCCCCTTTTATCCAAGCTGTAATTGGATTTGGTTTCTTTTTGTCTCTTTTGAGGAAGAGGGAATGGAGTTCCTTCTGTGCTTTAAGCCTCTTAGACCTAGGAAAACTTCTATGAACAACAGAGTGAAGTCAGCAGAACCAGAATTCATACAATAATAACAACATTGTAAGACTTTGAATTTGAAAGACTTAGGGACTCCCATCAATGAATTGAACAACTCTGATGCCAAAGAAGTCATAAAGAGACATGATGTCCTGATTGAGAGGGGATATACCAAGTGAAAATTGAGATGATTGCATTTTTGCACTTGACAGATACAAACATTTGTTTTGCTTGGCTATATATGTCTCAAAAGAAAGAAATAAGGAGGGGGAGGTAGGAAGATGAAATGGATCTTGATTGATTAAAAAAAAAAACTTTAAACCTATTCAACATGTAAAGGACTGCTTGCCATCTAGGAGAGGGGGTGGAGGGAGGGAGGGGAAACATCGGAACAGAAATGAATGCAAGGGATAATGCTGTAAAAAATTACCCTGGCATGCGTTCTATCAATAAAAAGATATTAAAATTAAAAAAAAAAAACTTAAAAAAATGTTCTCCCTTTTTCCTACATAGTTACCAGGACTTAGGCAGGGAGATCTTGGGAGAAAATGACAGAAATTAGTCTTTGTAGCTCAATTGTCTAGCCCAATCCAAAAGTATGTTCTGAATTCAGTGGCAAAGAAGAAATAGCCTTCTCCCCTACCTCTCCTTCCTTACCCTTCCTTTCTTTTAGCTCCTGAAGCCTTTTGTTTTATTTTTTTGTGTGTCCTTTTATGATTTTAGTGGCATTTTATTTTATGGTTTTAGTGGAGATACTTAGGATGATTAGGATGTCTGAGATGGAGAGGAATGAGAAGTTAAAAGTAGCTTCTGTCATTGTAATGCAAATTATTATATGCTTTCTTCCATTGAACTTATCAGACTTTTCAGATGTAGCATTGGCCTTGTTAAAAATCAAACAAACAAAAACCCAACAACAAAAATTTAAACAGAAACCAAACCACTGTTTATAGCTCTGTTTAAAAATCTCTTTTTATTATGAATACATATATGTTTTAAAATATTCTGAGAAAGTACTCTTTTGAGTATTATGGGTCAACAGGCATAAAAACGATGGGCTGTCTTGTGGCCTGATGTGTGTCTGGTAGAATGTCAGTGCATTGCTGCAGGACGCCTAAAACCCAGCCTGTGTCTGTACTGAGTCTGATGGCAAGAGGGTACCTAAGGATGAGTGAACTGCCCATCATCAAAGCTTCTGGGTCAGTCTGCATGGGAGTCAGGCCTCTGGAAAGAAAGGAAGAAAAGAAGGGAGGGAGGGAGGAAGAGAAAGAAAGGAAGGGCGTTCCATGAGGGTAAGGATGGAGTCTTACCTTAAACCTTAATTAATTAAATTAATTAATAATATTCGGCATGTGGTAGGCTTTGAAGGTTAAGGCAGAAACTCACAATTCCTTCAGCTTATTTGCTATATTGTACACAGGAGACCATTCTATGCAGATACAGATAATTAGCTAGGCAACAAACACCTAGCAACCTGGATCTGTTGGGGAAGAAAGTGGAGGGGAGAGATGAGAGGGAAGGAGGCTCTTGCTTTTTGAGAGATGGAAGTTATTCTCTTATTATCTGGGGGAAAAAAAAACTTGGAATAAGGTTGGGGGAATAGGCTAATAATCCTTTGTTCATAAAAATAAAAAAGATAGTTGAATAGGGAGACTGCTGAGCTCCAGTAAGGAATCTATCACCAGTCAAAAGGTGAAACTTGGAATACCTGGTGAAAATCACCATGCACAATTAAATATTGAATTCAAGGTAATCAATTCTGTGATCAAAGGATATGAACAGACAATTTTCAGATGATAAAATGTAAGTCATTTATAGTTATATGAAAAAATGCTGTAAATCACTATTGATTAGAGAAATGCAAATTAAAAATACTCTGAAGTACCACCTCATACCCCTCAGATTGACTAAGATGACAGGATAAGACAATGATAAATATTGGAGGGGATGTGGGAAAACTGGGATGGCAATGCATTGTTTGTGGAGTTTTGAAATGGTCCAACCATTCTGGAGAGTAATATGGGAACTATGCCCAAAGGGCTATAAAACTGCACACCCTTTGATCCAGCAGGGCTATTACTGGGTGTGTATCCCAAGAAAATCATAAAAAAGGGAAAAGGATCTACATGTGCAAAAATGTTTGTAACAGTTCTTTTTGTCATGGCAAGAAAATGGAAAAGAAGTGCCCATCAGTTGGGGAATGGTTGAACAAGTTGTGGTACACGAAAGTGATAGAATCCTTTGTTCTTTAAAAAATGATGAACAAGCTGGTTATAGGAAGGCTTGGAAAGATTTACATGAACTGATGTTGAGTGAAACAAGCAGAACCAGAAATATGTTATACACAATAGCAACAAGAATATATGATGATCAACTATGAAATTCTTGGTTCTTAGTAGTTCATTGATCCAAATAAATTCCAACATACTTTGGATGAAAATGCCCTCTGCATCCAGAAAAAGAACTAAGGAGACTGAATGTAAATCAATACATGCTGTGTTCACTTCTTATTGTTTGTTTGTTTTTTATCTCTTCCATGGTTTTTTCCTTTTGCTCTGATTTTTTTTCTCTCAAAATGATTCATAAAGCAATGTGTATTGAAATAAATAAACTTATTAAAAAGGTTAATCCATTTTGGAGAGCCATCTGGAATTGTGCTCAAATAGTTATAAACTACCTATATCCTTTGACCCAGCAATACAACTACTAGGTCTGTTTGCAAAGATAACTAAGGAAAAAGGAAAAGAACATAAATATTTATAGTTTCTCCTATATAGTTCTCTTTGTGGTGGCAAAGAAGTGAAAATTGTGGGGATGCCCATTGATTGGGAAAGGGCCAAACAATGGTTGTGCTATAAGAAATGATGAATTCAATGATCTTAGAAAAACATGGAGTTACATGAAATAAGGAAGAGTGAAATGAGCAGAATCAAAAGAATATTGTATACAGTAACAGCAATATTGTTTTAAGAACAATTTTGAGACAATAAGTCATTTGGACTATTATAAACACCTAAATTAATTATAAAGTACATGTGAAGAAAGACACTTCATATCTAGAGGAAGAACTGATAAATAGAATTATAAATAGAATAATTTTACATATATATAACTATTTGTGTCTAATGGTAGTCATTTCTGGAGATGGGAAGGGAAGGAAACAAAAAGGGGGGAAAGATGATTTTATTGTGTATTTTTAAAATTAAGTTGTTTATAATAGATTTATTTCAGTTTCATGTGCAGTCATCTTTTTAAAATTATGTTATAGAAATGCTTATTTCATTCCATAAATTAAAAATTAAATTAATAAAAAAAATTAAGGTTTGACTCAACTAAACTTAAGATACTGAACTATTTTAGATGCTTATATTTCTTTTAAATAGCATAGCAACATCACACACATATATGTATACATCTGTTTAAATATAAAAATCATATATGTATATTATATAAATCTATGTATATATAACTGTGATGTCTAAATTTAGCAAAATTTTATTTTTAATAGAAAACATAGTTAAGGAAAATAGCTAAATTCATACAGAGGCTTGAATATTGTGGGGCTTTTTTTAACTTAAAAAAAAAGCTTTTTTTTTTTTTTTTTAAAGCTTTTTATTTTCAACATTAACCCTTGCAAAATCTTGTGTTCAATTTCCTCCCCTCTCCCTCACTCCCTCCTCTAGATGGCAAGTAATCCAATATATATTAAACATAGTAAAAGTAATATGTTAAATCCAATATTGCATATTGTTTTTATGTATAGTTTTCCCCAGTACAGTGGAAGCTTCTTGAGGAAGGAGACTTATTTTTTTTTCTCTGTATTGTTAGGGTTTAGCATAGTGCTTAGCATGTAGTAGATGTTTAATAAATATCTTTTGACTGATTGACTCCATATCATTTTATATATAGTTTTCTCCAGCACGGTGTAAGCTCCTGAAGGGGGAGGGACTAATTTTTTTGTTTTGCTTTGTTTTTAAGTTTCCTTTGTCTCCCAAGAGGTTAGTACAGAGACTGGCACAAAATAAGTGCTTAAGAAATGCTCGATTCATTGATAAGATGGCTTCATCCTTATCAATGTATTCCGAGCTCTATGTTCTCTGCAAAACTGTGATAGCTAATTTTTTTAGAACTTTTTTGTTAAGATTATGAAAAAATAACTCATTCTCTTAGTGACTGTATGCTTAATTTGCAGGCATAATACCCTAATGTGATTCAGCAGCTATCCATATGCTTGGTTTACAAATCCATAGCTGTACCATTAGTAGCAGACACTCCATTTTAAAACATGAAAATATAAAAATATAATGTTCTAGTAGCCCAGCCAACACAGCCCCAGCGGTCCAGCCAAGGTTGTTACCACCCGTGTGTGACTTGTGTGATTCCATCTTGCCTTTATGTGTCATTCTCTAAATTTGTGTAACAGCAGACATCCCATGAAGCATGCATGGCGAAGGCTTGGGCCCCAGTCACTTTCAGAGACACACACATGTGCTTATTGCTGAAGCTTGACCTACTCCCATATGTGCTTCGAAAAGCATTACACTTGGAATGATCCTTCTCTCTCTTTCCCATCTCCCATCTTCAACAGACCCTTTTTTTGGTAGGGGGGCTTTCCTCCATGCAGAATTACTCTTCTAGATTTATTTTGTTTTATTTCTTTTCACTCATTATACTATGTTCTAACCAAATGATATACTGCGTTTTCCTCAGATGGGCCATTCCATCTCCTGCCTTCATGTCATCATATAGATTGCCCACATGTCTGGAATGTATATATGCTTCTTAGAATCCTTTTCTTCCTCCAAGGCTTGATTTGGCTGCTTTCTCTTATCAAAAGCCTTTCTTGTTTCCCTTAGTAGTCAGAGCTATTTTTTTTCCTTCGAATTTTCCATTTGCTTTTTATGTGGATTCTACCAAATGTCATCTAAGGAATCACATTTCCTTGAAAAGGGAGCTTGCTTTGGAAAAAGAGTATAGGGATTCAACTTTTCCTTCTGTTACTTACAGGTTATATGACCTTAAGTTTTACTTAGACATAATCTCCTCATCAATAAGATGAAGACAGTTGTATTAGAACTCTCAGGTTCTTTTTTACTTCCAACTCTATGATCCTGTATGTGATTTCAGTTGCCTTCATCTATTATGTCTGTGCTGCATTACCCCAAATTCATTGAGAGGAGAGACTGGTTTTCAGGTGTAATTTTTTTTTTAACATCCTTAATACCTACCATAATGTTTTATGTATAATTAAGAGAATTACGTGCTAGTTGAATAGACTATGATTCCATAATTTTATGAATTGGAACTCCTTCAGGAAGTCTTATCATGTCAACCTCCTCTTCCTTTTGTTAGAATAGAATAGAAAAGAATAGGATAGTGTGGTGCATAGATCCTTGGGGATCTCCAAGTCTCATTCAGGCTGTTCTGCAGCATTGAAATTATTTTCATAATAATATTAAGGCATTATTTGCCTCCCTTTTCTGACTACATATTTGTGTGAGGCTAGATTTTCTTCATACATTTCAACCAAAATAACATTTCACAACAGATTGAATGCAGAAGTAGATAGAAGACTCCAGCTGTCTTCTATTAGATTAGACATTAAAGAAATTTGCAAAAACATGTAAAATCATGCCATTCTTCTCAATACATTTTTTTTGTTTTGGAAAATATAGGGCTTTTTCCATAAAAAATTATTTTATTTCTCCTAATATATACTTGATTTTTTGTCATTTTTATAAGAACATGTATTTCAGTTTTATTGATTTAAATTTCTAATACAGCAAATGTCAATCCATATCACCCACATAAAAGTTCTTTGGATTCTTCAGTAATTTTTAGAATGCAAAAAGGTTCTGAGACCACAAATTTTGAGAACCACCAGACTAGGAAAATCCCAGAAACTGAGAAACAATCGTCACCTCACAAAGTACACTCCATCTTCCATTTCTGCCTTTGTATTGTCCATCCCATAAGCCTGGAATGTACTTCTGATATAAAGTCTAGGTCTTTCCTTAAGATGAAACTCAAAATCCTTTCCTGCTTTCCCTAGCTAGTGCTCTCACTCCCAAAACACATTGCATTTATTTATTTACTGAGACAATGGGGGTTAAGTGACTTGCCCAGGGTCACACAGCCAGGAAGTGTTAAGTGTCTGAGGCCAGATTTGAACTCAGGTCCTCCTGACTTCAGGGCTAGTGCTCTATCCAGAGCACTACCTAGCTGCTCCATGAATGTCATTTTTTACTAATAACTTGCATGAAAACATGGAGGGCACATGTAAGAATTTTTTATATCACACAATGTTGAGAGGGAAAACTAATTCCAATGGTGACGGCATCAATGTTTAAAAACCAGATCTTAAAATATCGGGGAACTTTAGGAAAGTAGAGTCCTATAAGGTGCCCCTGGAAGTGAAATCAGAGCGTGGAATAACTAGATATAAAGGTTAAGGAGTTTAAGATCAAGGAGGGTGGGGCAAGTGGAGTAAACTTTGTAGCTGCCCCCGCATTGCCTTTATTTAATTTGTATCATCACTTGTTCCCTTTATGTTTACGTTGTGTGCATTTGTATACCTAGGCATCTCCCCCATTAGAATGTGAACTCCTTAACAGTAATTCCCCCCGTTTTTGGTACTGGCACCCCCAATTACTAGCGCCACTTGGGCACTTTGTGGTCACGTAAGTATTTGTTTATTGACTGAGTCATCTCGAGGGTCCGGTCCATGACTCTGTCCCCGATGGTTTTAGTCAGTATTTATAGACTGAATGCTCCGAAAAGCCTACCTAGGGAAGAGGATGGAGCAAGAGGAAGAGAATCCTCGGGGCTTTGCAGAGACCAGCGCTGCCCCGGTGGTTAACAGGCAACCCGGGGGTTTGGGGCAATGATTTTCCTAAGCCAATCTGTGTCTCTGAAGGACCGCGGGATCTTCTCTCTTCCTTGTCCGGGAGTTCCAAGTTGTATTGCTGGTATGGATGGGGACCAGATCCCGATAATTAAACTTGAAGCTCCTTTATAGTGCTGAAAAGGGCTGCTCCTGCGCCAGTGGGAACTGAGGTGTGTGCCAGTGGGGAAAAGGTGTACGTACATGTGCCGACTCCTCTTTCTCCCTCTTTCTCTTTTACAGCTAAGACCATGGGGGACGTGAAACTAGTCGCTTCAACCCACATTCCCAAAGGTTCTCTTAATGCTCGATCTTCAGGACTCGGCTCCTCCCTGAATGAGGCCCCCACCTTCATCCTGCCCCCCAAGAATCTCTGTGTCCCTGAGGGCGGCACAGCCAGGTTTGAAGGGAAGGTAAGGCTCACCACTAATAGGTGGCTGAATGACATTTTTCTCCCTCTTAACTTTCCACTTTATTTAAATTTTTCTAAACATGTAGCCAGTAACAAGAACAAACATTCAAATACCAAACGAATAAAAAATGATCGTACAAGAAACCATTAACGTCTGTTGTTTACAGCTTGCAGAAACATGCTGTTTACTTCCGGATGTCCTTTTGAACTCTCCCTCTCCTCTCTACCTCTCTACCTCTCTGTCTCTCTGTCAATTGTCTCTCTGTTTCTTTCTGTCTGTCTCTGTCTTTGTCTCTGGCTGTCTTTCTGTCTCTCTGTCTCTCTATTTCTGTCTCTGTCTCTGTCCCTGTCCCTGTCTCTGTCTCTGTCTTTCTGTCTCTCTCTCTCCCTCTCCCTTCCTCCTCCACTCTCTGTCTCCCTCCCCCATCTCTCCTTTCCTCCCTCCCCTCTTCTCTCTCTCTCTCTCTTTTTCCCTCTCTCTCTCTCTCCCTCTCTCCCTCTCTCTCTCTCTCTCTCTCTCTCTCTCTCTCTCTCTCTCTCCCTCTCCCTCTCCCTCTCTCCCTCTCTCCCTCTCCCTTTCCCTCTCTCCCTCTCTCTCTCTCTCTCTCCCTCTCCCTCTCCCTCTCTCCCTCTCCCTCTCCCTCTCCCTCTCTCCCTCTCTCTCTCCCTCTCTCTTTCTCCTTATCTCCTACTTCCTTCTCTCATTCTCTCCTACTTCCTTCTCCCCCACCCCCTTCTCCTGAATCATTTCATTTAAGTCTTCCCATAATTCTTTTTATTCTCCTGGGAAGCAGAAGCTATTTACAATCAAATCTTTTCGAAGGATAATCTATATTTGTTTAATTGAATGTTCAATGTATTTTATAGTCTTATATCTCTTAAAAGGAATGCACAACCACAAATATATAGTACTAATCTCATCTAGCCACTTCCACATACAGAGTAAAAATGTAGTTGCTTGATTTAGCTTTTGTTGCTTTTTTTTACTAAGGAAAATTTAAGTACTGTACCTTAGTAGTGTATTCTGCCAAGTGGGCATAATGATCCCTGTTCTATGTTTATGTATATTAATTAGTGGAAAGAATAATGAAGAGATCCAAGGACATTAGTGTTATAGTGAAGCCTTCTTATAAGAATAAGGGATAGAGAGTAAACATTTATTAAATGCCTAACATGTGCAGGTACTCTGCTAAATGCTTTGTAGATATTATTTCATTTGATATTTATGACAATCCTAGAAGGGAAGTATCTTTATTATCCCCATTTTACAGTTGAGAAACTGAAGCAAGTGTGAACCTTGTCTGTGAACCCAGGTCCTCCTGACTCCAGTCTCAGCACTATCTACAGCACCATTTAGCTTCTTCTATTGTTATTGTTGTTATTATTATAAGCAGTCTGGAAAAGGTGCCAGAATTCTAAAGGTCATTGATCTAACCAGGGGTCCTCAAACTATGGCCTGCAGGCCAGATGCACAGGGCTATGAAGTTTCTTTATTTAAAGGCCCACAAAACAGAGTTTTTGTTTTTACTATAGTCCTGCCCTCCAACAGTCTGAGGGACAGTGAACTGGCCCTCTATTTAAAAAGTTTGAGGACCCTTGATAAAATATGATATGATTCGAGAATAGTTGGGAGGGTGACAAGAGATATCATCCTTGGAAGGAAAAATTTGAGGGGAAATTCTAATAGAAAACAAACTTTCTGAACTATCTCTGAACTATCAAGACTAGATATGTCTTTGAAACTAGAATATGTGATCATGGGCAAATCTTTTAACTCTTTGTACATCAATTTTCCCTTCTGTAATAGGGAGGGGAAAGAAATCATCATATCTCTCACACAGGGTTATTGTGACACTTCAAATAGTTAAAACATGGAAAACATGTTACAAACCCTAAGGTGCTATAAACATGAATTCCTATATAGTATGTTAGGGTTACAAAGGACTGCACAAAACATTCTTTCTTTCTTTACTGTGGGGAAATAAAAATGGGTCATCAAGAGAGGAAGGAAGGAAGGTTATCCGAAGTCAAAGCATCATGAACCATAGAATATCATGATTAGAAGGGATATTTGCTGTCTAATTGAATCCCCTCATTTTACAAATGAGGAAACTGTGTCTCAGAAAATTGAAGAGATTTGCCTAGTTTTTAATCAAAGTTCGTGGATGACACACCTTGTTTGTTTGTTTGTTTAATAAAACTTCATTTGGGTGGCAGGTTTGAAAAAGTGGATTTAGCGAATAAGCATGACTAAATGGTTTGGAAGGAGTAAACACTGAATAGGGAAGACAGCTACTTGAGGAGTTTAAAGAATTTTTTTTTTTTAGATTATTTGATCGTGATCTTCCCTGCAAATTTTTTCATATGAAGACAATTGGAGAATAAACACTAGTTGCTTTCCAGGATAATTGGCTGGATAGATGCCCTAGTCCTTTTATTGTCTCCCTTTCATTTGTGTTCTCTAGATCTCCTCTTGCATCCTCACTTAGTTATTGTTCCAGGATGAGAACTCTTTTTCTGGCTTTCCATGATGCCTCATTACTCCAGCTGGTTGTCTAATCTTGTGCTAGAAGAATGGCACTTAGGAGTTCTCATAGTTCTGTGCAAAACAACTTTGTCCATTCCACTGATTCTGAGCCAGGTTCTTATGCTTTGGTTTACCTGCTGAAATTTTTTCCTGCTCTTATGGACTTAGAACGAAGGATGATTCCTAGCTCTCTGGTCATCTCTTCTATAACCATGCTTTTGTGCTTCCCTTCTTTATGATTTTGGGGCAGAGAAGGGATCAATCACTTGGATCATTTAATTCAGGTGTTTCAAGCAGTTTGGCCTAGTGGAACAATCACTGATTTAGCAAACAGGAAACCTGGGCAGGGTTCCAGGCTCTGTCATTAATTTCTTAAACACTTTACCTCATTTGACCCAAGTTTCTTCATCTGTAAAATGGGAATCTGCTCTACTTAATTTATGGGATTATGAGAATGAAATGACAAATTATATGTGAAAAGGTGCTTTGGAAAAGCTGTGTAAATCAGCCCTGCTGAATGATTTCATCATATTCTTTCCCACCAGACATTGGGTAATGACAGCATAGTGGGAGAGTTTTGTAATGAACTTTGCTCGTAATTGCTAAATGCTAAATGGCTAACATTGTATGTAACCTGTTGGTTCTAGATAAATCTTTTTCTTAAAAAAAAAAAAAGACATTGAAAGTCATTCACCTGCTTGACCTTGACTCAAGTTGTTTTCAGTTGTTTCAGTCGTGACTGACTCTTCGTGACCCCATTTGGGGTTTTCTTGGCAAAGATACCAGAATGGTTTGCTATTTCCTTCTCCAGCTCGGTTTTTTACAGATGAAAGTCACCCAGCTAATAAGTGCCTGAGGTCAGATTTGAACTCATGAAGAGAAGTCTTCTTGCCTCTAGTCACTCTGTGTACTGGACCCCCAAGCTGCCATTGACTGTGATTGGAATCCTCCAAATCCAATGAGAAGACCATATACCAGTTACCTTTGTCTTCTCCTGCTTCATGAAGCTACCACCTTACTTCTCTTCTAAGAGTCTCCAAATGCATCTTCTTCTTGAGGTGTCTCCTCCAAACCATTCTGCACACAGCTGCCAGGTTGATTTTCCTGAAGACCTCATCTGAATATGTCATTGTCTTCCCAAGGAAGCTCCCGTGGCTCATCATTGACCAAATGCCAACTTTTCTGCTCGGCATTTAAAGCCCTTTACCATCTGACTCTAGGCTGTCTTGCTTGATGTATCACACTTCCCTTCATGCCCTCTACATTGCAGCCAAACTGGTCTACTTGCTGTTCTCTATGCCTGCCATTCCATTTTCTGTCTCTCAGACTTTGCACACAATCCCTGCCCATCTTGACTTCTTAGAATCTCTGACATGCTTCAAGGCTGAACTCAGATGTCACCTCCTTCAGGATACCTTTTTCCTTCACCCCTTTTGCTTAATTATTTTTTTCCTCTTATTACAACCAAGATTATTTTATATTTATTTTATATAATGTTTTGGTTTGTTCTCTGCATGTGAGATCGCTTCATTTTCACCTTTGTATCTGTCTCCCATGTCTAGCTTAGTGCCTGAAATGTTATTTTTGGTCCATATCTGTGATTTTATTGGTATAGGGAATTTCCAGTGAGAAAATTCTCTCCACCAATGCAGAGCCACAGCTGCTTTGAAATTCAGATCTTTACCTTGGAACCCCTGAGGGATTAAATGGCTTGGCCAGAAACAAACAGTATGTGTTAGAAATAAAACTTTAATCTGGGTCTTCCTGATTCAGAGGAAAAGTTAGCCTCTTGCTTGAATTAAATTTAATATAAAGACAAAATAAAATTTAGGGAAGTGACCCACTTCAGTCAGAATCTTAATCTGTCTCAGACTTCTTTCAGACAAGAAGCTCAGAAGGAGAGTGTACTTCAGCAAGAAAGGAAATGTTTCCCCCAGAGAGATTTTGCTTCAGGACCCTGACTTTAGAATCTACTAGAAAGAAGAAATTGGTTCTTTTGAAGACCTTCAATAAATCTGGATTCAGGGTATTCCTGACTTCATGGCAGAGCAACCAGTGGTCAATAAAAGTGGACTTTGAGTGTGAGTCACTGACTTGACTAGCACAAGTTTGGGAACCAGCTGTGATGAGGCTGTGTTTGAAGTCCTTGGCTTCCTGCCCCTGCATCTCTTTGACCTTCACAGCTGGGGCCACTTAACCCCGGCTTGATTTCATTCCCATTCTGGACTCTGAAGCTGTTCATAGGCAGGGAATATTAGGAGACCTACATCAGTTGCTTACTAGCTAAACGTTGAGTCAGCTGGTAGAGTTCATTTATGGAGCATCTGTTATGTGTCAGCCAAAGTTCCAGATACTGAGGATATGGTGTCAAAGGAGAAAATCCCTGCCTTCAAGGAGAACATGTTCTACTCGGGGAATATAATACGCACAAAATAATGTGTATTGTTTGCATATTATGTATGTATATTATGTTGTGTTGGACACGTGATATATATATAAGTAGAGTGAGTAAGAACAAGTTGATACAGCTCTGTATCTGTGTGGATGTATGTGCGTTCAGATCCAGGCTGTGATTTCCTTGATTCAGGGATCACTAACAACTGGTCTGCCTTCCAGTTGGAACAGGATACCCTAATTATTCAACAAGCATTAAGCATTGCTTGGTTTTCGGCATTAGGAAAGCAATCATTGCCTTCAGGAAGTCTACATTCTAGAAGTACAAGACTTTTAAGGGGCAGGATGGCTCAGGATGGGAGCTTCAGACTAAGCAGTTACTTCGGACTGGAACCTGGCAGAGTAGATCATCACACCCTTTCCTGCATTAGGTTGGATTATTGTTCCCGGAGGTGGAATATGGGTGTGGGATGGGTGTTTGATGGCAGGGAAGATGGGGAGATGTCTTCAGCAACTGGTCCCTGGAGTATCCTGGTAAATGTCTTGGGCAGAGAGGCTGAGGGGAAGACTGAATCACTTCAGTCCTTTTATACAGAACAACTTTGCTCAGGGAAAAACTCTGACATTGAATGGATTAACAATACCCCTTGGATGGAGGTAAGAGTTAGGCAAGATCTAATCTAGACCTGGTGGAGAATGGTGGACAGCAGAAGAACAGATGGCTGGACTCCTGCCCTTTTATCATCATACCACTGCTAGAAGCAGAGAAAAAGGGTTCAGAAAGGACCTACTGAGAATTTCTAGGATTTGCCCCAATCTATTAAACAGTGGTAGGAATATTTTATTCTTAGCTAGGTGGTGGTACAGCCTAGCCAAAGGGTGACAAAAGTGTTTCCTATTCCTCTTCCCCAATCATTTGATGGGAACCAACAGAGAAAAATAGCTGTTTTAAAAGCTTGACTAGATCATAGCATCGACTTGCATGGCTGATCTTTGCTGAACTGCTGTAAGTCTCCTTCCATTTTTATTCAGCAGCCTGAAGACTCAAGCAGATTGCACCTTAATCTTTAAAAGCTGTAAAAGATTCCAATAATTTCAATAGATGCAAACTGAAAGGCAGTGTATCATAATGGATGGACAGCTCACCTTGGAAACAGCAAGATGAGGATTCAAATGCAGGCTGGGGAATCTTAGGCAAATCACTTGACTTCAGGGCTGTCCTCAATTCTATGTAGTCTCTAAAACTATATAGGTGGCAGAGAAAGTGCTGACCTGCACAGGGGGAATTTTCTCATTTAGTAAAATCAGAGTTCCAGTCCTTCTCTCTCACTTGGGCCATGGATCATGCTGCAGCTCTTCCATCCAAAATGCTGTCAGGGCAAGTCCGACTGGCTTTTTGCCTCATGATAAAGTTGTGGGAAAGGAGAGTCATGGCTGGGTGGGTGGGGGGTTTAAGCTGAAATGTTAAAACAGGAAGTGTCTTCTTTAAAGGCTACTTCAGTTGGGGGAAGTCAATTTTTTTTTTTTTTAAATAACTTTTTATCGACAGAACCCGTGCCAGGGTAATTTTTTACAACATTATCCCTTGCACTCACTTCTGTTCCGATATTTCCCCTCCCTCCCTCCACCCCCTCCCCCAGATGGCAAACAGTCCTATACATGTTCAATAGGTTATAGTATATCCTAGATGCAATATATGTGTGCAGAACCGAACAGTTCTCTTGTTGCACAGGGAGAATTGAATTCAGAAGGTATAATGACCCGGGAAGAAAAACAAAAATGCAAACAGTGCATTCATTTCCCAGTGTTCTTTCTTGGGGTGTAGCTGCTTCTGTCCATCCTTGATCAATTGAAACGGAGTTAGCTCTCTTTATCGAAGAGATCCACTTCCATCAGAATACATCCTCATACAGTATCATTGTTGAAGTATATAATGATCTCCTGGTTCTGCTCATTTCACTTAGCATCAGTTCATGTAAGTCTCTCCAAGCCTCTCTGTATTCATCCTGCTAGTCATTTCTTACAGAACAATAATATTCCATAACGTTCATATACCACAGTTTACTCAACCATTTTCCAATTGATGGGCATCCATTCAGTTTCCAGCTTCTAGCCACTCCAAACAGGGCTGCCACAAATATTTTGGCACAAACAGGTCCCTTTCCCTTCTTTAGTATCTCTTTGGGGTATAAGCCCAGTAGTAACACTGCTGGATCAAAGGGTATGCACAGTTTGATAACTTTTTGAGCATAGTTCCAAATTGCTCTCCAGAATGACTGGATGTGTTCACAACTCCACCAGCAATATATCAATGTCCCTGATTTCCCACATCCCCTCCAACATTCCGCATTATCTTCCCCTATCACTCTAGCCAATCTGACAGGTGTGTAGTGGTATCTCAGAGTTGTCTTAATTTGCATTTCTCTAATTAATAATGATTTGGAGCATATTTTCATATGTCTATAAATAGCTTCAATTTCTTCGTCTGAGAATTGTCTGTTCATATCCTTTGACTATTTATCAACTGGAGAATGGTTTGAATTCTTATAAATTAAGAGTCAATTCTCTATATATTTTGGAAATGAGGCCTTTATTAGAACCTTTGACTGTAAAAATGTTTTCCCAGTTTATTGTTTCCCTTCTAATCTTGTCTGCATTAGTTTTGTTTGTACAAAAACTTTTCAATTTGATATAATCAAAATTTTCTATTTTGTGGTCAATAGTGATCTCTAGTTCTTCTTTGGTCATAAATTCCTTCCTCTTGGGGAAAGTCATCTTATCAAAAAGAACAAATAGATTGAGTCCCTGGCTGGGATGTGAATCAGATAAGCTGAAGACTCTATTTCCCCAAAGGAATAGACCTGGGGTAGCTAGATGGAGAAGTAAATAGAGCACCAGCTCTGGAATCAGGAAGACAAGAGTTCAAATACAGCTTTAGGCACTTAACACTTCCTAGCTGTGTGACCCTAGGCAAGTTATTTAATTCCAACAGCCTCAGGAAAAAAAAAAAAAAGAAAGAAAGAAGATAGGAAAAGGAAAAGGTTTGATGATAACTGAATTTGACAGCAAGCTTTTGTGTTCATCTAAGTAAGCTTAAACAGTGTGCTCAGTTTGTCCTTATGAAGCCATAAATTGAGTTTCTCCTTGGTTATCCAAGATAGGAATGAGTATGGGCAGAAGTGAGAAGGGAGATTTGCTAAGTCCCTGTAAACCCTCTTTGGGCTAGTGGGATCAGTACTTCTCATCATGCCATTTCTCTATCAATTTCCATTAAATGGGGTTGGGGGAAGTCTCACCTGGGCTGGATTTATTAAACTATACTTCCCTGATAATAAATTTTAATTTTACAACCCCCATATTTAGGGTTAAGATCCCATATAAGTTGCAAATAACAGTTTAAGAAGCTGGGGTCTAGTGAATACCTTGTAAGAAACTTCGTTTCTCATCGTAAATCAGTACCTTTGCTTATTTGTTTGTTTTTAATAGTATTTTGTTTTTCCCAAATACATGCAAAACTAGTTTTCAATATTGACCTTTGCAAAACCTTATGTTCCAAGTGTTTCTCCCCCACACCTCTTCCCCAAGACAGGAAGCAATCTGATATAAATTAAACATGTGTAATTCCTCTAATAATATTTCCATATTATGCTGTGCAAGAAAAATCAGAGCAAAAGCGAAAAAATAAACAAGAAAACAAATAACAGAGCAAACAACAACAACAAAAGGTAAAAATACTATACTTTGATCCATATTTGGTCTTCATAGTTCTCTCTCTGTATGCTGATGGCACTTTCCACCCCAATTATATTTGAATTGCCTTAAATCATCTCACTGTTGAAAAGAGCCAATTCCATCACAGTTGATCATCACATAATTTTGTTGTTACTGCAGCATTTTCTTTACAACCTAGAATCTTGAAGAAATGTCTCAGGAATTGGGAATCAGTTCTTGTCCAGGTCAATTTTAATTTCCTTTTCACTTTTTCCAATTAATAAACATTCATTTTTTCCTTTCTCAATGAAAAAAAAGTCCCTTAATTTTACAAAGTACTCCATACTTTTCACATGTTTACCTGTGCAGTGTTTCTAAAGAGCCAACTATGTAGTATTTGTCCTTAAGAAGCATGTGATGGGATTGGAAAACCACACAGAAAGTTACATAGTAGTAAAAGGCAGCCAAGGAATAGTGATTGGAAATGTGCTTTCATTAATATAGGGAACTTCCAGATAAGACAACTCCTTCTCCCAATGCAGGTCAGTACTCTGTAAGATCTTATTTGAGAATTGCCTAAATCCATGATTTGGCTAGGATAACCTAGCCTGTATTTGCCAGAGAAGGAATCTGAACCTAGATTTTCCATGTTCAGAGACCAGCTCTCTTTAACACTTTAAAAGAGGAAGGGATAATGCAGGGTAGCATGATTGGGGAAGGTTGTATTAAGGAGGCAAGATTTGGCTGTGGAGGGGGGAGCAGTCCAGTCTAAGGAAATAGCATAGGGAACTAGGTCTGAGGACATTGCCATAGCATGGCAACAAGATTAACCTAGCTCTCTTCCGAGATCAGTTGATTCTTAAAATAGGGGTTTGTGTGCTGAGGTAAAAGCTTCAAGTTGGACAATATTGATAGTTAGGTTTGGACCAGCGGGATGGAATCAGTTTGTGAAGAGCTTTAAATGCCAGAAAGGGGAGAGTTTAGACTTCATCCTGAGGGTAAAATTTATAAACAAAGGAATGACATAATTCTGAGCAGATGAATAAAAGAGACCTGTTACACTAGTGTATCAATCACCTTATCCATCTATTACTGTGTGTTAGTTCATATGGAATTAGTGTAAGCATTCTTGTCTGAAAAGTTTATAATATAATTAAGGAGATGACATAAGTCTCTGAAAAGTTATATCACAATACATTAATTAAGATGATGAAAATGAACAAATTAACAATTTAATGCAATAATAAAAGAAATCTCATGAGATTGTATATACATGATTGGTTGCCATGAAGTAGTGTAAGGGGATTGCATGATGTCAGTGGAGTGGAAAGGAGAGGACTGTTTCACAAGAAACACTTTGAAAGAAGAAACGATGGCTTGTTGATTGATTTGGATGTAAAGGATGAGCCAAGATGACTCTAGGCTTCTGAGCTTGGGAGAACAGAGAGAGCCATTGTCAGAAATAAGGAAGCTGTGGGGAATGGGAGGGCAAGGCAAGAGAAAAGAGCTGGACATGATTGGGGATCATCCGATATTAAATATCCAGGATTCACTTAGCAGGGACAGGATCACCTCCCTAGAGAAGGGACCATCCTCATTTTACAGATGAGGAAATTGAGAGCATAAGAGACATTAAATGATGTGTTTAAGGTCATAAAGGTGGGATCAAACCTCTGACTCCGTAGTCATTCACTTCTCCTTCCACTGACTTGAACTCTGAGAAGCAGTAAGGACTGAAGATATAAATGTAGGAACATGATAGTGTCTGACTTGAACTCTGAGGAGCAGTAAGGACTGAAGATATAAATGTAGGAATCATGATAGTGTTATTGACAGAATGGGGGTGCCAAAAAGTAGTAGTTAGTATCTGAGGCTGAATTTATACTCAGGTATTCCTGAAACTAAGTCTAGCACTCTAGCCATCTAGATGCATCTTCTAAATGCTTGTATTGATCTGTACTAATTGAGGGAGTTTCTCAAATCACAAATCTGGATATCATTATAGTCGTTACAAAGAGAAATTTTATATAGAAGGACCTTGAAAATTAACAAAGCTCTCTTGTGCATATAATCTCATTTGAGTCATTTGTGTAGAAGTAATTAAAGCTATGAGAGCACAGAAAATCTCTAGAGAAGGGACTATAAAAAGAAAAATGTAGAGAGCTAAGAATTAATCCATAAGGAATTCCCACTCGGGGTGTGGGTAGAAGAGAGAGATAGTAAAAACAGAGAGGGAGAGAGAACCAAGATCCTGGAGTGTACTTTGAGAATATGAGGATAATAATAGCACGTACAGTAGAGAGTTGTAGCTATAGAACTACGGAAATGTTCTAAACTGGAGTCCTTTTGTCAAAATCAATCATTTGACAGATGAGGAAGCTGAGGCCCAGGGAGATTAAGTGATTTGCCCAATACAGACAGGAAGCAATAGGAGCCAAATATTTCTTCATTTTTCCTCTTAGGAATTTAGGTTCTTCCCTGAAGGGGCTCTCATTCTTGAACTGTGTGAATAACAAAATATCTTGTCCTTTTAAAAATTTAATTAATTTTTTTTGTGGTTATTACAAATGTAGCTCTGTTCAATTACTACTCTGACTCCAAGTGATATAGAAATGACCCTGACATCTCAAAAATTATGCCAGGGGGAAAGCAACTTGTTTCCTGGCTGAGTTGGTTTGATAGAAGTTCATATCCTAAAGATTTCCTACCAAATCCTTCTTCCCTGCCTCCCTCCTTTCTTCTTTCCTTCATTTCTTTTCCTTTCTGTCTTCTTTCTCTTTTTTCCTTCCTCCCTTCTTCCCTCGTTTTCTTTTCTTTCCTTCTTTCTTCTCTCTCTCTCTCTCTCTCTTCTCTCTCTCTCTCTCTCTCTCTCTCTTTCTTTCTCCCTTTCTTCCTCCCTCCTTTCTTTCTTTCTTCCTCCCTCCTTTCTTCCCTCCTTTTTTCCTTCCCTCCCTCCCTCCCTTCCTTCCAACATAGATAGCTATGTAGTGTAACTTGAGACAGAAGATACCATTTATCATTCTATTAGAATCTTTGAGCTTCTATCATCTTAACATTTAATATTATGTTATTTCAATATTTAAAGTACCTGTTGATTGCCTTTAGGATGCCTCTCAAAGAGCTATGTGTTTCTATCATATATGCATAGTATCTACAAGTTTGTTCTAACTAAATAAATAGACAAAGCTTTTATCAGCGTTCTTCCCTGGCTCTTCTCAGACTGATTGTTTAGATATAGTTAAAATCCTGTGGCTCCACAGTGTAATGGAATGTCCAAGAATTTAAGCAGTGTTTTCTGCAGGCCCAAAGAGTCTTGGGGCTCAAAGGGTTAATTAGACCCATGAGACCGAGCCAGGAGAGCTAGGGGCCAGTTGAGGGCAGCAGAGATCTGTAAGTTGAAGCTCAGATGGAGGGCCTAAATCCTATCAGGTATAGACTTGGAGAAGGCAGATAGTTAAAAGTCATTCTTGCAAAGAAGGGAATCCTGAAATCTGCTTTCTCCTACCTTATTCTCCTGTTTTTCTCTCATAGCTTCTTTCTTATCATAGGACATATACTCTAGTTCAAGCCTTCATCACCTCTTAGACTATTGCAGTAGCTTTCCAATTGGTCTTTGTTCTACCCTTTATCTAGCCAATCCATTCTCCACATCACTGTCAGATTGCTACATCACAATCTCTACATCAGATTGCTACTTCCTATACATAAATCTCACCATGTCATACACTATATTTTATAAGTTAAAATAAAAACTCTTCAGTCTAGCATTCAAAACCCATCATGGTCTAACTCCCAACTCTATTTCCAGTCATTTCATATTGGTCCCTTTCCTTTACTTTCCATTCCAGTCAAAATAGTAGTTAATCATTCGTAATATTCCTCATGCCTTTGTACAAGTTGTCCTTCGTATTTGAAAGTATTCCCTCCACTTCTTCATAGAACCCCTTGCTTCCTTCAAAGCCATATACCATCAACTGCAGCAAGAAAGTCTTCCATTGATATTCTGAATCTTGAAATAACAACATGAATACATATGGAGGTGTATAACCATGTGTATAGGATTTTTCTTATAATGGATTCTCTAACAGAATGTACACTCCTCAAAAATAGCAACTGCTTCAGTTTTTGTCCAGTACTTAGAACACTTTGCATAGCAAATATTTTAATACATTTGTTGAACTGAACGATAAAGTTTGGAAACCAAGAGTAGAAAGGTCAGATATAGAATCAAGAAAAACCCTGAAGGGAGGATCAGGGAGGCTGTCGTGGAGAAACCCAAAAAGACAAT
The DNA here is from genome assembly GCF_016432865.1 of Antechinus flavipes. NCBI lineage: Eukaryota > Metazoa > Chordata > Mammalia > Dasyuromorphia > Dasyuridae > Antechinus > Antechinus flavipes. The sequence continues at coordinate 319,463,288 of NC_067400.1, read as the reverse complement.
TTTTCTTTGATAGGGGGTGGATCCACGGTTCTATCATGCTGCCATGTTTTAAGGAACTCCTGCCAATTTCTGGATCTCACCCACTCTGACTGAGCCTGTAATACTGACATAACCCCAAATTCAAGGTAACTGGAGGATTAGCATGAAAAACAAAAGGTTTTTTGTTGTTGAGACATGTATAGGCATGAGAAATTTAGCTTGGACTTCTTTTATTTTTCCTCATAGTCTGAAAATTCTGAAATTATGAATTTCCTATAGTACACATGTGATTTGTGTATCTATATATTGCATAATCATTAAAGATATAAGCTTATTATATACAGCAAAAAAATTTCAAAAATTCATAATTGTTTTTGTTTTACTCCTTCAAAGAAAGGGAAATTTCTTTCTTTGATTAACAAAGTAAGTTAGTTGTTTTATTTTTTTAACATGACATTTCCTGATGTGAATTTTATCAATCTTGATATCCACAGTAATATTTAAGAAATGCAAATTCACCTTTCAGTTCCCAAAAGCTAAATGCCTCTTACTTTTTAAAAATAAGAGCTTTTTATTTTTCAAAATACAAGATAGTTTTCAAAATTCACCCTTACAAAACTTTGTATTCCATGTTTTTCTCCCTCCCTCTTCCTTCCCCCTTCCCTAGACAGCAAGCAACCCAATATATATTAAACATGTGGAATTCTTCTAAATATATTTCCACATTTGTCATATTGTTTAAGAAAAATAAAATCAAAAGGGAAAAAGAAACACACAAAAAAGCAAGCAAACAATATGTGAAAATGCTATGTTTTGATTCACATTTAGTCTCCATAGTTCTATTTCAGGATGAGGTTGGCGTTTTCCATCCCAAGTCTATTAGAATTGCCTTGAACAATCTCATTGTTGAAAAGAGCCAAGTCCATCACATCACATTTGATCATCACATAATCTTATTGTTGCTGTGTACAATGTTCACTTTGTTCTAGTCCTTTCACTTAGCATCAGTTCATTTAAGTCTTTGTAGAATGCTTACTTTTTTTTTTTTTTAAGTTTTATTTATGCTTTTTCTTTTTACATCATGGTCATTTCCAAATATAACCTCTGTTTTCCCCATCACTTTAAGTCTTGCTTTAAGTCACCTTTATAACTACCAAGCTTTTAGGGGAGAAAAGAGAAACAAAAAGAGAAACACAATTAAGAGTTATTTCAACCACATCTGGCTATATTTCCATAGCCCATTATGGCTTCAATGTAAGAAAGGAAGTATATGTCTTTTAAATGTCTTTTACTTAAATCAATGAATCATTGGCCTTAAGAACAGAATTGTAAAAACTGAAGTTTCTCAAATTTGATCCAAACGTCTCTGAAGCTTCTCTTAAGCCCAATAATATTTGTAAGTATAATTTACACTTTAGGAGCTAATTATGTACTGCTGATTATTCTGTTTTTTATTCATAGTTCTTGTCTCTGCCAATTACATCATAAGTACTTTGAAGGCAGGGGCTATGTTTAAGATTTTATTATCCTTAATGTCTACTGTAGTGCTTGTCACATAGGCATTCAAACAAATGTAGAACAGTTAATAAATTCATCAGTTCACCATCTTGCTTTTTTTTCTCCTTAATGTAGAGCATCAACAAGACTTATACTTACAGTTATCACATATGAAGTTAGTGGTAGGGTTGTGGAACTGGATTTGGAGTCAGAAAGACCTGAATTCAAATTTTGCCTCACCCTTGGCAAGTCATTCATCTTCCCCCGACTCAAATTCATAATTTCTAAAATAGTTATAATAATAATAATAATAAGCATAACCTATCTCACTGAATGATTGTGAGAATCAAATGTGATAACATATGTAAGGTGTTTGTAAGCCTTAAAACAGCATGTAAACATTAACTGCTATTATTATTATATTGTTGGATACATTTAATGTTGTATTAATTTTCTCCATGGTTGAATTTCATGTGATTCTGTATGAGATTTTCCCTTACTGTCCTCCTGCACTTGGCCATTATGATACAACCTACCATTCATCCCCTAATGGATGGAAGGTCATGGAGAGAAAGTCCTTACAGCAGGAGGATTATCTCTGTGTCTCCCTTCATTAGGATATAAACTCCTTGAGATTAGGGACTATCCTGGTTTTTGCATTGTATCCTCACTACTTAGGGCACAGAGGAAGTGTTTAATAAATTTTGTGTTCATTGATTGATCAGGACTTTGATACTTGGTAGGAGTTTATAATTCTAGCATTGAGAATCCCCCAGGAAGTCCTGGTGGTGAGATGGAGAGACTTGGAGTCAAGGGAACTGTATTCTAATTCTGAGCCTGCTATTTATGTCCCTGGATAAAAATCTCTTTGGAATTTCTTTTATCCTCACCTCTCACATGAAGGGGCTGGATTAGATGAACCCTAAGATATCTTCTAGGAGACGCCACAGTGCACAGAGTGCTGAACCTCGAGCCAGGAAGACTTATGTTACTGAGTTCAAATCCGACTACGTACCATGTACCAGCTGTGTGATCCTGGACAAATCACCTAATCCCATTTGCCTCAGTTTCCTCATCATTTAAAATGAGCTGGAGAAGGAAATAGCAAACCATTCCAGTATCTCTGCCAAGAAAATCCTAAATGGGGTCACAAAGAGCTGGACATGCTGTAAAATGACTGAACAACAACAAGCTATCTTATAGCCTAAATCTTGTAGCCCTATTACCCAGATTTATATTTCTTAATCTCTAGAAAATCAGGATTAGATAACTTTTCCTACTAATCTTCAAATGTCATGTACCATTTAATACAGTTGTACTTAGATATTTCTACTTGCATTCAAAGCCTGACTCTTATCTGACTGTATGAGCCTGACCAAGACACTAACCTTTTTTAGCTTCCAATTTCCCTATATGTGAAATGGAGACAATAATAGTGCTTAATTCAGAAAAACATTTCTAGTATCAAATGAGAAGACATCCTGTAAAATATTTTGCAAACCTTCAAGTATCTTATAAAAGCTATTGTTATTATTATTAATGCATCACTAATTATACATATCTCATTTTAAATGGAGTTTAGAAATTATAGAAATACCCTACATTCATGTAACTCTTTATTATTTTCATCTTTGTTTCATTTGCTTCCTACACCAATCTCAGGAGTGGTACAAGTGTTACGTACAATTTACAAATGAGGAACACATTGCTTGTCTTAGAGAGGGTGTCACTTACCCAAAGTCACATGTACTAGATTTACTCTTCCAGCAGTAGCCTTATGGAGTCAAATTGGACAAATCTCTGGCCCAGTGTTCTTGCATTGTGCTGGTCTTTCTCTGTGCCTTTGCTCACACTATCCCCCACACCTGGAATGGACTCTTCCCCAACTCCCTCCTTATCTATGCATCTCCATCTACCTTACTCTTCCTTCAAGGCTGAATTCATTTTCTACCTTCTCCATAAAGCCTTCTGTTATCTTTGTCATCTCCCTTCATAGTCTTCTCCACCCCAGTAAAAGTGTCCTGTCACTCAAATTCTTCAGTGTATCTTTTATGGACTTCTCCTTTGCCCTTAGGGCTGGAAAGAACCTTTATCATTTAGGCCACACCCTTCTTTTTATAGAAGGGGAAATTTATTGCATTTTCTTTTTCATTGTAGTTATTCATGTACTTTTATTTCCCTTGTGAGTTTTCTTTGAGAGCGGCTTCTCCACTTTCATTTCACCAGTTCTTTGTAAAGGGCTTTTATCAGACTGGTATGCTGAGAGTAGACTGGCTTTAAAAGCAGAGAATTTGAGTTTTTATCCCAGGTCTTAGATTCATGTATTTGAGTAATACTTAGAGTGTCCCAATGTAGACACTCCTTTCCTAAATTTGACTCATTTTATCTCAAGGATTTATCATTCCTAAGTCTAGGAGCATATTTATATCTGTTAGTAATCTCTCTCTGCTCATAGTTTCTGCTGTTTATGGACATCTGTGCTTGCTTAGGATTACAGGCCACTGTTGAATTTGTGATTTCTGGGCAGCATCACAGTATCTTCTCTTGCTTTAGAGTAGGAATTCTTTACCTGAGGTGCTTAAAATTTAAAAAAAATTTGTAGTTCAATAACTTTTGATATAATTGCCTTTGCAATCCTATGTATTTAATTTTGTACATTTTAAAATATTATTCTGGGGCAGCTAAATGGCACAGTAGATAGAGCACCAGCCCTGAAGTCAGGAGGATCTGAATTTAAATCTGGTCTCAGACACTTAACACTTCCTAGCTGTGTGACCCTGGGCAAGCCCCTTAACCCTATTGCCTGAGAAGCCCATAGTTTTGTGTGCTATGATTCATTAGGGACCTTACTCTATTCCAATCAGTATTAATCAGTTTGACATTTTATATGTCATATAGGAATAATTAGAGAAGATGGGTTTTCACACTGGGCTTCAAACTTTAATCCAACATTTAACACTTGTTTACAGTTATGAAGCTCACTTGTATAGCCATAATAATGCTGACAAAGATATCTCCATTCTGTGTTACTCAAATTCCACACAAACTCAGTATGGGAATTTTTAATTCCAACAACTTAGTTTTGTACCTCCAGACCATCCTTTCTTGCCCAAGATGAGCAGGTAACCATGTTGTAACCATCTTATGATCACTTGGTCACTAGAGATGACTCTTGCCTTATCCTTTCTAATTTTTGTCCCTCAAGAGCAAGATCTAGCAACCAGTGAGATTCTGTAGTTTCTCGTGCCTCTTTTGCATAGTTGGGTATTAAATCCCATATAAAGAAAGAACTGGGGACCAGGGGGTATCTCAGATGGTGAAGAAGATCTGAGGTCCATTTCATTATAAGAGATCATGGATCCTTAAATAAAATGGCATTGGCTCAGAAATCTGCATCATTTTAAACTTTTCTGAAGAGGATCTATGTCCCATAAGATGGTTAAAAGCCCTACTCGAAAGAGATTCCAACATTTTCTCAAATCTTTATCTTCACTAGTATTAATCATACAAACAAGGACGTGGCAACCCCCAGATTTTCTTGTATGTAAAGGAGGGATCAAATGGTAGGAGGGAAGGGAACAATGGGGACCAAAGGAACAGTTCATTTGGATAGGAAGGAAGCCAGTGGTTTGCCTTCTTACTTGCAGCAGCTGAATCAGTTTTTCCTTTCTTTAACTTCTTCCCCTTGTGAGAAGGAAGGAGAAACAAAACTCCAAGGGGTTGGGCAGTCAATGAGAGCTGCTCCCTGCATGGTAAGGGGAAAAGTAGATGCTGGGTAAGGGACCTACATTATCTCACCAAGCATCCTTCAGGTCTCCACAGTATTTCTGGCACTTCCCCAGTCCAGTCCCTATTTCCAAAAACAATAACCTAGCAGAGTCTCTTATCAAAGACCTGAGCACTGCTTAACTCTGCCTGCTTGAGCAATCCAAAGATGGAGAATGAACCTGCCCCCTTCTCTTCTAGCATCTCTCCCCAAGCCACCCAGAACACAGCTTTAGAAATCAGGTTCAGACATCACTAGCTGGTGACCTCTGGGAGAGCATCTGCTTGAGCCTCTTGTCCACAATTGGCAATTCAGGAGCTACATTATTTTGTGTCTTCCAGATGGGAGAACTGGAAGCAAAGTGATCAGGGGCAGATTTTAGGTAAATTTGACAAACTTCTTATTAGACACATCCAAAAATGAAATGGGTCACTCTGGTCATCACTAGGAATGTTTTAGTTGGAGGCTGATTCAGCAGTTGTCGGGGATGCTGTAGTTAGAATTCTTTTTCTGGAAAGATATTTCCAATTAGATTATATGCAAAGCCCTTTTTGCTCTGAAAATCCAATGGGAAAGAGTAATGGATGTGAAGTCAGAATATTTAAGTTCTAGTTCTAGTTTGGTACCTTGGGACCAAGGGATTTAACCTCTGTGGGCCTTAGTTTCTTTACCCATAAAATAAGGAGGTTGAACTCAAATTCTGAGTTCCTTCCTAACTCCCAAACTATGAGTCTATATATCCTTTGATCCCATGAATTCTTTGAAATAAATTAGGAGTCAGGAGACTTAACTTCTGGAGTTTGGCTCAGTGCTTAGCTATTTGTGTACATTTGTGACAATCAAGAGGGCAATGAGAGGGTTGGATTGTTGAACATAGTTTTAGGCTTGAAGGAAATTTAGAGGTCATCTAGTAACATTCATATGAAATTATTTCCATTTCTAGTTTCCTACAAGTATAAAATAGTTTAAATGCAATTAATTTTTAAATGGTATTTTTTCCCAATAACACGTAAAAACAATTTAAAAAATTTTTTACTTAACCATAAGCATCTTTGTATCAAATATATACATATAGAATTTGGTGTAGCAATGCATTAGTGAATCTTTGGTTCAAGTAATTTCTTGTAACAATATACTGTGGGATACAAATAAAGTCAGATCCATATTTAACATGTATAGGACTGCTTGCCATCTGGGGAAGGGGGTGAAGAGAGGGAGGGGAAAAGTCGGAACAGAAGTGAGTGCAAGGGAAAATGTTGTAAAAAAATTATCAGGCATGGGTTCTGTCAATAAAAAGTTATATATATATATATATATATATATATATATATATATATATATATAACAACAACAAATAAAGTCAGATCTAATCAGGTGGAAAAATATTAAGTGTTCATGGGTAGGCTGAGCGAATATAATAAAAATGATAATACTACCTAAATTAATCTACTTAGTGCCATACCAATCTAACTCCCAAGAAATTATTTTACAGATCTAGAAGAAATAGTAACAATGTTCATCTGGAAGAACAAAAGGTTAAAAATTTCAAGGGAATTAATGAAAAAATGCTAATGAAGGTGGCCTAGCTGTGCCAGATCTAAAACTATAATATAAGGCAGTGGAGATCAAAACCATTTGGTACTGGCCAAGAAATAGAGTAATTGATCAATGGAATAGGTTTACAGAACAAAATAGTCAATAATTATAGTGATCTAGTATTTGACAAACCCAAAGACCCCAGATTTTTGGATAATAACTTACCATTTGACAAAAACTGTTGGGAAAAATGGAAACTAGTATGGAAGAAATTAGGGCTCTACTCATACCTAACATCACATACCAAGATAAGATCTAAATAGGTTCATGATTTATACATAAAGAGTGATATTATACTGTAACGTATTTAACATGTAAAGGACTGCTTGCCATCTGGGGGAGGCGGTGGAGGGAGGGAGGGGAAAAATCAGAACAGAAGTGAATGCAAGGGATAATGCTGTAAAAAATTACCCTGGCATGGGTTCTGTCAATAAAAAGTTATTTTTAAAAAAAAGAGTGATATTATAAGCAAATTAGAAGAACATGTGATAATTTGTCTCTCAGATTTGTGGAGGAGGAAGGAATTTGTTTTCAAAGAAGAACTGCAACTCATAATTGAACACCAGATAAATAATTTTGATTATATTAAGTTAAAAGGTTTTTGTATAAACAAAACGAATGCAGTCAAGATCAGAAGGGAAACAATAAATTGAAAAATCATTTTTATATTTAAGGGTTCTGATAAAGGCCTCATTTCTAAAATATATATAAAATTGACTCAAATTTATAATAGTTCAAGCCATTCTCCAATTAATGAATGGTCAAAGGATATGAACAGACTATTTTCAGATGAAGAAACTAAAACTATTTCTAATCATATGAGAAGGAACTCTAAATCACTATCGATCAGAGAAGTGCAAACTAAGAGAACTCTGAGATACCACACACCTCTCAGAGTGGCTAAGATAACAGGAAAAGATAATGCGGAATGTTGGAGGGGATGTGGGAAAAGTGGGACACTGATACATTGTTGGTGGAATTGTATACGCATCCAACCATTCTGGAGAATGATTTAGAATTATGCTCAAAAAGTTAACAAACCGTGCAGACCCTTTGATCCAGCAGTGTTTCTATTGGGCTTATATTCCAAAGAGATTTTAAGGAAGGGAAAGGGACCTGTGTGTGCGCCAAAATGTTTGTGACCAGAAACTGGAAACTAAGTGGATGCCCATCAATTGGAGAATGGTTGAGTAAACTGTGGTATGTGAATGTTATGGAATATTATTGTTCTGTAAGAAATGACCAGCAGGATGAATACAAAGAGGCTTAGAGAGACTTACATGAACTGATGCTGAGTGAAATGAGCAGAACCAGGAGATCATTGTGCACAGCAACAGCAAGATTATATGACAATCAGTTCTGATGAACATGACTCTTTCCAATAATGAGATGATTGATGCCAGTTCCAATGATCTTGTCATGAAGAGAGCCATCTACACCCAGAGAGAGGAATGTAGCAACTGAATGTGGATCACAACATGAACATTCTCACTCTATTTGTTGTTGTCACTTGCATTTTGTTTTCTTACTCATTTACTTTTTTTTATTTGATTTATGTGTGTGTGTGTGGAGTGTACAGCAAGGAAATTATATAAATGTTTATAGAAAAAAACCCACAATATATTGTGGAATTTTTTCCTCTTTCATTTTACAAGTGAATTTATCTCATTCACATTCATAGTTATGATTATTAATTGTGTATTTCTTTCCATATTTTCTTTTTCTTCTCTTTACCCCTGACCCATCTTTTCTTTTTAATACATGTACAATCATGTTCAACATATTTCCATATTAGTCATTATGTAAAAGAAGATTCAGAACAAAAGGGAAAATATAAAAGTAAAAAAAAAATAAAAGTGGGAAAAGTATGCTTTGATCTGTATTCAGACTTCATAGTTCTTTCTAGGAATGTAAATAGCTTTTTCCATCATGAGTCCCTTGGAATTATTTTGGATCATTACAATACTGAGAAAAGCTAATTCTGTCATAGTTGATCATCAACAATGTTGTTACTGTATATAATGTCCTCCTGGTTCTGCTCACTTCACTCAGCATCAATTCATATAAATTTTATAAAGAAAATTATTAATATTTATTTAAAAAATTTTAGCTCTAAATTTTTCTTCCTCTCTCCCTTCTCTCCCCTCTTCCCTTCCTAAAAGGGCAAACAATTTGATGTAGGTTTTATATGCACAATCATGTACAATATATTTTCATATTAGTCTTAAATGCAATTTAAACAAGTGTTTGAGCAAAGATTTTAAATGGTTTCATTACAACCATTATTGGTTATCTTCTTAGACCCTTCAATCTGGAGCAAAGTAGTTTTATGGACTCAATGTGTGCTTAGGTGCTTTTTTAGGGAATTAAGACAAAGGGCTATAGTCTTGAGGTATATATAGTCAAAGAAGACAAATCTAGACTTCTGGTAGTAGCCAAGAAGATTGGTTTCTTGTTGTAAGATTACTGGTTTTATGTGAAAATATGACTGCTGAGATGCTGTGGCACAAGGGAAAGAATAATGGATAAAGACTCTGAAGGTCTGAATTCAAATCTTGGCCCTCCTATTTACTACCTGACTTAGAATGAGTCATTTAACATCTCTGGGTCTCAGTCTCCTCCTCTGTAAAATGAAGGTGCTGGATTGACTGGGCTTTGAAGTTGTATCTTGTTTTATATCTACTGTGACATTTACCCCCTTCATCCCTTCGCTCTGACCCTTACCCTGACCTTGTGTGATATGAATGGAAAGACTTCTTACTGCACTTTGAGTCAGCAAGACCCAGTAGGTTCAGAGACTTACTAGTTGTGTTACCTGGGCAAGTCCCTTGGTCTTCATTTGGAAATTGAGGTCAAGGTTATACTTGATAGCTTCAACTTTTCTAGCTTTACATCTATGATACTTTGGCAAAGGGGTCCTCAAACTACGGCCAGTGGTCCAGATGCAGCAGCTGAGGACGTTTATCCCCCTCATCCAGGGCTATGGAGTTTCTTTATTTAAAGGCCCACAAAACAAAGTTTTTGTTTGTACTATAGTGGGGCCCTCCAACAGTCTGAGGGACAGTGAACTGGCCCCCTATTTAAAAAGTTTGAAGATCTCTGAATTAACCTGGGATCAGTCACTGAATGTCTTTAATACTCATTTTCCTCATCTGCATAATACTTATATGCTCTAAGTTGTTTTGACAAAGTATTTAGCAGAAACAAACATAATGCAAATGCAAAGGTTGTTGTGGGTTTTGTTTTTTTTTTTTTTTTTTTTTTATGGAGGTTGTAGAGACAAAGTGGTTACCTTTGTTGAAAATGGATGATAATGAAAGCTAATTCATACCAGTATGATTACAAGTAGTTCCATTAAGACTTCCCTGTCTTCTTCTTTTCCTCTTCCTCTTCCTCCTTCTTCCTTTTCCTCTTCTTCTTTCTCTTCTTTTTCTCCTCCTCCTCTTCCTCCTCCTCCTCCTCCTTCTTCTCTTCCCCTCTTCCTTTTCCTCTTTCCCTCTTCTTTCTCCCCCTTCATCCTCTTTCTCTTTCCTCTCCTCTTTCTCCTCCTCCTCCTTTTTCTTCTTCTTCCTCTTCTCTTCTTTCTCCCTCTGCTTCCACATTCTTTTACCTATTCTTTTTTCTTCTCCTCTTCCTCTCCTCCTCCTCCTCCTTAGTCTTCTTTTTTTTCTGTCTCTTCCTCTGTTCCTCCCTCATTCCTTTCTTCTCCCTCCTTCCCTTTCCCGTTGTCTCCCTCCCTCCTTCTTTCTCTCTCGTTCTCTCTCTCTCTCCTTCCTTTTTTCTCTCTGTCTCTGTCTCTCCCCCTCCTCTTTCTCTCTGTTTTCTCTGTTTCTCTTTCGCTCTCTCTTTATCCCCCCTCCTTCCTTTCCCTCCTACTGGAGTCTTCAGTTCCTCTCTAAGAAATGTACAGTGTATTAACACTAGTCCTTTAAAATCTTGGAAGGACAAAAGCAGCTCATAGAATAGGAGAAAGGAGGGTCACAGAAGGATAAGGATGGGAGGAAGAGAAGGAAAATATGGTTGTCTATTAAATGTAAATTATTTGGTATCCCTACCTTTCAACTCCATGCCTGGGAAACCTGACAGGCATCTGAAAAATGAGCCTGGCTCTGAGTTGGAGCCAGTAAGGAAAGGAAAATCAAATCTGGATCCTGATTTAAAAGGCATTAGGCAGAGGAGAGCCAGGCACCTGAACATACTTTCCACAGCATGTCATGCTGGATTGCATCATCCATCTAGTCTGTGGAGAGAAGCTTTGTGCTAGAGAGACAATTTTACCATCATGAAGCCCCACAGGCCTGGGTATCCTAAAGGGCAGAGACCTCTATAACTCTGGTCTGGACCAAGGGAATAGGAGACCTCTCTGGGGAGTGAAGGAAGAGGAAACAGAAGAAGTATGTTATTTCTAGAAGGCTAGAGAAGACAGAAGGGATGATAATGTGGCACCTGTCAGAGTGTGAACCATGTAGGTCTTGGTAACTATAATTTTAGGAATGATTGTTGGACTTGAAAGGTGGGTGCAAATGTCACATCCAACACTTATTTATTATGTCACCATAGGCAAGTCCCTTGATGCTCAGTTTCTTCATCTGTAAAAAGGTGGATAATCCTACCTATAGGACATAGCTTCTCAGGGTTGGCATGAGGATCAGAAAAGATGATGCATCTGAAGTTCTTTGCAACTTATGAAAGCCCTAAAAAATGAACAAGTCTGAGGCACTTTTTGTTTTTAATACAAGAAATGACAAAACATTATCCATAAAACAAACTATAGCAGCCAGGTAGGTGGGGAAGGCTGAGGACTTACCTCTGGTTTCCTTTTAATGAACCATCCATCACTAAGCATTTATTAAATGCTCGCTATGTACCAGATATTGCCTGAGACAAAGACAGAAAAGATATGACAAAAATGAAATAGTTTATGCCCATGAGGAACTGACATTCTATTGTAAAATGCAACAAGCTAAATGTTGTTTAACTATAATGACCAAGTTTGGTCCCAAAGAAAATGCACTTTCTTCTTTTCATTGGAGAAATAGGGGGTCATAGGTGCAGAATAATGTATATGCTGTTTGCTGAAGTTAATTTTTAAAAAAATAAAACTATTACAAAGGAAAATTTCCTGGGCAAGGGAGTGTTGAGGGAATACATTTGTATAGGAATGTATCATAAGAACAAAAGACACGAACAAACTGAAAAACAAACAAACAAATTAGCCAAATCTCAGACTTCAAGGTCTAGGCTGATAGGACAGTTCTGTCCCCACCCCTTATCTCACCCCAATACTCTTTCTTTTCTGATTTGTTTTGGGTAAGGTGTCAGGCTAGGAAGTACTGATGGAGGTGCCCTCCAGTGTCTTCAGCCCTCAGTTGATGATCATTTCCATGTCTAAGTAAGATTTTAATGCAGCCATAACTGGGGGAGTGGGTGAGGGCAATGGTGGTAATAATTATTTGAACAGCACTTAATGGCCTGAGGGTTCTCTCAAAGGAAGTCCTCAAAAGGCAGTGGCCCAGAGGCGCCTCTCGATTCCTTCTATGTTATTTTGGACAGTCATATGTCTTCGAAGCATATTGCCTTCATTAGTAGTAGGCAGCAACAGAGTGTTGGACCTGAATACAGGAAAACCTGAGGTGAAATATATTCTTATAAATTTATTAGCTGTCTGACTCTGGACAAGTCTCTTAACTCTTGTCTACCTCAGTTTCCTAACTTATAAAATTAGAGTAATAATAGAGCATTTATCTTCCACAGTTATTGTAAGGGTCAAATGAGATGACCCAAGTAAAGTACTTTGAAAACCTTCAAAGTGTTATTTAAATGCTAGCTATTAATTTATTACTGGCCATTATCATTGTAGTCATTGTCAAAGTAGTAGTAGTAGTAGGAGGAGTGAAACTACTACTAGTAGTTGAAATAGTAGTAGTAGTGGTAGTCATAGTAGAAGTAGTAGTATTAGAAGTAGTAGTTGTCATAGTAGTTGTCATCATTGTAATAGTAGTAGGAGCAGCAACAGTAGTAGTAGTAGTAGTCGTAATATTAGTAGTAGTTATAATTGTCATAGTAGTAGTTATAATTGTTAGTATAGTAGTAGTTATAGAAATAGTAATAATAATAGTAGTAAAACTAGTAGTAGTTATAATTGTCATTTTAGTAGTAGTTGTAGTTGTTGTTGTAGAAATAGTAATAATAGTGGTAGTAAAACTAGTAGTCATAGTTGTCATTGTAGTAGTAGTAGTTATAGTTGTAGAAATAGTAATAATAGTGGTAGTAAAACTAGTAGTATAGTTGTCATTGTAGTAGTAGTTGTAGTTGTAGAAATAGAAATAGTAATAATAGTGGCAGTAAAACTAGTAGTATAGTTGTCTTTGTAGTAGTAGTCGTAGTTGCAGTTGTAGAAATAGTAATAATAGTGGTAGTAAAACTAATAGTAGTAGTCATAGTGGTCATCATTGTAGTAGCAGCAGCAGCATTAGTAGTGGTACCAGCAGCAGCAGCACCAGTCTTAGCACTAGCACCAGCAGTAATGTCTAGATCGGTACATAATGTTTGTGTTGTCCTGGTTCTTTGCTCCTGAGGGTAGAGGGGGGAAGATACAGAAAAGCAGGACTGTGTCCTTGCCCTTTGAAAATTCCTGTTTTAATTGAGACAAGAGGACAAACAAACAGAAAACAGAGATGGGGACACATACAGGAGGTACATAGACATATAAGATGCATAATCAGTGTCAGCTTCTCAGTCATCAGGGCATATCTGTATGGGAGGGATGCTGACATGATTATTGGCTGAGGGAGGTTTAGGGAAGGGTCTGTGAGGAAAGTGAACTTTAATATGAAGTCTGCTAGAATTGGGAAGCCTGCCTGCCACACTTCTCTGTAGTTCATGCTTGCCTCTATTCCACTTTGGTTCTTCTACCTTGTTGTCTTCCCTCTCTCTGTGTTCAAACTTTACTCTTTTTGTTGTTTAGCCATTCATTGATTTATTCATTTTCCAGACTGGCTCTCCCATCAATGCCTGTCATGGGCTTGATCTTTACACTGATTGTCACAGAAAAGCCCTCCTTCGGGTGAGGGTTTGCTCACCATCTTGGTGCTGGACTTAGTGTGAGCCCAGTCATCCCAACTTACTGAAGCTCAAAACTTCTTCACTCAAGTGCTCCACCAGTCTCCCAAGTAGTGGTGTTTGCAGGCACTGGCCACCATTCCTGGCCGTTCAGCCTGTCAGAATCTCAGACTCTATGAGTTAAACGTCAATGAATGTGCAGGTCAACCCTTATCCAAGTAGGAATCACCTCTATATTGTTCTGAAAGAATGATAATGCGGCCACCTCCAAACGTCTCCATCAATGAGGAGCTCACTGTATTCTTGGACAGCCTGGTCTACTTTTGGACACATATAAGAATGAATTTCCTTCTATCAAATTAGCCTCTCTTTATCTCTGCTGCACATTGCTCCTGGTTCCTGCTGCTTTTCTAGTGGACTTAAAGTATTCATATTCTCTTCTTGTTCTATCTGTCCTCCTGCCCTTGGTTCTTTATGGTCCAGAACCTTGATATCCATCAGACATCTTTGATACTACTGGACTTCTGTTTTTAAGCTTTTGTATAAGATCCACAGGATTACTAAGTAGAAAGACAGTAGTGGTCAATTAAATTAATCTCCTTATTTTGCTGATAAATGTTCTGAAGCCCAGAGAAAGTGAGGGGTGCCCAAGATTGCCTGGTTAGGTGTTCAGAACAGTGTTAGGACTCTAACCTTCCTCCAACTCCAAATTAAGTTCTCATTCCCCCAAACCACATTCTCCCTCCTGGTCTGCTCATTGTGATGCAGTATGTCAGAAAAGGATTAATAAATCATTCAGAAATTTTTTACTTAATGTAAATAGTATGTCCTCAGCCAGCTGCTATGAGGGACAAAGCCCTCCAGGATTCCTCCATGGCATCATGGGTAGATTTCTCATTGGAACGTTATTAAAGTTTTCCACTTGCCTCCCAGTCCCAACTGCCAGGAAGTTTGAGAGGTGATACAGAAGACAATGTCTGTGACAACTCCACATTTCCAGAGCATCATCAGGCCTCTGAAAGAGTGGCACATGGGAAGGAAGAAGGCTAAACTTTGGGGAAATGAGGGTAATGAAAAAGACCTCAACTTTAAAGAAGAAAAAACCTGAAGGGCAGCAGGATTTGCCCAATCTCAGTTTCTTAATCTGTAAAATGAAAATGATAGTGAAAGTTTTGGTGCACCAGGGTGATTCTCTTTGACTCTCTTGGTCTGTAGACGATAGAACAGGGAAATGGAAATCATTTTCTTTAGCAACAAAGGATAGTAATTTCTATTTGTCCTGCAAATTGTATAGCCTAGAATAAACTACTTTTAAAAATGATAAATTCCATAAACACAATTATTGTATAAAATATGATATAACTGTGGGAGAAATTGATTAGGACCAAACCATGTCTTGACAAGAATGTTAAGAGAATGATAGTCATTTAAAAACCTTGGTTTTCAAGGATGACTGTAAAGAATTGGGAGGGAAGGGAGCAGTGAATGGAGAGAGAGAGTTTGAATCTGGCCGTGGCATCTAAGCAATGTATAGGACAAATAAACTTTTAGTTCTAGAAGGAGAGACTGAAAAATGATTGAGATATTTAGCTTGAGGGAAAGAAAGAACCAAGTACTTATTAAGTATCTGTAATGTATCTGACTTATTCTAAGTGCTTTACAAATCCTTAAATTAAACAGAGGATCAAGTGAGATATTTGAATAGTATTTTATTTTTCCAAGTACATGAAAAGATAGTTTTCTACATTCACCTTTACAAAACCTTATGTTTCAGATTTTTCTCTCACTTCTCCTCCTCCCCCCTTCCCAAGGCAGCAAGCAATCCCATATAGGTTAAACATGTGCAATTCTTCTAAACATATTTCCATATTCGTCATGCTGCACAAGAAAAATCAGATCAAAAGGGGGAAAAACCACTTGAAAGAAACAAACAAACAAACATCCACCAACAAAAAAGTGAAAATATTATGCTTTGATCCACATTCAGTCTCCATTGCTCTCTCTCTGGATGTGAAAGGCTCTCTCTATTACAAGTCTTTAGAATTGTCTTAGATCACCTTGTTATTGAAAAGAGCCAAGTTCATCACACACACAATGAGATATTTGTTAAGTACTTAGCATAGTTCTTGGTAAATAGTAGACACTATATAAATGCTCAGTCTCTCTCCTCAACAACCCATAGGAGGTGGGTGCTATTATTATTCCCATTTTATAGTTGAGGAAACTGAAACAGACTAAAATGACTGACTGAAGATCACAAAGAGAGGGAACATCTGAGCCTAGATTTGAACTAGGTTTTTCTGACTTTCAGTGCAGTGTCCTATTCACTGAGCCACCTCATAGGGCAGCTGCCATGTCTTTTCTCCCCAGAAGATTTTAAACATAAGAGAAAGCATTATTTATCTTGTTCCCACAGCAGTGACTATGACTCAAGAGAGGTACCCAGGGATGATGTAGTGTGGGAGGGAGAACCCTAATTTAGGAGTCTTGCATCCAGATTTTAGTCTTGCTTTGCCTCTAACTTTGGGCGAGTGGGGTAGTCTTTCTGGCTTTCAGGTATTTAAAAAAATTAGGACTGGATTCAAAAGCTTTCTTAGGTCCCTTCCAGGCCACTGATCTGTGATGAATCCACTCTAAAAAGTCAGTGGCAAAGCAGTATGCAGCCTCCACAGTGAGGATGTTCCCCATTTCTACATCAGGTCATTTAAATACTCTAAAGGCATTCAGACTGAGCCTCGGGACCCATCCTTTTGGGATTCTGACTTAAGCTGCTTCCAGTCTGAGAGCTGAAGCCAAGTGGAACCCAGGACTAGGCCGTGGTCTCTCCCATCCCCAGCTGAGGTGGCAGGGGCTTTGGCAAGGTCCTCTTCATGCAGAGCTCAGGGTGGACAGTCTATGAGACAGCTCTGGGGCATGGAAAAGGAAACTGAGACTGAACATCAGCCTGCTCCCCAGCTGTTTCCAATGAAGCTCCCCTTCTGAGGTTGCTGGCCGACCTCTGGAAAGATCTGAACTAACCTCACATAATGTTTTCCATCCAACCCATAATTAAGTAATATTCTTTTAACTCATGTTCTGACCATGAAATTCCTTTTCTGTCACTTCTCTTGAGTTCCCTTCCTAACAAGATGCAGGGAGCTCAGGCAGGGTGGGGGGCTCCTCATAGGGGTCTTTGAAACCAGTGCTACCTCCTTCCCTTAATTTTGGGAGCCTTTCCTTCTCTGTCTCTGTGTCTGTCTCTGTCTCTCCCATTTTTTTTTTGTGGGGGAGGCAATTGGGATTAAATGACTTGTTTAAGGTCGAAAAGCTGAACTTGGATCTTCCTGATTTGAGATGTTCTATCCACTACATCACCTAGCTGTTCCTTTTTCTTTTTTCATATGTTCCTCAGGCAGGAAGGATTTCAGAGAAAAGTTAGAACTTGATGACCTAGTGGAAGGAGGGGAGAAATGGGATTGGTTGAGGAGAAGATAGAATTTTACCTTGAAATGTCAGCATTTTCTTTTTTGAAAAAAAATTAATATTTTCCCCTAATTATATGTAAAAAACAATTTAAAAAAAATTTTGTGTTCCAGATTCTCTCTTTCCCTCTCTCCATGTGAAGAAGATAGGCAATTTGTTATAGGTTATACATATGTTAGAAATGACAAATTTTCTTTTTTTTTTTTTTAAGTAAGTTTTTATTGATAGAACCCATGCCATGGTAATTTTTGCAGCATTATCTCTTGCACTCACTTCTGTTCCAATTTTTCCCCTTCCTCCCTCCACCCCTTCCCCCAGATGGAAAGCAGTCCTTTACATGTTGAATAGGTTACAGTATATCCTAGATACAATATATGTTTGCAGAACTGAACAGTTTTCTTGTTGCACAGGGAGAATTGGATTCAGAAGGTAGAAATAACCCGGGAAGAAAAACAAAAATGCAAGCAGTTTATATTCAGAAATGACAAATTTTCACAAAGACCTTCCCAGGTCTTTTTTGCCATTGGGGGAGTGGAGGTGGTAGACTCCAATTTCATTGTTTTCTCATCATAGAGCACTAATTTAGTATTTCCACTGAAACAAGGATAGGGTATCAAAATAGATAGAGAGAAAGCTGATCTTGGAGCCAAGAAGACCTGAGTTCAAGTGCTCTCTCTGACAGGCTGCAATTCTATGAGCAAATCACTTAACTTTTCAGTGTTCGAGACCAAAACTACTTCCTTTTTTTTTTTTAAATAACTTTTTATTGACAGAACCCAATGCCAGCGTAATTTTTTACAACATTATCCCTTGCACTCACTTCTGTTCTGACTTTTCCCTTCCCTCCCTCCACCCTCTCCCCCAGATGGCAAGCAGTCCTATACATGTTAAATATGCCACAACATATCCTAGATATAGTAGGTAGAAATAACCCGGGAAGGAAAACAAAAATGCAAGCAGTTTATATTCATTTCCCAGTGTTCTTTCTTTGGGTGTAGCTGCTTCTGTCCATCCTTGATCAATTGAAACTGAGTTAGATCTTCTCTTTATCGAAGAGATCCATTTCCATCAGAATACATCCTCAAACAGTATTGTTGTTGAGGTATATAATGATCTCCTGGTTCTGCTCATTTCACTTAGCATCAGTTCATGTAAGTCTCTCCAATCCTCTTTGTATTCATCCTGCTGGTCATTCCTTACAGAACAATAATATTCTATAACATTCACAATTTACCCAGCCATTCTCCAATTGATGAGCATCCATTCATTTTCCATAGACCAAAACTTCTTAAACTATAAGTCATGACCTCATATAGGGTCACGTAATGGGAGGCGGGGGGGAGGGGGGGAAAGAAGGGGGAATCCACAAAAAATTCGGCAATAGTAAAAATTATTTTGCATCAAGATTTAATAAATAAGCAATTCATCTCATTAGTACACAAATTTGCTTTCATCTTTAATAAATAATAAAATTATTTATATTTACACCAAATTATTCTTTTAAAATAAATTTCTTTATATTTATTATCACTAAATATTTGATTTCTGTACCTATTTTATTTACCTATGTTTCCAGGATCACAAATAGAAAAAGTTTAAGAAGTCCTGGATTAGACAATATTCTAATGCTGTTAAACTATAGAGCTCATTCACTTAGAGGTAAGAAAGCCTATGCTGTGAGGATCTCACGTCTTTGCAGTTAATAAACCTTGATTACTATGTGTTCTCAGCACTCTCCTGAGACTCTGAGCTTACAAAGAAAGGCAAAAGACAGAGTCTACTCACAGTCGAATAGGTGCAACAACATGCCAACAGTCACGTGCATACAAGCTAGAGAGGGTATAAATAGGAAGTAATCAGCATAGGAGAAATACTAGAATTAAGAGGGTTTTGGAAAAGGTTTCATGTAGAAGGTAGGATTTAAGAAGTGGTAACTTATACAGGCTGTTTCCTGATCTAACAATTCCTTATACCAGGGAAATCACAGATCCATTTCCTATTCTTAATATTGCAACTGGTATGGATCCTGCCATGGAAAATTTGTAGCAGAATGGGAAACACATCGATCTTTCACTTGTTGTGAAAGTGATCCCATTTGGGGTTTTCCTGGCAAAGATACTGGAGCAGTTTGCCATTTCCTTTTCCAGCTCATTTTATATATGAGGAAACTGAGATAAACAGAGTGAGATGACTTTTCGAGGTCTTGCCTTTAAACTTAGATTGCCTTCCATTTCTTCCCAGAGCCTGTCACCCAGGAGTCCTCAATCCTCTCACCTTGTCCCCCTCCCACACACCCCTTCCTTCCAAGCTGTTGCCAGCCAAGGCCTGCTGATTTTACTGTATAATACCTCTCCTACCTGCCCCCTTCCTTCCTCAGACACTGCCTCCACCCTGATATACCTGGTTTATTGCTGTGGCCTACTTTAAGAGGAGGTCTGCCTGCCTCCAGTCTCCCCCCAATGCCTTCTCCATTTTTCTCAAAGTGCAAGACTGACTTAGTCCCTCCCTACTAAACAAACTCCAGTGGCTCCCAAGGGCCTTCAGGACAAAATACAAAGTTCTCTGTTTGGCATTCCAAGCCTTTCGTAATCTTGCTTCCTTTCCAGTCGTCTTACACCTTACTCTGACAGATACTTTTTTTTTAATTAAGCTTTTTACTTTCAAAACATTTGCATGGACAGTTCTTCAACATTAATCCTTGTAAAACTGTGCGTTCCAATTTTCCCTTTCCTTCCCCCACCTTCTCCCCCAGATGGCAAGTAATTCAGTAGGCATATACTTTTCAATTCAGTGACACTGGCGTCCAAACTGTTCTATCAACAAGACACCATTTCTCAGTTGAGGGCATTTTTCTCTGGCTGCTCCTCATGCCTGCCTCTCCTTCCTTCAACTACTGATTTCCTTGGTTTCCTTTAAGTTCTAACAAAATTCTACTTTCTGTAGGAAGGCTTCTCCATCCCACTTAATGCCTTCTCTCTGTTAATTGTTTCTCTTTATCCTGTCTCTAGCTTGTTTTTCCTATTTGCTTGCATGTTGTTTCCCCCATTAGATTGTAAACTCTTTGAGATCGGGGACTGTCCTTTGCCACTTGTTAAGTACCCTCAGTTCTTCCCATAGTGCCTGGCCCAGAATAGACACTTAATAAATGGTTTTTGAGTGATTGTTTGCTCTGCTGATTTGATGAGTATTTCATCTGTGAATTCTCCTCAGAAACTGATAATAAGAAAAGTTCAGTGGGATAGGACCCTTTTCACCATTGCAGTAGAAGCTTCCCTGGGTTTTTAATTCACTGTTAACCAACATATGATACGCTTGTTCAGACACTTGTTAAATAATTCAGTTAAGTAGTGAGTACTCTCTATGTGATCAGTGCTCCAACGACCACTAAGGAAAGTACAGTAGACACTGAAGGAAGTACAAAAGAACACCCAAAGTTCTTGCTCCCCTGTAGTTTTACAGAGACAAGTTCATCAAATAGATAACAACTGAAGATGCTTCATGTCTGGATGCCAAAAAGAGTGTTCTAAAGGAATACAGATAAGGGACAAATAAAGAGAGCCTGAAGCATTTGAGGAAGGCCTCTGGGAAGATATGGAAGACAATCTAGGTTTAAAGATTCAGTGAAAGTTAGATACCATAAGATACAAACCTCCATATTAGAAATATAGAGACAGCTAAATAGTATAGTGACCAGAGCAATGGACCTGAGCTCTCATGTTGTGTCAGACACTTACTTGCTGTGTGATGCTTGGCAAGTCACTTAACAACTGCCTCAGCTCCCTCATCTGTACAATGGGTATAATAAAAGCACTTCCAGCATTGTTGTAAGGAGCAAATGGTTTTATATACATATGTGTGTGTATATATATATACATATTTGTATCTATATATGTATATTATGTATCCTTATATTGATAGATAGATGATATAAAATATACACTGTAGCCAGTTCCAGTGGTCTTGAATGAAAATAGCCATCTGCACCCAGAGAGAGGACTGTGGGGACTGAGTGTGGATCACAATATAGTATTTTCACTTTTTTGTTGTTTGCTTTCATTTTGTTTTCTTAGTTTTTTCCTTTCTGACCTGATTTTTCTTGTGCAGCATGATAATTGTGGAAATATGTATAGAAGAAGTGCACATGTCTAACGTATACTGGATTATTTACCATCTAGGAGAGGGGGTGAGGAGAAGGTAGGGAGGAAAAAAAATTGGAATCCAAGGTTTTGCAAGGACGAATGTTGAAAACTATGCATATGTTTTGAAAACAAAATGCTTTAAATAAAAATTTTTTTCAAAAAAATACACACTGTAAACCTTAAAGTTCTATATAAATGCTAGTTCTCATTATTATTCAGTCCATGTCATGAATTGCCTGTTGGGCATTTCCCATTGGATATCTTGTAAGCATCTCATTCATCATCTACAAAACAGAATTTATCATCTTTCCTGGAAAGCCTATTCCTCTTTTGAACTTCTTTATTACTCTCTGGGCTACCACCAGTCTCCCAGGTGGTGATATTCTCAACTCACTTTCCTTCATCCCACCTATCCAGTCTGTCAGTAGATCTGTCAGTAGATAGCTCAACGACATCTTTTGTATGCATCCCCTTCTTCCTACTCACTGTGTTCACTTTCCCTCTTTGCTGATCATAGAATTAACTCATCTTTGGTTTCCCTTTGATCTTCTACTACATTCTCTACTCAACTGATTAAGTGATTTTCCTAAAATCAAGTCACCTCCCTCCTCAATAAATTCTAGTCACTCAATTTTATTTCTATCTTTAGGATATCTATCATCTTTAGGATCAAGTGTAAACTTCTTTGAAACTGACAGCTCTTTGTATCTTAGCCCTTCCTACTTTTTGGTCTCCATTGCTTCTTTCTGTGCCTCAGTTTTATGGACATTGCCCAAGTTCTTATGTTTTGGGGGTGTACACAGATTACTTCAGAGATTTGTTCTCAGCAAAATTCCCTAAGGAAAAATCCAAGAAAGAAGACTGATGTGTTTTAATTGCAATGGGCAAGGGACCATGAGCCACTGTCTTAAGCAGCTGAAGGGCACTAGTGGAGGGACTATGCAACTGGGTCTAGACTGAAGTGAATTTGGACTTTTCACCTCACCCATCCTCTCTTTCCTGGCATGCCCAACATTTCTTCTGGCAGACCTGACAGAGGCAGCCCTATGAGTTCAGGGAAAGTTGAATGCCAGCATAGTACAGCTGCTTTTTCATTTTGCTCTTCAAATAAATGAAGGGGAAAAATCACTGCATTTGGAAAGGGTACCCTGACCCTGGGACCAGCTGCAAAGACCATAAACCCCAAGTGACAGATTTTGGAGTAAACACTTCACACAGCATCCTACCCTCACCAGCAAGATGGGGTAGCCTAGAAATTAGTGAGAAAGAATTTAGTCCAAAGGATATTTGTGATTTTCTTATGTTTTTCTGCCTCCTGTGTTTTAAAAAAAAAAATCTCCATCTAGGGTTGTAATGGAGGATCTATCTTAGCAAGAATTGTGGTGGCTGAAAAATTTAGAAATTTTAACAATAATTTCCAGGAACTTTGTGGGTAATGTGTGAATCACAAGGAAAGGATCTGTGGTTTTCTATGCAAAGGTTAACTATCTCTTAAAATTTTATTTTATTTTTTGACAGATGCTGGAGGGCTGTGGGAAAAGGTACATTAATGCACTGTTGGTGGAATTACGAACTGATCTAGCCATTCTGGAAAATATTTTGGAACTATGAACCCAAAGCTATTAAACTGTACACATTCCCCCCAAAGAGATCAGAGAAAGAGGAGAAGGACTTATATGTACAAAGATATTTGTAGTAGCTCTTTTTGTGGTGTCAAAGAATTTGAAACTGAGGCGGCATCTTTCAACTTGGGAATGGCTGAAAAAATTATGATATATGAATGTGTTGGAATACTATTGTACTCTAAGAAATGATGAAGGAGATTGTTTTAGAGAAACCTAGGAAGACTTACATGAACCAATGTAAAATTAAATGAGCAAAATCAGGAGAATAATTTTATACAATAAGAATAATATTAAAAAGACAAATAATTTGAAAAGTTTTAGAAACTGTGATGAACCATAATTTCAGAGGACTTATGAATAAACATGTTACTTATCTTCAGATAGATTGATTATGGACGTAGGAGTGCAGATTGAGACGTGTGTATATGTTTGTGTAGGTGTGTATATGAAATGGTTAATTTGGTGATTTGTTTTGCTTGATTGCATGTTTATAACAGAAATATTTTTTTCTTCTTGCTTTCTCAATGTAGAGAAAAAGGTGGGAGGGAAAAAGCTTGGAACTGAAAATATAGTAAAAATTAATTTTTAAAAATAAATTATTTAATACATTTTTGTTTATCAATTAGGGAAAATCCACTTAATATCCTTTCAGACACTCCTTTTCCCCCTCCCTTATGCCCATCAAAAAACAAAACATGTAACAAATATTCTCTCAGACAAAACAAGTTTTCCATTGGCCATATTCTGCCCCCCCTCCCCAAAATCTCGTTCTGCATGCTAAGTTAGTGCCTCTCCATCAAGAGAGGAGTAGTATGCTTCATCTTGAGTGCTGTGGAATTGCTTGTATTGCATTGATCAAATCTCTTAAATCTTTCTAAGTTATTTCTCTTTGCACTGTTGTTGTATAAATTGTTCTAGTTCTGCACCAGTCCTTATAATTCTTTCTAGATATTTCTCACACCATCTGCTTTGTTTCTTAAAACATAATATTCCATTACATTCATATGCCATTATTTATTCAGTCTTTTTCTAATTATTGGGGTACCCCTTAATTTTCAATTCTTTCTCACTACAAAAAAAAAGCTGTAATAAATATTTTTGTCTATAAGAATCCTTTTCATCTTTTTTTGATCTCTTTGGGACATAGGTCTAGTTGTATCAATGAGTCAAAGGGTATCAGAATTTTGGTGACTTTTAGAGCATAATTCCACATTGCTTTCTGGAATGGCTAGACCAATTTACAGCTCCACATTAATGTTCCTATTTTCTCACAGTTCCTTCAGCAATTATCATTTTCCTTTTCCTGCCAACTTTACCAATCTGATGACTATAAGATAGAACTAAAAGTTGTTTCATTTTGCTTCTCTTCTAATTATTAGTGATTCAGGAACTTTTTTTTATTTGGGGATCAGTATCTTGTATTTCTTCCTCTGAAAACTGACTTCATATTCTTTTACAGTTTATCAATTGGGAAATGACTCTGAAGGTTGGTCATTGAAAAATGCAATTTAATCAGTGGGTAGGATTTCTAACATCCTACCTTAAGTTGGCCTTTTTTTCTTAAATTTGTCATCCAGAAGTGATATATATCATATATCCATATATGATTTATTCAGAACCTTGCTCTTGAAGTAGCTTTTTAAAATTTTTTATTTTCTTTAATTGTTAGTTTCCATTGAGTTTTTAGTCCATTATCCTAGAAATTTCTTTCCCCTTACCCCACAATCTTAATTTAAAAGATTCATTGTTACTGCTGTCATTTACAAATTTAATTGATGATTTAAAAAAAAAATCCCAGTCATTTCTCAACATTTTACCAATGTCATCCTTCATCAGTGGATCATCTCTTATAAAAAAGAAGATTAAAGAAAACTATACCTCTGTATTCATCACTTAAGCCCCAAAGTCCCTTACCTCTCCACTGGGAGGAAGGATGTATATTTTACAGGACCTCACAGTTGGTCATTACAGATAAAATAAATCAAAGGATCATTATTTCTTGGAGATTTCGCTCAGGTCCTACATGGAATATCCATGATCATGGGAATTTTGGAAGGAGGTGACCACATAGGTATCAGTAACACTGGCAATTTGTCTTTTATCACAACTAAGTGGTACCAAGGGTAGAGTGCTGGGTCTGGAATTGACAAGACGTAAATTCAAATTCAGGCTCAGATGCTTTCTAACTATGTGATTCTGGGCAAGTGACTTACCTTCCATCTGCCCAAGTTTTCTCAACTGTAAAATGGGGGTAATTATAAGCACCTATCATTCAGGGTTATCATGAGGATCAAAATGAGATAATATTTGTAAAGTGCTTAGCTTACTACCTGTAAGTATTTAATGAATGTTTGTTTCTTTCCTTTGTCGCTGTCCTAAGTTGGAGAAAATGCATCTTTGCTGCCAAGGGTCTCTTTGAATGGTCAAAAGTCTGAAGGATTGATGAATAGATTCTCAAGGCTACTTACCTTACCCCCACATGAAGATTAGAATCAGATATGTAAAAATTTGTTGATTTTTCTGTTTTCAAGGGGGCCATATCAATGTTTTCCAGGGCTTAATGCTCTGTAAGGAATTCATCCTGGTGATAATTTCCTTCCTAATAGGCATTTGACAGTCAAATGCCTCAACAGCCTGGTCCCTTTTCATCTTCCTGGTCTTTTTTACACCTTACTCACCTCTATACTGGGCAATTCTGTAAATCACACAAAACTCTCCATCCCTTAACTCAAGACATTTTTACTACCTGTCCCTGATTACTGGAATTCTCTCCTTCACTTCTGCCTTTGCAAAGGAATCATTACATTTATGGAGATCAGGGACTAACAAACAAAACTGGTCTTTTAAAAAAAATGTCTATTCTGTTTTTCCACAAGGAAGACTGCTCGATTCCTTTCAAATCCAAATGAAATCCTACATTCTACAAGACATCTTTCCTAATCTTCCTTAATATTAGTGTCTTCCTTCTATGATGATTTCCAAATTATACTGTCATAGTCACAATATCTCCCATTTGATTATGAGCTCTTTGAGAATAGGGACCATCTTTTGCTTTTCTTTGTATCTCCAGCACTTAGCATAGTGCCTGGTACATATTAAGCACCTAATATATGTTCACCAACTGACTGACACATTATGATACTGCCTTCATTTCCTATGACCAAGAAACCAATCTGATTTATAGCACTTGGAATTGGAGTGAGCTAAATCTCATAATCTCATAATAATCTAATATAATTAATTTACTTTTTTGTTCTCACAAAAACAACCTAATTAAACAACAGAATAGACTTTTTAAAGACCAGATTAATTTGTTAGGCCCCACATACCATAAATGAACTTTATTCCTTGTGGAGACTGTGTCTCTCCTCAATCATTAGCGGCTCACTAAAGAAGATGGCTTTCCCCTCCCCAATACAGCAAGCAATCTGATATAGGTTAAATATGTGTAATTCTTTTAAGCATATTTCCATATTTATTATATCGTGCAAGTAAAATCAGATCGAAATGAAAAAAATCATGAGACAGAAAAAGCAAACAAAAAAAGGTGAAAATACTATTCTTTGATCCACATTCAGTCTCCATAGTTCTCTCTGGTTTTGGATGATATTTTCTATCCCAAGTCTATTGGAATTGCCTTGTTTCACTGCATTGTTGAGAAGAGTCAAATCCATCACAGGGATCCAATCCTTCTTTAATTCCTATTATAAAAGAAAGGAGTGATATAGCTGTATTACGGTTCATAGAAAATCCATACAATTTAAAAGCATTTTAAAAATTCTTACTCTAGCTTTGTTGGGATATATGGGCTTGCTATTGAAAGCACTTGGTGAAAGCATCCAGTAAATATGCTCTTCTCAGCAACACATTCACTTCTTCTTTGGATGGTGTAGGCAAATCAGAGCCATGAAAGCCAACCAGGACTTGCCAGTGGAGGGAGGGCCATATTGAAAAAGTAGAAGCAACTTAGAACAATTTGGGTAGTTTCTAAGTGGGAGATAGTAGAAAATGTTACCTTTTTCATCTATCAGCAAACACTTATTAAGTGCTTATTATCTACTTGGCACATACCCAGTCAGTAGGCAAAAAAGTCAAGGGGAAAATGTGCAATCCCTCCAAAAGTTTTAGGATCATTTCACCCTGAGCCAGAAGGTAATTTTCATTCAAATAGGAGTGAATGTCCCTGTCAAGTAATGATGATTGCCAAGGGATTAGGAAATATGGCCGGGAATGGGGACAAAACACAGGAAAGAAACTGTCTCAAAGCAACAGATGAGTTGCAAACAAGGGGATTATAAACCCTTAGTCTTTGCTTCAAGATATCCTTTTGCAGATGTTTTGGAACAGAGACATCCTTTGACACCTTCTGATTGTGGTGGCTGGCTTTCTGCTTTTGGTTGCTGTCTTCAGACTTGACAGTTTTTATTCTTGTGCTGGCTGTTCTTGTTGTTGATCTGGGGATCTTAACCCTGGTTTAAAGCACTAGCTTTACTCAACACTGCTTTTCTTAATCCCTCCTTTTTTTCTTTTTAAAGCTTTTTTATAAGAGGATCTTTATTTCAAAGTAATAGCAATAACATAAGTATAAACTTTTCTCACCAGCTTCTAGAGGTTGAGGCACATTTCCATCACACTTCCATCTTTGGGGAGAGAAAATTCAAACCTAATTCAGTCCCTATATAACATTGATCACTACCCTGTGAATCCTTCTCTTAGATTCCAATGTCTGTGCTTCTAAGATCAATCTTGACATTCACCCTTTTCTCCTTATGACATAAGTGTTGAACCCAGTCTTTCCAGTGCCAGTTTCATTCTCCTAAATTTCAAGACCTACCAGTTTATAATCTTCAATCTCTTAGTCTAAAACTGAAAAACAAATTCCAAAGCAAACCAAGAGCAGAACAGTCACTGAGGGAAGAAGAAGATATTGCTCCCTCTTTAAAATGTTCATATACCACCCATTTAATAATGTGTTCTATAATTTTGCCAAGAACAGAAGTCAAGATGATTGGTCTGTAGTTCATATACTCTGCCATGTCTTTTTTTTAAATATTAAGACAATCTTTGTACATCTTTAGCACCTCTCCCATTCTCTGTGATAGCTCAAAAAATCAGTGACATTGAGCAATTTTATCTTTTATATTTCTCATGACAGAAGTAGATCATTCAAGTTTGGTAGTTTAAACTCACTTTACAACTACTAGTTGTTTTTGCGTCTATCTTTTTGCCTCCTGAGTTTAAACTCCCTTTTAACTACTTTTTGTTCTGTCCTTAGTGCAAAGAGAATTATTCCTGGAAGAAAAAACAGAAATAAAAATTGAACTAGTTTAAACTTTTCCCTACCATCTGTGATTAAAATGCCATTCATCCTGAGATCCTTTCTTTGATTTTCTTCTTTTCCTGGATGTAGCTTTTTTGTCTATTTTGTTGCTTTGAGTATCTATCACCAGCTTTACTCATTCTGAGCTTTTGAGTCATTCTTGGAATGACTGACTACCTTTGTATAATTTTGAGCTATTGGATTAAAAGACAGGTTAGAACTAGTTTGTGAAGGGCTTTGAACACTAGACAAAGATTTAGAAGTCTTTATTTGTAAGTAGTAAGAAGCTATTGAAAAGATTTAAGCAGAATAAGGCCCTGGTTCATTAAGTTTAATTGGGTAGTATTATATTGATTGGAATGGGGATAATTTAAGAGCAGAGATATCAGGTTTTTTTTTTTTTATTAGACCTTTTTATTTTTCAGAACATATGCGTGGACAATTCTTTATCATTAGCCCTTGCAAAACCTTGAGTTCCAATTTTCCCTCCCTTTCCCCACACTCTCCCCTAGATGGCAAGTAGTTCAATCTATGTTAAACATGGTAGAAATATATGTTAAATCCAATGTATACAAATATTTATACAATTATTGTGCTGCACAAGAAAAATCAAATGAAACCAGTGAAAAATAAAGAAGAAGAAGAAGATGATGATGATGATGATGATGATGATGATGATGATGATGTAAGCAAGCAACAATGAAAAGAATGAAAACGCTATGTTGTGGTCCACCCTCAGCTCCCATGGTCCATTCTCTGGTGTAGATGGCTCTCTTCATCACTGAACAATTAGAATTGGTTTGAATCAAGAGATATCAGTTAAGCTGTTTTTTGCCTAGGTAAAAGGCAAGAAGACCCTACACTAAGGTAGTGACAGTGGTGATAAAATATAGCCATTATTAATAGAAAGTATTTGCTTAATGTTGGAATTTATTCAGTCAGTCAATCAACAAACATTTATAAAGTAACTACTGTGTCTTTGGAATTGTACTAAAACACTACAGATTAAAAAAAAAAAAGGCCAAAAGCTGTCTCTGCTCTCAAGGAGCTTACAATACAATGGGGGAGAAAACATGCTAATAAATATAAATAAATATATGCACAACTATATTGCAGGATAAATAGAAAATAATTAACAGAGGGAGAGGTTGGAAAAAATTTTCCTGTAAAAGATGAGGTTTTAGTTGTCTTTGTTTTTTGTAGCTGTTAAAAACAAATCATCAATACACAAAATTTAGGATGTGGATACATTTGTAAATGTTTCCTTCCTTCTTTCCTTCCTTCTTTCCTTCCTTTCTTCCTTCTCAAAGAGATATTTACTGAGAAGATGTAGTAAATGCAGCAGTTATAAAGCATCTTCCTTTAATACTTAGAGCACACATTCCTCCTTATATTACTTTGGTCCCTGGGGAGAATGGGCTCAACCTTAAACCAGTTAATATTAAAAAAAAAAAAAAAACAAACCAACTCCCCACAAGTTCACTCTTGAAAACAGTATAACCCGTGAGTGAGCTGATATTGATCCTTCTTGGCCCTCTATAATTCACTGCTAAAATGGAATCAAATAGGCCATTCAGGACTTAGCTCTTCACCTTGCACAAATTCTGCATCCACTACATCTGGTGACTCTGCTTGCTGACCTTTTGAAGCACATGATATCACAGACTAGCTCAATACTCCTTCAACTAAGATTGGGAAAGAACATAAAAGGCCTGAGAAATAGATTATAGCCCCATGTTGGAAGCCTGGGGGGGAGGAGGGAGAGTAAATAAAGGCCCAAGTCTTGGCTCTTTCTTTCACCTGGAGACTTACCCATCCTTCTCATCTGGACACATCCCAAAACAAAAAAGATTTGTGGGACTTTTAAAATGATTGTTTGATTATCTTAACGTACTCTCTCCTCACCTCTGCTTCTTAAAATCCCTAGCTTATTTCAAAGATATCTAAGAGGTTCAGCAGAAAGAGTGCTAAATATGGAATTAGGAAAACCTGAATCTGACATCATTTAACTTCCATGAATCACATTATCCTCATCTGTAAAATGGGGGAAATGATAGTAATTATCTCACTAGGTTGTTGTAATGATTACATGACATAATATATGTACAGAGCTCTTTAGGGAAGGGGAATAAGCATTTATTAAGTACCAGCTTTGTTCTAGGCGCTGAGATAAATGCTTTTGCAGATTTCTTATTTGTTCTTTGTAAATCTGAAAAGCTACCACTATTAATACCATCATTGTTAATGCTCAGCTTACGTGTCATCTCTTTCCTGACTGTTACCCCTAGCTGTTGCTTCCATCCCTTTGGGAATTTTTTTCTGTATTTACTTTGTATCTGTTTTACATATTGTTTTGTATATATGTGATTTCCCTCAACACAATGTAAACTCATTAAAATCTTTTACCTCTAGCAGTCAGTACTAAGACACTAATAATCAGTAATTGTTGATTGAGCAATCAAGTTGATTTAGTATATTTTTAAGAGATTAGAAGAGGAATTGGTCATAGATTTAGATCTTGATGATTCCTTATAAATCACTTGATCTAACCCCTCCATCATACAATGAATAAGATGGTAAGACCTGCTTTGAATCCTAGTCCTCTAGGTCAAAGCTTCTTAAAACTGTCAGTTGCAATTCCATATGGCATTGCATGACTGAATGTGGGGGTCACCAAGTTATGATGTATAACTTGACTTATAAATTAAATATTTATAATTATATTTATTATACAATATAATATTAAAGTAAATATTTGATTTGTATATTTATTTTATAAATGTATATACCTAGGGTCATGTAAAAATTTCTCAGGCAAAAAGGATGGAAACATTTTGGATGCCGTACTCTAAGTCATGTAAAGAATATAGCACTGGGCCCGGAGTCAGGGAAATTCATCTTCCTGAGTTCAAATCTGGCCTCAGACATTTCCTAGCTGTGTGACCCTGGGCAAGTCACTTAACCCTATTTGCCTCCGTTTCCTCATCTGTAAAATGAGCTGGAGAAGGAAATGGCAAAGCAGTCTAGTTTCTTTGCCAAGAAAACCCAAATGAGAAACATAGAGTTGGACATGACTGAACAACTTCTGTCATTAGAATCTATGCTCTCATTCAAAACTTAAGAATCCCTTAACTCTTTGCCCCAGAGTACACAAAAAAACCCTTATAAAATTTCTATCAATTTGGAAAATAGATCATTTATATCCTATCTCTCTTGCTGGCCTGGCATCCCCCAACCATTTTTGGAGTCCTAGAAAAATGGAGAACTATTGAACTATTCTCTCCACGTTGCCTTTGCCATCTATTTTTGACAATGGCTCTACAATATTTATGCAATGATTAGAGACATGCAGATCTCCTAAAAATGCATTGGCCATCATGAGGTTGACTTCATGCCCCTTATTTCTGGCATCCCCTTGGCTCCCTGAGAACTTCTTGGGCTAGCAGCTTTTTTTGCTTGTCATTTCTGCCCCAAGGCATCTGCCTCCCAGAGGATCACATGGTTAAATGGGACTTTGGCAAGAGGAAAAAAGGAAAGTTTGAGTTTTGTTTTTTACCAAATAACTGGGCAGCTTCTCTCTCTCTTTGTTTCCAGATGCTGCTTTAGAAAGACATTTTTAATGGCTTGTTCTTGGAAGTTAGAATCTGCTTTAAATGTGTTTCTGGAAAGGTCCAATCTGACCATGCTTCACCCCCAACTTCCAACCAAATATATGCACTCACTTCTATCCCCTAAAAAAGAAACCACTAAATGCACAAGCAGAGACAGTAAACCCTTATTAAAGGGGCTTTGGCTTTTGTCCCTCTTTTCTTGCCCCAGGGGTCCTATGCTAACATTTCTGAAGAAAAACTTTGTAAAAACAAACTGGAAAAATCCCCAGTAAATCAAATAGAAGTGACAGGCAGGGAAAAAGAGCTCTGGATTGACTAAAGCTTTGTATGGAGGCACGGAGCCTAGTAAAGACTTTCCTCTGAACCTTGTGGGTTAATTCTGGTTCCCTTGAGATTTATCAGCAGGATTGCTTTTTTCATGTTTCTGCACATTCACATCTCACTGGTGAGACTGAACAGTCCACTTAGACCCAAAGACAACCAACTCCCCGTTGAACTTGTTTGAGTCTAAAAACTTTGCTTCTTTTTGCTTTGAGGCTATAAAATGCTTGTTTTTGCTTATGGATAAACCACCCCCACTAACTTTCATCTTGAATGCATCATATACTGAATACTATACTGGAAAGAGATAGAAAAAGAATGGAGAGATTGATTGTTCCATCCTCTCTGAGGGGATCTAGTCTAATGACAGAGACACAGATCCTGCCATGGTGGAAAGATATGGAGATACATATAAAATCCATGAGACAAAGCCAGGTAATCACAAATATAATCAATTCAAGTAAAATGGAGGGAAGGGAAGAGGAGGAGAGACAGAGACAGAGACACACAGAAAAAGAAAGAAAGAAAGAAAGAAAGGAGGGAGAGAGAGACAGAGACATAGAGACAGAGAGAGACACACAGAAAAAGAAAAAAAGAGAAGAGAGAGAGACAGAAACACAGAGAGAGAGACACACAGAAAAAGAAAGAAAGAAAGAAAGAGAGGAGAGAGAGAGACAGAGACAGAGAGAGACACACAGAAAAAGAAAAAAAGAGAAGAGAGAGAGAGACAGAAACACAGAGAGAGACACACAGAAAAAGAAAGAGAGGAGAGACAGAGACACAGAGACAGAGAGAGACACACACAGAAAAAGAAAAAAAGAGAAGAGAGAGAGATAGAAACACAGAGACAGAGACACACAGAAAAAGAAAGAAAGAAAGAGAGGAGAGACAGAGACACAGAGACAGAGAGAGACACACACAGAAAAAGAAAAAAAGAGAAGAGAGAAAGAGACAGAAACACAGATACAGAGACACAGAAAAAGAAAGAAAGAAAGAAAGGGAGGAGAGAGAGACAGAAACACAGAGACAGAGACAGAGAGAGACACACACAGAAAAAGAAAGAAAGAGAGGAGAGAGAGACAGAGACACAGAGACAGAGAGAGACACACAGAAAAAGAAAAAAAGAGAAGACAGAGAGACAGAAACACAGATACAGAGACACACAGAGAGAGACAGAGAGAGAAACATAAAAATCAATACATAAAAAAAATATTGTTCACGCTGAGGTATCATGGTGCACTAGATAGAATGCTGATATTGAAGTCCAGAAAAAATTGGTTCAAGTGTTAGGGTCCTCTGGGGAAATGAAAATCTTGGTGCTCTCTGCAACTGAAACTAGTGATAATCTGGGTACGTGACAGACTTGGGGTTTGAACTTAGAGTCGGACACTATAAATTTCAGAGAAGTCAAATTGAATGATAAAGGATTTTTCCTCACCTGGGAGTTCTCTGTGCCACTGACATCACAGAATATTGTTACAACAACAACAGGATGTTGTTATCATTATAATTAATTATGTTCATCTTTTTGTTCTCCATATTGCCTAACAATGCATTGTATTGTGTCAGTCATATCCAACTCCTTGTGATTCCATTTGGGGTTCTCTTGGCAGACATACTAGAGAGATTTGCCATCTTCATCTTCAGTTCATTTTGTAGATGAGGAAAATGAGGCATTATAGATGGCAAACAAAGTCGAATGACTTGTCCAGGGTCACACAGCTCATGTCTGAAGTTGGATTTGAACTCATCCTTCTAAATCCAGATCCAGTGCTCCATCCACAGCTGCCTTGCCTCACATATCACAGGTGTTTAAAATTTTTTTTTAAAAACCAACTTGTTGAAAATCTTAATAGATTGTAGGAATTCTGCAATGAGAGATTTCCAACTTCAGATAAACAATGTGTTCCTTATACCTAAAGACATAATTGTCCACTAATAACAGGAAAGAGAGGTTTATGGTGGCTATCAATAAGCTGCAACCCTTTAGCAATGAAAAATTGCATTAGATTAGCAAGTATTAGATTGTCGGTTAGATAATTTGACTGTTTTGATTAAATTGATTATTTATCATTTAGATTAGAGAAAATGGACAGAAGAGAAGGTGGGCTGGTTATGCAGCAAGAATGAGTAAATTTTGTGATCCCCGGTATCCATGTCAGGATCCCTAACAGAAAGGTCCCTTCATGATAGGTGGACATTACTCTCAGGAGAACATGGGCAAGAGTGCTTATCACATCCAGGACTTGGAACATTGCCTGTGCACAATAAGTACTTATTAAATGTTGACTGATAAGTTGATTGGCATGGGTCTCCTAGGATGGGCAGCCATGACTATTCTGTAAAATGTATCATTGATGGGAGCACCTACATCAATGAAGCCGCAGACTCATTAAAGCACTATATAGAGGAGGGCTGGTGAGGATAATCTTGAAATTATTTCCTTTTGATTTTGGATGACAAGTGATTCTTCCCAGCAGATTTCTCTTTCTAAACTTGAGTTTGGCTTAGGTTGATAATAAAGAAAACTAATTAATAATAATAGTTAGCATTTCTATAGGACTTTAAGATTTGCAAATGACCTTGTACGTACACACACACACACACACACACACACACACACACACACACACATTAGCTAATTTCATCCTCAAAGCAAACTGGCAAGGCAGATGGTCCTATTATACAGATGAGGAAAATGAGGCAGACAGCAGTTAAGTGACTTATCCTGAGTTATATAGCTAGTATATGTCTAAGGGAGGATTTAAACTCTGATCTTCCTGACTCTAAGTCCTGAACTCTCTACTGTACCACCCAGCCAGCTACCTCTTAACTGTGAGAGGAGATAGCATAGAGTTTTGTATGGACAGTACAAAGAAGAACAAAAGAAGATAATCCACATATAATGGATACTTAAAATAAAGTATATGAAAATGACATCAAAATTCCATTCTTAATGACTTTTAAAATTTTTTCAGTGGTATATTATTTTTCCAAAACATGTAAAGATACTTTTCAACATTCATTTTTGTAAGACTTTGTATTCTAATTTTTCTCTCCCTCCCCAAGATAGAAAGCAATCTGATATGGGTTGAATATGTGCAGTTCTTTTAAACATTTCTATATTTGTCATGTTGTGTAAGAAAAATCAGATTGGAAGGGGGAAAAAACCATGAAAAGAAAAAACAAACAAAAGGTGAAAATACTGTGCTTTGATCCACTTTCAGTCTCCATAATTTTCTCTCTGGATGCGGATGGCATTTTCCAACAAAAGACTATTGGAATTGTCATGAATTACTCCATTGTTGAGAAGAGCCAAGTCTATCACAGTTGATCATCACATAACTTGATGACTTTTAATAGAAATAAGGGAAATTTTCTGAAAGCCTCATGAAGCCTCAATGGGCTTATTCTCTGTTAGAGTTGATTAAGTGCAATGATGTTGTGGAGAGCAACCTTTGCCTTCTCCTTTAGACCACAGCACTCCTAATATGTCCAGGTTAATGATTTCCTAGCACTCAAAGTTGGAGCCACTATTATGTGGATGCTAGAGAAGGAGAGGTGACGATTGGTTCTCCTGGGTGCCCTTTCCGGACAGCATCTTTGTCTGCTTACTACCTGCCATTGACGACCTCAGAAGATCCAAGCAGTCCCAGACTTAGATGCATTCTTGGCTCTGGTGTTTGGCAGACGTGGCTGCGACAGTTTTGGCGGCTCTCTAGTCTTCTCTGTTGCCCGTGAGACTCCAGACAGAATGCATACATTGTAGAGGAGGGAAGGCTACTTTCCTCAGTAGGTCACAAAATTCTCAGGTGAACTGGGTTTTGGACTGGTGTTCAGAGCAGGTGTTTGGACTGTAGCGTGGCTCCGGGAAGATGTGAAATCAAGCCTGAGAGTTTAGTCTTCATACGTTCCAGGAGGCAGGACTCTGCCAACAACCAGCTTTTCCTTCCCAAACTTCAGGTAGAACAAATCCTGTTCCAGCCCAGATAGAAAGGGGTTCCCTCCTGGTTTTAGAAGCACCAGAACTGGCTCTGGAACCAGAGGGACCTGGGTTTCCATCTTGCCTCTTGCACTTACTACTTAGGTGACCTTAGGCATTATAGTGCTTAACTTTCCTAGACCTCAGTTTCCTCATCTGTAAAATAAGTTGATGGGAGCAAATGATCTTTAAGGTTCATTCTACCTTGAGATCTATGACCCTATAACCTTTAGATAAAAGAATTTTAGCTACCTCAGTTTCTCCTAATCAGGAAGTTTCCCAGATACATAATAAGCACTTAAAAAGTCTGTTGATTGGTAGATGGATAGTTGCTTGAGAGCTGGAAAATAGTTAATTTATGCCTTTTGTCCTGTTTGCTGCAGGAATAGCTCCGGGCTAACCAAAGAGCAGGTGACAGAATACAGATTTAATACCAATGATTTATGTAGCATCTCCTCCCTAAGTTGGACCATGACTGGTTGGAAATGTCAGATTTATTACCTTAGATTTATTTCCTTCCTAACACTCCCCAAGCCCATTGGAATTCCAGGGGTGCATTAGGAAATGGAGCAGAAAATGCCAAGATTTTCTTTTTGAGGCCTCTGTCATCAGAATGCAGGTGATAGATGCTAGAGAGAACAGAATACTGTTGTATTAAAAAAAATTCTTTTTTTATGTTGTATATTCATTTAAAATTGTTCGAAGGAGGCATAGCTCCCTAAAACCTGTATAAAGAAGCAGGTGCAGTGCATAAGGTAACTTATTGAAAGTACCCAGTACCTTATTGAAAACAGGAAATAAGTAGGAATAACTTTACTGAAAGAGACATAATAAGCACAATTCGCTGTCTGGCAAATTGAGAGAATGAAATACATCTAAATAAGGAAAAATAATTTGAGATTTAGAACCAGGAGGGAAAAATCATGGCTTTTGCTTATCTGTATTTCTCTAGCAGAATATAAGGTTTGGGAGAGCAGGAAATTCTTTCCTCTCTTTTTTCTTCTCCTCTTCTCTTCTTTCTCTTCTCTTCTCTCTTTTTTCCTTCCTTTATTCTCTTCCTCTCCTCCTCCCTTCCTTCCTTCCTGCTTTCTTTCCTTCT
Source organism: Antechinus flavipes (assembly GCF_016432865.1). NCBI lineage: Eukaryota > Metazoa > Chordata > Mammalia > Dasyuromorphia > Dasyuridae > Antechinus > Antechinus flavipes. The sequence continues at coordinate 319,425,829 of NC_067400.1, read as the reverse complement.
TCCCTCCCTTTCATTTCTTTCCTATCTAGCTTTTCTTTTCCTTCCTTCCTACTTCCTTCCTCCCTTAGTTTCTCTTTGTTTTATCTCTTTCTTTTTTTCCCTGTTTTTTCAACACGTAGCACAATGCTTTACACACAGAAAGACAGACACAGACACACAGAGGGAAGAATGGGGAGAGAGAGAGAGATTTGAATTGAATTGAATCAGTTGTCTTTTATATTATAACTAGAATAAAGATGTAAAGGTTGGCAGAGAAACCCTCAACTGAGGTACTTTTACTTGGCTCATAGGCACTAAGGAAATACAGAGTAGAAAGTTAGCTAAAGTGTTCAGCTAAGCATTTAATTAAGACTTGATGCTAGTTAGGAGTACACCAGAAGCTTAGAAATTATCTTAGCGGTGGGACACAAGCAGCAGGACAAAAGTACAGATGTTCCCAAGCCTTCAAGAGCCAGAACAGCTTGAGACTATCTACAAAGCATACTTAATATATGTTGATTGACTACTGAAAAAACTAATAGTTGACATCAGAAAGTTTGCTTTTCCAGTCTAGTTAGGGGTTTTTTGTTTGTATTTTTTTTTTTTTTACTTTTTGCTGAGGCAATTGGGGTTAAGTAACTTGTCCAGTGTCACACAGCTAGGAAGTGTCTGAGATCAGATTTGAACTCAGGTCCTTCTGACTTCAGGACTGGTGCTCTATTGATTGTGCCATCTAGCTGCCCCTATTTTTTTTTTTTTAACTTTTTTAATAGTATTTTATTTTTCTAAATACATGCAAAGATAGTTCTCAACATTATTTACAAATTTACAAGATTTTGTAAAGAATCTTGTGTCCAACTTTTTTTTTCCCTTTCTCTTCTCCTCTCCCTCCCCAAGAGAACAAGCAATCCAATACAGCTTAAACATATGCAATTTTAATAAAAATATTTCCATATTCCTCATGCTGTGCAAGAAACATCAGATCAAAAGGGGAAAAAACAACAGCAGCAAAAAAGGTGAAAATACTATGCTTTAATCCACATTCTGTTGGTCTCCATAGAGCTCTTTCTCATTCAGAATATGTACGGTACTTTCCATTCAGGTCTACTGGAATTGTCTTGTGGGATTTTAGTTTTAATCAAAATCAAAATATTCTTGTTTAGATATATTCCATCTTGTTACCTTGGTAAATAGGATAGCTAGAGCTTTGTAGAGTCCCAGGACAGTTTTAAAAAGGAAACTAAGTATTCTGAGGACAACACTAGGTTCTTTAAAATTGATATTAAGTTTAAAAAAATTTTTTATTAATCTTTTTTATATCAACTTCATTTCTTAAGTGTTTGTTTTTGTTACTTATAAATATTAAAAAATGAAAGAATATTTCATCCAGATCAACTAATATATTAATCATTTTTGTCAGCATATGCAATAATCCATACTTGTAATCTCCATCTATACAAAGAAGTGAGCAAGGTACATTGCCTCAACTCTTCTGAAAGTCAAGCTTAGTCATTATAATTATAGGGCAGTTAGTACTCCTAGACTATAAAATGTAGGCATATATAGGGAAGTTGTCTATTTATATTCTAATGTGTGATTTATGTCACATATGTGATTATTTGGCAAGATACCAATATATTTATATTATCAAGAACTTATTATGATGCTCTTATAGCATGAGAGGAACTGTGACATAGTGAGTAGATAGTCAGTTCTTTTCTTCCTTTTTTTCTTTTTTTGGCACTCAGGATGAGTTAAGGTCACACAGCTAGTATGTATGAGATCACATTTGAATTCAGAATCTACTGACTCTAGGGCCCATGCTCTACCCACCTAGCTGTCCCTAGAGAGTCAGTCATAGAGAAAGGAAAATACATTCTTATTGTGAGACCCTGAGCAAGTCACAAACCAGAAGGGCTCCAGGCCCCAGTCCCATAATCTGATTCTATAAGCCTTAGAGAAATTATCAGCCCATAGGGATAGCCAGAGTTTGCTTACTTCCGACCAATGATGTCACAGGTCCAATCCTTTATATATATATACATATATACATATATATATATTTTGTTAACAAATGTTTAAAGTGGTTAAGAAGATTTGGCTTTCTAACTACTTCATAGATTGAGAACTAGAAGATTCTGAAAAGGTCATTTAGTCCAAACTCTCATTTGAGAGATGAAAAAACATCGGTCTAGAGAGATTGTTCCTTGCTTAACATCACAAAGTCCATAAGCAGCAGAAGTGAGATTTGAACCCATGTCTGCTGTTCTTTCCTCTGTACCTACTGCCTCTGCCCTGTCAAAGAACCAGAGGTTACTTAGAAAACCTGAAGAAGAATCTTAGAAACAAAAATATTCCGAACTAGGAGGGACCATAAACCCCTCAGGTTTGGGGGAGGGGGAGTTTGTTAGGTTTTTTTTTTTTTTTAACAGATGCTCTCCCCTCCTTTTCCTCTCCTCCCCACTTAGGGTTAAGTGACTTGCCTAGAGTCAAACACCTGGTAAGTTCAGTGTGTGTCAAAAGCTTAATGTCATACATAAATTGCCAGCGATGTTTTACAGATGGAGAATTTGGTCATCTTGGACTCGACCACTGAAAGGCATTTGCCTTGCTGGCCAGGAGTATGTGTGGCTTGGACCCTCCCAGCAAGGGGATAATGAAGTTTCCGTGCACTCTGGCATTTTCTTTGTCTGAAACACATATGCCAGGGCTAAGTTTCTATCCATTCCTAACTCTTTTATCGTTTGTTTTTTGGGTTGGAAATAAAATTTTGGTGTTGCCTCTGAGGTCACAGCCAGGATTTTGCATGATTGTCATCATTAGCATCATTTGGGGCTTTGATGGGCTTTGAAGCCTGGGTTGTATGTAAGGCACTGTCCTGGCTGCTGGGCAAAGCTGGTTTATGGACTTGGGCCCTGTGTGAGGGACACCGTCTAAAACAGACACACGAATGTGCCTGAATAGAATTAAATCGGGATACACTTTAGAAAAATAAACCAGTCTTGCACTAACCTTGTATGCAAACCGGCCAGGTGACTAGTATGTGAAGGGAGGAAATGCCTAGAGAATGGGAATGGCATTCAGTAGCCTAACACTCTTATCCTGATTTGCATTGCCCAAAAATCATAGGATCATAAACTGTGATCTCAAAGGGGCTTAAGAGTCCATCTTTCTCATTTTACAGATGAGAAAACCAAGTGTTCTTTTCACTGCACTGAGAAGATTGGCTGAAGTGCAATTTTGGTTTGCTTTCTTATCACCTGCATCAGGGAAAAAGACAAGCAGGCAGATGAAGGCAGGAAAGAGCAGGGAATAATTAGAGTCAAGCATCTCTTTCTTTAGAAATGTTATCAGAGTTGAGCTGGGATAAGGAAGTATTATTTAAATCATGTAATTTTTCAAAAAAATTATATTTTCTCCAATTACGTGTAAAAACTATTTTTTACCATTTTTTGTGGGTTTGGTTTTTTTTTTTTTTTTAAGGTTTGAGTTCCAAGCATTGGGAATTCTGAAACAACAACAACAACAACAACAACAACAAACAAACCCAGAAAACCAGGCAAGGCAGGCAGTAGAATTATTTGCAGGGAGTGTGGTATGGTGGGAAGAAAGAATATTGGTTCTGTAATCAGAGGATTAGGATTAAGATTAGAATTAGAATCCAGTCACATCTCAGACAGTTACTACCTGTACCATTTTAGGTAACACATCAAAACAATTTCTGCCTCAGCTTTCTTATCCGTAGCTGGTCTGGGACATTCCTTCACACTTTATTCCCATGAACTTAAAATATGCTTTTAGGTAACTAAATGCCTATTGTATCTCTGTCCCCTTTTAACTGAATTTATTGGAAGAAAGAGATATGGCAATAGAACACACACGCATACATACATACAGACACACTCACACAGTTCTCATTCATGTATCTTGAAATTATGTAATTGGGAGCAGCTAGTTAGTGCAGTGGATAGAACATCAGCCCTGGTTTTTGCCTCAGTAAAAATAAAATAAAAAGAAATTATGTAACTGGAAGCAGTATTTATGGAAAAATTGAAGAAAAGGAACCTGAACTCAATATTTGATAAACTTTTTGCCCTAAAGTCACCCTAGGAGGTAGTTAGACGGCATAGTGGATAGAGCACCAGTCCTGAAGTCAGGAAGACCTGAGTCTCAAACACTTAACACTTCCTCGCTGTGTGACCCTGGGCAAGTCATTTAATCCTAATTGCCCTCAGGGGAAAAAAAAGTCATCCAAATATTGTTATTTTATAGCCCTTGCACAAAATGTTTGTTAAATTATTAAGATTTTATAAGATCTGTACTCAACATTTAAAAGGGAGCAGGAGGAAGAAGAGAGGGCATAGAAAGGGAGATAAGAGTGTCAAACTTCATCTGTATAGAATTTTAATTAACTTCCCTTTCCCCTCCAGCCTCTTCCAAAAATCAGTTAGGAATTGTTTACTCTCTTTGAAAATTGGAAGCAGTGAGGCTAGAGGGATGGTGTGGCAGAGTGTAGTGGACAGGGGAGGGAGGAGTAGTTATGGATGGCTTCAAATATATGACTTTTAGGACTGAAATTGCCAAAACAAACTCAGGAGTAAGGAGAAGTGAAGAATGTCTTGATTAAGAACAAGTTTAAAGAGAAAAACAAAACAAAACACGTCATCTATATCCTATTGTTCATGTGAGTTCATCTTTCTTTTGCAAACTTTTAAATTAAATTTTTTTCTAATCATTAAACATTTATTTTTTTCCTCCCATCTCTCACCATGGGAAAGATGAAAAAGAAATCCTTGTATCCTACATACATTGTCAAGCAAAACAATTCCCACATTGGCCATATGCAAAAATATATCTCATTTTGTGTATATGCTGTCACTTCTCTGTCAGGAGGCTGATCACTGCATTATTCAGAGTTCTTATTTCTCTCCTCATTGTTTGGTACAATTAAGGGACACAGTGGTTGGGGTGTTGAACTTGGAGTCAGAAAGACTCATCTTTCTGGGTTCAATCCAGCCTCAAGCACCTACTAGTTTGTGATTCTGAGCAAGTTATTTAATCCTGTTTGCTTCAATTTTTTTCTCTGTAAAACGAGCTAGAGAAGGAAATGATAAATCCAGCATTTTTGCCAAGAAAATCCCAAGTGAAATCAGGAAGAGGAAGATATGACTGAAAATAACTAAATAAGCATTATTATAAAGTGAGTAGTTCTCTTGGATCTGCTCACTTCATTCTGTATCAGTTCATCCAAGTCTTCCCAGGTTTCTCTGAAATTCTCTCTCATAATCTCACAATAGCATTCCATTGCATCTATATATTTGTGTGCAAGCCATTGCTTCACTTGACTGAGGGAAAATAAAGAGGGAATCTTCTTAGTTTCCAGTTTTTTGCTACCACAAGAAAGATCTTCCAGCCAGACTCCTTGAAAAAGTCATCTGTGGTGGTAGTTTCTGCTTCTTCCCTTCTCTCTTCCCAACCTTCTTCATTATAACATCCAAACACTACTCATTAAAGACTTCTTTTACAATGTTACTGATGATCTCTTATTTATTAAATATCATGGGCTTTTCTCTGTCCATCACCTTCTTCCATTGTTTGCTTTCCATTTTCCTGAATATGGACCACACTGCATTATCATTGCATTGATTTGTTCTTCTACCTATCCAGACACTCCTTGGCCTCTTTTGCTGGATTGTCATCCATGTCACATTTACTAGTTGTGTCTGAGGTCCTATTCTCTTGTCTTTCTATTCTCACTCACTTGGAGACCTCCTCAGCTCCCATGGGTTTAATGATTATCTTTGTGTAGAGAAATTCCACATCTAAAGCCCTAGTCTCAGTCCTGAATCTCAGTTCTACATTACCAGCTATCCATAAGACATTTTGAGCTGGTTGTCTTATAGTTCTATTGCTTGTTTCTTGAAATTCAGACTTTTTTCCTAACTTCCTTAATTCTGTGAGAGCACCCCCATCCTTCTAGTTACTGGGATTCTTTACTTAACACACTTTTTCAGTCAATTGTCAAATCTTGACATGTCTATTTCCTCAACACCTGTCCCCTTGTTCCCCTCACTTGTCCCCTTGTTCCACCCACTCTCACCTGGACTATTTAGTCTCCTACCTGGTCTCTCCTGTCCCAAGTCTCTTCTCCATTTCATTCTATATACTAGTGGTGTCAAATGCAAAAGTCAATTGACAAGCATTCATTAAGTGTCTACTATATGACAAGAACAGTTCTAGGTACTGGCGATGCAAAGGAAGAAAAGAGTCTGTCTCTGCTATTGAAAACAATTATGTACAAATAAGATATATGTAAGATACATCAAAAAATAGTAAAACATTGGCCCTATCATTTAGGGGAATCAAGGAAAGACTTTTTGGAGATCAATTAATTATTCATTAACAAATAATTAATTAATTAATTACTAATAATTAATTATTCTTAACAAAGGTGATTTTAGCTGACATTTGAAGAAAGCCAGGAAAACATGATAAAAGAGCTACAGCAGTAGTAGCAAACTCTCATAGGAATAGAGATCCCTGCATATTACATATTGACATAGAAAACCACATATTAAGATTATATTGTATTGTATTTTAAATTACCTTGTTAATATTTCTCAAAGTCATACTCCACCCCAATGCCTTGATTTGACAATTCTGTTTTACTTCGACATCAATGTGATGTCGTGCTGATCTCATCATATCACAGTACACAATCCCATTCTGTAAACTGCAGCGGCTCCCACTTACCTCCAGTGTCAAAAATAAATTCCTTTGTTTGATTTGTAAAGCTTTGTACCCCCTGGTCTGACCCTGCCTTTTCTGTTTTATTACGTTACTCCCTCCCATCTTCAGTGGTCCAGCCAAAATGGTCTTCTTTTGCACTTAGTGTAGGGCACATCCTGTTTTACCTATCTTTGTGTGCTCAATGTCAAGTACAATGCTTAGCTCATGGTTTGTTAGTTATTGTTCTTCATTCTCGAAGAGGACCGTAATGACTTCAACTATGTTGGGGTCAAGATACAGTCTGTCTGACTGTGGTTAATCAGACTGATAAGACCTCAGGAGGTTCTTCCATAGCTTGGACATAAATAGTCCATATGAACATTTGAAATGAAAATGCCTCTAAATTTGTGCTTTATATATCACCTTTGATGCAGGCACATTAGCTCATAATATAAGCATAACACATGCTTGAGGAAATTGCAATATACAAATGCAAATCATTATTGTATCATATGAAATAGTGATTATGAAGAATACAGGGAAACATTGGGAGACATATAAACTGTTGCAAAGTGTAGTAAGCAAAACCAGGAAAACAATATATACAATGAGTACAATGGTATAAAGACCCTAGCAACAACAAATTCAAAACTGAACACTCTGTAAATATCAAGCTGTGGATGAAGATGATGAAGCTAGAGTACAAGAGAATGAGGTGACTTGTACAAAGTTACACAGCTAGACTATCTAGGACTAAAATCAAGATCACCTGACTTCTTTTACTACAATGTTCTTTTGATAACTTCCTGTTCCCCTTACCTGCACATTACCCTGAAGCAACCTAGGTCAGTGGAATTAATTTCCAATTGTTTTTCTTCCTATAAAAAAGTTTTATCAAAATGAAAAGGAAATCGGCATCCTTCAACAAAAATACACGTACTATCCAAACTGTTCCATCAAAACCTTTATGAATTCTAGATAAACAAAATAAGCTATTTTTAACTAAAAGTGTAATTTAGTTCACATTCATTTAGAATTTAGTAGTAGAGGGTGTTGTATGCATATCTGTTGAAAGGTAGCATGGCGTACTAGTAAAAAAACTAGATATTTGAGTACCCACTCTGTTCTAGGGTTATGCTAGGAGTGTAGGGGCAAAAAAACTTTGCCTTTAAGGAGTTTATATACCAGTGGAGAGTATGACAGGCTCACATACATAAGTGTAATAAAAGATGAAATGTGTTAAATCTGCATGATCTGAAGAAACAAAGTGCAATGGAGACTCTAGGGAGGAGCTGATGATAGGTACTTTGGATAATCAAGGGAAGCTTCAAGGAAATAGTGGCATTTGAGCCAGAACTTAAAGAATAAGAGAAAGTATGGAGACAGCTAGGTGATTCAGTGAATAAAGTCCTGGATCTGGAGTTAGGAAGACCTGACTTCATATCCCACATCAGACACAGTAGCTACTTGGAAAGTTAATCTCTGCTTTGATCCACTCGAGAAGGAAATGGCAAATCACTCCACTATCTTTGGCCCCCCCCCCAAAAAATGACATTATGATCCCCAGGGTCATGAAGAGTTGGGCACAACTTCATGAGCAATTACAACAGTATGGTATAATGAATTTACTGCCCACTTTCAGTCCTTAGATTCAGTAGTCCTGAATTCGCGTCCCATGTGGAATAATTATATAAGCTACTTGACTGTGGGCAAGCATGAGGTCCCTATGTTATCTTTCTTTTTTATATAATAATAGCTTTTTATTTTTTAAAATAAATGCAAAGATAGTTTTCAACATTCACCCTTGAAAAGCCTTGTGTTCCAAATTTTTTTCCCTCTCCTAGACAGCAAGCAACCCAATATAAAAGTTAAACATGTGCAATTCTTCTAAATATACTTCCGCATTTATCATGCTGCAGAGGAAAAATGAAATCAAAAGGGGAAAAATGAGAAAGAAATAAAACAAGCAAACAAACAATAGCTACAATAAAAAAGGTGAAAATACTATAGCGTACTCCACATTCAGTCCCCATAGTCCTCTTTCCCTGGATACAGATGGCCTTCTCCATCACAAGTCTATAGGTCCTGTTATCTTTCTAAGAGTAAGGTGCTGAGCAGGTACCTATCTCCATTGAGAAATGTAGTTACTTCAATAAAAGATCTTCATTCCAATGAAATCATAGATCCATTGTTTAAAAAAATGGCATCTAGGAAGAGGATGCTGGAAATTGGGGTCCAAGTCAGTGCAGTGTGTATGCTTTTGAGGAATCCAGTCTCTTGAGTTTGGGAGCTCTGTGGTACCTAAACTCCAGTGTCTGCACTAAGGTTAACATTTATAAGGTTGGTATCACAGTACCAAGTTGACTAATGAAGAACAAGTTGGAAATGGAACCAATTAAGATGTCACTGTATTGACTTGTGAGTCCTGGACTAAGAGAGATTAGGATTGGAAGGAAGGATGGGGGAAAAAAAGAATGAAGGGAGAAAGGAAAGAAAACAGGGAAGATTGGAGAGGATAAAAGAAGGAAAGGAGGGAAGGAAGAATGATCCACATCCTAAAAGTGCTTGAATGCTGATATTTTGAAAGGTAGCTACTGTGAAGTTATTGGGGGAGGGGGGGATGGGTTGGAGGGAGTATTCTTTAGAACATAAATCATAAATTTATCATTTATTATGTGGATATTGTATTGGCTGATTTTTCCCTGATATCATTATAACTCATAACCACTACACCATCCCTACTTCCTATGTGAAAATATAGTCTTCTTTATGACAAAGTTTTGAGGTACTCATACCGGTTGAAAAAAATGGGGATTGTCTACACAGGTGTGAGCATCCTTCCCTGTGATATTTCATTTAGTGCTTCAGTGCTCAGTGAAATTTTGGGTTGGTTGAGAATAGGAAGAGAAGGAACCAGTCCTGAGAAGGGGTGCATAGGCTATAATGATGGAATGCAGCAAGTGCTGGAGTTGGAAGTGACCTTAAATATCGTCTTCATATTAGCCTGTGTTCATAGCTCTAAGATTTGCAGAATCACGTGTATAACTCATTTGACCCTTGCACCAACACTGAGATAGTCCACACTTTTAAGTTTATTTATTAATTTCTTTTTGCAGGGCACTTGTAGTTAAGTGACTTACTCAGGGTCAGACAGCTAGTAAATGTTAAGTGACTAAGGCTGGATTTGAACTCAGGTTCTCCTGACTCCACACCTGGTACTCTATCTACTGCCCTGGGTTTAATCTTTTAATGACATTTTCTCCATTGCTTTCTTAAATATAGACAATTGCCAAAACCATTCAAGCTCTGTAGCTTTGTCAATGTGATATCCAAATTGTGAATGCTCACATTGGAAATTTAACAGTCAGCTCTTGTGAGTTAGTTTAGCTTGCTCCAGCTTGCTCTGGTTGAACTGGTGGCCACCATAAATCCAAGAGGATAACCAAAGTATGGTCTTTAGATAAGCTAGAAAATTATAATTAATTGTACAGCCCTTAGTGAGTAAGGGATAGACACTTCTGTACCTGTAAGTGCTATACAGAGGGCTCGGTAGGATATCTGATAAAGAGTTGGGACAGGATGAGGTTTCTTTTGTATAAATGTCCAATGTGTTAGATAATGATGTTACAGATAATATCTGTAGATAATAGTGGAATTCAGGGCACTTTTGTGGGAAATTCCAGCATCTTGTCCGCCAACAGAACAGCAATGGAAAGGAGTGCAGTGTAGCAGTGATCTTACCCCCTTACTCTGCACTGATAGGTCATGCTCCCTTTAGCTTCCTACAAATTCTGATCCCCAGCAAGGAGATTGGTTGGCTCTAACCCAGCCTCAAGGGCTTGTGGGTGTGTGGGTTGGTTGGTTAGTCGGTTTTCTGTCTTCTGCCCTAAGTCTTGCCTTGGCTGAGCCCTCTAAGTTGCTGGTGAGTCTCTTGGGCTGCCTTTCAGCCCACCTACTCCCCTGTGCTCCACCTAGGAACTGACCAATTTGTAGAGTAGAGATTGTTCAGAACTTTGAAGTCTTGTCCTCAGGAACATTGGGTTAACTGGGGGTCTAGCAAGCCCTGAGCCTCTCTTCAGAAATTCCATTCCCAGTGCCCTTGTCCCGCCTGCCCTTGAGCACTCTGATGGTGGAGACCCGCTACTTTCTGGGACAGCTCATGCTCCCCCCTGCCCCTTTAACTGACAACTTAACTGGACTGAGTTCAAGTCCCTGCTTTGCCACTTACTAATCCGTGATCTTAGGCAAATTACTTAACACTAGACTTCTCTGCCCACATCTATAAAAGGAGGGGACAGGAGGAGTTCTCAAGTAGGACCCACTGAGGATTAAACAAGATGCTCTATGTCAAGTGCTCCGTGAGGTTCTAGAGCACTACATAATGTAAACTTTGGGGGGCAGCGTCCTAGCCATTGTTGGAAGCTCCAACTTGCAGAACAGATGCCAAGAGTGAGCTTCCTCAGCAGGCATTCTCCTACTGATGAAATCAGAGGCCCAGCAACGACAGCAAAAACGTTTAATGTGTCCTACAGATTGAATGTGAGGATCTGGGGGACACAGTGAGTGAATGGCGGTTATTGGAGATGGTTAATGTCTCAGAAACCGCCCAGATTCCTAGAATTCCTCATCGGGTCTTCAGCAGAAGGTAATAAATGTGTTTTGCCGAGTGGGGGTTTCCAGTAGATGCTAACTATGGTGCCTTTAAGAATCCCTGAGAGTTTAGCTGAGATCTTTCCAGGGCCGCTATGGGGGGTAGGGGGTGTGCCCGAGGGGGTTTGATGGAGAAAGATCTGTTTCTTCATTGTTTCTGGAATGTTTAAAATGTCACCAGTTAAACATTAATGCTTCGGGGCCTGTTGGCCTACTAAGGCTGGGCTCTGCTGGAGGGGCCAAAGTGTTTGCTGATGGAATGCAAATGATGCCTTCTTTGAGTTAATGATTTATCTTCCTCGGGGAGCAAGGCTCTGCTTGTGCAATTTGCTCAGGGTACCAGGACAAAAATTTCTTTCCCTGCAGCTAAGAAAGGAAGGGTAGCCGGACTAATTATACCATTCCAGATTTGGTAGAAAGCTGAGAATTCTTAGTTTAGATACGAGTAGACTTAGGGAGAATGACATGAATACAATCTTGAGAACTTGAAGCACTGTCTTCTACTTGACCTCAGAAGGTAAAAATCAGGGATAGTGTTTTTTGTTCTTCATTCTCAAAGAGGACCAATGCCATCAGGAGGGGGATGTCTTGACTTGCAAGTAAATTGGATCTAAGTGAAGCAGGGCTGGTTTGGAGGCAAGACATTTGTCAGGGTGACTGACAATGGCCTGCTTCCAGAGGGAGACTTTGGCAGCCTTTTTAAGCTAAAGTCTTTCCAAAGGCTCAGTTTGTCTGAGGGAACAAAGATTAATGTATAAGTCACAGAGAAGTAGATGCAGGCTCAACACATATAGGAAACGGTTCCTAAATATGCGCTCTATCACAAGCCAGGGAAATGCTGATGGTTAAAAGGCAGAGAACAGGTGACCAAAACAAAGAGCAGATGTAGACATGATGTTCCAGAGGCAAGGGGAAGCTGGAGAGAAACTCACCTCCCAACAGTTGGAAACCTCTGTATTCTTCTTGTCATTGCCTAGGACCAGTCATTCAGTAAGCATTTAATATGTGCCAGGCACTATGCTAAGCTCTAGAGACACAAGGAAAGGCACTTGCAGATCCATTCCCATGGGGCATATTTTGGGATGGTCAGTGGAAAGAACACTGGGCTTGGAGTCAAGGAGACCCAACTTCAGATCCTGCCTCGGACATTTATTAGCTATGAACAGTTTAACTCTGTTTCGGTTTTCTTATCTGTAAAATGAGCAGGAGAAGCTAATGGCAAATCATTACAATGTCTTTGCCATGAAAACTCCAAATGGGATCAGGAAGAGTTAGATATGACCTCAAAAATGATCCCAAATACTTTCAGTGGTGTCTCACTTTTGTTCTTTAAAGATAGATTTGCTTTTTTGAAAAAGTCACTCTTTTTGGAGTCAAGGACGACATGTGCTGGGTCATCGAATGAGAGATATTAGCTCTGGTTAAAAAAATGAAAGTACTAATACCAGTGATAAGTTTTTTTTTTTTTTTTTTTTAATGACTTGTGGTTAGCTATGGAGTTTCCCAAAGAGATGTAAAAATAATTATATTTTTATTTTGAAACAGTTATAATTATGCTATCACTGCCTAAGATGGCTAATCTGAAAGGGGTAATGCTCATTTGGGCAAAGAAATTCTGAGGTGTCCTTTTAAAATATGAGTTTTCCATACAATTACAACACGCTGATCCTCAAAGTCATCTTAGAGATTATTTGATTTAATCCTGTTTTTTAGATCATTAGTGTGATACCCAGAAAGAAAATGTGGCTATGACCACGTAGCACAAAAGGAGAAAAGCTGAGATTCAAGCCCAACTTTTTCATCATTTTATTGTCATGCTGCATGTACAAATTCCTATGTGTATGTGCACGCACACACACACACACACACACACACACACACACACACACACACACAGAGTAGCTATGCATTTAGCAAGTTGCCAGGAAGAGTACGTAGTAATTTATCTTCAATACTAAGAAATATTTTGTTGGAGGTGGTTGGAGGAGGGATGGAAGAAAGGAAGAGGGGCCCTTAACCCAGTCAACAAGCATTTATTTCTGTCTGCTAGACATTTTGAACTATATGTCCCATAAACATTTTAAACTGGTTAAGTTTAAGAGAGAGAATAGAACAAATGGGGGGAAATATAGTTAGCAGTAGTAGTTGGGGAAAGAGTTTTGAAGCAAATTTCTCTGATGAAGGCTTCATTTCTCAAATATATAGGAAATTAAATAAAATCTGTATATTAAAAATGAGCTATTACCTAGTTGATAAATGATCAGAAGATATGAACCGTGGCCCAATAGACTACAAAATCATGCATATCCTTTAACCTAATAATACCATTACCAGGCATGAATCCTAAAGGAGATTTTTGAAAAAAAAAAAAAAAACTAGGAAAAGGACCTATAAGTACATATACCAAGAATGAAACAGTCCCTTCCATGTGCTTGGGGCATAGAAAACATTCAATAAATGCTTTCTCCCCTCCCCTCCTTTTCCTTCCTTTCTTCTTTCTTTTCCTCTCTTTCCTTCTCTCTTTCCTTTTCTTCCCTCCCTTCCTCTTTCTTTTTTTCCCACATTCCTCTCCCTTTCTTCCTTTATCTCTTTCTCTTCCTTTTTTCTTTTTCTTTCTTTCTTTCTTTTTATTCCTTCCCTTCTTTGTTCCCTTTTTCCTTCCTTCCTTCCTTTCTTCTTTCCTTCCTTCCTTTCTTCCTTCCTTCCTTCTTTCCTTCCTTCTTAAGGGATAACTGTGCATAGAAAAAAGGTGTCTGATGATCTATACAAAATATTATATAGACAGAAAAAGTAAGATTTGGCAGCACATGTCGGATGAGAGAGAGGGAAGAATCTAAGATAATGCTAAGATTATAGACTTGGGAAATTGGAAGGATTTCACAACAGAAAAAAAAAAGTTCAGAAGATAAGAGGATTCAGGGGAAAGATAGTGAGCTCTATTTTGGACATGATGAATTTAAAATGTCTAGGGGGCATCCAGTTTGGAATTTCCAGTAGGTAAAGTATGATCCAGGATTGAAGTTCAGGGAAGTGACTGGGGCTTTTTTAGAAGAAATGAGCGTTATACAGATTTTTACATGTATATAAACACATGACCAAGAACTCCTTGTAACTAAATTCACAAAATGGAAAAACCTGAATTCTAGATATAGCCATGCTTGATCTAGGGCCCAGAGTTGATATGCTGGGGTTCATGAAGTTATGTGTGTGTGTGTACGTGTGTGTGTGTGAGAGAGGTATGTGCTTACCTACACATGTTTATCCCAGACTATTGAAAAGAATCATGACACTCAAAAATGTTAAACATGGTCTAGGCCAGAGACGTCAAACTCACCATCTGTAGGCTGTATGTGGGAACAAACTGTCTAGCAAAGAGCCAAGTTAAGCTTTATTTTACAAAATAAATAAAATTACAAATAATTTAATCTACAAACGATAAATTTACAAAATAGATAGTGTTAATTCATGATTTTCTAAGTCAATATGCAGCCCACAAGAATCAGTTTCTATTCCTTTGATACCATCTTCCTACTGTTCTGCACATATACATTTTCCTTCTCCCTTCCTTTGCCTCAGCTATCCCTCATACCTGGTATGTCATTCTATCTTTTAGAATCCCTGGCTCTCTTTAAAGCTCAGACAAATGCTCCTTCTCCATGAGGCCTTCTCTGAGATCCTCATCTGCGAAATGTCTTTCCCCAATGCTTTCACTCACCTATCAATTTACCTTGTATTCACTATGAGGAAACTTATACTATATTTGTGTGTTCTCTTGTGAGAGATAGCTGATGACACGGTGGAGTGCTGGGCCTGGATTCAAAAATACTGACCTCAGTCTCAATCAAATCTGGTCTCAGATACTTACTAGCTATATGACCCTGGCAAGTCATGTAAACTGTTTGCCTCAGTTTCCTCCTTTGTAAAATGGGAATCACAACAGCACCTACCCTCCGTGGTTATAGTGAGGGAAAAAATGAGATAATTATTGTAAGGTGCTTAGCACAATGCCTGGAATATAGTAGGTGATTATAATAACTGTAAAAGGCTTAGCTCAGTGCCAGGAATACTTTATTGTTGTTATTCAGTTGTTTCACTCATGTCCATGTGGCAAAAATACTGGAGGGGTTTGCCATTTCCTTGTCCCGCTCATTTGACAGATGAAGAAACTAAGGCACATAAGGTTACGTGGCTTGCCCAGGATCACACAATGAGGAAGTATCTGATGCTGGATTTGAACTCAGGTCTTCTTGACTCTAGGCCTGGCATTCTATTCACTGTACCACTTAACTGCCCGTGGGTTGCAGTAGGTGCTTAATAAATGCTTATTCCTTTTCTCTTTCCCCTTTGCAATTTAAAGTACATCTGTACTTTGTCTCTACTTTTTTCTCCCCTTCTAAACCTCCCGTACCCATTGTCTTCATCCCTCCAGGTCAGAGGTCAACCAGAGCCACAGGTGACATGGCACAAGAATGGAAAACGTATCACCCAAGGGGGACGCTTCCTGCTAAGCAGCAATATCCGGGGTCTGTTCAGCCTGGATATTCATTCTGTGAAAGGGGAAGACAGAGGAAAGTATACCTGTGAAGTCTCCAATAGCAGTGGAGTTCAGCAGATCACAGTGGAGCTGAATGTAGAAGGCAAGTGCTGGGAACCCATTCATCCTAACATTAATCCAAATCTTGAGTTTGTTGCTTGTGGTGCTTACATTTAGTACTCAGGGGAGTTGTGCAGGAAGGAAGAGACACAATTTATGGATTAGGATGCTGCTAATCTAAACAGAGATAAGTTTTCTTAAGATATCTAGCTAAATGACATAAGACAAAATCCATTGTTATAACGGCTGGCTCTTTGGGAATGGGGCATAGGAGGAAATTTAGGTATTGCAGGAACCAAAGATATCAATAAAAATATTTTTAGATCACAAGACTACTTTTAAAACTCTATGAATTGAATACTTGTGCCTCATCTAAAAGTTTATATAGGCTGTTTTTTCTTTGAAAAAAAAAAAAGAAACATCATTTCCTTGAAACTTCATCCTAATTTGCAAGATGTCCTAGAAGATATTGAACACAAACAAAAATATGTTACTTGTTATCAGGATTTCTTTTGGTCCATGGAGTACGTGGAAAAGTTATTATCAATAATCAGCCATCAGAATTTAGAATATATGATGTCTGGATAGGAGATGAGTCCCTCACACTAATCCTACATAGTTACAAATTACCAACATCTATCCAAACCTATATGGTTCATAAATTAGAGAATTGTCTCTTGCTTATTAGAGCTTAGTTCAGTCCTTTCTTTTAAAGTTAGAGTCCTAATGGAATCATCCAGAAATATTTATTAAGTACCTATTGTGTGCCAGATACTTCCAAAGCACTGAGGATGCAAAGAATGAAGGGATCTCTACTGACAAGGAGTTTATATTTCAGTGGTAAGAAAGGAGGGAATTACATCCCTGGAACAGGATTATCTGAGCAGGTCTACAATTTATCTAAGCTAAGATGCTGTTGTTTGTTCTTTGTTCTCAAAGAAGACCGTGACATCCAGGAGGTGAAGCCATGACCTGTGAGTGAATTAGGTTTAAGGAAAGGAGGGCTGTGCAGAGTCACCTGCCTCACTTTCCCCTCCAGAGCCATCTGGGTCCGATGGCCAGATATAAATCAGGACGAGTGGAGATGGCCCTGGATGCTGTGGGAGATCTTGGTTAAGTTAAGGTCTTCAGTAGGTCTCAGTTTGAGTGAGGTCACATTCATTTAGTAATTAAGACTAGGAGAAATTGAGGCAAAGATTCTCCTCTTTCACCTAGTTCAAAAAAAAAAAATCCAAATAAATAAATAAATCTGGGAGGGAGAGATGGCTCAGAATTTCTAGCCAAAGCAAAAATAATTGGTATTTACAGTTTAAGTCAATTAGGACCCAAACAATAACCAAATGGGGCTTGGACTAGGACCTATTGATGGCCAATAAGAATAAGTTTTGGGGTGGCAGCTAGTTGGCGCAGTGGATAGAGCACCAGCCCTGAAGTCAGGAGGACCTGAGTTCAAATCTTGTCTCAGATATATAACACATCCTAGCTGTGTGATCCTGGGCAAGTCACTTAACCCCAGTTGTTTCAGAAAAAAAATAATAAGTTTGGTTTTGGTTTAAGACCTGGTTCTTAAGAAAAAAAATCTAGTTAGTAAACCCCAAGATATCTTGGGAGGGTTCAGAGATGTAAAAGAAAAAAAATGCTTTTAAGAGCATCTAAAGGTAAGGGAATGATACCCTATATGGAGAGAGGGAAGAAAGGAGGAAAGGAGGAAAGGAAAGAAAGAAGAAAGGAAAGAAGGCATGGAGGAAGAGAGGGAGGGGGATGAAGGAATGGAGGAAGGGAAGAAACCAAGCAGGGAGGGAGGAAGGGAAAAAAGAAGGAAGGAAGAAAGCAAGGGAAGAAAGAAAGAAGGAAGAATGGAGGGAGAAAAGAAAGGAGAGGAGGAAGGGAGGAAGGAAGGAAGATATGATGTACAGGGTTAATCAGGAAAGGTTTCCAGATGTAAGTAATGTCTGGAAGAACCAAGAACACAGTAAGTGCTTAATCACTACCTGCTGGTTGTTGACTGACCCCAAGGATGTATGGCAGTAGCGATTTTTGTTATCCTGTTCCTCCCGACCCTCTGTGTTCATGAAAGGACATGCAGAAAGGAGCACACATACTTCAGATGCTTTCCCCAAACCTTCAACTTTTGCTTTGTTCACAGTAATGGAATGCAGGTGGCAGGGGACTGGGGGGGCTGCCAGCCTTGTGAGCGGCCAGAAGTCAGTGGACAGGTGGTTCTCTCTTGCTTTGTTCCAAAGCTTGGGGATGGGGCTTAGTGCAAATATGTAATCACAAACATTCTGTCTTGGGGCTTTCTATTACCGTGTATTGACAGCATTAAACATTCCCCAAACCCTTCTAAGCTAAGCGTCAATAAATGGAAAACAGCCCCATGCCTTACTTTCCCCATTTAGTTTCAGAGAGGGCAGGTCTGTCTCTCTGGTCCCAGGCTAGGACCCAGGAGTTACCCTGGACTCCTAACTCATCCTCCCGGATCCAAGCTGTTGCCAAGGCCTGTTGATTAGTGCAAGAGGCTGCCGGTGACAGGGTGGGAGTGGGGGAGGGGGTCTGCCTTTCCTTTAGGAACAAATACTAACTACTTGTTTGATGTTCCTACCTTTCCTTTCTTACTCCTCCACCTCCATCCCATGACTCTGCCTTGTGGCTGCTTCAGGAACAAAACACTCAATCTCTTATCTCAGGACATTGGCCCTGGCAGTCCCCAGTGCCTATCTCTCATCCTCCATCCCACCTACTGACCTCCCTGGCTTCTTTAAGTCTCAACTAAAAGTCCATCTTCTACAGGAAGTCTTTCCCAATTCCTCTCAATCCCAGGGCCTTCCATCTGTGAATTGCTTCCTATTTATCTTGTATTTAGCTCGATTTGTAAATATTTGTTTGCATATGGTCTTCCCCATTATTTAACGGAATAAAAAATGATATAATTAAGAAATAATAAATAATGGAATAAGCTCCTTGTGGACAGAGAATGTCTTTTGACTTTTTGTATCCACAGAACTTAATAAACATTTATTAAATTGAATTGAATTGAACCCTGAAGTAGGTATCCAGAGATAATGTGCTCCTCTCATCCCTGTTCTGCTGCTAATCACTTGTTTGATCTTGGGGCATTAGCTTAATTTCTCTGAGGTTTAGTGCCCTCTGCTATGAAATGATCAAAATGGAGAGAAAAGATTGCTAACGTCCCTTAAAGCTCAAAAGTTCCGTGGTTCTATCAGCCATACAAAGAGAATTCTATTGCTGAGCATTTATTAAGCACTAACTATATGTCAACATCTGTACCAAGAGTCCAGATACAAAGATAGGAATGAAAGAACTCCTACCTTAAACAATTTATATTCTGTAGCGAAGATCTCTAATTTCATTGGTATAGGAACATAGAGACATGTGTTTGAGATACCAAAGGAACATCAAGTTTGAAGTATCCAATAATTGAGAATGATATAGGAGAACCTGTCTAAAACAAATCTTTATATGATCCGAAACCCCCTTCTAATAAGTACTTCTGATATCTCCTAAGTCTGAAAATTCCACTGGCTCCTAATATTTAGAATAAAGTAGATGAAATCAGGCAGCTGTAGACCTGCTAAGAAATAAGAGGGTCCCTGCTCTACCCTATCTTGTTCTTTTCATTTGATTTCTTTGAGACTTGGAGATTAGGTCGGAACAAGAGAAGGGAGTCAGTCTTACAGAAATATGGATAAACAGAAATAATCTATCCAGTGGGTAAACTCTTTGAGAGCAGAGATTCTTTTGCCCTTTTTTGTATCCCTATCCCTTATCCCAGTACCTGGCATTGACTAACTAGTAGGTGAGATTTATATCATGTTTTAAAATTTTAGATTTCTTAACATAGGTTCTTTCAGCTGGTCTACCCAGTACTCAATTCTTCCCACTCTCAATGGAGAAATATTTGCATTCAGCTTTGTTAATATTCTGTGGAAATATTCCTAAGGTAAAGGAGGCAGTGATAGAAAGTCCACTCCCTAGTTCCCAAGGTTTAATAGATCAGCCTTTGCCATATTTTGCTTGGGCCCAAGACTTCATGGCATTGAAGAGTCCTTACCATGTCCTCCCATCTTCGTTCCAACATCCCATTAATGTTGTCTTTCCTTATTTGAATGTAAACTCCTAAAAAGTAGGAACTGAATTGCTTGCTTGTATTGATATCCCAACCACTTAGCAAAATACCTTGCCCATAGTAAGCACTTAATAAATACTCTATTTTTATGTATATATGTACCTATTTTTCTATCTAGAAATGATTCTTCTGGAACAATAGATAAAGGCGAAATCTCTTTGGTCCCAAAGTTCCAAATCAGTTCTTATGTGACTGTGAACCATATACAGTGTCACCTAAGAACTATGTGCCATATACAATGTCACCTTTTTTACTAGAGACTTCATTGAGTGTCCTCTCCATGTTTATTGGGGGGGCCTATTAGTTAGAATCCTGGCTTTATGGAGTTTCCCTTCCTATTTTTATTTTTTTATTTTTAGTCATTTTTAATTCATGTCCAATTCTTCATGATCCCTTTTGGGGTTTTCTTGGGAAAGATACTTAATTCTTTGTTATTTTCTTCTCCAGTTCACTTTATAGTTGAGGAAAACAGGGTTAAGTGACTTTTCCAGAGTCACACAGCAATCACATGTCTGAAGGTGAGTTTGAATTCAATACTTCTTGACGTCCCAGTATGCTACCCATTTCTCCACCTAGCTGCTTTCCTTCCTTACTGTGCCCCCAAATCCCTCAGAGACTTCAACTTGGGTTTAGGAGTATTCTAAAAATAATCTGAGGATGATGATTGGAAGAGGGTCTAAGTAACATAGAAGAGCCATTTAATAAATGCTTCTTGATTGAGCGAGAAGGAATTTCCATCTTAGAAGGGTATATCCCTTCATGGGAACTTGTTAGAAGTGCCTTTTTCTTACATAAAAATGAACCCAAACTCCCTGTTTCCTCAGTGTGAGTCTAATGAGAGCTATCAAAGAGGGTGCCCCTTTGGAGACATGGATTTAATCTAAAGCTTTCCCACCACTGGGCTAAAGAAGGCATAAGATGATTGAATTCTAGTCTGGGGCTTAGCTCAAGGATTCTTTATTAATTTATGTTCATTCTTTGATTCTTTACTTAGTTTTGTCTCTCCACTGGTCCTGTTTCCCTCAACCAGACCAAGCTTCTGGTTAAGTCTACATTGACCTCATTCCCTTCCCCTCTAAATTAAGACCTTGGCTGTCATATGCTATCAGAGATTATTAGAGTTAGGGCTTCAGTGATAATCTAATCCCAAACCTCCTTTTCCAGATGAGAAATGTGACTAGAAATGAACTACCTAACATCAGATGATTAATATGCCTTCATATTTGCTCTCCACCAAAAGCCACACCAGGAAAAAGAAAACCACCCTACCAAGTAAGGGATATTTGTCACAAACTTATTTCTTTCTCCAAGCATCCAGTTATCCTAGGTCTGTCATGTTGCAACCTAACCAGTCAGTCAGTAAACATTTATTAAGTACCTACTTTGTGCCAGGTTCTGTGCTAAGCTCTAAGAGTACAAAGAAACGCAAGACAGCCTTTGTTGCCAAGGAGCTTGCTGTCTAATAGAGGAGGCAACATGCAAACAACTACTTACAAACAAGGAACATACAGATAAAATTGGAGATAGTCTCAAAGAGAATACACTAAGATTGAAGTGTTACAAAGGTAAAACTCACGGGCTTTGAAAACAGATTGGCTATGGAGCATGACAGGGAGCGAGGGGTCCATGTTGTGAACTTGAGTGATTGGGAGGATGGTGATACTCTTGATGATAATAGAGAAACTGAGAAGAGCAGAGGTTTGGGGACAAATATAAGTTATGCTTTAGACATGTGCCTGCAGGACAGCATATCAAATAGGCCATTTGAGATGTGAGACTGAAGGCAAGAGATTGTTGTGCAGTCATTTTAGTTGTGTCTGACTCTCTGAGACTTCATTTAGGACTTTCTCAACAAAAATGCTGGAGTGGTTTGCTGTTTCCTTCTCCAGCTTATTTTTTACAGATGAGGAAACTGATACAAATAGAGTTAAAGGACTTGCTAGGGTCGAAGGTCAAATTTGAACTCGGGTCTCCCTGACTTCAGGCTCAGCACTCTATCCACTGTGCCATCCAAGAGATTTGAGACGAACCATAATCTGCTCTGGCTACCTCTGTCTAATTAACCACTTGTCTTCTCATCAAAACCTTACATCTCAGGACCCAAGATTTCACTGAACTAATCAATAGAGTAATTGATAATATAAGGTGAGGTGAAATTATGAGTTGGAAGGGTACTTAGGATAAAGTCCTGTTTTGATATGAATTAGAAGAGATGACCTCAAAGACCCCATCCAATTCTGAGACTCTGTGACCTTCTTAAAATGTGCTGTGAATTTTGCCAGAGGTGCTGAAAAAGTTGTGAATGATATGTTTATTATTGATCAAAAAAGTGTCAATAATTTTGTTTAATATAAATCTTACTTACCTGATCTATGAAGTATGACAAACATAGTATATGGGTCTAGCACACCATTAGTTTATGTATATTACTATCTTTTTAGAAATCGTGAAATTTCAGTAAGAGCATTTACATTTCAGAAATTGGCAAATGCTACAAATCAGGGAGACCACTAGGTGACGCCACAGGGCACAGAGTGCTGGCCCTGGACTGGGTAGACGCGAATTCAGTTGTAGGCTCAGACTCTTCCTGGTTCTTTGGCCAGGGCAAGTCTCTTTAGCTCTGTTTGCCTCAATTTTTTCATCTACAAAATGGGCAGAATCATGGCCTACGTCCCAGAGTTATTGTAAGGACCAAATGAGATAATATTTGTAAAGTGCTTAGCACAGAGCCTGGCACATAGTGGATGCTATATAAATCACACACATAAATGTTATATAAATGTTGTATTTTTTCTTTGTCTAGATTTAAGAAAATATTGGAGAAAATGCTAATAATGCAAATTAAACTTAAAAGTATCTCATGTATACAATCTCATCCCCTCCCATCCTGAGAGCCAATTGTTAAACCTTTACCTGAAAATCACTACTGATGCAAACTAAACAAAACTTGACATTAATCTTTAAACATATTCTATAAATAGATTCCACATTCACAAAAATCTTAATAAAAATGGCCACTCTTATCAAAGTTTCATGTGTATAAAGCTTCCTATTCTCTTGTAGTGTTATCAGTGTAAGAGTTAGGATCCCTGATGACAAAGAATATTGTGCTATAAGAAAGCAAAGTTTGGGTCTAATTATCCTGTTTTTTCATGAATGAGGGAATCCAGAGATGCTTGATTCATTACAAGTCATCTCCAACCCACATTGAAAAACACTTCCTTCTACAATATACCTGACAATAGTCTTTGGCTTGAATCCACAGTTTTGTGAGATAGCTTGTTCAACTTTGGGGTAGTCTGTTCCCCAGGAACAGAGGACATGGCAGGACTATTATCAGGCACTTCTGTTGTTAAGGAATTTCCCATCTTCTCCCTCTAAGACATAGCTGCCATTGACAGCAATTAGCTGTAATGTTAGGATCATGTGCTCCCATGAACATGTAGTAATTCAGAGAGAAACTAGGATGAAAAATGTATATTTATGAAAAAAACCCACATCTGGTTAGTATATAATTTAAACCACTGTCCTTGATTTCTAACCAGTGTGCGAAAAAAATAAACAAAAAAACAGCTGCTTTTACTCCAGTCCTTCACATAAGAACTAAATCTGATCTGTTTTGGACTGTCATCTGATCTTGGAATTAGAATGTAGGGAATGGTCACTAGTTCTAAGAGCAGACTTATTAGTGCCCATAGCTATAGTGCTTTGTGTATGGCAAAACAATTTTTATCCCTCCTAGCTTGTGAACATCACAACACCCCCAATTCATTTCTAATGGAGATATCAGAGAAGATCGAATGGAAATGACATTTGAGCTAAATCTTCAAGGTCAACAAGTGTAGATTGTAGAGGGAACATCCTAGGCAAAGGAAACTATAGCTTCTGACTCCAGAATTTTTTTCCTGACTAAGCTTTTGTGTCTGTTATTTTTCTTTTTTTGTGATAACTTTCTCTAAATCAGGGATGTCAAACTCAAATAAAAACAGATCCCTGTGGGCTGCGTATTGACTTAGAAAACCACTCATTAACATTATGTTGTATAAATATGTAAATATTTAGCAAAATATATTTCACAACTACATTTTAATCTGGCACAGGCAGGAATTTAGCAAAGCTCCTCCTCTCTAAACCATTAATTTGTACTAGATTTGAGGAGCAGCTGTGGTATAGTGGGTCTGCTAGGCCACTAGATGGCATAATGACATAGTGGATACCAATCTTGGAATTAAGAAGATCTGAGTTCAAATTCTGCCCCAGGCATCTATATATTAATTATATAACCCATGGCAAGTCTCTTAATCTGTCAGCCTCAGTTTCCTCATCTGTAAAATGGAGATTTTTTTAAAAAATCATCTACTTCACAGGGTTGTTGAGATTTTTAATATGTGTAAAATCCTTGGCAAACCTTAAAGTGCTAGATAAATATTGTATTATGTTTTTATTTGAAGACCTGGATCTAAGTTCTATCTCTACTATTTAATTAGCATTTACTTAATTAATGATCTTTAACCACTTACTTAACTCTCAATATCAGTTTCATAATCTATAAAATGAGTGTATTGGAATAGATGATCTCTAAGGTCTTTTCCAATGCTAATATCCCTTGTTTTCTAGGATTTATATAATTGAAAAGGAGGCATGATTATTTCTATTTTATAAAGGGGAAACCTGAACTTGAAGAAATTAAGATTTTTCAAAAGTCATACGAGTAGTAAAAGGCAGAGTCAAGACCAAAAGCCTGGACTTCTACTTCCAGAACCATCATTCTTTCCATTGTACAATACTTCCTTATGATTTTTCTTTATGGTATATTCCTATGCTATACTTACATTCTTTTTTCAGTATCTCTATACAAGTGACATTCTGATACCTTTTCATCTTGACTTCTGTTCTGTAATTTTAAAAAATCCTTTTTATGCTGCTTCTTTCTATTTCTTGATGTTCTCTCGTTGCCCCTTCATTTACTCCTAAATTCCTCACACTGGAAGTACACTCTATTCCTGCAGCCTTTTGCTGCATCACTTGGTTCCTCCAAGAACCTCCTTTTTGAGGAAGATGCACAAACCAGCTATGTCTTCACTCCTTTTCCAGGTATACTATAACTCTCTGGACTTTCTCTGTGATGCCCCTGAGAGAGTAGTCCCTTCCTTATTCTCCCTCTTCACTTTAATCTCCCTATATCCCTCCTTTCTTCTCAGCTTCCTTTTATGCATTGTTTCTCCCCACTACAAATATAAGCAGCACTTTGTCTGGGATGCAGCAAGTACTTGATAAATGTTTTTTTTTTTTTTAATTTGACTTGTTGCCTTGTAAACATAGTAATAATTTGAAGGCAATGAGAAGATCATAGATACCTAAGCTGGAAGAAAACTCAGGGGATGCATCTAGTCCAACTTCCTTGTTTTACAGATGGGGAAACTGAGGCCCAGTGAGATTGAAGTAGTAAGTTGCAGAGCTGGGACTTGAATTTAGCTCCTCTGAATTGTGATTTTATGCTCTTTCTATTAGATCATAGGGTAGTCCCTCTCTTTCCTGTGTTACTGTGACAAAAAACGAAACCCTCAAAACTTGTCCATTTATGCTGACCCTTTTCACATTTAACTAAGACCCCTGCTGCCTTCATACTCAAAACCATTTCTGCTTGGGTAGAATCTTCCTGAGCTTGGATTCTATTGACAAAGATTTCCTGAGGTCAGGATCTGAGCTTCACATCCAATTTGGGATTGAGTTAGTAAAAATATTATCATTCTTATTGCATTAATGAAGAAGCTGGGGCTCAGGGAACATTCAGAGAGATCAAGATTCACTTGGGATCATGTGAATGGCTATTAACAGAACCAGGACATGAACCGAAGATTCCTGATGGTGAGTCCATTTTCTAAACTGTAACAGGACGCATTCCTGGTCTTTCAGCCTTGATCAAAGGTGTTTGATCTCGCCTATCAGCTATCAATAGGTTAATACAAGAGATTGTGCTTGTCTGCTTATTATCACAGATGTAAAGCTGAAAGGGCTATCTATCATCTATCCAAATATCTACATCCAATTTACAAATGAGGCTCCCAGAGATTAAGTGAGATGGATTAAGTGATGAGGTAAGTGAGGGAACCAGGATTCACATGCAGATATATGGCTGCAAATTTAGCACTTTCTGGTAAAGTCCCATTAACAAATTAATTGGCTTTACTGGAAGATATACCATGAGGTCATTCATAACATGGCTGTTGTCTTGGATTTGGAGTTAGAGAACTTAACTTAGTTTCTGCTTTGTGTGCATGACCTTGTGATCTTTGGCAAAGCATGTAATACCTCTATAACATCTTCTTTCTCTTTCTCTCTTTTCTTCCTTCCTTCCCTCCTTCCTTCCTTCCTTCCTTCCTTCCTTCCTTCCTTCCTTCCTTCCTTCCTTTCTTTCTTTCTTACTTTTTTCTTCCTTCTTTCCTTCTTCCTTCCTTCCTTCCTTCCTTCCTTCCTTCCTCCTTCCTTCCTTCCTTCCTTCCTTCCTTCCTTCCTTCCTTCCTTCCTTCCTTCTTTCTTTCTTTCTTTCTTTCTTTCTTTCTTTCTTTCTTTCTTTCTTTCTTTCTTTCTTTCTTTCTTTCTTTCTTTCTTTCTTTCTTTCTTTCTTTTTTTCCCTTCTTTCCTTCTTTCCCTTTCTTTCTTTCTTACTTTTTCCTTCCTTCCTTCCTTTCTTTCTTACTTTCTTTCTTCCCTCCCTTCTTGGATTTGATTGCTGAGTCTGCTAGTTTGGTGTGACTTTGGACAAGTCCCTTAACTTAAGGTGCTAGTGTTATCTCCATTTTACAGATAAAGAAATTGAGTTTGTAAGAAATCACAACTAAGTGTATCTGAGACAGGATATGAATCCATTTCTTCCCGACTCAAAGTCTGACAATCTATTTGCTATACTATCTACTTGCCTCAAAAAAATAATTGCATCACCTATATCTCATGGGTTTTTTTGAGAATTATATGAGATCATGTCTATAAAATCATTAGTCAACTTATAAATGTTCATCATTATTTTTATAGCTTTATTCTTTGCTGCAGTTACTTCAGTAACTAGCCTTTCTTTAGTGTTCCTTATGTATTTTAAATACTCTCCCCTCTTCATTATTCCATTTCAATGAAGATCAGCTATAATTCATTTATTAGCGTGTGCTGTGATGTGCAAGGGATTTTGCTAAGTGCCTGGGGGTGCTGCTAAGGGCTAGAAACTCTTGTTGGAAAACTAACATGTATCTGTCCATTTGGAGAGACAAAAAGAATAGGAGCCATGTTTGTGATTAATTGGCAAATGAACAGCAAGGGCATTCAGAAAGAAGAGAGATCATTATTAGCCAGTATGAAAGGAGCAGTATGATGTAGTAGGAGAGCTGCCCTTGGAGTCTCTGACACATATATACTGGCGGTGTCACTTTGATCATGTCATTTAACCCATGAACATTCTGAGCAATTCTCTAAGTCTGTGAGTGGCAGAGGAAATACCATCTTCCTGCTTTGGAAGAGAGAGTTTCCTTATTTGGGAATTTTCTATACCAGTGAAATCACAAACTTAGCCGCTATTTGTGTAGTCTAAAATGGTTTCATAGAAGGAGAGAAATCTGAGTTTGGAAGGTGGATAGGAAGAGCCTGGAAGAGGTTCAGGGTAGGAAATAGTAAACAGCAGCAGGGTACAACGGAAATAGAGGTACTGGATTCACATCTCAGCTGTGTCATTCCCTATTTTATAGTGGGCTAGTCACTAACCCTCTCTGGAGTCACAATTTTCTCATCTGTAAAAGTAGGGGATTCCATCTGGTAACCAAGTTCCTTCTGGATCTCACCAGCGCTCATCAGTTCAATTCTAATCTCTTTGTAAATGACTTTCAAATTTAGGAGGCAGTTTAGTCCTGAGTAGTCTTGAGTTTAAATCTCAACCTAGACACTTACTAGCTGTGCAACTTTGGGTTAGTCATTGAATCTCTCCCAGCCTCAGTTTTCTCATCCATAAATGCACCTAATGCACAGTGATGCTTTGAGGATCAAATAAGGTGATAAGTATAAAGTGTTGTTTAATTGTTAGTTATTAATAGCTAACTGTTGTACACATAACAACTCAACTCCAGTCCTAAATCTCCACCCACTTGCTTGGGCATCTCTTTGAGTATTCTCCACAAGATTCTCAAACTCAACATATCAAAAAAAGAATCTATTATCCCTTACATCTCTCCCTAAATCTACCTTCTTCCTAACATCCTTTCAAGAATCTCAGCATTCTACCAGCTACCCAGATTCACTTTTTACAAGCCATGATCAGCTCCTCACTCTTACCTACCACAACCAATTAATTACTAAGTTTTTTCAATTCAACTTGTCCAATATCACCTGTGGTCATTCCACTCTCCCTACTCCTGAAATAGCTTCCTCGATGTCCTCCCTGCCTCCCCTCTCCAGTCTTTCCTCCATATGACTCTCAGATTGATTTTCCTAAAGCACAGGTGTGACTATATCACTTCCCTGCTCTATAAGCTTCAGTGGCTCCCAATTGCCTTTATAATTGAATGCAAAGACTTTTGTATGGCATCATTGAACGTTCCTCACCATCTAGTTCTAGTCTTTGTTTTAAAGTTAAAGCACATTATTCTCCCTCACCAAATTATCCTGCTTCATACTCCCTGTGATATAACATATCATCTATGTATGGTGTTCCATGTCCCGTAAGACTTTCATGTCATTGTTGAGGCTCTCCCCTTTACCAGAATGCTCTCCCTTTTGATTTCTGCCTTTTAGACCTCTATGCTCATCTCAAGAATGGGTAAGCTGCAAAACTCAACACATACCAGATTAAAATGTAATTGGAAAATGTTTAACAAAATAAAAATACACATAGATAATGGTAATTTGTGGTTTTCTAAATCAATATGTGGCTATTGACTTTTACCCAACTTTCCATACCACTTTTCTTAGACTCTCCACTTGGTTGGTTCCTTTCTAAGTCTCATCTAATTTCTATCTGTTCATTTTGTGTGGCTTTGCATTTAATAATATGTATACATGTCACTTTCTTCTGTAAAACTGAATTTTTGTATTTATCCTTAGGAAATGGAATCAAAACATTTGTACCATATTAATGGACTTCTCTGTTGTTCCTCACCATCTTTCTGACTTTCCACATCATACATTTCCTTCTCGTTATGTGTTGTGTATCCTATAAGCTCCATGAAATTAGAAATGGTCTCATTTTAGTATTTATATAGATCCTCAGTGGGTGGCACACAGCAAGTGCTTAATAAGTGTTTTTTATTTGTATCCCAGCACCCAACATATGGCCAGGTATTCAGTAGCAGGCTTAATTAATAGTTTTTTAATTAAATTGAGTGAGAGTCAGGCAGCAAGATGGTACAGTGGATAGAATAGCACACCCAAGTCAGGAAGACTTCTCTTCCTAAATTCAAATCCAGCCTCAGACATATATTAGCTATGTGACCGTGTTTGCTTCAGTTTTCTTATCTGTAAAATGAGCTGAAGAAGGAAACAGCAAACCCCTACTATATCTTTGTCAAGAAAATCCCATTGGGTGCTCTAATATTCTATTTACCTCTTTAATTTCTTTCTTATTTGTTTTGTGATTTGATTTATTTAAATCTGAGAGTGCAAGATTGAGATCTCCCACTATTATAGTTTTGCTGTCTATTTCTTCTCGCAACTCTTTTAACTTCTCCTTTAGGAAGTTAGATGCTATACCACTTGGTGCATATATGTTTAATACTGATATTGCCTCATTGTCTATAGTACCCTTTAGCAAGATATAGTTTCCTTCCTTATCTCTTTTAATTAGATCAATCTTTGCTTCCCCATTGGGTTCTCAAAGAGTGGGACACAACTGAAATGAATGAACAGCAACAATAAAATGCAGAATAGATTCACAGAGGCAGGAAATATATATAAGGCACATTCAAGGAGTCTCATTTGGCTGAAAAAAAGTATTTGCATAGTGGAATACTGGGAGATGAAGCTGAAATCATAGTCTGGGCTTAGATGTGGGGGGGGCTTGAGTTCTGGGCCAAGGAATCATGCATGCAATATCTTCCACTCGTGCTATGATTAGACTCGGCTTACTTATCATATCTTTTCATCTCTTCTCTGCATTCCTTCTTAGCTCGCCATGTACTTTATGAGAAGGTCCCCTAGACCACACACACAGCTGTGGATGATGTGTGGCCAGCCTGGCCTTCCTGCCTTTATTTTTGGGTCTTCCAATGTTGCTTTCGTTTACATAGCTCATCCTTGTGAGTTTTATCAGCATAGATACTACTCCATAACATTCAGTGACCCTGAGTAGAAGAGATTTGTAACTTTTTGAAAGAATTTTCCTTGCTCCAAGTTTAAAAATAGCTTTTCCATTTCTCTCCTTTGTTGGTTGAAGAGTTATTGGGCCAGATTTTTTCTGAGTGTTTTCCTCCCTTCTGGGAAGCTCCTCCCAGGGCCCCATAGCAGAATTGTCTAAGAAGCTTTATGATTTGTGTCAAGTGAAGTTAACAGCTTTCACTTTGTCTTATGTCTCTTTTCTCCTTTTTTGAAACTGCACATTTAATATTTAACCACACATTATTGTCTTGGTCATTTCCAGTTTCTTCCAGATTTCTTGGCAAAGTGCTGCCAATTGCTTGCTCCAACAATCCTTTAGATAAATCCTTATAGGGAATCTTGGCTCCACGAGTGACTTTCCTTTTCAAAAAGATTTTATCATGTTACCCATTTTTTGAACTGTAATGATTTAGTTGCGATTCATTTTTGTATACTTGATTTTTAAAATTTAAATTAATGTTTTGTATTGAAAAAGCCTCATTTTCTCTCCTTCTCACTCCTTCCCCTTATTAGAAAAAAAAAAGAATAATAAAAACAACTCCTTTTGTAATAAATGGGTATAATCAAACAAGAGGGATGGGAATTGAGATCAGAGGGAGTGCTACTTTTTTCCTTTCTCTATTCACATGTTCTGGGGGAAACTGGACCAATAGGTACCAAAGCACCCAACTGTGATCAGAAGGAGATAAGTCAGTGATACTCTAAGGACAAGCTATGGATACACATGAATTAATATGAATGTGGGGATCAAATCCCTTGAGAATTGAGGCAGCTTTAAGGAATACAATTGCTTGCATTGACGAAAAATTCAGGGTATGGATTTTACAAAAGTACTGGTCCTCGGAGTCTGGCAGAGAGCTATAGCTGAGGGAAATTTCATGAGGTCTTTACTAAGGAAAAAAGGGATTCTCATTGTCCAAATTTGTGAGGTACTCTGTTATATATTTCTAAAACATATGTGTGCCCCCACTATCTTTATACATTTATACTTTTATAGTTTGGATCCAGTCTTATGTTTGCAAGGGGACAGTGGACCCCAGTTTTGTAGAATGTTTTGAATGTTATATCATACTAAGTAAATCTCTTTTCCAAAAGTTGGTTAAGTCTGATTGATAGATTGTAAATGAGAAACACAGTAGTAGGGGCTCAGAAGGGACAGTTATAAAAATCCAGCTTCTAAGGATTATGTGATAGAACCTTGAGAAACATAGTAGTAGTTAAATTACCCTCTGGGAACTATAACACGAGTGCTAATACAAGTTTGACAAGTTGCTGTAACCAGTGGGGACTATATTTACATAGAATTTAAATCTGCCTCTTCAGCTTTTACCCATCTGCTCTTTGTTCTGACCTTTTGAGTCAAGCAGAACAAATTTAAATCTTCTAATTAAGAATTCTTTAAATGTTTGAAGACAACCATCATGTCCCCATGAACTTCTGTTTATGTTAAACATCCTCTGTTCCTTTTACCAATCTTCATCTTGCTATTAATCTTTTTCATCATCTTGGTGGCCCTTCCCTGCAGGGTTTCCCCATAAGGTCTTTGAGGGAAGAAATGTCTTTTGTCTGTTTTTGTATCCCCATAACTGAGCACATTGACTAGCTCATAGTAGGCACTTAGTAAATGTTTACCTAATTGAATTCCAATTTGGATGTATCCTTCCCAAACCGTGATTCCTAGAATTAATATTCTGGTGTTGTTTGACTAGGAGAGAGTACAATGGCGTTATCTCTTCTTGTTCTAGATAGTTTGAGATCAGATCTCTAATTTCAGAGGTTAATGGAGTACTCAAGGAGGGACACTCCATTTTTAATGCAAGAGTGTCCTAGAGGAACTGAGGGGTTAAGAGATTTTAACCAGGGTCACCATCATCAGGATTGTTAGAACAATACTATAACCCAAGTCTTTCAGACTTTAAAGCCAGCTCTCTGTACAAAATGAATTATGTTCTCTCCATCTAAGACTACTTTAGGTTTTTTAGACTCCTGTGTCATCTTGCTTACTCCTAATGAGCTTATATTTCACTAAAATCCATCTTTCAATTGTCTGTTTTCATTTAGGATTTAGTTTCTTGACTTCAAGTAAAAGGCTTTTACTCTAGGCAAGAGAACAATATTCAAGGCATCTATCAATGGCCTGCCAAGAATTTCTCTCCTTGCTTTGAACTCTGAGCTATGGGGCTCTCACTTCTATCCTGGTACTTATCTATAACTAAAATTTTCAGCTAGACTAATGCTAACCTATATTATATTGATGTATGACAATGCTAGAAAATTCAACATAGTATTGTTAGATTTAAAGTGTCTTGAATGAAATGAAAATTCAAAATTAAAATAAAATATCTCTATCTCTGTGGCAATTAGAAAGAGATTTCATTTTCAAAAATTTAATTAATCTCTGACTTTTAAGGACTACATCTGTTGTGTATAAAGGGACAGTACATTTGTATTCATTTATCAAAAATGATTCTGTGTCTGGAAAGCTAAAAGTAATAGGACGGGGAAAGTGTCCTATTCTTTCAGCATTTGGAAAAAGGAGAAGTGAGTAAGCAAATTTTATTCAGCACCTACTATGTGCCAGGAACTGTGCTAAGAACTTTATTATTTCATTTGATAATTATAACAACACTGGGAGGTGGGTGTTATTAATATCCTCTTTTACAGTTGGGGAAACTGCAGAGATTAAGTGACCTGTATATGTCTGAAGTTGGATCTGAACTCAGATTTCCCTGATTCTAGACCCAGTGTTCTATCTATACCACCTAGTTTCCAAAATTTGGCAAAGTATGATGCCCGTGCATATAACTCCTTAAAAATCTCTCCTCTATCTCAGGTACCCTCATCATTTTAGTGCCACTTTTCTAGTCCTTCCCAAACTTAGAAGATCCATAGATCATGCATTTGGCTCAGGAGCCAAACCATTTCCATGCCTTCCCATTCCTGCCTTTTTCTCGACATCTTCTCTCTAAAGTACAGATTCTCATGAAAACCAAGCAAAAAAGGGGGAAAAAAAGCTTTCATTGACTTAGAGCTGGAAGGAACTTTAGAGGCTCTTCTAATCCCCCTCATTTTACAAATAAGGAAACTGAAGCCCACTGGGGTTAAGTGATGTACCCAAGATGACACTTATAATGATCAGACATGGAATCTGAAGTGAGGCTCTCTGACTACAGAACCATCTCCTCTACACGGTGGCACCTTGATTAACAAATAACACACCCCTTAAGTTCATAAGGTTTAGCTAGTGAAGTTGTGAGGTATCAAGTGCTTGTAGTAACGGGGAAATTGTCCTCAGACACAAGGCTCCCTTGATGGCCTACTCCAACCTGGGGGGAGAAGAAAAGGTGAGCTCTCTTAATGCAAAGCGTCAGCCTTCACCTTTTAGGGGGATGCTCTCTCTAAAGGTGCAGTTAGTCTCCTAAGGGGAATGGAAAGCTGAAATTACTCCACCTTAGCTTAATAAAGAAGGAGGCCAGGCTTTGACCTGCCTTCTATTGCTGCCATATTTCTTTGACTAATAATAGTGAAGTTCTTGACATTGAAATGTGTTCCTGGATCAAATCCTCTTTTTTAAATAGCCAGGCGGACTTTAAATAGCCTGTGTCTGACTTTTATTAAACCAGCTGCCTGATTTCTCTCATGTCCTGATCAGAGGGGTTACCGCATGCTTCCCTAACAGCTCCCAGAACTAGACATTGTGGGCGGAGAGGGCCCACAGACACTTATTATATTCTTGAGTAAACTGAGGCCCAGAGAAATGAGCGGGAATTTCTCTGACTCTAAATCCTATCTTTCTACCTTGTGTGTGTTGTTCTGTTTGCTTGTTTGTTTGAGCTGGGAGAAGATTGAACCTGTGCCCTCCTTCATATATAGAACTCCCAATTATATAAGGAAACTTCCCCACCAACCCTCTGTTCTGCTCGGGCCACTGAGAAGTTAAGTTACTTGCTCAGCATCCCACGGTTAGTTTGTGTTGGAGTTGGAATCTGAACCCAGGTTTTCCTGATTTCCATCTCTGTCTCCATTAAACCATTAAATATTATTACATTACATATTACATTAAATATTATTGCTGTGCATTTTTGTGGCTCTCTATTATTATAATGGTTATCTATTGTTGTCATATATAGCAATAAAGTAATTATACTATTACTATTATATATTAAATAATTATACAGTTCTGTTATATATTAAATAATATTTTAATAATCACGGTGGGCCTTTAGGTGGGACAGTGCCAGACCAGGAGTCAGGGAGATGGGAGTTCAAATCTGACCTCAGACAATTATGAGCTGTTCAACCCTGGCCAACTCACTTCACCCTGTGTGCCTCAGTTTCCTCATCTGTAAAGTGAATTGGAGAAGGAAATGGCCAACCACTCCTGCATCTTTGCCAAGAGGAGCCCACATGGGATCACAGAGCCAAAGCTGAGCAGGTTTGCCAGCAGTGATGGCAGAGAGTATGACTCATCTCTGTAGACTGTATGTATAACTCAGTCAGAGGCCTCATTTATTTTCCTTGTATGATCCCCCTCAACACTGTGGTCTGCTTTCTGCCCCTTCCTTCTTGATCCATTTCCCTGTCTTCTACTCGGTGATCTAACTCTGGTCCAGCAGATGGCACTTGTCCCTTCTCCCAGGCCACTGTCCCTCGGACTCAGCTCTCTGGAAACCAGTCTCAGAAGGCTCTGTTTTTTTAAAAATTGCTCAAAAAACTCAGGGCTGTGACTCTTAAGCTTTTTTTTTCTGCATGGTCCCCCAGTCCCAGAGGGCACGGAGAAGGGAGCCGGGGCAGCTCCCCGTCCCTCGGTCCCCTCTGAGTTGGCTAGTGTCTCCTGGTCACCTTGGTACTTGCTGCTACCTCTCCCAGTTTGCAGAACACCCACGCTTTCCCAGACTGTGCTGTCCCTCCATCCCTGACTGCCGAGCCAGTGAGCCTGTGCTCACACCTCAGGGCAACCACGCGCCTGCCTTTCCTTTCTCTGTGCCTCCGTTTCTCTATCTGTAAAATGAGTATTTTGGACTCTGACTTCCAAGCTCCTAGCCCTCTAAATCTGTCATCTGTTTTCTTGTTGGTGTTATTAATATCACCAAGGGTCGATTCCCAGAACGACAGAGGGGAAGGGTACCCATTCCTCTTGGTGTACTAGCAAAGAGATACGTACTCCTTGCTGGGTTTTATCATTCCTAGTGTGCTAATACTTAGGTCCCCAAATCTCCCTTAATCATGTTGCTCCTTCTTTCCCCCCATCCTTACCTTCCCCTTGCTCCATGTCTTTTTTGACAAGACTCATGCATCATGTGTACATTTCCATTTTAATGGATTCTTTCTTCCTATTTCCTTCCTCCCCTTCAATCGATTCTATTTGATTTCTGTTCTTCTCCCTCCCTGCCTTTTGCAGAATTCACTTTCCTTGTTGTTTCCTTGTTTCCTAAGGAAATTTCCTTCCAGATAGATAAATGTATAGACAGACAGACTAGACAGACAGACAGGCAGACCTATAGATAATAGAGATAAATAAATTGATAAATAGATAATAGAAATAGATAGATAATAGATATAGTTGTAGATAGACAAGTACAAAGATAATATAATAATAATAAATGAGACAGAGAGAGAGAAAAGAGAGGGAGACAGACATGGTGTGTATGTGTGTGAGAGAGACAGACAGACATGGAGAGAGAGGGAGACACACACACACACACACACACACACACACAGAAAGTACTTATGCCAGATACTATATTAAGTGTTAGGTATGCAAATATAGGAAAGCAAGGCAGTCCCTACTCTCAAGGAGCTTATGTTTTAATGCAAGGACACAGCTCAGAAAAGGATGCCGAAAAGTGAAGATAGGAAAGGGTATCCCTGCATGAGCGTGCAGTGGAGGCTGAGAAGTTGCATGAAGAGAAGTCAAAAAGCCTGACTCTGAAAGCAAGGGAAATTGGGTGAATTTAAGTGTTAAAGTGGAGATGGTTGGAAAGTAGAACCATCGCAATCACCTCTATGTCTATAATTCCATGATCCTGTGAACTTTCTTGCTACTTTTTTGGTATAGGTTCTCTTGTTTTATTGGGGTTTTCTTTTTCTTCACTGATTCTGCCGTCATATACCTTTGTTAGCTTTGCTTTATTTCTTTTCCTTAATATTAGCCAATTTTCTCTTATTCAACCTACCTCTTCCTATAGTACCATGATTAGATGAATAATTTTTAACTAAAGCTACATTGAAATTAATTTATATATTTATACACACACACACACACACACAAACACAGAGAGATGGAGGAGGAGAAGGAGGAGGAGGAGAAGGAGGAGGAGGAGGGGAGAGAGAGAGAGAGAGGGAGAGAGAGAGAGAGAGAAGAGAAAAAGGAAGAAAAGGAGAGAAAAAAAGAGAAAGAGGGAACCAGGAAGGGAGAGAGGAGAGAGAGAGACAGAGACAGAGACAGAGACAGAGACAGAGAAAGACAGAGACAACAGTTTCTTTCTAACAAACACCCATGTCCTTTTTTTTTCCTTGGCTCTGCTTTCTTCACTCTAATTACTTCATACAAGCCTTCTTAGATTTATCTGAGTTCTTGTTATGTATCATCCTTTCTAATGCTTTAAGAAATTTTATCTGCATACTATCATTTATTCAACTATTCCTCAGTCATTAGACACATACTTTGTTTCTTAGTTTTTATTCCAAATGGTACTGATCTGCACATTTCTGTACATGTGATTTATTTTCTCATAGTCAGTAATCTTACTAAGATAAGCTGCTCTACATGGAATCTATCTTTTGTTGCTTAATACCCAACTATTTTCAGTTGTGTCATTTTGGAGCATCAACAACTGAAAACTCAAGCATCGTGTTCTCTCAGTCCTTTTAGTAATTAATTTTCTTATCTTTGTCATTTTCTCTATAATACCAGGGTGGTTTTGCTTTGTATTTCTTAAATTATAACAAAAATGAACAATTTTTTCATTCTGTTATTGATTACATCTTTCCTTTTGAAAGGTGTTTGTTTATATCCTTTAATGATTTGCCTTTTAAAAATAGCTCTTAATTTTATTTATATATGTTCTTTATATGTCACATTTAAATTCTAGACTTTTTGGAGTTTTTAACATGAAAGGCTGTTGCATTTTATTAATTTTTTTTCTTTTTTATATTTATATTGATGTTCCTTTTTTTCTTGCATCATCATAGTTTCTTCCAATATTCCTTTTTGTCTTTCTCCCAGAGGATCATTTCATATATCAAATAGTATTAGACCTAATAAAAATGAAATTCAAAATCCATTTCTCTTATGTGATTCTAGTTGCATTGATTTTATTTCTATAAAAGTATTTTAATTTTAAATTTATTTCATTAAGTCTATTTTTTCTTTTATGATTTCTTCTATTCTGCATATGATTGCAGCTTCTTTTTGTATTACTAATAGGTGCAGCTAAAACTTTCAGTTCTCTTTTTTGCCTTGAGGTTTTACATTTAGATTGTTTGTCCATTTGGAATTTTATTGTGGTCTACTATGTAAGATAGTTTTCCAAAACTTTCTTTTTGTTTTTTTTAACCATGCTGTTTTCTTGTTTTCCTAGCAGTTCTTTTGGAATAACATGTCCCTTGTCCAGTAATTTCTGTTTTGGGCCTTTCAAACACTGAGATGCTGTTGGCATTTATTTCTAGGTATTTTGTCTGATCTACCTTTATATTTTTAAATTCAGTACTTCAAAGTTTGGCTAATTTCCAAATAGATTTTGTTATCATTGTGTCAAATTCTATAAAGTAACCTTTTATGATTAGTATAGAATTGGATTAGTAGAGTAATTTGTGTAATCCAAGTAAGAAGTTATTGGGATCTGAGGGATCCTGTGAGTTACGCAGATTACCCATATATGAATGATATTGTGGAGATAGAAATGACCAGCTATGACTACTGATTATATATGTGAGATGAGGGAGAATAAGGAGGTGAAGAGGGCATCAACTTGCAAACATGGATGGCAAGAAGAGTGGTTCCCTTGATAGTAACTGGGAAGTGTGGGGAAGGTCAGGATTTCGGCCAAAAGACAAAGAATTCTGCTCTGGACATGTTGGGTTTGAGATGTTTCACATTTAGAAATATTCTCTTTTTTTGTCACTCCCTGCAGAATGTAAGAAGACAGGTACTATTACATTTGAGTCTGGGTAATTTCAACATCTATTCTGTTACTTTGCATAGAGTGAGTTTTTAATAATGTTTATTGTCCTTAAGAAGATATTGTTCTTCAAACTTCCATGAATTGTTTCTAATTATCCCTTTAAATAAATCTAATCCCTCTTTTGGATGATTAGGTGGTGTCATAGCAAACAGAGTGCCAGACCTAGCCTTAGACACTAACTGGGCAAGTCACTTAACCTTGTTTGCCTCAGTTTTCACATCTATAAAATGAGCTGAAAAAGAAAGTGGCAAACTATCCTAGTATCTTTGCCAAGACAACCCCAAACAGAGCAAAGAGTCAGACCCAATTGAAAAATGACTGAATAACAACAATACCTCTTCTATTTGACAACCTTTCTGGCATTTGAAGACAGCTGCCATGTCTTTCTAAATAGTCATACCTATGGCTGAAATACCCAGTTCCTTTAGATAATCCTTACATGACATGATTCAAATACATTATACTATTCTGGTTGTACTGCTCTGGAAATGCCCTAATTTTCCAATGTCTTTCAGACATTGTAGAGCCCAGAATTGAAAATGATACTCCAAATGGAGGCTGACTGAGGCAAAAATAAGTCAGGACTATCACTTTCCTTGACTTATTAAAGTAGTCTAAGATGACATTCCCTGTTACAGCTGCCTTGATAAACTCTGAACTTGCAGTTTATTAAAATCTCCCTCCCTCTTTTCTTTCTTCCCTCCCTCCCTATCTCTCTCTCTCTCTCTCTCTCTCTCTCTCTCTATCTCTCTCTCTGTCTCTCTCTGTCTCTGTCTCTCTCTGTCACTCTCCCTCTCTCTGTCTCTATCTCTCTCTTTCTCTTGTCTGTCTCTCTCTCTCTGTCTCTCTCTGTTTCTGTTTGTCTGCCTATCTCCGTCTGTCCCTGTTTGTCTATGTTTGTCTGTCTGTCTCTCTCTCTCTTCCCCTTCTTTTCTCCCTCCCTTCCCATTTGCTGTCCTACCCATCTTTTAGTTTTCTTTCTTGACTCACTTTCTTTTTTCTTTCCTTACTGCCTTCCTCTTTCCATCTTTCTTTGTCATGACTTTTAGATGGTCTGATGATTCTTCAATTATTTTTCCTCAGTCTGTTTTCCAGGTCAGTTGTTTTTCCTGTGAGATATTTTATATTTATTTTTTTAGACTTTTGAACTTGTTTTATCATTTCTTGGTGTTTCATGGAGTCATTAGCTTTCATTTCAATAAATTTAATTTTCAAAGAGTTATTTAGTAAATTTTTTCCAAGCTGTTAATTCTCTTTTCATATCTTTCTCGTATAACTGTCATTTATTTAAAATGTTTAGCTCTTTTTAATATTTTTGCTTTAACTCTTCTTGTGTCCAGATTGCATTTTGCTTTTAGATGTTAGTTTTAGATGTTTTCAAGTTAGACTCGTCTATATGCAGACTTCCCTGTTATCATAATAGCTGCTATGCTAAGGGCTGCTGTAGTGTTTCTACTTGACCTATATCCCAAAGGATATATCCCATAAAGGAGGAAAAGGATCCCACATGTGCAAAAAATGTTTGTGGCAGCCCTTTTTGTAGTGGCAAGAAACTGGAATGAGTGAATGCCCATCAGTTGAAGAATAGCTGAATAAATTGTGGTATATGAGCATTATGGAATATTACTGTACTGTAAGAAACGACCAGCAAGGTGAATATAGAGAAGGCTGGAGAGACTTACATGAACTGATGCTAAGTGAAATGAAAAGAACCATGAAGTCTTTGTACACGGCACCAAGAAAACTATACAATGATCAGTTTTGATGGATGTGGCTCTTTCTAACAATGAGATGATTGAGGCTAGTTTCAATGATCTCACCTGCACCTAGAGCGAGGACTGTGGGAACTGAGTGTGGATCGTAACATAGCATTTTCACTCTTTTTGTTGTTGTTTGTTTGCATTTTACTTTCTTACGCATTTGCTTTTCTTTTTGATCTTATTTTTCTTGTGCACCAAGAGAATTGTATGAATATGTTTACACATATTGCATTTAACATATGTTTTAATATGTATAACATATATTGGATTGCTTGCCATCTAGGGGAAGGGGTGAGGGGAAGGAGGGGAAAATCTGAAACACAAGGCTATGCAAGAGTCAATGTTGAAAAATTATCTGTGCATATGTTTTGAAAATAAAAGGCTTTAAAAATAAAAAATTAAATTAAAATTTTAAAAAAGGGCTGCTACATTTTCCCATATATGTTCCTTTTCCCTTTTTTATGATCTCTTTAGCATTCAGACCCAATAGAGACACTTCTGGATCAAAAATTATACACAGTTTGATACCCCTTTGCAGCCCATTTATTTTTTTTTTTAATTTTTACAGGCAATTTTATTTAAAATTTTGAATTTCAAATTCTTTCCCCTCATTCCTCTCTGAGATGTTAAGTAATCAGATATAGGTTATATATGTATGCCATTATATAAAACATTTTCTTATTAGTTATTTTGAATAAGAAGACTCCAATAAAAGAAAAAAGAAAGAAACAGAGTGAAAAATATCATGTCAGTCTGTATTCAATCACTGTCAGTTCTTTCTCTAGATGCAGACAGTATGCTTCATCATTAGTCCTTTGGGATTGCCTTGGATCATTGTATTGCTGAAAATGGCCAAGTCATTCACAGTTCTTCATCAAACAAAATTGTTACTGTATGCATAAGTTGATGTCTTTCCCGGTTTTTCTGAAACCATCCTGCTTGTCATTTCTCACAGCACAATCACATTCGGTTACAATCCTATATCATAGCTGATTTAGCCATTCTCCAAGTGATGGACATCCCTTTGATTTAATTCTGTGCCAACACAAAAGGAGCTGGAACAAGAGTATTCCGTTGTATTTATGTGCCACAATTTGTTCCGTAATTCTCCACTTGATAGGCAACAAGCTCTTTGCCAGACCAAAAGTGATGCCATAAATAGGTTTGTATGTTTTTCCCTTTGATCTCCTTGGTATTTGTGACTGGTTTTTGTCATTATGGGTTAAACTATATTTTAGGAGTAGAGACTTTCCTCATATAGTCCCAAATCATTTTGCACCCTTCTTTTCTTCACTTTATATTCTTACAATTCCACCACAGCCCTCTCACCAACCCAGCCACTCACTGCAGAACTAGATTAGCTTCTTTCTGTTTCCTCTGAGCACCTTTCTTATATGTTTTTCTTCCAATAGGAATAGAGGGATGCTGGACTTCAAGTCATAAAAACCTCAGTCCCAATCCCATCTCTCAAACCCTCACTAAGTGTGGGATGAAGTGATTTCATCTGATTTGACTTTAAATGTCTTAACTACACAATTACAAGGTTGGACTCAATAACCAGTTCCTTCCACCTCTAAATCCATGATGCTTGTTCATTATTTTAAGGAAGAACTTTATCCTCCCAGATAAACTGGAGAAGGATTAGGGAACCTTTGCTAAAGCAAGCATTATGTAATGATGAATTAAAAGCTAGATACAACAACTTTCCACCCTTTGAGTTGTATAAGTTGATAATTTTGTA
Organism: Antechinus flavipes; assembly: GCF_016432865.1. Lineage (NCBI taxonomy): Eukaryota > Metazoa > Chordata > Mammalia > Dasyuromorphia > Dasyuridae > Antechinus > Antechinus flavipes. The sequence continues at coordinate 319,383,693 of NC_067400.1, read as the reverse complement.
CGGCATGAAAATGATGTTATAAATATCCAAATGGCCCTTGGCAGAATCAAGGTTCCTCACCCCTGAACTGTGTTGTGGAAAAAGTGATCTTCAGTAAGACAACTTTTACTGTGCATCTTCTTTGTTCTGTATGTCGTTGTAGGCGCTGGGGAAAGAGATATACTGAACAAAACAATCCTTCTGTGAAGGAGTCACTTTTCAGTAAGGGAGATAGCAAGTCCACACATAAGTAAATGCTAAACAAAACTAAAGAGAATAAATAAGAAGCAGTTAAGTACAACATAGTTGAGGGTCAAGGCACAAGTTTTGGGGGATATCAGGGAGGTTTTATATAGATAATAGTAATTGAGATATGTCTTAAAGGAAGAAAAAATTCTTTGAGGCAGAAGTAAGAAGGGATGCATCCTAGTTGTTCAGAGGTCCAGAAACTGGAATTGCAGTGCTGTGTGAAGAACAGAAAGGATGGTTTGATTGAATCACAGCTTCTTACCTTTTCTAATTAGAAAACCAACATGCATTTCATAATACAGTACTGTTTCCTGGATCTCATAAGAACAAAAACATCTTGCAATAATCTGTTCAGGTCATTGGAATGTTCTCAACTCCCATACCTATTTAAAGGGAGGTCTTTGATTTGTTTAAGAAAGAGGCTTATCTGAGCTTTGTGTCATTATTATTAATAGTGTTTATCCAGGACTTCTCTACTTTTTCTCCTACATTCTGGAACTATTTGCCAATGTCCTTGATACTAGCAGATTCCTACTGGGGCCCTAATGCAAAGTGTAGCATGCCTAAAATGCCTATTAGAGGCAATTAATTCTCTCTCTCTTTTCGCATGCCTAAGTATTGCTCTGTAGAAGGTCGTGGCAAGGGAAGTCAGTTCCATCTAGGAAAGAAATATTAATCAGTTGGTTGAGAGAAATGATACATCTCAAACTTTTTAAAAGTCACACGGTCAAAAATGTTTATCAAACACCTATTATGTATCTGACACTGTACTAAGTGCTGAATATTATTAAATATTAATATTAAATATTATATAAAGGCTCCAAAATGGGAATGATCTGAGCAAAGGAAATGAGATAGGAGATAGCATTTTGTGCATGAACCCAACTGGTTAATTTACAAAGTGGGCCATAAGAATTAACTCCAGCCCTCGTGATTGGACCCCACTTTGCTCAGAGTCTGTAGGTCGGACCGATGCCCTTAACCTTTCCTGTTTGGTTTTCTATTTGCAGGAAGCTCTGCGAAGATGTCTAGAGGAGAGCCTTCTGGTGTCAAAGTCCTGGGGTGAGTGTAGTAGGAAATGGCAACAGATGGGGGACTGACCGCCTGTGGCCCGAGGGATGCTTCCTTTGTTGAGTTGGAGAGCAAATCTGGGATGTTGAGTGGCAGTCATCAGGGCAAGGGTGCAGAGGGGAGGAGGGTGCCCTAGGGTGCATAATTAGGGGACATCCCTGACCTGAGCATCTTTTCGCTCTAAGACAAGTCTTCTCTTGATTCCTTTTTTTAAGAGACAGAATAAGTTGATGACTTAGCCGTTCAATTCTAGGTGAAATGGAAGACAAAGCTAATTTTCTCCTGTGAAATAGACCCCAAACAAAAACAAAGTGTTAGCCTCGAAAGCAGGGAACCTGAGGGTCCGGTAAAGCAGCCTCATTCTATGCCTTTCCCCACTCTTTGGACATGAGAGAAAAGATTCAGAGCTTTGAGAGGGAAATGGGAGGGAGAGAACTGTAATCTCAACAGCTTTATAGCACAAGTCAGAATTAATTGTATCCCAATTGCTTTCCAGGGGCAGGCTGGCAGCCCCCACAGACACCCTGCCAAGCATCTGGGGAGAGAGCCCCCCCAGATTTGCTACTAAGCTCAGCAGGGTGGTGGCAAGAGAAGGCCAAACAGGTCGCTTCTCCTGCAAGATCACTGGCCGCCCCCAGCCCCAGGTCACTTGGCTGAAGGTAAGGAATGGCTGTACTGGATCCCAATGCCTGCCCTCAGGGTGAGACCTGTTGATGGGTAGAGACCCTCCAACCTTTTGTTTAGGATTCACAGGGACTGTCTGGTACCCCTCATGTCTGTAAAGCTACATGATTCATTGATTCAATCCACTTTTCCTTCCTGTCTCCCAAGCAGGGAAAATGAACTCTCTGTGAATCATGTCCCAAAATTAGACTAATACTCCTCAACCACAAAATCCTAATTATCACAAAACTCCTGATCAGCTGCAGATCTCAGGATTACAACCATTTTTCCTTTTCAGTTTCTTATTATTTGCTAGTTAGCAATCAAATGCCTACTTTTTATCAGCTGTCATTTCCATTGGGAAATAAATACAATGGCATCTTCTTTATGATGATCTTTACATTACCCTTGAAGTTGCATACCAGTCGATCTTCCTTTTCCCAAAACATTCAACACCCAAACATTGCTTTAGAACCGGAAGGTACCTTAGGGATCATCTAGTCTAACTCCCTCATATGAGGAAAATGAGGTCCAGAAAGGATGAGTAAATTAGCCAAAGTCACTTATATATTAAGTTAAAAAGCTAGAATTTCAACTAGGTTCTCTGGTGTAGATTCAGAACTCATTCCACTGTTTTGGAATAATAGCATAATTCCTGGCACATAGTTCAGTACTTAATAAATATTTGTTGACATTGGTATAAATTTCATCTGTCTTCAGCTACACAATCTTGAATTGAGCAGGTGTTTCTCTTATTTCTGGGAAAAGTCCTTGATTCCAGGCTCCATTTTCAGGCTAATCTGGTTGGTCATTCACCTTGACTACACATGCTGGACTCTTCAAGGAGTCTTACTTGTATAATATATGAATGGAAAAGCGTTTATTAAGTGTTTACCTTAGTGAAAGCTCTGTGCTTAAGCATTGGGGATACAAATATAGAAGGCAGCCTTTCTCTCAAAGGGTTCACATTCTTCACACTACTTAGGAGACTTTAGCTGCAGAGTCCAGTGATTTTAAAAGCTCAGCAGTCCTTCGAGTGCTGTGGAAAAACAGAAAATAATGCAACTTCTTCAATGTCATTCCCATGAATGAAATCATATTTATTTCTGATACTGAACCATTTGAAAGTACTGAAGACTTAGGGGACAAGAACCTTCTTTTCTGAATCTTCAGTAGTTATGACTGTTGAGGAGTGGAAGGCTGCCTTATCTACATAGCTGACATCTCCACAAAGGTATCTCCTCCGGATGTTGGCTATAGGGGCCTGCCTGAGTCTGGGTAGAATTGCCATTCCCAGGATTCTTGGCTTTAACTGCTTCTCAGTGGCAGTTGGTCAGTATTGTTGGTGGGATGGTCAGGCCCTTCTCCAATAAGGTTAACTGAGTTTATGGAGCTCATATTTCTGAAATTCCTTATTTTTATAAAGTGTTTTTTTTTTTTGTTTGCTTGTTTTTTAATCACAATAACCCTGTAATTAGAATGTTTTACTTGGAAACCTTTAGAAGTCATTGTGTTATAGGTGAGGAAATGGGCATTCAGAGAGTGGAATTACTTTGTCTAAGATGATGCAAGGATTTTATAGTAGAGCAGCCCTAGAACCCAAATACCTTGAACTCAGGAAAGCTGAAACCCAGATAACTCAATTCCTTCCATGTCACTTTTCTTATTATACCACTTCCACTGTGAGGTAATTCACATATATTTTTTCTTCAGAAATACATAATTTAGTTTTGTTCTTGGAACTGATACTCAAAAGCAGCCCTCCATTTTCCAAGTCTAATATCTCTTCCTGCTCTCCCTAGGACCTTTGCATTTTCATTTCAATTCACATTTATTTATAATTAATCTATAAAATGAATAATGCCTAGCATTATGAAATATTTTAAGGTTTACAAATAGATTAAGATTTACTTTATACATTTCATTTTATTTCATATTCACAATCCAACGTGAAGTGATTTGCTTAGGATCACATAGCTTCTTGATTGTTTTATTCACTGTTTTTCTATCTCTAGAACTTACTATTCTAGCTTCTGTAGCATCTAACTAGGATCAGCTATATGTCAGGAATTAGGGGTTACCTTCAAAGAGGCTGTTCCTTGACTTGGTCGTTTTCTACCTTTCTTGGCTTTTGTCACAATCATCAATTGTCCTAAAATCCATCAGATCTTTGTGTCCCATGGCCATTGTTCATTTCTTATTATTCACTGTGTCTGGGTGTCTAACTACCTCGGGGGTAAATACTAGAACCTGCCCCTTACCTTTGTATTCCTCCTAGAATCTGTTGATTGCCCAGTTTATCATAGGGATGTCCTGCATTAAATCGGAAGGTCACATGTGATCTAGAATGACCCTTGGGCTTCCTGATTCCATATCAAGGAATCAATATCAAGGCAATAATGCCTTGTATGGCTCCACACTCCTCAAGAGCAGACTCTAGAGAAAGAGAAAACAGGAGTGTCACTTTCCCACAGGCATACAAGAACACACACACACACGTACACACACACACACACACACACACACACATACACACACACACACACACTCTTCCCACAGCCTTGACCCTTTTCCAAGAAAGGACATGAAATTTATGACCACTGCCAGAAGAGGCCTTGGGGCACAGAAAAGAAGATATTTTTTTTTTTTCTTGCTTGCTTTTTTTTTTTTTTCTGGGAACTGACGTGGGAGGTTGGTGTAAACCTGGGATTAATGAAGCTTAAATCCATGTTTGGAAGAGGTCCTCAATCCAGGGATCTTGCTATGTTCCAGCAGCCGCAGTACCAAAAAGTACCAAAAAGCTTTTCTCTTTTGGACTCTTATCTAGTCATACTGGGTGACATGTCATTTGGTATACCCAGTGGTGCCCTGAAATCAGACTGGAAAGAGTCCTCCAAGATACCATTAGTCATAAAGCAAAAGCAAATATACATCTTAATTAGGTTGAAGATACATATATTTTTGAGACATGGCACAATTGACATAGGCAGAGTGTGTTGGAAGCCTGGAACAAAAAGTGGGTTTCTAAAGGTCCCTTTTTTCTCAAATGTGTCTTCCCCACCTGTACTATTACTATTACTAGAATCACAAATCAGACCTCAGAGGCTAGCACCTTGATCTTGAAAGGCATTTTAAAACACATTTAAAAATTTTTAAGTATACTTTTTTAAATTTACCATTTTAAAATAGACATGTTACCTAATAAAAAGAGCAGTAGGTGGAGAATTAAGAAACCTATGTTCTAGCCCCAACTTTATATAACCTTAACCATTTGGGTGATTGAGCAAAAACTGAACTGAACTGCTCTCTACCTCAGCTTCTTCTTCCTAAAAAAAAGTTTTAAACTAAATCATTGCTAAAGTACTGTCCAGCTTCGACCCCCTGGGATTTGATATCTTACTCAGCAGCATGGTTTGTGTCCCTACCTGAGTGGTTAGTTGACATTTTGTGCCTTTGGGGTATGAAACGGGTCATTTTCAGTGATGAAGAGGCAGGGATGAGCCTTGGGTTCAGAGTCCAGGAAGGCAGGGATAATGAGATCGGCTGTCCATGGAGAGGAGGGCATCAAGGGCTGATTTCACTTGCTCTGAAGTCTTCCCTGTGTTATTCTATGCGGACCCACAAAGATGACTATCTATATGGCTTGTATGGATGACTGGACTTGACCACTGGCAAATCATTTGACCTCTTTGAGCCATATCTTTTGTGTTAATGAAATGAAGGGACTAGATTAAACAGTATCCCAACAGTCCTTGCAACTCTATGTTGCAGTGTTGCAATTTGCAACTCGCAATATTATCTGAATTATGTGAAGGGGAACTGAGTTGAGGATGGGATCAGTATTTGTGTTACTTGTTCCATACAGGAGATAGCCCAAAAAAATGCTGAATGAAAGTAATTATTATTGGTAAAGGAAGTGATGAATCTCAGTTGATTAATTATAATAATAATAATAATACCATTTTCACAGACCTTATGGTCACTTCAGAAACCTTTGGAGGCAAGTATTATTATCCTCATTTTGTCAATGAGGAAACTGAGACTTAAAAAGGTTAGTCAGTCAATAAAAATGTACCAAGTTCCTATTATGTGCTAGACACAGTGCTAATTGTTTGGGATACAAAGAAAAGCTATACAATTCCTGTTCTTCAGTAGTTTAGATTGATGGGGGAGGCAACATGCAATCAATTATGGTACGAACAAAATACACACAGGCTAACCTGGAGATAACAGAGATGGCACTGGGGGGGGGGGTGCCTCGGGTCATCCCACTAAATAAATGTCTGAGGTAGGGTTCCATCCTGGGTCACCCAGATTTCAAGTCCCACACCCTTATTTGTCATTCCACCCATTGCCTGTTGCTGGGTTTAGCACACAGTGGGTGCTTAATAAATGTTTGTTGACTATTATTTACCATAGATTGAATGTGGAAGTCCAAATTGGAAGACTTTTGCTCCAGACCTTAGTGGTTTAAGTAGATAGTTCCTGCGGTTTTCAGCCCGCCAGTGGAAGAAGCAGCCAAGAGTTTGGGCTGAGGGGGACTTTTCTCTGTTACCTAGATATCTTATTCCTCATTTGCCCACAGGAGGAGGTCCCGCTGGAGCCGAGTGCCCGGATCCATATGCTTGAGAAGACTGGGGTGCAAGTGTTGGAGATCCAGGAGGTCCAGCCGTCTGACGTGGGTGTTTACACATGCATAGCAGTGAATGTAGCAGGGAGGGCGTCCATGTCTTCAGAGCTCATCATCCAAGGTACAGTCCAGGGGTGCAGGTGCTGGGGACTGGGGACCTCCAGATGCTGCTGGCCCGAACCGCCGGAACCACCTACTGATTCATTGAGTGTGTGCACCTGGGCTTGTGAATACTCTTAGGGTACTTGTCACAGTCATGATTTATAGGTACCCACTCTTATGTGCTCCAACATACTTCTGCTGTCTGTTAGGAGAAGCAGCAGAGCTTTATGGGCCTTGCCCACTCTAAGGTCCTATTTTTCTTAATCTGGGACTATTACTCCCTCTATTCACTTCTCGTCAATTTTATAACAAAAACACTACAAGAGCTGTTTGGCAGAAGCTCTCAGGTCTCTTTCCCTAATCTCATTCCCGGCTGACTTCCCTCTTTTTAATAATTTATACTCCTGCTTCACTTACACCTTAAGCATCCATCTTTCTCCTCCTTCCTCCAATTATGAATCAGCACTAGTAATCATATAATCCATTTCATAATATGGCATAGTATGGTCCCTATAAGGGGAAACAAGAGTTTTAAGGTTGGTTTATTTTGATTTTCATTTTTAAGCAAAATGATGAGGTTTTTTTTTTTTTTTTTTAATATTGGAAGGTATAAGGGAAAGGAATGATGAGGATTGGGGGAGCCAATTCCAGAATTAAATTTAAAATCAACAAGAAATGAATAGAAAGAGTAATAGTGCCAGATTAGGAATAACAGAACCTTAGAGTATAAAAAGACTGGGAAGGTAGGAGGGAGCTAGACTATGAAAGGCTTTGAATTCCAAAACAAAGCATTTCTCATGTGTTCCTGGGGACAATAGGGAGCCACTGGAGTTTATTGAATGGGGAAGGTGACATGATCATTCTTGTGTTTTAGGAAAATCCCTTTAGTGGAAGATGGATTAGAGAGAGAGAGATTTGGTAGGCAGACCTCAGCAAGTTATTGCAGTAATCAGGGCATGAGATGGCAAGGACCTACACTAAAATAGGGGCAGTTTCAGGGGAGAGAAGGGAATATATTGGAAAGATGTTATAAAAGTGAATTTGACAGGCCTGGGCAACAGATTGGATGTAGGGTGGAAGTCAATGGAGAGGTTGGGAAGGTGGATTTTAGAATCATCAGCCTTGAGATAATAATTAAATTCTTGGGAGCTGATGAGATTGCTAAGTGAGGTAGTAGAGTAAGAGGGCCCCTCACTGAAGCCTGAGGGATACCTACAATTAGAGAACATGATTTGGACAAGGATCCAGCAAAGGAGAGAGAGAATGATTGCTTGCTCATTAGGTCCCATTATTCAGCCAGCTCCAAATCTAGCTAATTGAATTGTGGCCTAGTCCATTTGTCCCTCAAATCAGCAAGACAGGTTTTGTAAAATGCCCTGATAAAACCTAAGTAAACTGTCTCTACAACCTTCTCCTGGTTTAATAACCTAGGGATCCTGAGAAAAGAGGAAGTAAAGTTGATTTGGCGTGAGGTATTATTGATCAAGCCTGGCTGTTCCTTTGAAATCACTGCTTCCTCCTCTCAGTGTTAACTTACCATAATTTTCATCATAGGCTCCATAATTTTTCTAAGAATCAAGATCAAGATCACTGGCCTAGAGTTGATAGGCTTCATGTTCTTTCTGGTACAGTAGTAATAGTAATGGGACCTATTCCCACCTCTGACCATTATTATATATGTGTCCTCAGTGAATCACTTAACTTCCTTTAACTGCATTTTCCATTATTGTATATATGTCCTCAATGAATCACTTAACTTCCTTAATTATAAAATAAAGAATTTGGAGTAGATGGTGACTGAAGGCCCTACCAACTCTAAATCTGCAATCCTTTTTTTAAAAAAAAATATTAAAATAACTTTGAAATACCACTCTATTTGCCATAAACTTGGCAAGGACAGTTAAAAAATAAATATAGCAATACATAATAGTTATAAAACTAATGAGACCTTTTCATCCAGTGGTTGTGCTATTAAGAATATAACTTTAAAATAATAAATGAGAAAAGAAATGGAGGGGGGAAAAATCCCTCTCTCCTAGAGGAAAACCCAGGATTGAAACCCAGTTCTTCTTCCTCCAATTCTAATGCTCTCTTATTATGTCAAATCTAGGGTTATCTCTAGTATATATATAGTATTATATATACATACATACATACACACACACACACACACGTATATAATGATTTTTCTTAAATTGGTTTCTAGACTTATTTACTAAGAGTCAGTTGTGATGGAGTAATCAATAGAGACCTGGCCTCAGAGTCAGAAATAACTCAATTCTAATGATGTTTTGGACTTATGCTAGTCTGAACAGGTCACTTCACTTGTCAGTGCTGGAGGCAACTTGCTAAGACTGTTATTTGCAGAAATGGGGATTTCCTCAGGAGATACTCCCAAGATAAATACAATCACAGGCCTTACCCAAAAGAAGAAAATAAATAAAAAACCTCTCTTTTTGAAATGCATAAAAGCTTCTCCCTTCCCCTGCTCCCATCTACCATGAATCTTGTTTTGCGTTCTTCTAGTACTTGTTTTATGAATAGATTTTATCATGGATTTTCTTTATCCCATCATATATTTGTCAGTGTGAAGTTTGTGTGGACACAAGTTTATTCATCATTGATATTTAATACAGTAAGTAAATGATGACTAGAATGCTTAGAGAGGAAAAATAAAAGGCAGGTAGCCAAGTACTAAATAAAGAGATCCTTCTCTTTGTTGTTCTTTTATTTGTTTTGTCTCAATTTCCTATTGTAGTTTGAATATTTTTCTAGGTCATTCTATTTAGTTATTCATTTTTAAATTTTCAACTCCATATTATGTGGTACCTGCATATTTTACATTTACATCTAAATATATGTATGTATACACATATGTATAAATATGTGTATATACTTATATACACAAACACAAACACATATCTTGGGACAGCCAAGTGGTGCAGATTCCTGGTGAGTTCAAAAATGGCCTCAGATTTAATAACTATGTGACCCTGGGCAAATATCTTAACCCTATTTATATCAGTTTCCTCATCTGTAAAATGAGCTGGAAACGGAAATGGCAAGTCATTTCAATATCTTTGCCGAGAAAATACAAAATGGAATCACAAAGAGTCAAACATGAGTAAAATGACTGAACATTTTAAGCATTTAATAACAAAATCTCAATAAGATTTTTGGTATACCCTACACAGAATAATATCAATGATAACAAAAAGAATATTTATGTAGCACTGTAATTTTCCAGAGTGCTTTACAAATATCTCACTTTATCCTTACAACAACTCTGAGACATAAGATCTCTTACTTTCATTATTTTACAGATCAGAAAAATGAGGCAGACAGCAATTAGGTGATTAAGTTAGAAATCTGAGGCTTTATAGTATTTTATAAAGCTATAGTTTGTGTATATATATATTTGTAGATTTCTCTGCATTGAAGTGTATATGCGTGCCTTTATGTATAGTCTTCATGTTCATGTCTGCTTATTCTTCCATGTAGATTCTAGTATTAATTTATTGGTTTTCCCAGTTAGCCTCAAAGTATTTATACATCTCTTTATTTCTCCCATTAGGCTTTTAGATTTTTAAAAATTCATCTTTTATTCCACAAATTAATTTAACATGGTGAATAGATTGTATTTTTCTATATTTTGTAGTTGCATGTCATATAGAAATATGATATTTATGAATTTTATCATATTTTTTGAAGCTTTGGTATTTGTTTTTTTATATTTGATAACTTTTTGGTTCATTTTCTTAGATTATCTAGATACAAAGTTAGGTTATCTATAAAAACTAATGTACTTATTTTTTTCTTTTTACTTATTTTTCTTGTCTAACAGTTATAATCAATGCTTTTTATTTTAAATAGGAATAATGACTAAGGACAAATATATGATCACTGTACTCTTTTTTTTTCATTTTAAGAAAGAGATCTCCCATGCCTGTTTCTCTTCCCTCTTCCCTTCCCCTCCCCTCCCCCCCACTTTAAGCAAAAATAGTTATTTTGTTTATTAACGCCTGGCATCTACTGAGGTAATTTTGTGATTTCTATTATTTTTCCTGTTATTAAGTTTATCTATGAAATGAGGTTGGAAATTAATTGCTTTCTCTTTTGGAAGACCACTGACCCTCAGTACAACAAGGTCCCCCCTTCTCTAAGTTAAAATATTGTAGGCTTCTACAAAAAGTAGACCTTTTCTGGTGACATTGGCCCATTCGGCCCGCCTCAGTGTATCCATCTGGAATTATGATCAGAATCTGCACCTGCACTTTGGTAAGGGTAGGGGACCCCTTGTAAGGAAACCCTGCCTCAACTGCTGCAGCGGGGCAAATGTTATACAACTTCTTGTCTCGGTGAGTTGCTTGGAGGCACTGAGGAAGACTTATCAAGGGTCATGTGCCTTAAAGTGTGTCTGGGCCAGGACTTGAACATGGGTCTTCTACATTCTTTCCCACCTCTGCCATGATACTTCTCAGGGGTGTTAACCCTAAAAAAATCAGGACATTGAGCGAAGAGGATTTTGGGCTGGTTACCTAAGATGAAGGTGTAGGAAGGGCAAAGATAATTCAGTGTTTGGGGATGTTCAAATACTGTGCAAAGTCATAGAGGCCTTGTTTTATCTTTCCTTTGGATCGTAAGATGCTTTATTAACAGTATCTTTTTCCCTCTTCTTTTTCCAGGTACAGATAAGACAAATAGGTATGTTTAACTGTCTTGATTATTGAGTTGAAAAAGGAAAGGGAATATAAGGTTTTTCTCTGAAATTATCACTGTTTATTATACTAGTATTATAGTAATAATAATATATTTGTGGGAGCTGAGTTATCTTTGACATTTTTGTATTACTTGATGGTTTGTACTTGATGAGTACTTTCCATTCCACTATTTTCCACTGACCTTTAACATTTTTTAGGTATGTAGAATAAATGTCACCCACGTTTTACACATGAGGAAATTGAGTCTCCTCAGGTTAAATAGATTGCCCAAGATCATATGACTAATTGGCAGCAAATCCTGAATTTGAACTCTCATCTTTCTTCTGATTCCAAACATAGTTTTACAATCTCTGCACCATAAATGATTCCCAGATATAAGGCTCCTATTTATTGTTTTCTTCCACTTTTTTTTCTTCCACATAATTTCACAGTGTCAGGAGCAAAAATACTTTGAGAAAACAGTGGCGCTGAGAATTGTTCACTTTGATGTCTGTGTAGAGATTGTAAATGTGATTCAAATTCCTCCTGACCTTCTTCAGAATGTTTCTGGGAATCCATTTCCCTGTCCAGGAATGAGCCCAGAATTATAAGGAGGAGAAATGATGCTGACCTAACGCATTTCAGATACAAAGAAATATTTAAGAGTTATCGAAAAGTACTATTTGTTACCTGGACCACCATGAAAAATGGCTGAGAACTTTATTATTAGTCATCAAGCATTTATTAAGCACTGACTATATACCAGGTTCTATGCTTTTAAAAAAAGGCACAAATACAGTCCTTGTCTTTGTATGTGTAATTATTTATATATTGTCCTTATTATATAGTTTGTCTTTCCTGTATATATACTTTAATATATAATATATATTTATAACTATTTGTATATGTACCTTAATATATAATATATATATACACTCAAGTCATACATACATATACATGTATATGTTATCTACATATTGTCATATTGTATAGCATGTATTTACTGTATATACACCTTAATATATATTATATACAACTATATGTACACATGCATATACCTGTATACACACAGAATATATATTCACATATGTGCATGCATACATACACAGACTCATAGTTCTTTGCATGTTATCCTTATTGCATAGTTTATTCTTACTGAATAAGCACAGACTTGAGTTTAAATCCCAGGTCTTGTGCCTTATAAGCCAAGTGATCCCAAGTCCTTTTTATCTTTCATAGTCTTTAGTATTATTATTTAAAAATAAGTTTCTTGACACAGATGATCTCCAAAATCTCTTCTATCATTTGACAGTTAGGAGACACAATGGATAGAAGGCTGGAGTCAGAAAGACTGAATTCAGTTCTTGATAAGACACTCACTCACTATGTGACCCTGAGCTAATCCCTTAATTTTTCTCAGCCTTAGTTTCCTCATCTGTAACACGGGCATAAAATACTATCAGCTTATTGTTGTGAGGATCAAATGAGTCATGTACACAAACTTTAAAGTGTTTTATATATATAAAGTTTATATAATAAAATGTTATTTATACAAACTATTATTATTGTTGAGGACTTTCTGTGGTTCTCAGACTTGTTAGTTTTAGGGGTTATTATTCATTTTAACACTTGCCCGTGAAACATGACTTCCAATATGGGAGGGATTTTTTTTGGTGTTAACTTTTTTTTTACTTCATGGGGTTTTTACAATCTCTGATTTCTGACTTTGTGATGATTAATGTCTCTAAGTGTCCTGATGATTCTTTTATTCTCTGAACTAATTCATTCCCTCTTTCTTCCTAACGACAGATATCCCTTGAACGCAGTTGTGGCTGGAAGTTCAGAAATTAAGAAAGTGACAGCTGATAACACCTCAAAACATCGCCACCTGAGTGGTCTAGAAAGTGTAGAAACGAGTCACAATCACTCAGACCTCCTAAGAAAGTACTCTAGAGAAAATGAAAGAACCCACAGGCCAGCCCAGTCACTCAGTGAATCTCGTCCAGAACCCCTCTCCAAGCTGAATGAGAAAGTCCCAGAGGTGGCCCCAGTGCTTCAGAAGACATCGAGCACTATCATCCTGCAGTCTGTAAGGGCCTCTGTGGAATCCAAGCCACAAGCCACGGGCAACCTCCTATTTCAAGGGGAAGAGAAGAAACCCACAACGAAGTCTATAGGATCTCCTCTGACAAAGGAACCTGATCCCAAGAGCCAGGAACTGGAGACCAAAATAGCCACCAAGAAAATTACCCTTGAAAACCGAAGAAACAAGGCCCTTGGGGAGTCCCCTCAATTCTTGATACAGCCTGAGAGTCAGGAAATCCAAGAAGGAGACGAAGTCAAGTTTAGAAGTCGGGGTGAGTGAGACAATGTTTTCCTTAAGGTCTTGTAGTTTCCCCCATTAATTTCATTTATTTTCTATTCCAAGTTCCTTAGGGCCCTTCAGAGCCATGGTATACTAAGAGGAATCACAGAGGCAAGGAGACCTAGCCTCCAACTTCAGGAAATATTTAATACAGCAAAGGCTCAGGATTTCCCAGTCTGACAAAAGTCAAAATATTTTGGAGATATCCTGTTTTCTGTAGCTAAGGCCCAACAAACAGGCTGTGCCCTGAGCTTGACATAACCATAATCCTTTGCTCCCCGAATATCATCTTCTAGCAAAATGTATTGCTGGACCAGCACCAGGTGTTCACTGAGGGATTTAGTTCTCCCTCTTTCCCAGGGCTGTCCCTCACATTCATAATCCCTGCACTCCTGTGGCCTTCAGGGCAAGTATGACCCCAATACTTGAGATAATATTGGTCCCAAGGGCCTATGTAAACAGTAACTCAAGACCTAAAAATGATTATGCCATAATCTAGCCCACTTGTGTTATATAAGATCTGCCTTTGGCCCAGCATGTTAAGCTTTTCTTCTTAGGAGGAATGGCTTCCATTTGCAAATGCCATTTTCCTCACTTTGAAATAAGTCCAACTTCTGTTTGTGTCCCGACTTTCATGCCTCTGGCTTGCTCTCTTTCTTTGGCTCTGTTCACCCACAGGGGGTTTCAAAAAATGTTCCATGGTACTTGTCATTAGAAATTTTTCATAATAAATTACAAAGTGAGACCATAACTAGGAAATGGATGTTAAGAAAAGATGCAGTCGTGTGACATTCCTTGGGATAAAAGGCATTGTAAAAAGAGGGAGGGAGTGGACAGGTAGGGGTAGTTTGGTCATCAGGCTTTGTGCTCTCATTTATTTACTCATCTCTCCCACCCCCAGTCACTAACACTATTTCATATATATATATATATATATATATATATACACACACACACAAACCATTACCTATTCGTGTAGTTTCAGGGACTCCAAAGCCAACTGTGGAATGGTTCCGGGACAACACCCTGCTTAAAGAAAGCAAAGGGATCCAGATATACGAAGATGAAGATGTTACGCACTGCCTGTGCCTACAGAAGGCTCAGATGGAAGACAGTGGCAGCTACAGCTGCATGGCCTACAACAGTAAAGGTCGTGTAACCAGCCGGTGGATGCTGACAGTCAGAAGTGAGTGTATCTCCATGGGTGCCGTTACCTACTTCTTAATTCTCTATGGGGAGACGATTCACCTGGAAGATTTTTTTTATTTCTATCTTCTTCCCCCATAAACTTCTATGAAGTCAGGGATTTTAATCAGGTAGTTGGGTTTCCTGCAGAAACATCTTTCATATTATTCCAAGGCCAAAGAGAAAGTTGTTTGGGAGAAGGATAATCATATCTACTCACTGATTTCATTAAGAGTGATTTCATTTTATGTGCAAAGATTCTAAGATCATAAGAGTTAGAAATGGAAGGATCCTTAATTTAATCCAGTTTCCTCATTTCATAGATAAGAAAACTTCAAGATTTTTAAAGTAATTGAGGATTAATTCTTATGTGCCTATTTTTAAGTGGTATGAGATTGGGAGGGGTTGGAGAGTATAATATGTGATATAGGGAACTTTTATCTCTTTATATTGATTTTCAGTCTCATTTTGAACACTACCTCTTACTGTAAAATCATTGCATGAGGAGACATGCAAATGGGGCAAATTTTTCCCCATATCATACATACATGCCAGACATATCCTCACATTTCCTTTTATGAAGTCTCTATTTCATTTCCTATAATAACAACTCTAAAACTTTTCCTTTCTTTCTTCAGGTTATATCCTTATTGTTGCCTAGGAATTTTCGTGATGTGAGATAGCCTCTTATTTCACTGAGATCAAGGTCACTGAACAAAAGTTCCAATAAGTCCCATCCTCTGCCTCTGAAAACAGCCTTATTCCTTATTTTCTTCACCGTCTCACTGGTCACAGAAAAGTCATTGAGACTAATCATTCTGCTTTTGGCTTTGATTCTATTCTATTTTGCCTTCTTCAGTTTAATCAAGCCCTTTCTCCAATAATCATTCTTTCTCTCTTTTTCTTGTATTTTCAATCACTCCCAATGCCTCCTTCTTTCCCTACTAGGACCCTTGCTTTGGCTGCCATCCCTTCCCTCTCCTTTTTTGCACAGAAAGAAATTCTTGAAAATTTCCTTATATTCCACTTGACTTTGATTCATTCCCTTATAAGTATGGGATTATAGATTCAGTGTGAGAAGACATCTTAGTTGTCGTGTTAGTCCAACCTTTTTGTTTTATCAGTGAAGAAATTGAGACAAAAAAAGAGTGAGATGACCACATCATATAGGTGGTAAGTAGAAGAGGCAGGATATGAGCATCCTTTGACTTCAACTAGAGTTCTCCTCCCTGGACTTCTCTGTTCCACCAAACTGGTTTCCACCTGCATTAATCTAAAACTGTTCTCTAAAAAGTCACTAGTAACTTCTTAATCACTAAACCAAATGGCCACTTTTTTAATCTTCGTCCTA